>NC_134094.1:109915175-110645175 GCF_000715075.1 Nicotiana tabacum
ATTATTTTGTGAATACTCACTGTGGTACTAGCGAAGCTGACTCTTAAATGAGACTCTTTGGAAATGCAGCAAAAGAAATTGGATAGGATTTGCAAACACTACAGAACTATCCTCTTTTGTTGTTAAAGAAGCTAAGCCACTTGCAGGATCCAAAAAAAGGAAATAAATCAAGCATAAGCCCAGAAAATTTAAGATCAGACACTATAGTTGATGTGAATAGACTTTGCTGAAACTAAAAGCTGAAATCATGCTTTCTTTATTTTGCAACAGATAATGAATAAGAACATTCAAATCCCACAATTGGTATGGTTGTGGATAGTAAAAGGATTTCTGTGAAACATAAGAATTTTTCTTCGCCAAAAGAAGCATGTGAAAGATTTACAGCATCGCTTGCTCTGAACCCTCTTTGGACTTTTATTTTCTCTACTGTGACGTGTATCATTTTAATTTGCTTGTTCTTTTGCACTTCACCTTTTTGTTTCACATCAATCCTTCACCAATCCACAACCCTACCAACACTTGCTTCTGGATAGATGTATGGGACAGAGGGCTCGTGGTACCTGCTACCTGCAACTTCGTACAGCTGTTGCGCCCTTGCTTCTTGCTTTAGAAAGATTGCTCGTTAGCTAGGCACCGTAGAGCTGGTCGTCTTTCATATCAAGCCACTGAAGCAGCGCGTCGTGCTATAATCGGACACTATCTTATTCCACACAGTCAAAGAAAAAGGCCGTCTTCTCAAAGTCCGTACCTGTACCGAAGAGACAAAAAAGGAAAGAAAGCATAATTTCAAACTTTATTTTCTAAATACCTAATACCTTAATTCAAATGTTAGTTTACATAATTCTTTCATCAACAACAACGTACATAGGGTAAATTATTAACATGTCTTTGATATTCTAATTTTTGTCTATGACCAGGAACCAAACCACCAAAACAGTAACAAAATGCAGCCTCCGACGGATATATTAAAACAAAATAACTTTAGAAAAGTTGATGCTTTTATGTACACGGTGGAGTTTCAAAAATGAAGTTTACCCATGCTCATTTTCTTATTACACTAAGCAATAAGCACAAACTGTTGACAACATAGGCGTACAATGATATAATTAGAGCAGAATTACCAGACGGCAACGCAGAACTATATTTGCGTAAGCTTGTCATTAAGCATATGATGCATGGTCCTTGCGGTAGTTTTGATCCAACAATTTCTTGTATGAAAAAGAGGTGTTGCAAGTTCAAATATCCAAAAATGTTACCGATCAAACATAGAAAGGAAACGATTCTTATCCAGTTTATATAAGACGAAATGTAGGAGAAGTTGTAAAAGTAAGAGAACAATATTTAGATAACTCTTGGATTATTCCATACATCCATATTTACTTGGAAAATTCAACTGTCACATAAATGTTGAAGTTTGTTCCGACATCAAAGTCGTGAAATATCTCTACAAATACAATTATAAAGGGTATAATAAAATTGCATTTTGTGTACAGAATAACGATACAAACATAGAAATATATGAAGTAAAAGAATATCAGTCTGTTAGATGGGTATTACCTCACGAATAGCTTCACATGGTGTATTATGACTTCGGGTGATTCGAGATTGATTTGAGAGAATGATTCTCAACTAGGAAGCTTTAAGTTGAAAGAGTTGACCAAACTTGGTTTTTGTATATTTGACCTCGGATCGGGGTTTTGATGGTTCTGTTAGGCCCGGATGATGATTTTGGACTTGGGCGTATACCCGAATTTGCATTTGGATATTTCTAGAAGGTTTCGGCGCTATTTGAAAAAATTAACAATTTGAAGGTGTAACGACCCAACCGGTCATTTTGAGCATTTGCATTCAGTTATGTTGTTTGAAGTCTTGAGTAGTTTCGTATAATGTATTATGATTAATCTGAATCGTCGATTTTGGTTTTCAGGTGATTCAGAATTTAATTTGGAAGAATGAATCTCATGTTAGAAGCTTTAAGTTGGAAGAGTCACCAAGTTTGACTTTTGTGTATTTCAGCCCGGACTAGAGTTTTGATGGTTTCATTAGGTCCGCATAATGATTTTAGACTTGGGCATATGCCCATATTTGCACTTGGATGTTTCTAGAAGGTTTCGGCACTAATTGGCGAAAGTTAGAAATTTAAAAGTTATTGGAATGTTCATAAGTTTGACCGATAGTTGACTTTGATGATATCGGGTTCAGACTGTGGTTCCGAAAATTGGAATAGCTTCTTATGTCATTTGGGACTTGTGTGCAAAATTTGAGTTCATTCAGAGTTGATTTGATATATTTTGGCACTAATTTTGGAAGTTAAAAGTTCAAAAGTTCATTAAGTTTGATTTGAGGTTCGATTCGTGGTTTTGATATTGTTATGTGTGATTTGAGGCGTTGAGTTGGTCCGTATTATATTTTGGAACTTGTTGATATGTTCGGACGGGGTTTCGAGGGGTTTGGGTGAGTTTTAGGGTAGTTTCGGATCATTTGGGACTTGTTGTAGCCCTTACCGTTAGTCATTTGGAGTTATGTACAAAACGTTATGGTTCATACACTACAGGCTGTTTGAGAAGAGTTTGGGAAGGGTAATGGAAATTTGTTTATTGCTATCGCAGAGAAATGGCCGCGATCGCGAAGGGTAAAAATCTGTGCTGGAAAATTTTTGAATCGCGATCGCGAGGTTGGTGATCGCGATCGCGAAGGGTACTTCTGGAGCAGTGTTTAAAGTACTCTATTTTGAAAGTTTCAAACATTTTATCATATTCTGAGCTACGGAGCTCAGATTTGGGTAATTTTGAAGGCGATTTTCACCACATGGATTGGGATAAGTGTTTTCTACTCAGTTTTAACTATATTCCATGATTCCATCTTTGCTTTTGGCATTTGATTGATGATTCTAAAAGAGAAATTGGGGGGTTTTGTCTAAACTTTCTTAGAGTAAATTTTTGAGTTTTAAATATCGATACAGAGACGGATTTGAGTGAAATTAGTATTGTTGGACTCGTAATTGAATGGGTTGTCGGATTTTGAGATACTAGCATGGATTTGACTTTTTGGTGGACTCTGGGCTTTTGATTAATGATTCAACCTTTATCGATTGAGTTTATTTTATTTGGCATTATTTGATGTATGTGAATTGCTTTTTTTTAGTTTCGAGCCGTTCGGAGGTCGATACGCGCGGGATGGAATTTCTAAAGTGTTGTTTGGCTTGCTTGATATTGGATTTGTCTTGTTCGAGTTAAGTAACACTTCTAAACTTTGAATTGAGGTTATTTATCCCTATGAAACGTATTGTGTTGGGGTGACGCACATGCTAGGTGACAGGCGTGTGGGCGTGCACCATGGTAAACATGAACCGGGTTGATTTCTGTACTAAGTTGCTATCCAATCTTGTTCTATCTATGAAATTCTTATTTGTTAGAGTTATTGAGCTGTGATTCATGCTAGAAATCATGTTTAGGCTATGTGCTTATTCGGTTGAGACCTAATGAGGTTATTTTTGTTGTTTTGAGTTATCGGCTCTAACTGTAATTATATACTCAGTCGTGATTCTTCATTTGCATATCATATCTCAGTTTCTGTTCATCATTCATTGTTACATCACGTGTTATGATTGTTGGGGCTGAGTGGTACGAGATTGTGAGCCCTTGAGACTTGAGAGATTGATGATTGAGATGGGCCTGAGAGCCGTGTTTGTCACGACCCCAATTTTCCACCTTAGGATATCGTGATGGCACCTAGTCTTTAAGATAAGTTAATCCTAATACATGCTGATTAAATAATAGATTTTTAACCTAATAACTATTAGGTATGAAACAGAAGTTTCTATAATAAGCCAACAATCTCAACATGATACAATATCCCAAAATCGGTAGTACAAGTCATAAGCCTTTCTAAGAGTAACTATAAATAATGAGTAAATCATTGTTCCAGAATAATAGGAAACAATGGAAATAAAAGACAACAGAAGGTGACTTCGGGGCCTGCGAACGTCGAGCAGGTATACCTTGAAATCTCCAGCAACGCAAACATAAGTTTCAAACTAACTCGATCATAAGTACCCGCATCTGCACAAAGATGTGCAGAAGTGTAGCATGAGTACACCACAGCGGTACCCAATAAGTATCAAGTCTAACCTCGGTAGAGTAGTGACGAGGCTAGGTCAAGACACCTACCAGACATGTAAACCTGTATAGGATATAAGTTAAAGCTAACAATAGAAAGAACGTCAATGTAAGACCAACAACAAAAGGATCACAAATTTTCAATCAATAGTGAAAATAATAGAAGCACGAATAGCAATAAAAAATAGACGGGTAATAAAGAAACGGATGACAACCCAATCAATCAAATCGTTCCTAATGCACAATTTACAACAAGAATTACCCGAGGTACCACTCCTCATAATCTCAAATCATAAATCGCAACTTTTAAATCTTACACGTATAGCACCTCGTGCCCACATTATTTTCTAAATCACTTTCGCACGACAAAACCCACATGCCACTATGTACATTGTGTCCGTGACAAATGCTAATTAAAATTTTTAAGAGATTTATTTATATACTATAAAACATAATAACAACCTTGAATAAAGTAGGGAATTAAATGAGTAAATATGTTTATTTTAAAAATTATTTGGGTGAAAAAAAAATATTTTTCAAATAAAATAAAGCATCGGATAAGCTACTGAATTAAATATAGAATTTGTTAAATAAAAACATAATAATAATTTTTAAGTAAAGTAAAAACATCAGATAGGGTAAGGAGTTTAAGTTGAGAAATCAAATAAAGTGAAATATGACAACTTTTAAGAATAGTAAAGTACCGAATGAAACGACGAGTTTTAACTTAAGAGTCACATAAGGTAAGCATGTTAACAATTCTTTTATTTAAAACCGTTATGTTACCAACAACTCAGCAGGGTATGAGATAATGACTCTGTGCAGTAAATTCATCTTGAAAAATAGTTCACCAAGTAACTACGGAAGTACAAATTGACACCTTGAAGTAATACCACAGTTCACATAGGATGCATGACTTCACAAGATATAACAACAATAGCAAGTATAACACACACAATCTGTTACAGCGCGCAACCCGATCCCACTATATCATCACTTATCAATATCATGATCTTTCCTTATTCCACCATAGTATTAATAAGCAATATCAAGTATTACGTACACAAATCGTTACGGCACGCAACCCAATCCCACCATATCATTTATCATTAACACAACCCTCCCTTATTTCACCTGTTGCGGCGTGTAACCCGATCCCACCGTATCATTTATCAATAACACAATCCTCCCTTATTTCACCCTTTGCGGTGTGCAACCCGAACCCACCGTATTATCATTTATCAATAACACAATCCTCCCTTATTTCACCCGCTGCGGCGTGTAACTCGATCCACAAATAATTTCAATTAACAATAACACTAACACTAACAATCCAATAACTCAATTTACAAGAATCTCTACAATCAAGGGTATGAGTACACGGCAATAAAAGAACCATGTAATAATCAAGAAAATACAACAAATACTACAAGAAAAATAACATGACAAGTAAAGCACATAACCACTAAGATGTGCAAGCAAAACAGTTAAGGAAAGTAGCAAATAAGCACGGAGCCATAGAAGAGACTCAACAATTAAGAGGTAACAAGACAATTAGGAAGACAATAACCTCAACTAAAGCATATAAAGGCAAAATAATAAGTAACAGGTAGAACAAGTGCTAACAACGTCAAATAGAGCATGTAAGAGTAGATTAACAATGGGAGATATAACATGTCATGACAATTTAATTAAATGCATGGAAAGAGTCTAGATAACCTAAACCGGTCACATACCACATATATCCCGTGTACCCACTCGTCACCTTACGTACACGGTTTTCACATAACACAAATAACACAATCAACCCGAATCCTAAGGGGTGATTTTTCTCACACAAAGTTAGACAAGATACTTACCTCAATCAAGCCAAATCAATACTCTAAAATGCCTGTCTCGTGTGAAACACCCTCTGGACGGCTCAAATCTAGCAAAAATAACTTCATAATATAGATAAAACCCATAAAAAATAATTCCAGATAATAAAGTTTCGATCTTTAAAGAAAACTAAAAAGTCAAACTAGAAAGTCAACCCCTAGCCCGTACCTCGGAATCTGACAAAACTCACAAAATCCGATAATCCACTCAATTACGAGTCTAACCATGCTAATTTCACTCAATTCTGACTCCAAATCGATGCCCAAAACTCAAAAATTCACTTTAAGAAAGTTTAGACAACCCCCCCCCCCCCCAAATTTTTCTTTTGAAATTATCAATCAAATCCCAAAAATGATGATGGAATCACAAAATATAATTAAAACCGAGTAAAAAATACTTATCCCAATCCATGTAGTTAAAATTCTTTTCAAAATCTCCCAAATTCAAGCTCCAAAACCATGTGAGAAAAAGTGACTAAATTCCAAAATAAGAAAATAACGCAGCAGTTATTATAGCTCGAATCAGATCCAAGATGACCCCAAAACTCACATTTGATAAGTCCAACATAATCCTTGTGAGATTACACCCAAGGTAACTTTTTGAATCACCCAATTTGGCCTTAAAATGAGGGAGATATGATATTTTGAAGTTTTAAAGGAAATGTGAAAATTTAAGAGACAAAAATGACATTTTTGTAATTATTTTACACCAGAAAATCAGCAACAAAAGAATTTTCTTTTTGGCAACCAAAACTCATTCGGAACCTCCCGTACACAAACTATATATGTATTTCAATCATAAAATACGCTACGAACATGCTCGCACACTCAAAACACCGAAAAAATGTCATCTTGACCCGATATTGATCATGGTCAAACTCTAAATCCTTAACTTAATTAGTTTCTCAACCAACGATCCAAAACATACCCACGCCACTCAAGACCCCATCCAATCATACCAACAAGTCCTAAAATACGATACGAATGTATTCGAAGCTTCAAATTATATCAAACAACATAAAAATCACGAATCGTACCTCAAATCAAATTTAATGAACTTTTGAACTTTTAACTTCTAAAACTCGTGCCAAACCATATTAAATCAACTCGGAATGAACTCAAATTTTGCACACAAGTTTAAAATGAAATAAAGAAGTTATTCCAACTCTCGGAACTAAAATCCGAACCTGATATCACCAAAGTCAACTTCCGGTCAAACTTATAAACAATCCAAAACTCCAAATTGCCAACTTTCGTCTATTAACGCTAGAACCTTCAAGAAACTTCCAAATGCAAATTCGGGCATACGCCCAAGTCCAAAATCATCATTCGGTCCTAACGGAACCATCAAATTTCCGATTCGGGGTCAAATACACAAAAATCAAACTTGATCAATTTTTCCAACTTAAAACTTTCTAGTTGAGAATTATTCTTCCAAATCAACTCTGAATCACTTGAAAATCAAAACCGATGATTCACACAATCATATTACATCATATGAAGCTACTCATGCCCTAAAACCACCGATCAAAGTGCAAATGCTCAAAATGATCGGTCGGGTTATTTCTGTGTTGTGAGTGTAATTATGGATCAGGGTGCACGCCGCAACATGCCTTATTGGATTTATATCTATTATTATTATTATGGATAGGGTTGTGATAAGTGTGGATTTTAACCACTTATTAGTACATTTTTACTTTTATTTTAGTCCGAAAGAATTAATTTATGTTCCGAAAACTAATGAAAGTGTGCAAATTGCAGGAATGTTGGAAGTTTGGGCTCTTATGAAGAAATCCGACTAAAGAAAGAGTATTTCGACTCACAAGGCAAGAAGGGGCGCATCACACAAGAAGTGCGGTTCGCAGAGATATTTCTGCGGCCGCAGAAGCAAGTACGGACTGTAGAATTCCCTCTGCGGCCGCAGAACTGGCGAAGAAGCCCAACAGACTTTAAGCAGAAGTGTGGACCGCACAATTCTTGTGCGGCCGCAGAAGAAGGTCCACAAAAGAATTCAAAAGTTCAGAGAGTGTGCAAATGACCAAGACTTTAAACCTTGCCTGAAATGCAGACCGCACAAGAATTGTGCGGCCGCAGAAGCTGACTTGCATCCGCAGATCAAATTATGCGGCTGCAGAATCCCAGTCCCTGCAAGACCAAGCAATGTGCGGACCGCACATGGAATTGTGCGGCCGCAGAATCTCCCGAGGGTCATTTTTGTCAGCGAATTTTGGGCCACTATAAATTGACAGGAATCACATTTTATGTCAAGTTTTGAAGTTTAAGCAACTGTAGTCGTTGTAATTTTCCATTTTAGGCAATTTGTGATCATTTTGGGATTAAAACATCATAGTTTATCATTTTAATCTTATAATATGAGTTTAATTAGTATTTTTTCTTTGTTTTCTTTATTTTCTACTATGAGTAGCTAGACTCTTACTAGGATTGTGAACCAACCCTAGTGTGTAAACATTATGAGTATTTAATTTAATGCTTGTTCATTATTAGGTGTTGATTATTTAGCTTTGTTTATGCTTCAATTTTAGAATTAATGGTTGCAAATATTGATTCATGCCTTTTTGACTTGGTCTTTACTTGAGAAAGAGGAACCTAGTCTAGAAAAATTTGGCTAACAAGAAATTGGACTAATTAAGGTTTTGATTAGCCTAATTAAAGGGTTTGAACTAGAGATAGGGAAAATCCGACTTGAGCTCTTATCAACTATTTAACTTGATACCTATTTGGGCTTGAGAAAATTAAATTGGGCAAAATCACTCTATGACCTAAAGATATTTAGTGGATAACTTGGAGTTGAGAGCTATAATACACCCCGGTCAATAAAAAAATATTAACGTACTTAACCCATTAGGCGAACACCTAGGTGAAGGTTACATCCCTAGGCTTTTTAACCATTTGGTAAAAACAACAAAAATAATTATTCATTTTTTAGTTTCTTCTCATTAGTTTATAATTGTTAGTGATAATTTAGAAGTAGAAAACAAAATCCTTTGTTTGGAAGCGCAATTTAGTTATTTCATTTGCTCTCATCAAGTGTATACCCTAACACCCATATTAAACTCTCTGTGAAAATCGACCCCGACTCTTGTTGGGTACTATTTTTCCCACGATCATTTCCACTCACTATTGAGTGCGGATTGGACGTGGATCAATTTTTGACGCCATTGCCGAGGAGTTAAAACGTTGTTAGCTATATATTTGAGTTTGTTTTTGGAATATCTTCTTTCCCTTCCATGTTACTAACTTGTTTAAGAAATTCTAGGTACAAACGTGGCGAACATTGATCTCGAAAATTTGCTTCTGGGAGAATTGGACGACGAGGAGGAACAAGTAGAGGAGGTACCTCTTGAGTCTCAAGCCAATCGGAGAGGCCGGGTACCACATGACAACATGCCCGTTCCACCCCACCTCCATCACGAGCGGCTCCACACCGGATATTGCCTAACAAAGGTTATGTGAGTATAATAATCCCTCCCCGTATTAGGGCAGGCAACTTCCAAATTACCAATGTGATGCTCACTTTGCTTGAGCAACGGAGTTTCTTTACCGGTGCTCCAATTCAAAATGCTTATAAATATTTGAAGGGCTTTGTGGATACATGTTGGGGGAGCAAGCAAACTAATGTTTCCGAGGATGCGTTAAGGCTAAGGCTTTTTTCCTTTTCTCTATGGGGAAAAGCTTTAGATTGGTTGGGAATTCAAGACAATCAAGATCTGCGGACCACACTATAATTGTGCGGCCGCAGAAATTAAATGTTCGGTTGCATCCAGAATTGTGCGATCCGCAAAAATCAAGAGTGCGGCCGCACCCAGAATTGTGTTGTCCGCAGAACTCAAGAAGTGCGGCCGCAGTTCGGAATTGTGCGGCCACAGAAACCACTCCTGTCAAGAGCTACAGCAAAGTGCGGACCGCACATAGAATTGTGCGGCCGCAGAACCTTCCAAAGGGCTATTTTATCCTAAAATTTCAGCTTTGTATAAATAGACTACTTTCACTAAATTAGGTCATGTTTTGAACATCTGAAAGTTGGTAGCCGTTTTTCTTTACTGTTTTAGGAAACTTTATCATAGCTTGTCAATTTTACATTAGATTTTCATCTATTTATCATTAAATATGAGTTTAATCATTTTTTCTTCTTTATTTTCTTCATCACCCACTATGAGTAGCTAAATTTCTAGCTAGGGTTGTGACTCAACCCTAGTGTGGGTACTTAATGGGTATTTAATTTAGAGCTTGTTTATGGTTGGGTGTGTAATATTTAGCCTAGTTCTTGTTATAATTGTAAAATTAATGGTTGCAAATATTGATTCAAGCCTATTTGACTTAGTCTCTACTTGAGAAAGAGAGACTTAGTCTAGGAAAACTTGGCCAACAAGAAATTGGGATGAACTCAAAAAATTGATAGTCCCAATTAAAGGGTTGAATCTAGAGATAGTAAAACCCGACTTGAGCATCTATCAATTGTTTTGTGCATTACCCATTTGGACTTGAGAAAGCCAAATTGGGCAAAATCACTCTATTACCGAGAGGTATTGAGTGGGTAATTGTGTGTTGATTGGTATAATACACCCCGACCAATAAAATCCACTCTAAAGCCCACAACCCGTTAGGCAAACACCTAGGTGGAAGTCACATCCCTAGATCTTTTACATACTTGAAAAATAACACCAAAAATATTATTCTCTAGCTTTACATTTGCAAACAGTAGCATAATTTAGAAGTAGAATCAAAACATATGCATCTTAGACACTTTACGTGCTTAGTCCGAATATATACCTAATCGCATCTACGCTCCCTGTGGATTCGATCTCGACTCCTAGTTGGGTATTATTATTGCAATCGACCACTTCACTATACCAAACTGAGGTGTGATTTGGGCGAGATCAATTTTTTGGCACCGTTACCGGAGAGCATAAAAAACGGGTTTAGCTATATATTTGATTTTGTGTGTGAATTGTCTTCTTTTCCTTCCGTGTTCACTACAACAAAAAAGGGCTTTAGTGGCAATTAAAAACGGCTTTAGCGGCCATAATAATATCCGCTATATCGTTTACCAGCCATTGGTATTTAGTCACTGATGTTGGCGCCGGCAAAGCCTTTAGCGACCTTTCTCACAAAAGCTGGTAAAAGGTATGACTTATTGCCGCTAAAAACCATTAATTTTAACGGTAGTTGTTTGCGGCAATTATGATGGCTGTTAAATCCAATCCAAAAATGACTAATTATGCTCCTTTAGTCCTTTTATATAGACACTAAATTTAAAATAATTGCCGTTAAAAGTTTGTATGTTTAACGGCAATTGTTTTGCGACAATTAGAGCTAAAAGGTAATGGAAATAATTTAGCCAACATTAATAAAGTTACTACATTCGTCAAAAATATGATCCAAACAACAAAATGTATCAATAATAATCCAAAAAAACATAATAAATCTCACTAAATCTTAACAAATAAAAGGAAGTACTAATTAAAAATATCAACATCACATTAACGTAAAATATAAACTTATATTGTTTGAACGAAATAGCTAATGCTATTTATGTAACTAGTCCTAACGAATGATAGTCTTCAAATAATTTTCGTAACTTTTCATAATATTAAAATCTTCCACCCGTTAAATTATCAAACATTAGATTGTATGACCTGAAATTATAAAATAAAAAAAAAGTGTTAAAAGATGAAATATAATGTGAAAAGACATCTTGAAGACTCCATCACCGCCAGACTTTTATTCAGCCAACTCCCTCACCAAACATTTATAAGCAGAAACAACTAGATGGAACAATAGGCAAGAGAAATGGATGTGCAAACAATGAAATGGAGTTTTTTTCTTTGTTATGGTCGAGAAAAAATAAAAAAATAATTCAAAAGCAATCTTTTAGCTTGGAGAAGCAAAAGGAAGCTGCACACCAAGTTCATTAGCAAATGTAATAGTTGCCAAGTTCTTTTTCTTAAACATGGATACTAGACTGTGGTTACATGCTATTAATGAAGCACTCAAATAGGTGACAAAAAATTAGGCACCTTAACCTCGATAAAACCTTAGGCTTAGTCACACACTGCAGGACAAGAGTTGAAGTGAGTGCTTTAGGCCGTATGTGTCACAAATAGATGAAATAGAATTTCTCTAGAAACTACAGCTAACTTAAGAAGAATTGTTTTCTGATAAGAACTTAAAAATAACCACAATTCCAAGATTAAGTTATATGGACCATTGCAACAACAAACTCATGAAACCTTCACACGATTAATATGAAGCTATATCCAAACATAATACCTTCCACATGACGTAAATTCTGTTAGCTAGTAGAGATGAGCTACATGAATCTTCTATATCAATACAAGTCTCGTAGAAAATTTCCTGAAAACAAAAAAGATTTAATGTACGAGAACTTCCAACAAAAGAGATAATGCCTTTATCTTTTAATTATGTACGAGATATAAATTTTTAAGGTTTTCCATATTAGCTTCTAGTATATCAGCAAGTCATCATTCTCCTTGAGAAATCACATTATATACTATGTAAAAACAGCCACAAGAAGCAAGTATAAGTTTACTACATGGGAATATATCATTTTGGTTCCCATATAAGTAATTCTAAAATCAAGCAAAATCTACACAACAAAGGAAGAGTTACACTAGTATGTGACTAGTACATATTTTTTTAATTGTAAAAGAGATATAGTATCTTAATAATTCACACCACTGCATTAAGTACTAGAAGAGTATAGCCAGGAGAGAAAAAACTAATATGTTGCTTATTTCTGCAATTCCAGTGCAAGATGCATCTAGGCTTAACCAGCTTCTCATATATAGTAGTTTTATCAATCATTGGAATTCCCAACAAGCACGTGTTAGCAGACTACCTAAAATTGTACTTAAAAATTTTTGAAGCTTGAAAGTATTAGCTGATTTGGACCTGGAAGCAACTCGAACTACTTTTAGTTTTAGATTAATCAGCACATTCAGAAAATATTGTTGATGTACTTTAAGGATTCGTGTATGTTGAGAAATGCAATATCAGAATGCTAAAGTTATATATAACTGTTACGATCCGAAATTCCCACCTTCGTGACCGTGATATCGCCTAACATTTCACTTGGTAGGCAAGCCAACGTTAGAATATAATTAGTCATTTTAACACAATTTAAAATTAATTAATAACAAAGAAATAAATGCAGAAATAAAGTCTAAAATAAAGTGAATAATCCATTATAAACGCGATATCTAAATACCATCCCAGAACTGGAGTCACAAGTGCACGAGCTTCTAGAATAATACAAATAAAGGTCTGAATAAAGTTCAAGCGGTTTGAAATATAATACATAGCTGAGATAAGATAGAAGGGGACTTCAGAACTGCGAACGCTGTGCAGTTATACCTCAAGTCTCCACTGGTAGTTGTATCCGGACAAAATCTACAGTACGTCGTTGGGACCAACTCCGAAATCTGCACAAGAAGTGCAGAGTGTAGTATCAGTACAACTGACCCCATGGACTGGTAAGTGCCGAGCCTAACCTCGACAAAGTAGTGACGAGGCTAAGGAAGGTCACTTACATTAACCTGTACGCAATAATAATAATAATAATAATAATAATAATAATAATAATAATAATAATAATAATAATAATAATAATAATAATAATAATAATAATAATAATAATAATAATAATAATAATAATAATAATAATAATAGAAATAAATCAGGTAACTCATTTTAACAGTTGAAGTCAACTCGGCAGTCATAACCAATTATTATTTCAATCAATTTCCGTTGCGGCGTGCAACCCGCCCCAATAATATAATTCCTCAATAAATTTTCGTTGCGGCGTGCAACCCGCACCAATAATATAAACTTTAGATAAATCTGTTGCGGCGTGCAACCCGATCTCCCAATATAAACTTTAAATAACTCTGTTGCGGTGTGCAACCCGATCCCCCAATATATTTATTTTCATTTCCATTGCGGCGTGCAATCCGATCCCCCCATATAGTTTAACAACTCTTAAATGTAATAAAACTACTCCAATAAATACCACGTTCAATGAGAAACTATTAAGCATCAAGGCATACAATAATTATAATTTATTTATGAAACAAACAATGACACGTAGCAATTAATTGAGAAAATCAGGGAGAAAATAGGCAGTCTAATATTTAATATGCTAAATGTCAAGTAGCAATTAAGACACATAAATCAAATAAGCATGTGACAATTATTGCAGGAATTCAAGAATTAATATTTGACAAGGAATAAGAGAGAAACCATTATTATAACAATTAATCCGTGTCTTAAAACAATTTAAGATGTTTAAATAATTAAGCAAATAATTAATTTGACAATGTATAAGCACTCGTCACCTTGCCTATACATCGTCACACATGAAATTCACATAGCAAATAATTCAAGGGTTCTATTCTCTCAAATCAAGGTTAACCACGACACTTACCTCGCTTTGCAACCAAATTCAAGAATCCAATAAACCTTTGCCTCGCGAATTCGTGTCCGAAATCCTCAAATCTAGTCATAAACGATTCAATATACTCAATACAAATCACAAGAATTAATTCCATATGAATTTACTAATTTTCGGATTAAAATTCGAAATTCATCTAAAAAATCGACAGTGGAGCCCACATCTCGAATCCCAAAAAACTCACGAAATCCGAACACCCGTTCCGATATGAGTTCAACCATACAAAAATTATCGAATTCCGACATCAGATTGGCTTTCAAATCTTCATTTTATATTTTTTGAAGATTTTATAAAAATCAGATTTTCTTCCATAAATTAACGGATTTATGATGTAAATGAGTATGGAATCATGAAATATAATCAATATAGGATAAGAAACACTTACCCCGATGTTTTTCCGTGAAAATCGCCCAAAATTCGCCTTACCCGAGCTCAAAATCTTGAATAATGAAAAATGGGACGAAATTCCATTTCCAGAACTTAAGTTCTAATGTCCAGGAAATTCTTCTTCGCGAACACGATAGCACCCTTGCGTTCGCGAAGCACATTTTTGTGTTGCCCCAGATTTCTTCTTCGCAAAGACGAGGTCAGTCCCGCGAACACGATGACTTGCCAAACTTGGCCTTCGCGAACGCGGTCTCCCCTATGCGAACGTGAAGCCTTATCGCCTAGTGTCCAGCCAGGCCTCGCCCTTCTACGCGAACTCGAATGCTCCCACGCGTTCGCGATATACAATGCCCTCTACCCCTTCACGAATACGGCCCCCTCTTCGTGAACACGAAGAGTAAATTTCGCCTGCCTCCAGTTCCTCTTCGCAAATGCGAGACCTCTATCGTGAACGCGAAGAAGGAAACCAGACAGTGCATCAGAAAAATTCCAGCAGAGTTCCAAGTCCAAAATTCAACCCGTTAACCATCTAAAACTCACCCGAGGCCCCCGGGACCTCAACCAAATACACCACCAAGTCCTAATCCATAATGCGAACTTAGTCGAAACCTCAAATTATATCAAACAACACTAAAAACATGAATCACAGATAGATTCAAGCCTAATGAACTTTGAAACTTCTAATTTCTACAAACGACGCCGGAACCTATCAAATCAAGTCCGATTGACCTCAAATTTTGTACACAAGTCATAAATGACATAACAGACCTATGAAAATTTTTAGAACTCGAATCCGACCCCGATATCAATAAAAGTCAATTTGTGGTCAAATTTTGAAATCTTTTTAAGCCTTTAGGCTTCTAGTTTTCGCCAACTGGCGATAATTCAAGTTAGGGACCTCCAAATTAAATTTCGGGCATACGCCCAAGTCCCAAATCACGATGCAGACCTACCGGAATTGTCAAAATACTGATCCAAGTCTGTTTGCTCCAAATGTTTACCAAAGTCAACTCAATTGAGTTTTAAGGCTCTATTTCACATTTTAATCATTTTTTTATATAAAAACTTTTCGGAAAATTATACGAACTATGCACGCAAGTCGAAAAATAATGAATAGTGCTTTTCGAGGTCTTAAAATACAGAAATAATTATTAAATTTAAAGATGACCTTTTGGGTCATCACATTCTCCACCTCTAAAACAAACGTTCGTCCTCGAACGGAATTAGAAAAAAGTACCTGAGCTGGTAAAAAGGTATGGATATTTACTCTGCATGCCCGACTCGGAGTCCCAGGTAGATGCTTCTACCGGCTAACCTCTCCATTGTACCCGAACTGAAGGATAACTCTTAGACCGTAACAGTCGAACTTGCCGGGCTAGAATAACTATTGGTTCCTCTTCATAAGTCAAATCTTTGTCCAATTGAACTGAGCTAAAATCTAGTACATGGGACGGATCACCATGATATTTCCGGAGCATAGACACATGGAACACCGGATGAATTACTGATAAACTAGGTGATAGTGCAAGCATGTAGGCTACTTTACCCACCCTTCAAGAATTTCGATAGGTCTTATATACCTAGGGCTCAACTTGCCCTTCTTTTCGAACCTCATTACACCTTTCATAGGTGAAACCCGGAGCAATACTCTTTCTCCAACCATGAAGAATGTCATGAACTTTACGGTCGGCATAACTCTTTTGCCTAGACTGAGCTGTGCGAAGTCGATCCTGAATAACCTTGACCTTATCCAAGGCATCCTGTACCAAATCGGTACCCAACAACCGAGCCTCTCCCGATTCAAACCAACCAACTGGCGATTGGCATCGCCTTCCGTATAATGCCTCATATGGAGCCATATGAATGCTCGACTAGTAGCTATTATTATAAGCAAACTCCGCAAGTGGCAAGAACTGATCCCAAGAACCTCCAAAGTCTATAACACAAGCACAAAGCATATCTTCTAATATCTAAATGGTGCGCTCTGACTGTCCGTCTGTCTGTGGGTGAAATGTTGTACTCAACTCAACCCGCGTGACTAACTCACGATGTACAGCCCTTCAGAAGTGTGAGATAAACTACGTATCTCGATCTAAAATAATAGACACGGGCACGCCGTGAAGGCGGATAATCTCACGAATGTAAATTTCAGCTAACCGCTCTAAAGAATAGGTAACCGCCACTGGAATGAAATGTGCTGACTTGGTCAACCTGTCCACAATGACCCAAACTGTGTCAAATTTTCTCTGAGTCTGTGGGAGTCCAACAACAAAATCCATAGTGATACGCTCCCACTTTCACTCAGGAATTTCTAACTTTTGAAGCAAACCACCAGGTCTTTGATGGTCGTACTTGACTTGCTGACAATTTAGACACCAAGCTATATATGCAACTATATCCTTCTTCATTCTCCTCCACCAATAATGTTGCCACAAATCTTGATACATTTTGGCGGCCCCTGGATGAATAGAATACCTGGAACTGTGGGCCTCTTCCAGAATTGATTCACAAAGCTCATTCACATTAGGCACACAAATACGACCCTGCATTCACAGAACTCTATCTTCCCCCACAACAACCTGTTTGGAATCACCGTGCCGCACCGTGTCCTTAAGGACAAGTAAATAAGGATCATCATACTGTCACTCTCTGATGCACTCATATAAAGAAGACCGAGCGACTGTGCAAGCTAGAACTTGACTGGGTTCTGAAACATCTAACCTCACGAATTGATTAGCCAAAGTCTGAACATCTGCAGCTAACGGCCTCTCACCAATCGGAATATACGCAAGACTGCCCATACTCACAGCCTTTCTACTCAAAGCATCGGCCACCATATTGGCCTTTCCGGGGTGATACAAAATAGTGATATCATAGTCCTTCAACAGCTCCAACCATCTTTTCTGCCTCAAATTGAGATCTTTTTGATTGAATAGATATTGTAAGATACGATGATCAGTAAATACCTCACACGATACACCGTAAAGGTAATGCCTCCAAATCTTCAGCGCATGAACAATGGCTGCCAATTCTAAGTCATGAACAAGATAATTTTTCTCGTGAACTTTCAATTGTCGCGACGCGTATGCAATCACCATGCCATCTTGCATTAATACTGCACATAGCCCAATGTGAGATGCATCACAATATACCGTATAAGATCCTGAACCTTTAGGTAATATCAACACTGGCGTCGTAGTCATAGTCTTGAGCTTCTAAAAGCTCAACTCACACTCGTCTGACCATCTGAATGGGGCACCTTTCTGGGTCAGTATGGTCAATGGGCTTGCTATAGATGAAAACCCTTCCACGAACCGACGATAATAACCTACCAAACCCAGGAAACTCCGAATCTCTGTAACTGAAATAGGTCTAGGCCAATTCTGAACAACCTCAATCTTCTTAGGATCCACCTTTATGCCTTCTGCCGATTCAACATGCCCTATAAAGGCAACTGAGTTTAACCAAAACTCGCATTTTGAAAATTTAGCATATAGCTGATTATTCTTCAAAGTCTGAAGCACACTCCGAAGATGCTGCTCATGCTCCTCTCGACTGCTGGAGTAAATCAAGATATCACCAATGGATACAACCACAAAAGAATCCAAATAGGGCTTGAACACTCGATTCATCAAATCCATAAATGCTGATGGGGCATTTGTCAACTCAAATGGCATCACTAGGAATTCGTAATGTTCATACTGAGTCCTAAAAGCTGTCTTACGGATATCAGATGCCCTAATCTTCAACTGATGATAATCAGACCTCAAGTCAATCTTTGAAAACACCTTGGCACCCTGAAGCTGGTCGAATAAGTCATCAATTCTTGGCAGTGGATACTTGTTCTTGATAGTAGCCTTGTTCAACTGCCGATAATCTATACACATTCGCATTGAACCATATTTCTTCTTTACAAATAATACTGGTGCACCCCAGGGCGAGACACCAAGTCTAATGAATCCCTGATCAAGCAAGTCTTGTAACTGCTCCTTCAATTCTTTCAACTCTGGCGGGGCCATACGGTATAATGGGATAGAAATGGGCTGAGTGCCCGGAGCTAAATCAATACAGAAGTCAATATCTCTGCCGGGTGGCATCCCCGGCAAATCTGCAGGAAATACTTCTGGAAATTCACGAATAACTGGTACTGAGTCCATTGAAGGAACATCCCCAATGGGATCGCAAATATAAGCCAAATATGCTAGACACCCTTTTCTCGACCATACGCCGAGCCTTCATATAAAAAATAACCCTGCTGGTAGAATGGCCAGGAGTTCCTTTCCACTCTACCCGAGGTAACCCCGGCATGGCTAGGGTCACCGTCTTGGCATGACAATCCAATATAGTATGATAAGGTGACAACCAATCCATACCCAAGATGACATCATAATCTACCATATCAAGAAGTAGAAAATCCACACTAGTCTCAAGATTACCAATAGTAACCACACACGAACGATAGACATGTCTACTACAATAGAGTCTCCCGTCGGTGTAGATACACACACAGAAGCACTCAAAGAATCACGAGGCACAACTAGATATGAAGCAAAATATGAGGACATATAGGAATAAATAGATCCTGGATCAAATAGAACTGAAGCATCTCTATGGCAAACTGGAATAGTACTTGTGATCACGACATCGGATGACTCGGCCTTAGGCCTAGCTGGAAAAGCATAAAATCGGAGTTGGGCCCCACCACTCTAAATTGTGTCTCTGGGACGACCTCTAACTGGCTGGTCTCGACCTCTAACTGTCTGACCTCCACCTCTAATGGCCCGACTTTTACCTCTAGCTGCTTGACCCCTACCTCTAGCTGGCTGAGCAGGCGGTGAAGCAACCGGTGCTGGTATGATGGTAGGAGAATCCTGCCGAGATATGTTACTCGACAACCTAGGGCAATACCTCATGATGTGACCAATGCTCCCACACTCCGTAACACCCATCCCAATGTCGTGGCTGCTGAAGCTGAAGCTGACCCGAACGGGCCGGATAACCGTTGTAGTGACTCTGGAGTGGTAGTGCACTAAATGATGGTTGCCCAGAGTAAGGCATAATAGGACCGTGACTCCCTGAAGCACCGAGAGATGCATAAAGTGCTGAATGAAACAGTCTGTGAGGATGACCCCTACCAAAATTACCCCTGCCTCCAGACGAGGTACCACTGAAACTACCGAACTGACGAGACCTCTTATCTGACCTCTTCTATCTATCCTGTGCAAGAACCATCTCTATCCTCCTAGTGACATTAGTAGCCGCCAGAAAGGAAATCTCACTTCCGGTCTCCTTGTCCATGTGAAGCTTGATAGGGTGAGTAAGTCCCTTAATAAACATCTTCACTCTCTCTCCCTCAGTAGGTAGTAAAAGGAGAGCATGACAGGCTAAATCCACAAAACGGGACCCATACTGAGTAATAGTCATACTGCCCTACTGTAGACACTCAAATTGCCTGAGGTAATCCTCTCTCAATGTAATAGGGAGGAATTTCTCTAGAAATAGACGTGAAAACTGCTCCCAGGTTAATGCAGGTGATCCAATGGTCTGGTCAATGTATAATCTCTCCACCACCTCTTAGCGGAATCTGAAATACAACAAAATCGACCCTATTGGTCTCAACTATACCCATGTTCCGCAGCACCTCATGACAGTAGTCAAGATAATCATGTGGGTCCTCAGAAGGTGTACCACTGAAGTGAACTGGAAAAAGCTTAGTAAACTTATTCAGTCTCAATAAGGCCTCAAAGGACATGGCGGACCTATCACCGGCCTGTGCTGCAACAACTGACTGAACTACCCCAACTGGCGGGACTGCTAGAGCCTGATTCTAGGGAGCCATCTGCTCCGGAGCGGGAGTAGTGGGAGTTTGTATTCCTCCCCCAGCCTGTGAGACGGCTGGTGCCACTGTAAATGTGCCATTCTAGGCCACGTCCTCCATAAGACTCACCAAATGGACTAGAGCGTCCTGAAGCATTGGTGTAGCTAAGAATCCTTCCGGGACCTGAACTGGTCCAACCGGTACATTCTGAACTGGAACCTCTTCCTGAAGATTCGCCTGAGGTTCTACAGCAGGTGTTGCTGCTCGAGCTCTAGACTGAGCTCTACCTCTGCCTCGGTCTCTTGCACGACCTCGGCCTCAACCTCTACCCCTGGCCATAGTTGCTACTGGGGGCTCTGGTCCCTGTCTGTCGGTAGATGTATTACGTGTCCTCGTCATCTGCGAGAGAATAAGAATAGAATGGTTCAATCATTGATGATAGAATAAAATCGCACGACAGGATAAGAAAGAAGTGATATTGTTCCTAAACTTCATAGCCTCTGAAAGATAAGTACAGACATCTTCGTACCAATTCTTCAGACTCTACTAAGTTTGCTCGTGACTCGTGAGACCTATGTAATATAGTGCTCTGATACCAACTGTCACGACCCGAAATTCATACCTTCAGGACCGTGATGTCGCCTAACATTTCACTTGGTAGGAAAACCAACGTTAGAATATAATTAGCCATTTTAACACAATTTTAAATTAATTAATAATAAAGAAACAAATGTGAAAATAAAATCTGAATTAAAGTGAATAATCCATAATAAACACGATATCTAAATACCATCCCAAAACTGGAGTCACAAGTGCACGAGCTTCTAGAATAATACAAATAAAGGTCTGAATAAAGTTCAAACTGTTTGAAATATAATGCACAGCTAAGATAAGATAGAAGGATACTCCAGAACTACGAACGTTGTGCAGTTATACCTCAAGTCTCCACTGGTAGATGTATCAGGGCAAATCTACAGTACGCCACTAGGACCAACTCCGAAATCTGCACAAGAAGTGCAGAGTGTAGTATCGGTACAACCGATCCCATGTACTGGTAAGTGCTGAGCCTAACCTCGACGAAGTAGTGATGAGGTTAAAGCAGTTCACTTACATTAACCTGTACGCAATAATAATAATAATAACAACAATAATAGAAATAAATCAGGTAACTCATTTTAATAGTTGAAGTCAACTCGGCAGTCATAACCAATTATTATTTCAATCAATTTTTGTTGCGGCGTGCAACCCGCCCCAACAATATAATTCCTCAATAAATTTCCATTGCGGCGTGCAACCTGCTCCAACAATATAAACTTTAAATAAATCTGTTGCGGCATGTAACCCGATCCCCCAATATAAACTTTAAATAACTCTGTTGCGGCGTGCAACCCGATCCCCCCATATAGTTTAACAACTCTTAAATGTAATAAAAATAATCAAATAAATACCATATTCAATGAGAAACTATTAAGCATCAAGGCATACAATAATTATAATTTATTTATGAAACAAACAATGACACGTAGCAATAAATTGTGAAAATCAGGGAGAAAATAGACAGTCTAATATTAAATATGCTAAATGTTAAGTAGCAATTAAGACACATAAATTAAATAAGCATGTGACAATTATTGCGGGAATTCAAGAATTAATATTTGACAAGGAATAGGAGAGAAATAATTATTATAACAATTAATTCGTGTCTTGAAACAATTTAAGACGTTTAAATAATTAAGCAAAAAATTAATTTGACAAAGTATAGGCACTCGTCACCTTGCCTATACATCGTTACACATGAAATTCACATAGCAAATAATTCAAGAATTCTATTCTCTCAAATCAAGGTTAACCACGACACTTACCTCGCTTTGTAACCAAATTTAAGAATCCAATAAACCTTTGCCTCGCGAATTCGTGTCCGAAATCCTCAAATCTAGTCATAAACAATTCAATATACTCAATACAAATCACAAGAATTAATTCCATATGAATTTACTAATTTCCGGATTAAAATCCAAAATTCATCTAAAAAATCGACAGTGTGGCCCACGTCTTGAATCCCGAAAAAACTCACGAAATCCGAACACCCGTTCCGATACGAGTTCAATCATACAAAAATTATCAAATTCCGACATCAGATTGGCTTTCAAATCTTCATTTTACATTTTTGAAAGATTTTATAAAATTTTCTTCCATAAATTCACAGATTTATGATGTAAATGAGTATAGAATCATGAAATATAATCAATATAGGATAAAGAACACTTACCCCAATATTTTTCCGTGAAAATTACCCAAAAGGCGCCTTACCCGAACTCAAAATCTTGAATAATGAAAAATGGGACGAAATCCCATTTCCAGAACTTAAGTTCTGCTGTTCAGGAATTTCTTTTTCGCGAACGCGATAGCTCCCTCGCGTTCGCGAAGCACATTTTTGTGTTGCCCCATATTTCTTCTTCGCGAACGCGAGGTCAGTCTCGCGAACACGATGCCTTGCCAAACTTAGCCTTCGCGAACGCGGTCTCCCCTACGCGAACGCGAAGCCTTATCGTGTGATGCCCGGCCAGGCCTTTCCATTCTACATGAACGCTCTCACGCGTTCGCGATGAATACTGCCCTCTACCCCTTCGCGAATGCGGTCCCCTCTTTGCGAACACGAAGAGTAAATTTCGCCTGCCTCCAGTTCCTCTTTACGAACGCGAGACCTCTATCGCGAAGCGAAGAAGGAAACCACACAGTGCATCAGAAAAATTCCAGCAGAGTTTCAAATCAAAAATTCAACCCGTTAACCATCTAAAACTCACCCGAGGCCCTCGGGACCACAATCAAATACACCACCAAGTTATAAAACATAATGCGAACTTAGACCTCAAATTACATCAAACAACACTAAAAATACGAATCACACATAGATTCAAGTAGGGGTGTCAATAGTTCGGTTCGACCGATTATTTTATAAAATTTATATCATACCAATTTTTCAGTTATTCTATTATGTATAACCAAAATTAGACTTTTCAAAACCGTCCCAATCATGCCGGTTTCACTTCGGTATTGATACGGTTCAGTAAATTTTCGATATTTTTTTAAATATCATGTAAAATTCACTAGTAGAAGTAGATTGCGATAACATATGTTCTTTTATAGGATTTAGCAAAATTTTCTAGACATTTTTACTGTTTAAAGGGTGATGAATTAAAAAAATATGAAAGGTGACTAGAGTATAGATCCATCAATTATTCGACATCAACGTAAAAGAAACCAAGTAAAAGCAAAGAAAATATAAATCACACGAGTGAAAAGATATTAACCAAACTGAGATTCAAGAATAAAGTCTATATTAAATATTCAAAAAGATAAATCTAAATTATATGAAAGAAAACATATTCAATACATTGTAGTTTGCTACCCATAATTGGTAGAATACTTTGTGTCTTGCTAATAAAGATACTTGTAATAACTTAGTTTTAGTAAAAGTAGCATAATAGGTTTTAGGAATTAGTATTTTGAGTTTAATTACTTGTTAGCTTATAACAGTTTTCATAAGTCCAAGGCCCAATGAAAAATTTAATGCTTTATTAGTTTTAAACTTACTATATAAATATTTCGCATGTAAAATTTATTCGGTACGGTTCGGTATTTTTTTGATTTATTTTTATAAAATAAAAAACATACCCTAATTATCGGTACAGTTATAGATTTATATAAAAACGTATGGTTTCTTTAAAAAATCGGTTCGGTGCGGTACGATTCATTCGGTTTAGTCGGTTTTCAAATATTCATTTACACCCCTAGATTCAAGCCTAATGAACTTTGAAACTTCCGATTTCTACAAACGATGCCGGAACCTAACAATCAAGTCCGATTGACCTCAAATTTTGTACACAAGTCATAAATGACATAACAGACCTACGAAAATTTTCAAAACTCGAATTCGACTCCGATATCACTAAAAGTCAATTTGTGGTCAAACTTTGAAATATTTAAGCCTTTAGGCTTCTAGTTTTCGCCAACCGGCGATAATTCAAGTTAGGGACCTCCAAATTAAATTTCGAGCATACGCCCAAGTTTCAAATCACGATACGGACCTATTGGAACTGTCAAAATACTCATTTGAATCTGTTTGCTCAAAATGTTGACCAAAGTCAACTCAGTTGAGTTTTAAAGCTCTATTTCACATTTTAATCAATTTTTTATATAAAAACTTTCCGGAAAATTATACAAACTGCACACACAAGTCGAGGAATGATGAATAGTGTTATTCGAGGTCTTAGAACACAGAAATAATTATTAAATTTAAAGATGACATTTTGGGTCATCACAATAATCAATAATATGATATTAAAGGACATTACAATGATTTAGTCCTATAATCATATTAAAATTTTGAATCCACAGAATGGAAGGGGTCTAGCAAAGAACAAGAGAATAAATTACTGAAACCAAAGAAAGGGAAATGTGTAAAGGGATTGAAATGTACTTGGTAAATACAAACCCATGTCATGCTCGAGATACTGTATCATATTATTGGTTGCCCAAAATGATCATGCTTCTGGACTTTTCTCAAGCTCGTAATTCCGGAATCTTAATATACCTTTGGGCTCATTTAACTGAATATATAAATAATCTTTTCACTATGTAGTAATACATTGATAAAACTCTAGAAATTTTCCTTTTTGTAAGAACAATATGTGTGATTCATGACAAGAGTGGGTTGCTCTAGCGGTAAGCATCATCCGCTTCCAACCAAGAGGTTGTGAGTTCGAGTCACCCCAAGAGCAAGATGGGGAATTCTTGGAGGGAGGGAGCCGAGGGTCTATCGGAAACAGTCTCTCTACCCCAGGGTAGGGGTAAGATCTGCGTACACACTACCCTTCCGAGATCCCACTAGTAAAATTATACTGGGTTGTTATTGTTTAATATGTGCTCAATTGTATTTCTGTATTGTGACAACCAAGATGAAATTAAATAAAAAGATACGGATCAAAGCCTAGAAAAGTAGGCCCACGAACCTTTCTTGCCTTCAAATTACCTATAATGAAAAAGATTCGAAGGTCATTAGAGAATGAAAAGATTTGAAGCACAAGGGATAGATTTTTTTGTCTTTCTTTCCGTTTCTGCAATGGTCCTCTTTTATGTCATAAAATAAAATTACTTTGAGAGGAAAAGATTTAATAGAATTTAGAAATGGTCAGAAATTGTTGGCACTTAAACAAGAATTTTTTTGTCTTTCTTTCCGTTTCTGCAATGGTCCTCTTTTATGTCATAAAATAAAATTACTTTGAGAGGAAAAGATTTAATAGAATTTAGAAATGGTCAGAAATTGTTGGCACTTAAACAAGAAAAAAGTGGACAATTTTCATCGACTTTCTGTTGGCAGAAATACATTTAAACTTCCAAGTGCATCATGGCTCATCAGGAATTCATATTAATTCTGCTACATAAAGGATTACTTTCTATGTTCTTAGTCCAGGAATGAAAAAGAAAAAATAACAAGTACATAAAATGACTAAACAACAAGATTCCAATGTATTTTTTTTCTTATGCTTTCTTCTAACCTTCCTACCATGCATGTTCACCTTTAATGAATTACAGTTACAAAGTAGTAATGGAACTGATTTTCAAGCCTTACTTTCCATTAAAGAAGGGATACTAAATCTGAACAAAAAATATCAAAAATTGATAAAATCTTAACCAAAATATGTAACTTCAGAACAAAACTGTAAGAAGCTCGCATTCTAGACCATAAAACTATATACACAAACAGATTAACCAAAGTTTTCACATAACTAAGATTTGAAAACAAACACAGAGAAAAAGGTTACCTGATTCATCATTATGTTGATATTCAGTGCCACCGGCAGAAGTATTCAGCTCATTAGATTGACCGCCATGTGCTTCGGCTTCAGTGTAGTTCTGGTTATCCATCAACTGCTCAATAGATGGTTGGGTTACTGTCACAACCCAAAACCTAACCCGTCGTGATGGCGCCTATCAGTGGTACTAGGCAAGCCGACCTTTTCAAAAATACTTCCAAACTAAATATAAAAGTAAAGTAAAGCTTTCCATATCAGGAATTTTTCATAAAATCAAAGTTGAACTCAATATAGAATCAAAATGCGGAAACCAGCCCTAAACATTGGGGTGACACTAGTCATAAGCGTCTAAGTATTTAAAACTATTATAGTCAATGTCTAAATATCAGTACAAAATGGAAGGAAATATGGAAGGAGTAACAAGGTCCTGCGGACGCTGGCAGCTACCTTGCAGTCTCTGAAACTCAACCAGGCCTGGACTCAACAATCTTCGTGCTCAGACACACCTCGATCTGCACATGTAGTGCAGGGTGTAGTATGAGTACAACCAACTCAGCAAGTAACAGAAATAAATAAGGAACTGAGAAGCAGTGACGAGCTATACAGTACAGTTCATTTTAAAAGTTTTCATTAAAGAGTGAACATGCTTTCAAATCCTATGGTATAAGTCAAATCAGTTCGCGCTCATGTAAAACAGATATGAATCTTCCAGAAATTTCATAACATCAGATAACAACTAAGTGCAACAATAAATAAAAGCAAGTACAGCCTCTCAAGGCAGCAGTCACTCAACCCATCTCAACAGCTCACACTCTCGGCTCTCAGCCCTCAATACACACTCCCAATAGGTACCTGCGCTCACTGTGGGTGTTCAGACTCATGAGGGCCTCCTACATCCCAAGTGCTATAATCCGCACGGACAACTCACGTGCTATAATATCATATCTTGATTCGCACGGATAACTCACGTGATGCACGGACAACTCACGTGACATAGTATAAACATAAGGATCTGCACGGATAACTAACGTGTCATAGAACAATACCTCAGAACCAGACCCTCGGCCTTACTCAGTCATGAACCTCTCTAGTCTCATAGCTCTCAATAAAGAAAGGAAAAACAGCCCAAATCAAAGTGTTACACTATATCATCAGAAAAAATAGCAGAGACTGAGGTAAACATGTACAAGAAACACTATGACTGAATATAACTACCAGAAGCAGGAATATAGCCTAAGCATGATTTCTAACATGAAAGGCAGTCAAGTTCTAGTAGACAGGAATGCATATGAATACAAATAAAGGCCATTAGACTTCACAGTCTCCCGAGACGGACCAAGTCTCGATCCCTCACGGTGTACATCCACACGCCCGTCACCTAGCATGGGTGTCACCTCCAAACAGTCACATTATACCAAACTCCGGGTTTCATACCCTCAAGACCAGATTTAAAACTGTTACTTATCTCAACAACGTAGAACTCCTACTCCAGAATGCTCTTTCCTCTCGAACCGACCTCCAAATGACCCGAATCTAGACACAAGCAATAAAATACGATCAATATGAGCTAAAGGAATTAATCCCACAAGGAAAATACCAATTTATAGGCCAAATCCTGAAATTCACTCAAACCCTACTCCCGAGCCCACGTCTCGAAATCCAACAAAAGTCACAAAACCAAAAAGCCAATTCACTCCCGAGTTTACCCATACTAAATTCATTAAAATCCGACCTCATTTGGTCCCTCAAATCCCCAAATTACTCTCTCTAAAATCTCAAGCCCTAACCCCGTATTTCACTCCAAAAATCCTACTAATTAGGTGAGAAGTTAACGGAAAAATACCATAGCTAATGATAATAGAGCTCCAGTAACTTACCTCAGTGAATACACTTGAATCCCTTCAAAAGTCACTCCAAGAGCTCCAAAAATCGACTTGAAAGTGGTGGAAATGAACCAAAATTCGCGAAGTATTCAATTTATAGTTTCTGCCCAGGTTTTTCGCACCTGCGGCTAAATATGCGCACCTGCAGTGCCGCATATGCTCAAGAACCTCCGCACCTGCGAAAAATCAATAAAACCCCCAACCTCGCACCTGCGCTTCATATCCGCATCTGCGACCACGCAGGTGCGGAAAAAACCTCGTACCTGCGGCCACTGCCTGACCTCTCACTTCCGCTTCTGCGGGCACCTATCCGTATCTGCGGACTCGCAGATGCAACCTCTCCTACGCACCTGCGGACCCAGCCTACCTCAACACTGTCCGCACCTGCGAACTCCCACGCGCGCCTGCGACCTCGCACCTGCAGCTCCCCCTCCGCAGGTGCGAAATACCAGTAACAGCAGCTGCTGCTTTATTTTTCAATTTCAAACAATCCATTAACCACCCGGACTCACTCCGAGCCCCTCGGGACCTCGACCAAACATACCAACAAGTCATATATCAACATATAAATTTAGTCGAACCTTCGAAACACTCAAAACTACATCAAAATACCAAATTACCCTCGGATTCAAGTCTAAGAACTTCTAAACTTCCAAATTCGACAACCGATGCTGAAACTAACTAAACCATGTCCGAATGACCTCAAATTTTACACACACGTAAAAAATGATATCACGAACCTACTCCAACCTTCAAAAATCCATTCCGACCCCGATATCAAATTTTCCGCAGCCGACCGAAATCGTCAAATTTTCAACTTTCGTCAATTCAAACCTAATTTCACTACGGACCTCCAAATCACATTCCGGACGCGCTCTTAGGTCCAAAATCACCTAACAAAGCTAATGGAACCATCATAATTTAAATCTGAGATCGTTTACATATAAGTCAATATGTGATTGATCTTTCCAACTTAAGCTTCTACTTTAGAGACTAAGTGTCCCAATCCACTCCGGACCCGAACTAACTAACCTGATATATCATAATACAGCTGAAAAGCACAAAAGGAAATAGAAATGGGGAAAACGGGACTATAACTCTCGAAACAACCGGCCGGGTCATTACAGTTGCAGAGTAGTTTTTACCATCCATCAATTGCTCAATAAAAGGTCGCATATCTCCATCATCATCTTGTTCAATTACCAGTCGGTTGCGCCTCTAGGTTGCATAGTTCCTTTTCCAAGATGAAGAAATTATCTAGCTTCATTACTTTATACTAGTACCAGAATAGCTCCAACAGACTAGTAGGTCATATGCAAAATAGGAGAAAGCATCTTCCTCATCTCAAACTGTTAAAAACAAATAAATAGCGATCTATGTACACACACACAAAGTCTTGCGACACACATCCTCATCATATGACGGCATAATACCATTAACTACAAGATGATCATATGTTGTAGCCTGATTTACTTGATGAATAAGCACACATTTCATACAAGGACATGTAATTTTTTCTCCGCCTTGTTTTCCAGAAAAGGCATAGTTCATAAAATCTTCTACTCCGTCCAAGTATTCTTTACTATATCACAATACATCCATTTTTTTTTTCTAGGAATGTCATGTTTTTTCCCTGAAATTACTGTAAGAACTAAAAATAATTAGTAAAAGGGAGGAGAATTCTTAGTGAATTAAGAAACATGGAAGAAGCAGACAAAATAAGAGATAAAGTTACTCTACAAAAGCAAATCAATATCTGTAGTGTATGCCATCTTTTTTTCTAGCACCAATGGGTATAAGTTCATGATTTAATTTAAATAGCTTTAAGGATTAGAGAATCATGATCTAACACCTATTTCTCATGAACTCCATCCTAACCGATCTTTTTACACACAAACACGTTGATCCAGATTCATCATATAACAAAGACAGAATAACTACTACTTTCAAAAAAGACATTTCTATTCTAATAACTGATATAAAATCTCCATAAAAATACAACTTTCACTACTTAAAAATCAAAGAAGATTAAAGTATTACCAAATCCAAAAGACGACTTGAACTTGGTATAATTTCAAGGCGATCATCATTAAGAATGAAGTTTACTATGATGAAATCAACAAGAAAGAGTTCCTTCATAGCAAAGATTTTTAAATTGCTAGTAGTGGATGTTCACGTAGAATAATCACACAACTTCAATAATGAGACTCGGTCTATCTAGCCAGAAGAAATAGTTCTGAGAATGAACACAAAGTGCAGCAAAATATTCCACGAGCATAAACAACTACCAACATTATAATTCAAAACATAAACTTTTCTCCACCCTTAACATTCAATCTGCCAAGCTAGCTAATTGAATTGATCCAGCAAATACAATTTCAACCATACCGAGAGATTTTAAATTCAAAATTATAGTCTCCCTAAAACAAGAACACCACAATTAATTATAAGAACTGTCTTAAGTTATCTTATTTAAATCAATTCAATTATATTATAGCAAAATAAAAAAGATTAGGAAGATATTTGAGAAATAGGATGATCTTAGTAGCTATCATGAATGACAGTCCGAGGAGACGAAATTTTCATCATCTGACTTAATAAACACATATGTAAAAACATAGAGCAAAAGCTATTTAATGGCAATCAACACATTCTTAACAAACAAGACCTTGTAGAAAGCACTAAAGTCTGCTATGTTTTTAAGCACAAAGAATAACAAAACAATAAAACATGAGATATAGCGAAGAAAGGTGTTTATAAGGGAAAAAATTGAGTTGGGCTTTTAGGTATTAAGTCAAAAAGGTTCAATATTTCTGTTGTCATATGCATTGAACCCTAAATTCTAAAAGATAGAGATAGAAATAGAAAATGTATAAAGAGAAATTGAAAAATATTGAATTAGAAATAAAGAGATTAATCAAAACCGTACCTACAACCTACGAAGAATTTTGTTTGTTGAAGGCCAAATTGCAATGTTAGGTTTTCTTACTCCTAGAACTTTGCAAAGCTTATGGAAGAGTCGTAGTTTGAGGTCCAAATTACAATGAGATTCGTAGTATTTTTTTTAAGAAAAAGTGGAGTGGTAAATTATATAGGAGGGAAAATATTTAGAGCGAAACATAAATTGGAGGGAAGAGAAAAAGTAAAAACAAAAATTTTGCGGGCTATTCTCTTGAATTGCCACTAAAAATATACTTATTGCTGACCAATATTATTTGGCAGCTAATATTTTACCTTTACTATATATTTTAGCGGCAATTATGCTATTACCACTAAATAATTGCCGCTAAAACCACCTTTTGTTGTAGTGGTTATTAATCTTTTTGGTGAAACAGCTGTAGTTGAAACAATGGCTCTCAACAACAATGATCTTTTCGGAAATATGCTTTTGAGGGTGTGGACGTGGAAGATGACCAAGTAGAAGAGATTCCTCCTGAACCTCAAGCAAATAGACGAGGCCGGCCGCCTCAAGACAACGTTCCTGTTCCACCCCACCTCCACCAAGAGCGGCTCCACACCGGGTGTTGCCGAATGAAGGGTATGAAAGTGTCATAGTCTCGCCCCGCATTAGGGCGGGCAACTTTCAAATCACAAATGTTATGCTCACATTGCTAGAGCAACATGGATTCTTCACCGGAGCTCCGAATCAAAATGCGTACAAACACTTGAAAAGATTTGTGGACACTTGTTGGGGGAGTAAACACACAAACGTCTCCGATGATGCTTTAAAGTTTAGGCTATTTCCTTTATCACTACGAAGGAAAGCCTTGGATTGGTTAGAAAGGTTGCCAAACCATTCCATCCATACATGGGATGAATTGGTGGAGAAATTTATTTTCAAGTTCTTTTCTCCCGAGCATATGACTACTCTTGGAGACAAGATTCTAGCATTCAACTAAGAACCCAATGATCCTTTGCATGAGATATGGGAGAGGTACCAAACTATGGTAAAAGAGTGCCCGAACAATAACATGACTGAGGCTATGATTCAACAAACTTTCTATAGAGGGATCAATACAACCAATCAATGCATGGTCAACCAACTTGCCTGTGGAAATTTCCTGACAATACCATATGCCGAAGCTTGTGAGATCTTAGATGAAATGGCGGATACTTCATCGGCATGGCAAAGTAGAGAAAATATTCCTCAAGATAATCCAAATGTGATTCAGCTACATAAAGAATTACATGATCATGGGCAAGCAATTGCCGAGTTGACCACCACAATGAATCAATTAGCAAAAACTCAACTTCAACAAGTTCGCCGGGTGTTTCCGAATGAAGGGTATGAAATTGTCATAGTCCCGCCCCGCATTAGGGAGGGAAACTTTCAAATCACAAATGTTATTCTCACATTGCTAAAGCAACGGGGATTCATCACCGGGGCTCCGAATCAAAATGCATACAAATACTTGAAAGGATTTGTGGACACTTGTTGGGGGAGTAAACAGACAAACGTCCTAAGCAAGTAAATGCAATGCAATGAGTAAATATGATGGTGAACAAGCGAAGGCAAAAGGGTCAACAAGTGAAAAACCGTGCGGAACAAAATGTGCAATAAGATAGTAGGTTTGACTAAGATGAATCTTACAATAAACAAGAGAAAGAAGTACAATATGTGAGCAACTTCCAAGGACAAAGAAACAACTCTCAAGGCCGAATCAACAATAATGGCGATCTCAAGGTAATCAAGGGAATTGGAACAATCAAAACAACCAAGGTAATTGGAATGGTCAAAACAATCAAGGGAATTGGAACAATCAAAACAACCAAAGAAATGGGGGTGGCAATAATCAAGGATATTGGGGAGGCAACAACCAATGGAGGTGGAACAATTATCAAGGGAATCGGGGGTCAGATTTTCAAAGGCCCCCGATGTATCAACAACCAAGCAACTCGCCTCCTTATCCTTCCCATGATCCTAGCTCTTATAACAATGATATGGGGCGAATTGAGAACATCTTTAAACAAATGATGGAGAAGAATGCCACTCCGATACTCAACTAGCTTCTCACAACACTTCAATTCACAATTTGAAAGTTCAATTGAGGCAAATCTCGCAAGCGTTAAACACTCTTCTTAAAGGGGCACTACCAAGTTACATGGTGGTTTACCCGAAGATGAGATTCCAAATAGTGTGGTGCAAGAAAATAACGAAGGGAGAATTGATATTGATAAAAATATGGAGGAGACTCAAGAAGAAGTGAACCCGTCTAGGGAACACATGGTTGACATACCAGAACCGGTAGTGCCAAAGGCTAAGGCACCAATGCCAAGGACTCATCCTCCATACCCTAAAAGGTTTGCCAAGAAAAATGGCAAGAACTAATTCAAAAAGTTCATTGACATGATGAAGAACTTATCTATTAATGTGCCATTGGTTGAGGCTTTAGAGAAAATGCCCGGATATGCAAAGTTCATGAAGTATTTGGTGAAAAAGAAGAGGTCGATGAATTGTGAGACTATAAAGATGACACATCAAGTGAGCACAATTATGCACTCAATGGGTCCTAAATTGGAAGATCCCGGTGCTTTCACAATCCCTTGCACCATTGTAAGCGCCGACTTTGCCAAAGCTCTTTGTGATCTAGGGGTGAGTATCAACTTGATGCCCTACTCAGTTTTCAAAACGTTGGGGATTGGACAATCAAGACCCACTTCTATGTGGCTACAAATAGAGGTATCATACTATGAAGAGACCATTGGGTATTATTGATGATGTGTTGGTTCGAGTTGAAAAGTTCATCCTCCCGGCGGACTTTGTGATTCTTTATTATGAAGTGGACTATGAGGTGCCTATTATTTTGGGTAGACCTTTCCTTGCTACGGGGAAGGAACTTGTTGATGTGGAAGCCGGCGAGCTCACCTTCTTGGTGGGTGATGAAAAGGTGGTTTTCCATATGTGCAAATCTATGAGACAATCGAATAGCAATGAAGTTTGTTCGTTTGTGAACTTAGTGACCGAGGTGATTGTTGATGATGCAAGTGCCATGATGAATGTTGATGATACTTTGGAGGCCGTATTGCTTAACCATGATGATTATGAGAAGGATGGCTATGTGGAATGGTAGACTCTATTTTGGCGGTGCTACAAAAGAGGAAGAAAGCTATCAGATGGACATTGGCGGATATATTCAGGGTATAAGCCTCGCCTTTTGCGTGCACAAGATTATTTTGGAGGAGGATGTCAAACCCTCCGTTGAACATCAAATAAGACTAAATGAAGCAATGCAAGAGGTGGTGAAGAAGGAGATCATAAATTGGTTGGACGCCGGGGTTGTTTACCCCATTTTCGATAGCTCGTGGACCTCTTCGGTGCAATGTGTCCCAAAGAAAGGGGGCATGACTGTAGTCACCAATGACAAGAACGAGTTGATTCCTACAAGAACGGTGACTGGGTGGAGAATGTGTATGGACTATCGCAATCTCAACAAAGTCACAAGGAAAGATCATTTCGCACTTCCCTTCCTTGATCAAATGCTTGATAAGTTGGCCGGTCGTGCTCTCTATTGTTTCCTTGATGGATATTCCGGCTACAATCAAATTCTTATTGCTCCAGAGGACCAATAGAAAACTAATTTCACATGTCCCTATGGTACTTTCACATTCTCACGGATGCCATTTGGGTTATGCAATGCACTGGTGACTTTTCAACGGTGTATGATAACTATCTTCACCGACATAGTGGAGGATTTTCTTGAGGTATTCATGGATGATTTTTCTGTGGTTGGTAATTCCTTTGATGATTGCTTAAAAAACTTAGATAAAGTCTTGGCCAGATGTGAGGAGACAAACTTGGTGCTCAATTAGAAGAAGTGTCACTTCATGGTCGAGGAAGGCATTGTCCTTGGCCACAAAATTTCAAATAATTTTATTGAGGTCGACAAGGCCAAAATAGAGGTGATTTCTAAACTCCCACCCCGACATCCGTGAAGGTAATGAGGAGCTTCTTGGGTCATGCAGGGTTCTATCGCCGTTTCATCAAGGATTTTTCCAAAGTGGTGAACCTCTTGTGTAAGCTTTTGGAGAAGGATTCCAAATTCAATTTCAATGAGGATTGCATGAAGGCATTCGAATTGCTCAAGTTCATATTGACTACTACTCCTATTATGACCTCACCGGATTGGAGGTTGTCTTTTGAGCTCATGTGTGACGCAAGTGATGTGGCGGTCAGAGCAGTTTTGGGGCAACGTATCGACAAAATCTTCCATCCGATCTACTATGATAGCAAGACCATGAACGATGACCAAGTCAATTATACGGTGATCGAAAAAGAGCTCCTTGCTATTAACTTTGCTATGGAGAAGTTCCGCCCGTACTTGATGGGTACAAAGGACATTGTCCACACCGATCATGCGGCGCTTCGATACCTAATGAGCAAAAAGGATTCAAATGCGAGGTTAATGCGGTGGGTGCTTTTATTGCAAGAGTTCGATCTCGAAATCCAAGATCGCAAAGGCAGTGAAAACCAAGTGGCGGACCACTTGTCTCACTTGGAGGAGGAGGTGAGGCCACATGACGACCTTGAGATTAATGACTCATTCCCCGACGAGCAAATTCTAGCCATTTCAATGACCGAGATGCCATGATTCGCCGACTTAGCAAATTATCTTGTGCGTGGTATTGTACCGAATGAGTTCTATTCAAACCAAAGGAAGAAGCTCAAACGAGATTGCCTTGACTATTATTGGGATGAATCGTATCTCTTCCGGATTTGTACCGATAGTGTGATTCGACAATATGTACCGAAGGAAGAACAAGTGAAAATTCTTGAGGCTTTCCACTCTTCACCATATGGTGGTCACCATGGTGGAGCAAGAACGACAGAAAAAGTATTGAGTTGTGAATTCTATTGGCCTACCCTATACAAGGACGCTAGTGATTTAGTCAAGCATTGTGATGAATGTCAAAGGGCTGGTGGGATTTCTAAGAAAAATGACATGCCCCTCACCACCATCTTAGAAATTGACATTTTTGATGTGTGGGGGATTGATTTCATGGGACCATTCGTAAGCTCTTGTGGGAACATTTGGTAGATGTGGACTATGTGTCAAAGTGGGTTGAGGTCGTTGCTCTACCCAACAACGAAGCTCGAAGTGTGGTGGCATTTTTGAAAAAGAACATCTTTACAGGATTTGGTACTCCAAGGGACATTATAAGTGATGGGAGATCATACTTTTGCAACAAAGCTTTTGATACCTTACTCACCAAGTATGGTGTCACTCACAAAGTCACGACCCCCTATCACCCTCAAGCAAGCGGACAAGTAGAAGTCTCCAACCGGGAGATCAAGAGTATTTTGTCAAAGACAATGAATGCCAACCGGACGGATTGGTCGAAGAAACTTGGTGATGCTCTGTGGGCCTCTAGGATGGCTTACAAAACACCGATTGAGATGTCTTCATACCGATTGGTGTTCGGGAAAGCTTTTCACCTTCCGGTGGAACTTGAGCACAAGGCTATGTGGGCATTGAAGAAGCTAAATCTTGAGTAGGATGTCGCTGCCAACTTAAGAGTGGCACAATTGAATGAGCTTGATGAATTCTGGTACCATGCATATACAAGTTCTTCCTTATACAAGGAGAAGATGAAGTACCTCCATGACAAGTATATCTAGAACAAGGAGTTCAAAATAATGTGATCTTGTGTTGTTGTTCAATTCTCGGTTACGGATGTTTCCACGAAAGTTAATGTCTAAGTTGAGTGGTATGTTTGAGGTTATGAATGTGACACCCTTTGGTGCATTAGACTTGAAGAATAAAAATGATGAAGTGCTTAGAGTCAATGTCACCGGGTGAAGTATTATCTTGGAAAAGTTGATGATGGCCACGTCGTGGCATTAATTCATTTCAAGTGATTGGTGGTAATATGCGTCGTGCCGCGACGTTAAATCAGACTCTTCTTGGGAGGTAACCCATGTTTCTTTTTATTCTTATTTTTCTTATTTTTAGATAGGTTTTATTTTGTGCTGACTGGTTTTGAAGTGAATTGCAGGAATGAGTGTGTGCTTTGCAGGAATTGTGCTCAAAAAAATGGCTAAGTGTTGAAAAAGTGCGAACCGCACATTTATTGTGTGGACCGCACAATCTTGCATGCCACAGCAGAAAGGAGTCTACGGATGCACAATTCTTTGTACGGCCCTACAACTGGAGATCAAAAAATACAACTCTCTGATGTTTGAAATTGCAAAGAACTGGCCAATCTACGGACGCACTTGAAATTGTGCCGTACGCACAAATATCTGCAGCCGCACCCAATTTTGTGCGGACCGCGGATCTTCAGAGGGACCGGGTAAGGAGTATGGACCGCACACAAAATTGTGCGGCCGCACTCAGCTGCACCTATAAATAGGCCCTCCCCTCACTGTTCCAAACTTTACGCACTTTGAACTCGTAACACCAAAGCAAGCACAGTGCGCAAAAATTATTTCAAACATCACACTAATTTCGTCATCCTAGATTCTCCCCTACATCCTTCATCACTGGTATGTTCAATTCGTGTTTAAATGTTTCTAAATTTTCTTAGTTTTTGTTCTTAATTAGTATAGGTATTTTTAGGCCTAAATGTCAGATGCTTCATTATGTATGCTAAATATTGTATGGGTCATTTCATATGTACTCATTGGGGGTTGGGTAAATCATGTGTCATGTCTAATTTAAAAATACATGTCTAAATTGTGCAAAAACATTGAAAAACTTAAGTTCAGTGCCGTCTAATTTTGAATTGTGCGGCCGCACATGAAATTGTGCGGTCCGCAGAACCTTAGTTTTAGGGCAAGTCTGTGCATTCAACGTGTGGACCGCACTCAAAATTGTGCGGTCTGTAAAAAATGATCTGCGGACACAGATCAATTTGTGCGACCGCATATCCAAACTTCAGAGAACTGGTTTTACTGGACCTGGAATTGTGCGGCCATACTCAAAATTGTACTGACCACACTTCCCCCTCTTGCCCACTATTTTATATGCAACGATTTTATAGTGTGTGTTTGAACTTTAACTGACTCATATTGCTATGTATTGCATAAAATGGTTAGATCAAGAGGACGTGGTAACACTTCCAAAGGGAGGGGTGAACCCTCTCGAGGCCGAGGCCGAGGCAGGGGTACCCTACCACTCTCCGTGCAAATGGTGATTAGCAAGAAGGCAACAATAGGCCGAGGTAGACAGCCAGAGCCCTCCGAATCAAGTTCATATTCCCCGTCTAGGGAAGCATCGGAGGGCGACTCAGTGCAAAGGTAGCCTATTGTGCCATCACAACTATAGATGACCCAGGACAGATACTCACAGAGAGATGAGCTTGCCTCTTCTGAGAGTAATTCTGAGGGATCATAAGGGAAAGGTCAGGCTTCAGAGCCCTTATCTACTCATGCCCCCGCCGCACCCGTCACAGTTGATGATGATGATGATATTCCGGATGACGGTCGGGAGGTGATACCAGATTTACCGGCCTGGAGATGTCAAAGAAGAAGGAAATTTGGGAAGATAGATTTTTGAACCTGACAGCATTCAATATGTTCCGAGAGTGGTGGCCGCAGAGATTGCTCACACTTGAGCGGCAGTTTGTGTTGAAAGATCTGGATAGATACAACCCGAATCTGTTAAGACAATTTTGGGAAAGAAAAGTATGGAAATGGTTCACAAAAAGCATATTGGATGCCAAGGAGCACTTAGTCCGGTAGTTCTACGCCAATGCGGCGCACATCAAGAAGGTGACTAAGGTGTGGAACCTGGAAGTAAGATTTGATCAGAGCACCCTGAATACTTATTTAGGGTTCGAGGATATGGAGCCGGTACAATATTTACAGAAGTTCGCACTTGGTGATGAAGCTCACCCTTGGCTAGCTGAGATACTGGCAGCTCCAGGACCACCACCACCATGGATCACAGCAAGGGTTCTTATTCTGCGGAACACCCTCAACTTTGAAGCAAAAGGGTGGAAAAGATTTTTATGCAGTCTCATAGACCCAAGTTGGAATGAAAACAACCTTCCAATCCCCCAGGCAGTCTTAGTTGCATCTATCATGGCCGGGTACCCAATTAATGTGGGTGCCATCATGTCGGCCAACATGTCTCTAGTTGTCAGGCAGGGTGAAAGCTCCTATCCGTATACCAACACTATCACGGAGTATCTCACGGATGCAGGGGTGGAGCCCAAGAGCTTTGATACGAAGGTAAGGGCTAAGCATCCCTTTTCCCGGTACTCTCTGAAGGACCCAAGTAACCCGAAAAACAAGGGTAAGTCGACTACTACCGTAGGCCAGTCTGATGAGCCATCAGTGGTAGTTGCAGATTCTGCTGCTATGCCTTCTACAGCTTCCATTCCTTCCACAACAACCAGGCCTTCCACTGAGAAAATTTCCATGCCACCACCTCCATATTCAGGTCCATCAACATCGATATTAGTATCTTTCTCCTCAACTTATCCACTTTCTGAGATGTGAGTCTCCCAAACATTGGCGAGTTTCAACAACTGGATGCAGACATCTACTGCAAACCTGTCTGATCTATCCAGTGCTGTTACAGCTCAGACCTCTATCTCAGCACCCTAGATTCCTCCGTTAGTGGAGGAAACATTGAAGAATATTGTGGATAATCAGAAGACCATAATGGATACATTGGTGGTACATGTGGGAGCTATTGAGGAGTTGGGTAAACAGGTGAAGAAGATGAGGAAATCACATGCCTCAAGAAAATCAGTGGACAACTTGAGACAAGAAGTGACCAAGATAACAACCGCTGATGATCTTCCATTTGACTTACTGATGGAGATGCATCCATCAGTACCAGCAGACCCAATATCATCAGTGGCACCAGCTGGCCAGTCCAAGGAGCCAGACCGCGTTACCTACACTGCTGAGGCGGTGCTACAGATGTTCACCAACCCAACTGCCCCCCAAGCAGAGGATGATGAGATCCAGTTAAAGGTGCCTGAGGGACGTGATGTTGCTATGGATACCGAGACCACATAGGGAGTCCTCTCTACTCTTTCCCCTCCTTATTTTAATTTTTGTTAAGCATTAAGGACAACGCTTATTCTTATTCAGGGGGGTGGTTTATTTTTGAGTTGATATGACATTTGACATTGGCATGTAATAACTATAATACTCTCTTTTTATATTTATTTTCTTTTTCATTATTTATATATTCATCCCTCTCTATTGATGTATATATTTTCTTTCCCATTCTTGCCTTGTATATTCATTTTTGCTTTCAGTAGTTACTTCATAGCTTCTTTATTTTCTTTCTTAGTAGTTTAGCTTCTTATTTACTTTAATAGCTTCTTGTTCATTTGGTAGCTTCTTTTTATCTTTAAGTGATCAATAAGCCTTTGGTTTTCTTAATACCACGGTTCTTTCCAAAGGTGGTTTTTGTTTGAACCGGGTGGCTCTTCCCAACGATGGATGGCATGACTACACGCTTGTGGTTAAAAACAAGTTCTTGGAAAGAAATGGCTCTAGTTAGTGACCTTGTGACTCTTGTATTGACTTAGGCAATCATCGAGTGGTTTAGTTAAACCATTAGCGATTTTCAATCTTGAATACAGTTGTTGTGGGCCCTTGCCTCTATCCTCTTAAATAATTCAGCTATGTGAGAGGTGAGATATTTTGTTACAAGACCAAGTACCCATGCGAATGGTCTAGAACTTGCCCCGAATGTGTTTCTAGGCGAAATTCTAAGTTTTGCTTGGCTTGAGAATTAATTGTAGGCTCTCCTTGGACCGTTTTAAATTTTTCCATGTCCCACCAATGATGTTATCCCTAGTCAACCCTTTTGAGCCTAAAGCCTTTCTCATTTGATAACCATGTTACAAGCCTTTACCCATTTTTAGTGACCCTCTCCTGGCACCCGAGCTTTCCTTAACACTCAGGAGAAGCAAATTGGTGAAAACATAAGTTTGGGGGAGAGTCGGGGAGTTTTAAAGTAGTATCAAAGTTCAAAAAGAGAAAATATATGAAGAAAAAGAAAGAACAAAAGAATAAAACAAAAAGAAAATGAATAAATTGAAGAGTTGAAGGGATTCAAAGAAAAACAAAAGTGCAAAGCATGGAAAAAACAAAGAAGGAGAAAATGAATATCATGATCAAGAAAGAGTGATGTCAAGTCTCTCTAGTTCCCCTAAGAAAAAAAAGAGAAAATGACTCAAAGAGTCGGCAAAGCATGAGCCAAAAAGAGGAAATGGAATGCTTAAGGAAAGATGAACTCGTTCTATTCCAATATTTCCTACCTTAGTCCAAAAGTGTTCATTACATGCCGAAAAAGCCCTACATGATTTCAAGCCGAGTGATAAGATAGGCTAAAACGCGGGTAGCTATTTCGAAAAAAATAATTTTTAAAACTAAGTGTAAGGCTCCCGTGGTGGTATAAGGAAAGATTATAATTTGTGATTATGAAATGAGATACGAGGCGGTACCTCGGACGTGATTCTTGTTGTTATCTTCCATTTACCTCACTTGCGTTTGTCTGCAATCATTTTCTTGGTGTTCTTATCTTATGTTCCTCCCTTAATGCCTTTATTGCCTTAATTTCATTGTAACTTATCTTGTAGTATTTCTTCATTGTATCATTTCCTTGTTTCCATTATTATACCGTACCATACCTGTTCAGTTTCTTTATTTATCCTAGTAGGCGTCTTGACCTAACCTCGTCTCTACTCTACCGAGGTTAGGCTTGATACTTAACGGATACCATTGTGGTGTACTCCTGCAATGCTTCTATACATTTTTGTGCAGATCCAGGTACTTCATACTAGGCTAGGCATCTGTAATTTGGGCTTTCGGACCGGAGGCTTCAAGGTATACCTGCCGGCAATGACTGAGTCTCACCAAATTTTGGGAATTATTGTCAGCTATGTTGTGGAGTTCTTTTATGATAGTTGGTTGGTTTAGATTTGAAGTTCTTTTATTATATCTATTATTTCTTCATGTGTGTTAGGCTTACCTAGTCTTAGAGACTAGGTGCCATTATGACTTCTTACGGGGGTATATTGGGGTCGTGAAAAGTTGGAATTAGAGCTCTATATTCATAGGTGTTACGAGCCATAGGCAGGTTTAGTAGAGTCTTGCAGATCGGTACGGAGACATCTATACTTATCTTCGAGAGGCTATGGAACTATTAGGAAACTTCACTTCTTTGATTCATTATCGTGCAACTTGTTGACTTCGAAATTCTAAATCTTTCTCTTTCTATTTTCTAATAGCTGGTGAGGACACGTACCAGTGGATCCGACGATCAGACACATGTGCCCCCTGCTGGGGCCGGGGCAGAGGCCAAGGAGGGGAACGTGGTGCAGTTAGAGCACCTTCCCGAGCAGCGGCAGAGGAGTCACCAGTAGCTCCAGCAAGGGGACAGGTACTTGAGGCGCTTGTTTCCACCCCTGCACTTCAGGAGACTCTCGCATAGTTCTTGAGCATATTTGGTACTCTAGCTCAAGAGGGGTTGATTCCACTTGCATCAGCCATATCTCAGGTTGGGGAATGGCTCAGACTCCCACAGCCCAGACCCCAGAGCAGTGGGTCCATTTTGACCAGGTCCTAGAGGTTATACCAGTGCAGCTAGTTGTCCTAATTCAGCCTGAGGTTAGTGTGGTAGCATCCGAGGAGGAGTAGCTTAGACTTTAGATGTACAAGAAGTACCATCCTCCTACTTTCAGTGGCCTAGATACAAAGGATGCACAAGGTTTTCTAGAGAAGTGCTACCGTATTCTCTACGACATGGGTATTTTGGAGATGAGAGGGTTCTTTTAGTACTTTCTAGCTGTCAGGACCAGCATATCAGTGGTGGTGAGATTACGATGAGGGTAGCCCAGCCGATGTAGCTTCACTCACATGGGCACAATTTTCAGAGATATTCTTTAGAGAGTTTGTTCCTTAGAGCCTTCAGGAGGCATGGCACACAGATTTTGAGCAGCTGTGCCTGGGTACTATGACAGTGTCAGAATATGCTGTCAGATTCAGTAAGTTGTCCAGACATACACCTGCCTTGGTTTGCATAGTTAGAGAGTGAGTCTGTCGAATTATCGAGGGGCTCAACTATGGTATTAGATTCAGCATGTCTCGAGAGTTGGAGACAGATACCCCATATTAGCAAGTGGTAGAGATCGCACGAAGATTCGAAGGTATGCGGATCTGGGAGAGAGAGGACATGGAGGCCAAGAGGCCTCGAGATTCTGGCAGATATAGTGTTACAAATGCCCCAGTTGCAGCCCGTCATGGTAGAGGCTACGTGAGCCGTCCAGTTCATTCAATGCTTCTAGCTTCCAGTGGTACCCCGACTACTCCCAGGTCTCAAGTTTCCCATTATGCACCGCCACTGTATAGAGCACCTCCTACACGGGGTACTTCTAGCGGTCAGTCCAGCCGACCAGGCCCGAGCCAATTTCAGCAGTCGCGCCCTCCAAGAGCTTATTTTGAGTGTGGTGATACTCGTCAGATGGTGAGGGACTGCCTCAGGCTCCACTTATTCCACAGGGTCCCCAGACTTCTCAGGAAGTGGTTACTGCTCCAGTTACCACTACACCTACACAGCCAGTGAGGGGTAGAGGTCAGACGGGTAGGGGTCGTCCTAAAGGGGGAGGCCATGCTAGATTCTATACTTTTTTGGATAGGACGGAGGTGGTTGTGTCAGACATAGTTATCTACAGGTATTGTTCTGATTTGTGTCACGACCCAAAATCACACCTGTCGTGATGGCGCCTATCTTAATATTAGGCAAGCCGACAACCTCAACAAACCACAATTTCTTTTAAATGCGGAAAATATAATAATTAAATTTAAGAGAAAACTCCACATATACTGATATAAATATACTCCCAAAATCTGGTGTCACTGAGTACATAAGCATCTATGCATTACAAGTCTGGGAAAGCCAGGTATGTAATAATCTGAGACCAAATACAATACACAAAAGGATAGGGAAGGACAGACAAGGTCTGCGAAACATAGCAGCTACCTCTAATTCTCCGAAAAATCAACTGTGTGAAAGAATCAACACCCATTGTGTCCAGGATCACCTGGATCTGCACACGAACTGCAGGGTGTAATATGAGTACAACCAACTCAGCAAGTAACAATAATAAATAAGGAACTGAAAGTAGTGACGAGCATCTCAGCTAAGTCCAAATACAGTACTTTCCAATATAAATGGGTAGGCATGCTTTTAAGTTCAACATCTAAAATTTCACAGAAACTTCAAATCAAATTTGACTGACACAGAAAATATTGTTTTTCGAATTTCCAAAATAGTGATATATGACAGCTGAAATGCAACAAATAATGCAATCAATGCATCCTCTCAGGATAACAATCACTCAGTCCTCCCATTCACTCCAACCTCATAGTCACTCTTTCCTCCCAGTCACTCTTTCCTCACGGGCACTCATTCATCTCAATCACTCAGCACTTGGAACTCGGCACTCGCACTCAGTAGGTACTTGCGCTCACTAGGGGTGTGTAAAGACTCCGGAGGGGATCCTTCAGCCCAAGCGCTATATCAAGCCAATTATGGCATAAATCAATAAAAAAACATGTTGCAACGTGCAGCCCGATCCATAAATATCCTCACAATTAGGCCATCGATCTCACTCAGTCATCAACCTCTCAAGTCTCTCGGGCTCTCAAAAATCATGATAATCAGCCCAAATTTGATAATACGATGTATTAATAAATAACAACAGAGACTGAGATATGATATGAAATGAATAAACATAACCGAGTATGAAATTACAGTTTGAACATATAATTCAACCACAGAAATGACCCCAGTGGGTACCAATAATAACAACATATGTCTAAGCATGATTTTTAATACGAGTATCGGCTCAATTTTCCCTAACACGTAGAGAATGTACGGATATCAACAGATAATTCAACTACGCAGTCCCATGGAATTTTATCAAGTCACAATTCCTACAGTGCATGCCCACGTGCCAGTCAGCTAGCATGTGCGTCACCTCAAAACCAATCACATAACACATAATCCGGAGTTTCATACCCTTAGGACCAAATTTAAAACGGTTACTTACCTCAAGTCATGTATTCTTTATTCTGCAATGTCTTGTCCTCGTGAATTGGCCTCCAAATGCCTCGAATCTAGACACAAATAATTTAATTTAGTCAATAAAATTTATTGGAATTAATTCCATAAGAAAATACTAATTGTCCAACAAAATAAAAAATTTATCTGAAAAATTGCCCGTGGGGCCCACGTCTCGGAACCCAACAAAAGTTACAAAATCCAAAAGACCATTCAACCACGAGTCTAACCATACCAATTTTACCACAATCCAAACTCAACTCGACCCTTAAATCTTCAAATTAAACCAAGAGGGTTTTCTAAAATTTTCAACTTAATTCACTCATTAAATATTTAAAACAACCATGGATTCGGGTAATTTAACCAATATTGAGTTAAGAACACTTTTACTATTGTTTTCTCTGAAAATCTCCCAAAACTTTCCTTTATCCGATCTCCAAATCGATAAAAATAAAAAATGGGATGAAGTCCCATTTTTAGAACTTAAACTCTCTGCCCAGTCATTTGCTCTACGTGATCGCGGACAACCATACGCGATCGTGAAGCACAAACTTCCATTGCCCAGAAAAGACCCTACGCGATCACGGTGTCCTTCACGCGATCGCGAAGCACATGATCCTCAGCCCTACGCGATCGCGGACAGCCACATGCGATCACATAGAGCAAACGCGTGGCCCAACCTTCTGCCGTATTCCTCTTCGCGAACACGGCATTTCAGACGCGTTCGCGTAGCACAGACTGGCCAAACCTCCGCGATTGCGGATGCCTTCACGCGATCGCATAGCAAAACATTTCACTGCTCCAACTTAGCCTACGCGATCACGGACATTCTCATGCGATCGACTAGAAGGAAACCAGTGACAGAAAACCAGCATTCTTCAGCTGGAATGCCAAGTCCAAAATTGATACGTTAGCCATCTTAAACTCACCAGAGGCCCTTGAGACCTCAACCAAATATACCAACAAGTCCTAAAACATGATACAAACTTAGTCAAAACCTCAAATCACATCCAACAATCCTAAAAACATGAATCATACCCCAATTCATGCCTAATGAACTTTAAAATTTCAAATTTCTACAAACAACGTCGAAACCTATCAAATCACGTCCGATTGACCTCAAATTTTGCACACAAGTCATAAATGACATAACAGATGTATTCTAATTTTCATAATTGGATTTCGACCCTGATATCAAAAAGTCAACCCCTCAGTCAAACTTCCCAAAAATTCGACTTTCGTCATTTCAAGACTAATTCCACTACGGACCTCCAAATAATTTTCCTGTCGCGCTCCTAAGTCAAAAATCATCAAAATTCAATTCTGAGGTCATTTACACATAAGTCAATATCCGGTCAACTTTTCCAACTTAAGTTTTAAATTAAGAGACTAAGTGTCTCATTTCACTCCGAAATCCTTCCAGACCCTAACCAACTAACTCGGTAAGTCATAAAATAATTATAAATTATAAATTGAGTAATAAATGGCAGAACGGGGTTATAATACTCATAACGATCGGCTGGGTCATTATAGTTTGTCATAGAGATGCATTAATCTTATTTGCTCTGGGATCCATATATTTATATGTGTCATCTTACTTTGTTTTGTTTATGGATATATCTCATGATTCTTTGAGTTCTCCTGTTTATGTGTCCACACCTGTGGGAGATTCTATTTTTGTTGGCCGTGTGTGTATCGGTCGTGTTTAGTTGTTATTGGTGGTTTTGAGACCAAAATTGATTTATTATTGCTCAGTATGATAGACTTTGATGTTATATTGGGCATGGACTGGTTGTCTCCCTATCATGTTATTCTGGATTTTCATGCCAAAACGATGATATTGGCTATGCCAGTTTACCGTGGTTGGAGTGGAGGGGTACATTGGATTATGTTCCTAGCAGGGTTGTGTCCTTCCTTAAGGCAGAACAGATGGTTGAGAAGGGGTGTGATGCATACCTAGTCTTTGTGAGGGATATCAGTGTTGATACTCCTACCGTGGAGTCAGTTCTGGTAGTGAGAGACTATCCAGATATATTTCTGGCATATCTTTCGGGCATGCCACCCGATAGGGCCATCGATTTTGGTATTGACTTGTTACCGGGAACTCAACCCATTTATATTCCACCATATCGTATAGCCCCAGTGGAGTTGAAGGAGTTAAAGAAGCAGTTGCAAGAGTTGCTTGATAAAGGTTTCACTCAACCTAGTGTGACACCTTGGGGTACTCTGATTCTATTTGTGAAGAAAAAAGATGATTCTATGCGCATGTGCATTGGCTATCGGTAGTTGAACAAGGTTAAAGTGAAGAAGAGGTACTCATTGCCGTGCATTTGATGAATTATTTGATAAGCTACAGGGTTCCAAGGTGTTCTCCAAGATTGATGTTACATCTCGCGATTTCGTACGCTAAAGTTTCGTCTTCAGATTATCGTGAAGTTATAATCATTTATGCCATTTATAATAAGCGATAAGTAAGTACCGTGAAGGTTAAAGGGTAAATGAATCAAAGAAAATGAGTTTCGTTGAAGGTTGTCAATTTGGGGTAAAATACGGTCCGAGCTATAATACCCGATTTTTATGAACTAGTGTCATACAAAGTACCCCATAACCACAATAGTAGGGTATATAAGGTGTGTTAAAAGTGAGTAGTATTTTAAACAATTCGAGATAATTCTTAATTATGTGAGTAATTGGTCAATTATTGAGTAACGGGATATTACCTCATTAACTAAGGAATTATGGGATAAAGATTTAATCCCCCCAAAAACGTGGCAGCACCCCATCAAATTTAATGTGACTCTTAAGTCTTGCATAGATGACACATTTTGAAGAATTAGGGTGGCTTAGTCATCAACTAAGTGGGACACACCCACTAAAGGCTTTCTACAATTAGTAAAATGTTACATGCCATCTTACTGCAATTAGTTTGCTTCATGTTTCTTCAATACGAATTCATGTGAGCCTTAAAATCCAATTGAATCTCTTATGTAAAAAGAGTGGGCTGATCGTGATTAAATAAGAAAGAAAAACAATTCCATACCAAATATAGATAACCAATGTTGGTTGTTGATTCTGTAAAGCGTGAATTGCAAATTCTAAGAGAATCGGTTCAGGTATGTTAGGGATATCCCTTCTTTCTTTTTGGCATGATCAATACGATACAAACAAAATGAGCAAATGCACAATTTTCATAAATGACTCTATTCATAGAAGTATTAGGGGTGTATATATTCTTGATTCCCCATGTGAATTATTGTTATATATTTTGTTCATGGGTCTCAGAAAAATACGTATTTGATAAAGTTTATCTGAAAGGCATATTTATTTTATGACATTCTGAGAAATCTTATTAATGTATTTCTTATGAATTTCATGCATTTATACATGTAAATTGACTCATGACCAGATGGCATTATATACGCATATATTATATGTATACGGGATATGGAAAAAGGTTACGGCGTTATATACGCACCACCACCTGATCAGCTGGTACATGTTGATGATTTTGCCCATAGTGGTTGAGATGATATGATGGGATGCCCTCAGAGGTTTGATGAAGTTATGTACACCTATACCTATGCATGACATGACATTTATACATACGTGCATTACTTTATAAATGTTTCAGGATTTACAAGGTGATTTAGACTTACAAGCGAAATTCTTTATTCCATGTTTCATTTATGCCTGTTATGTACTGATTGTTTTGCCTTACATACTCAGTACATTATTCGTACTGACGCCCTATTTCTCGGAGCCTGCATTTCATGCCCGCAGGTGCAGGTAGACAAGCTGACGGTCCCCCTTCTTAGGATCCTTGATCAGCGAGAGTTGGCATGCTCCATTAGATCCGGAGCTGCTTTTGATTTTGGTACGATATGCTTGTATACATATATGGGTATGACGTGGCCCAATCCTGTCCTTGTACAGTTGTATATTCTATTAAAGGTCTGTAAACAGTATGTATAGATGGATAGTATGTGGCCTTGCCGGCTTTAAGTTTTGGGCATATAGTGTCTATAGCAGACTTGTCGGCTCGCCCTACGTATTCCGCTCGTATATGTACATATGTCTTTTGGGCAGATTTCCCTCATGTATGTTATTCTCGTAATTCAACAAATATTATTCATGTTTATATCTTATACGCATGCTCAGGGGTGTTCGACAGGTAGGACTCGGGCACCCGTCATGGCCCATAGGTTTGGGTCGTGACAAAAGTGGTATCAGAGCAGTTCTGTGCTAGGGTTTTCTACAGATCGTGTCTAGTAGAGTCTTGTTTATGGGTGTGTTTTGCACTACACTTATAGACAGGAGGCTACAGGACATATAGGATGTTATCCTTTCTTATTATCTTAGATCGTGCGATATAAGAATTCATGTTCCAAACGATATGCTACGTTTTCTTCGATGCCTCCGAAGACCACAGACACCCAAAAGGGCAAGTCCGTGGCTGGTGAGACTACTAGTCGAGCGTCACGAGTTACTAGGGCTCAGGGAGAGTCTCATAGTGAGATTCCATATCAGACTTTACATATCCCGCCATCTCTAGAAGAGCTCCGAGGGGCACCAGCGCCCGCCCCTATACGTCCAGCTCTTCAGCCAGATGCACCGGGTCAGGAGATGAGAGATGCTATTGAGCTATTAACTCGATTAGCAGTTGCACAAGCTCGGCGTCAGGAAGTAGGGATTGGTCATGCAGATAGGTCCGTCAGTGCGAGGGTTTGTGGTTTCATTAATTTGGACCCTCCGACATTCACTGGGGTAGATCTGAATGAAGACCCTCAGGTATTTATCAATAGAATGCGGAGGACTTTGAGGGCAATGAAGGCCACTACGAGTGAGTCAGTTGAGCTAGCTTTCTATAGACTTCAGGATGTTGTAGTTAATTGGTACGAGTCTTGGGAGTTGTCCAGAGGTGAGGATGCCCCTCCAGTAGTATGGCAAGAGTTTATAGAGGCTTTTCTTCATCATTATCTGCTACCAGAGCTCAGACAGGCCAGAGTTGATAAGTTCTTAACCCTTCGGCAGGGTAACATGAGTGTTCAGGGGTACAGTCTTTAGTTTGATTTGTTGGCTAGGTATGCTCCCACTATTGTATCTAATATTGAGGATCGGGTTCACCAGTTCGTGATGGGGTTAGAGCCGCACTTGCTTAACGATTGTATGCCGGTCTCACTTCAGTTAGACATGAATATTTCTCATATACAGGCATACGCTCAGGGTGTAAAGGAGCGTAAACAGAAACAGAGGGTCGATCGTGAGCATGATAGGGCCCAAAATAAGAGAGCGAGGTTTTTGGGTCCTTCTGGTGAGTCTTGAGTTGGTTAGAAACAACAATACCCAAGGTATCCAGCCCAACCATCAGCTAGCGCACCCCCTCAGTTTGCCGGTAAGAGATTTGATCGTTCCACATATTCAGGGCCTGGTCAGAATTCCAGGGCCTCAAGTTCTTAGTATAGGGGCAAGTCAAGTCAGATGAGGCCGCCTAGCCACGATGTGCTCAGTGTGGTAAGTAGCATGCCGGGCAATGCCGTATAGGGTTAGGTGTTTGTTATACTTGTGGTTATCCGGGCCACATTATGAGGGATTGTCCAACGAGAGGTGATGCAAGCATAGCTCAACCAGCAGGATCTGTAGCTAGTTCGTCATCATCAGTATGCCCCCTGGGCAAGGTTCACAAGCACCAATGGGTCGCGGTAGAGGTAGAGGCGGAGCATCTAGCTCGAGCGGTCCTCAAAACCGCATTTACGCGTTAGCAGGACGACACGATCAAGAATCATCACCTGATATTGTTACAGGTATATTATCAGTCTCCTCATATGATGTATATGCACTGATTGACCCAGGTTCCACCTTATCATATGTCACTCCATTGGTTGCTAGTAAGTTTGGAATAAAACCTGAATTGGTTAAACCTTTTGAGGTGTCTACACCTATTGGGGACTCAGTGATAGCTAGGCAAGTATATGGAGATTGTATAATAGTAGTTCATAGTCAATCTACAGTAGCGGACCTAATCGAGTTAGTTATGGTAGAATCTGATGTTATAATAGGTATGGATTGGTTGGCTTCTTGTCACACCAACGTTGATTGTAGATCAAAGATAGTCCGATTCCAATTTCCAGGGGAGCTTGTTTTGGAATGGAAAGGTAATACGGCATTGCCGAGAGGTAAATTTATTTCCTATCTTAAGGCAAGGAAGATGATTAGAAAGGGCTATAGTTATCACTTAGTTCGTGTTCAGGATGTGAAAGTAGAGTCACCAACCATTCAATCTATCACTGTGGTTAAGAAGTTTCCCGATGTTTTTCCCTATGAGCTTCCGGGTCTTCTGCCAGAATGAGAAATTGAGTTTGCTATTGACATATTACCAGATACTCAACCAATATCTATCCCTCCCTATAGAAAGTCACCCGCAGAGCTAAGAGAGTTGAAGGAACAACTAAAGGACTTGCTTGAAAAAGGCTTTATCATACCTAGTACATCACCGTGGGGAGCACCTGTGTTATTTGTGAAAAAAGATGGTTCCTTACGGATGTTCATAGATTATAGATAGTTGAATGAGGCGACGATCAAGAATAAGTACCCGCTTTCGAGGATTGACGATTTATTTGATCAGTTGCAAGGGGCCAAGTGTTTCTCAAAAATAGACTTGAGGTCCGGGTACCATCAGGTAAGGGTTAAGGAGAAGGATATTCCGAAAACAGCATTCAGGACCACATATGGGCAGTTTTAGTTTCGTGTTATGTCATTCGGTTTGACTTATGCCCCAGCAGTATTCATGGATTTGATGAATCATGTGTTCATACCCTTTCTAGATCTGTTCGTAATTATCTTTATTGATGATTTATTGGTGTATTCCCGTTCAGAGACTGAACATGTAGATCATTTGCGTACTGTGCTTAGAATTCTACAAAAAGGAAAGTTGTATGCAAAATTCTCTAAGTGTGAATTCTGGTTGAGTTTTGCAGTTTTCCTTGAGCATGTTATTTCAAGTGAAGTTATCCGGGTTGATACACAAAAGATTGAGGCAGTAAAGACTTGTCCTAGACCCACGACACCGACAAAGGTTCGTAGCTTTCTCGGTTTGGCAGGTTATTATAGGAGATTTGTAGAGGGATTCTCTTCTCTTTCAGCACCTTTGACAAAGTTGACTCAGAAGGGAGCAAAGTTTCAATGGATTGATGCTTGCAAACGGAGATTCCAGGCATTGAATAACAGATTAACTTCAGCACCGGTTTTAACGCTCCCAGAAGGGACCGATGGTTATGTTATCTATTATGACGCTTCGAGCTTTTGATTGGGTTGTGTACTAATGCAGCATGGTAGGGTTGTAGCTTGTGCTTCTAGACAACTAAGAAAGCACGAGAAGAATTACCCGACCCACGATTTACAGTTAGCCGCAGTGATTCATGCACTAAAGATGTGAAGGCAATATTTGTATGTCATTCATGTTTATATCTATACGGATCATAAGAGCCTCCAGTATATCTTCAAGCAAAAGTAATTGAATTTACGTCAAAGGAGATGGTTGGATCTACTTAAAGGCTATGACATTGATATTTTATACCATCCGGGGAAGGCAAACGTAGTAGCCGATGCCCTCAGTCATAGATCTATGGGTATCCTATCTTATTTACAGCCAGAAAAGACCCATGAGATTCATCAGCTAGCTAGTCTTGGAGTTCAGTTACTGGACTCAGGTGATATTGGAATTACTATTCAGGATACGGCAACATCCTCTTTAGTAACTGAAGTGAAGGAATGCCAGTACGAGGATCATGTGTTAGTTCATTATAGGGATACAACCCCTCAGAAGGAGAAAACACCGTTTGAGATTACAGAATATGGGGTCCTCAGATATCGAGGACGATTATGTGTCCCTAATGTTGCAGGTCTGCGTCGGCAGGTTATGGGAGAAACTCACTATTCTCGTTATTTTATCCATCCAGGAGAAACAAAGATGTATCATGATATCAGAGATGTATATTGGTGGGACGGAATGAAAATGAATATAGCGGAGTTTGTTGCTCAGTGCCCTAACTATCAGCAGGTTAAGATTGAGCATCAAAAATCCGGTGGATTATTGAAGGCTATAGAGATTCCGACTTGGAAGTGGGAAGTAATCAATATGGATTTCATCGTAGGTTTACCTCGTACCCAGCATAAGTTCGATTCTATATGGGTGATTGTTGATAGACTTACAAAATCAGCCCAATTTTTGCCTGTTAGGACTACATATTCCACAATGGATTATGCAAGGCTTTACATTAAGGAGATAGTACGAATTCATGGTGTCCCTATATCTATTATCTCAGATAGAGAAGCTCAGTTTATAGCTAGATTCTAGAGGTCCTTCCAAAAAGGATTAGGGACTCAGGTAAGTCTTAGTACAACATTTCATCCCAGACAGACGGACATACTGAGCATACTATTCAGACACTTGAGGATATGTTTCGGTCTTGTGTGATAGACTTCAAGGGTAGCTAGGATGATCATCTTCCGCTTATTGAATTCACGTATAATAATAGTTATCATTCCAGTATTCAGATGGCACCATACGAAGCTCTTTACGGATGGAAGTGTAGGTTGCCTATAGGATGGTTCGATGGTGGGGAAACTAAGTTAGTAGGACCATAATTGGTATAACAGGCAATCGAGAAGATTAAGCTTATACATGAAAAGGCTATTAGCAGCTCAAAGCCATCAGAAGTCTTATGCGGATAATCGACGACGAGACTTGGAGTTTCAGGTTGACGATTGGGTATTCCTAAAGGTATCACCGATGAAAGGCGTTATGAGGTTCGGTAAGAAAGGAAAACTTAGCCCTCGGTACATTGGACCATATAAGATCATACGCAAGGTAGGCCAGGTAGCATATGAGTTAGACTTGCCTTCTGAATTGGAGTCTGTGCATCCAGTCTTTCATGTGTCGATGCTTCATAAATATATCAGAGATCCTTCTAGAGTCGTTCCAGTTGATGATGTTCAGGTCACAGAGCAGCTATCATATGAGGAAACTCCCATTGCTATACTAGACAGACAAGTTTGGAAATTGAGAACTAAAGACGTAGCTTCGGTGAAAGTACTTTGGAGAAACAATAATGTGGAAGAAATGACTTGGGAAGCCGAAGAAGACATGAAGTCTAGATAGCCTCACTTATTTCCTCTTCCAGAGAAGGATCCCACTGAGACATCACAGCCTTAAGGTACGTGTATGGATTTTTGTATTAGTTATTATCATTGGACGTGTGAGGTCATTGTCGTGAGTGATAATTATGACAATAAGTGACGTTGAATTATTGAGTGCTCTACATGAAGGATTGATAGTATTACTGCTACAAAGGCGACTCTGCTAAAATTTAAATGGGTCCCGAGAAGCTAAACATTCGAGGATGAATGTTTCAAGGGAGAAGGATGTTACATCTCGCAAATTCGTACGCTAAAGTTTTGTCTTCAGATAATCGACGTAAACTCGGAGATGAGATTATCGTGAAGTTATAAGCATTTATACCATTTATAACAAGCGATAAGTAAGTACCGTGAAGGTTAAAGGGTAAACGAATAAAAAAATGAGTTTCGTTGAAGGTTGTCAATTTGAGATAAAATACGGTCCGAGCTACAATATCCGATTTTTATGGACTACTGTCATACAAGGTACCCCATAACCACGATAGTAGGGTACATAATGTGTGTTAAAAGTGAGTAGTATTTTAAGCAATTCGAGATAATTCTTAATTATGTGGGTAATTGGTCAATTATTGAGTAACGGAATATTACCTAATTAACTAAGGAATTATGGGATAAAAATTTAACCCCTCCCCCCCCCCCCCAAAAAAAAACGTGGCAGCACCCCATCACATTTAATGTGACTCTTAAGTCTTGCATATATGTCACATTTTGAAGAATCAGGGTGGCTTAGTCATCCACTAAGTGGGCCACACCCACTAAAAACTTTCTACAATTAGTAAAATGTTACATGTCATCTTACTGCAATTAGTTTGCTTCATGTTTCTTCAATACGAATTCATGTGAGCCTTAAAATCCAAATGAATCTCTTATGTAAACAGAGTGGGATGATAGTGAGTAAATAAGAAAGAAAAACAATTCCATACCAAATATAGATAACCAACGTTAGTTGCTGTTTCTGTAAAGCATGAATTGGAAATTCTAAGAGAATCGGTTCAGGTATGTTAGGTCTATCCCTTCTTTCTTTTTGGCATAATCAATACGATACAAACAAAATGAGCAAATACATAATTTCCATAAATGACTCTATTCATAGAAGTACTAGGGGTGTCTATATTTTTTATTCCCTATGTGAATTATTATTATATCATCTTATGTTCATGGGTATCAGAAAAATACGTATTTAATAAAGTTTATCCGAAAGACATTGATTTTATAGCATTCCGAGAAATCTTATTAACGTATTTCTTATGCATTTCATGCGTTTATACATGTACATTGACCCATGACCAGATGGCATTATATATGCGTATATTATATGTATATGAGATATGGGAAAAGGTTACAACGTTATACACGCACCACCACCTGATCAACTGGTACAAGTTGATAATTTTACCCACAGTGGCCGAGATGATATGATGGGATGCCCTCAGATGCTTGATGAAGTTATGTACACCTATACCTATGCATGACACGACATTTATACGCACATGCATGACATTATAAATGTTTCAGGATTTACAAGGTGATTTAGACTTACAAGCGGAATTCTTTATTCCATATTTCATCTATGTCTGTTATGTACTAATTTTTATGCCTTACATACTCAGTACATTAGTCGTACTGACGCCCTATTTCCCGGGGCCTGTGTTTCATGCCCGAAGGTGCAGGTAGACAAACTGACGACCCCCCTTCTTAGGATCCTTGATTAGCGACAGTTGGCATGCTCCATTTGATCTGGAGCTGCTTTTGATTTTGGTACGATATGCTTGTATACATATATGGGTATGACGTGGCCCAGTCCCGTCCTTGTTCAGTTGTATATTCTATTAGAGGTTTGTAGACAATATGTATAGTTAGATAGTATGTGGCCTTGCCGGCTTGCAGGTTTGGGTATATAGTTGTCTATAGCAGCCTTCTCGGCTCGCCCTATGTTTTCCGCACGTAAATGTACATATGTATTTTGGACAGATTTCCCTCATGTATGTTATTCTCGTAATTCAGCAGATGTTATTCATGTTTATATCTTATACGCATGCTCAGGGGTGTTTGATAGGTAGGACTATGGCACCTGTCATGGCCCATCGGTTTGGGTCGTGATAATTGATTTGCAGTTAAGTTATCATCAACTAAAGATTCGGGATCCATATATTCTGAAAACTACCTTTAGGACTCAGTATGGTCACTACGAGTTTCTTATGATGTCGTTTGGGCTGACTAACGCCCCAGCAACATTCATGCACTTGATGAACAGTGTATTCTAACCCTATATTGATTAATTATTCATTGTGTTTATTGACGACATCTTGGTGTACTCCCGCAGTCGGGAGGATCATGAGCAACATTTGAGGATTGTGCTCCAGACCTTGAGAGAAAAGAAGTTGTATGCAAAATTCTCAAAGTGTGAATTTTGGCTTGATTCAGTGGTGTTTTTGGGTCATGTGGTGTTGAGTTAAGGGATCAAAGTAGATCCGAAGAAGATTAAAGTAGTGCAGAGTTGGCCCAAACTGTCTTCAGCTACTGAGATTCGGAGTTTCCTTGGTCTGGCCGGATATTATCGCCATTTTGTATAAGGTTTCTGGTCTATTGCTGCACCTATGACCGGATTGACCTAGAAGGGTGCTCCTTTCAAATGGTCTGAGAAGTGTGAGGAGAGCTTCCAAAAGCTCAAGACTTCTTTGACTATAGCCTCAGTTTTGGTGTTGCCTACGAGTTCGGGGTCTTACACTATGTACTGTGAGCGTCACGTGTTGTCCTTGGCATGGTGTTGATGCAAGATGTTAGGGTGATTGCCTACGCGTATTGGTAGCTGAAGGTCTATGAGAATAATTATCTTGTCCAATATAATTGGCAGCTATTATTCATGCCTTGAAGACTTGGTGGCATTATTTGTACGGCATCCCTTGTGAGGTTTATCCCGACCATCGGAGTTTTCAGCATCTGTTCAAACAGAAAGATCTTAACTTGTGGCATCGGAGATGGTTAGAGTTGCTTAAGGACTTATTAAAATCTTGCATTAAAACATCCCCAATACCTCTACTAGATGCATCACATTCAATTTCAAAGGACTTATTAAAATGAGGTAATTGTAAAAAAAGGAGTAGAACACAATTCATACTTCAAAATATTAACGCATGCTCTTGTTTTTTTTCCCAATTAAAGAATTTATCCTTCTTAATGACTTCAATTAAAGGTGTAGCAATTGAACTAAAATCTCTAACAAATCTCCTATAAAAGCTATCAAGTCCATGAAAATTTCTAACTTCAGTAATGCTCTTAGGTATAGGCCAATCTTTAATCGCTTTGATTTTATCTTCATCTACCTCAACACCTCTAGAACTCACAAAAACCTAATAAAACTATCTTATCTACACAAAAAGTGCACTTGGATAGATTTGCATACAATTGTTGCTCCCTAAGCACATTACAAACTTCTTTCAAATGTTCGACATGCTCTTCTAAAGATTTAGAGAGGATCATAATATCATCAAAATAGACGACTAAAAATTTTCCATGGAAATCCTTAAAGATATGGTTCATTAACCTCATGAATATATTAGGTGCATTAGTTAACCCAAACGGTATCACTAACTATTCATACAATCCATATTTTATTTTAAAGGCAGTTTTCCATTCATCTCCAGGATTCATTCTAATTTGGTGATATCTACTCTTTAAATCAATTTTAGAGAATATTTGAGAACCATACAATTGGTCAAAGCATATCATCTAAATGAGGAATAGGATGGCGATACTTTACCGTTATTTTATTGATGGCACGCAGTCCACGTACATCCTCCAAGTGTCATCCTTCTTTGGCACCAAAAGCACGGGCACAGAACATGGACTCATACTTTCTCTTACAAATCCCTTATCAAGCAGCTCCTCTACTTTTCTTTGTAATTCTTTTGTTTCTTCTGGATTGCTCCTATAAGCATGTCTATTAGGAATTTGTGATACCGACACAAAATTAATTTGATGCTCTATTCCTCTTAAAGGTGGTAAACCTTTAGGAAGATCTTCAGGAAAAACATCTTCAAAATCCAGCAAAAGGTTATAAATAACACTAGGCAAAGAGGATGTTAGTGAATCATTATTAAGCAGAACTTATTTATAAGTGAGCAAGATAATAGGCAACCCCTCTTTTTTTTGTAATTAAACACTCTTTGGCATTTGCAAGGCTCATTATTTTTTCAATCTTAGCCTCTTTGCTCTCACTAATGCTTTTTTTCACTCTTCCCCGCCTTTTCTTTTCTCTCATTGCTGTCCTCTCTCTCCTCACACCTCACTTCATATTTTCCCTTTTTTTCTTTCCCCTTAGTCTCTCGTTTTGATCCCTCCCCATGTTTCCTTATTGATTTTTTCATCTTTTTTTATCTTCATACACTTGGGAAGGAGTTAAAGATTCAAGAATGTACCTATTGCTATTATGATTAAGAGAGTATCTAATTTTTCATCCCAATGTGAAAATCACTCCTATCATACTTCCATGGGCGCCCCCAACAAGATATGACAAGCTTGCATGGTACTATATCACATAGAACTTCGTCAGTGTACCTTCCAATCTTGAAGGAGACCATGCATTGCTTATTCACCTTGACCTCTCCACTATCATTGAACCATTGCAACCTATAAGGTCTAGGGTGCTTCGTCCATTCCAACCCTAACTTTTCCACCAAATATGCACTCACAACATTAGCACAACTCCCATTATCAATTATCATAGAACAAATTTTATTTCTTTAATCCCACACCGAGTATGGAATATGTTTTCCCTTTGTTCTTCATTAGAGTAGCCCAAATTAATGTGCATGAGTCTCCTAACCAATAAATTCACCCCACTATCAATGTACTCCATCTCTTCTCCTTCTTGACTCTCTACAAATATTTTATCTTGTTCTTCACTTGGTTTACTTTTTTCACTCTCACATCCCTCATCCTTATTGATTAGAATGTTTTTTCTACTTGAAAATTCATAAGCCTTATGCTTTCTCCCTTGACACTTGAGACATTGAATAGAAGAAGTAGAAGTAGATGTCTTAGGCATAAAAGGCCTATCCTCTCCTTGGATTCCAATTTGCTCATGCCCTTGTCTTCATGGAATTTAGGAGTAGGTGTCTCCTCAGATTTCGGCCATTGCTTCTTTGGAATGGTAGTTTGTTGGCTTCTCCATGAGCTAGATTGTTGTCTTATTATGTTTTGTCTTTCTACCTTTACAGCTAATTCAACTAAGCCATCTAAAGTTACATATTGTTGTCATTCTACTACATCGACTATTTTCTTATTTGAACCACTCAAAAACCTAGCCATTGTAGTCTCTTCCTCCTCCATACAGTTAGCTTGGATCATAGCCATATCCATAGCCTTAAAGTATTCATCCACATACATGGACCCTTGCTTCAAAGTTTGAAGACATAATTGTAGATCTCTTTGAAATTGTGATGGCACAAATCTCTTCCTCATAACCCTCTTCATCTTATCCTAAGTAGCAATGAGTGCTTGTCCTTCTTGCAATCTGTCCCTAGAAAGATTTTTCCACTAGACTATTTCATAGTTAGAAGACTCAAAAGCAGCAATTTTAACATTCTTTCCCTCATAATAGTTGTGGCAGTCAAAGATGACTTCAACCTTTCTCTCCCAATCAAGGTACAAGCCTGGATCCCTTGTTCCCTTGAAAGATGGCATCTTCATCTTTATACTACTTATATTATCATCTTCTAGTTTTCCTCTTTGTTCCCTCCTATCTCTTCCTACCCTATCAAAATCAATATCATCATTAAAATCATCTATAGGGTTTTCTTGATTTACAATGGGAGCAAGGGGTACATTTCTCCTAGCTTGGGGTCTAGCATTATTTCTCCTCCTAAGTTCAGCTATTGTAATATTTTGCTCAACAATAGTGTCCCTCATCTCTTGGAATTGCAAATTCCACCTTTCAAATTGTTGGGTAATGTCTTGCAAGGTGAAATCATTCCTTCCTTTGATTTCGGATTTTTGAAGAATCCTTCGTTCATCATCACTGCCTGTACGAGACATCCTGAACAAAGCAATATATATCTCTCAATTCAGCTTTTTCCTCTAATGTTCTCACATCTCTTTCCTTTTTCCATGCAATACAATTCTTTATCGTTAATCTTTAGATTTATTAATAAACCTTACTAGTCACAACCCTTAGTGACAAGAAATAAAGTTATAAAATGAAAGAAAAGGGAATGACCAAACTTAGGAATAGGAATTGGTTAGTAGGAAAAAAAAGACTTTTGGAAACCCAAAACCCACAAGAATAAGGACAGAAGTGTCCTTAATCTTCAAGAACAAGGATCCCCTCTTCTTGTTTCCTTTATTGACTTGGAAACCAAATAATACTTGAATTCTAAAAATAATAATGAGCAATAACTTCTTTTTTTGGGCTGATTTTCGTTGTTTGGTTTTGTTTTTGTTTTGTTTTTGCTCAAAAACCTCCCAAGATTATAAAGATTGAAATCTTGATTAGCCTATGATCTGACACCACTTGATAATAACACAATAGGGGATTCAAAAATTACTAAAGAAAAAAACCAAGAAAATCAAAAAACGTGTGGAAGCTAAAGAAAATAGGGAAATAAAAAAGAAGATAGAAATTAAAATATAGATTGAATTCAAGAAAGAGTTTCTTGAATTCAAGAAGTCTATTCTTGAAGTTGAATCCTAACAACAACAATTAGCTAACGAATAACTAATCACCTATAATAGAGAATTAAAAATAAGAGATAGATTGTAAAACCCGACCCTTTAGAATAACAAGAACAACAATAAGCCTAACCTTATCACCTTTCTTGAATACCTAAATGTGTTCTAAGATTTCGAAAGAGTTTAATCTTACCACTTTATGTTAAGTCTTGAAGGTTGAAGAATAAATCCAAGAGTAGCCACACACAAGAGTGCCCGAAAAATCTTTCAATTTTTATTGATAATAGTCTAAGTCTAAAAGCAAAGAAGATACCCCTTTATATAGAGAGGGGTCACAAAATTTTACCTAAAAACAAGGAAATAAAGTCTTAAACTACTTTGGACAACAAGTCCAACTACCATAGGAAAAGGTAAAACTCGAGGAAATAAAAATCAAGTCAATCTTGGAAAGTAATTCCAAGAATCTTAGGAAAAGAAAAAAAACCTTAACTACCTAGGAAAGCATCAAATATGTCCTAACAAACTAGGAAACAAAATAAGGAACTTTGACTCCTTCTCCTATGTTTTGGCCGCCCCTCCCTGAGCTGACTTGGGCGCCAAGTTGGCTCCTTTGTGAGTTGATTTAGGCGCCTAATTTAGGCCCTCCTTGACTGGTGCTTGGACCCCAATCTACCTCCTCTTGGACTTGGACTTGGACCATGAAATGAGTGTAGCACTTAGCTAAATCCTCTCCATAATTCTTGAGCTCTTCTTCCACCATTATTGCCTTCTTGATCTCCCATTGAAGCCCAACAACCTTGTCTTGCTTCTCCCTAGCTTGAGACCTTGTGAATGTCTTTCTTTGTGCTTCTAAAGCTTTATCCTTGTCCGTGGAGCTATCAATATCTACTGGTAGCAGAGAGGCCATTAGCATTGGATGTTCAGGCCTTGTCCAACCAGTTTGTTAGATTGGATGTTTTGGATCCCTGTCAGTTTCTTGTTTGCATGGTTTCTCGGTCATCTTTATATGATCGCATCAGAGAATGTCAGTATGACGACCCCCATTTGCTTATCCTTAAGGACACGGTGCAGCACGGCGATGCCAAGGAGGTTTCTATCGGAGATGGCAGTGTGTTGCGGATGTAGGGACGATTATGTGTGCCCAATGTGGATGGGTTGCGTAAGTTGATTCTTCAAGAGGCGCCCACAGTCGCGGTACTCCATTCATTCGGGTGCCGCTAAGATGTATCAGGATTTGAGGAAACTCTATTGGTAGAGGAGAATAAAGAAAGACATAGTGGAGTATGTATCTTGGTGCATAAATTGTCAGCAGGTGAAGTATCAGCACCAGAGGACAGGAGGGTTGCTTCAAAGACTAAAGATTCCCGAGTGGAAATGGGAGCGAGTTACCATGGACTTCGTTGTTGGGCTCTCGCAGACTAAGAAGAAATTTGACAGTGTATGGGTGATTATGGATAGGTTAACCAAGTCGACTCATTTCATTCCGATGGTAACTACCTATTCTTTAGAGCAGCTGGCTCAGGTCTATATCCATGAGATTATCCGCTTCATGGCATGCCGGTATCCATCATCTCAGACCGGGGAACGCAATTTACATCATATTTTTGGCGATGCGTACAATGCGAGTTAGGCACACGAGTTGAGTTGAGTGTAGCATTCCACCCCCAGACAGACGGATAGTCCAAGCGCACTGATTAAGTCCAATCTGCACTCAATAGTGAGTGGAAACGGTCGTTGGAAGAATAGTACCCAACAAGAGTTAGGGTCGATTTCCACAGGAAGTTACTAGGGGTGTTAGGAGTATACACTTGACGAAAGTGAAAAGGAATAGTTAAAGTGCACTTCCATAACAAGTTTTGATTTCTAATTCTAATTTTACTCTAGCAATTATAAGCTAAGAAACAAAACTAGAAGTGAATCAATGTTTTTGGTGTTTTTTCAAATAGTTTAAAAGCCTAGGGTTGTGACCATAACCTAGGTGTTTGCCCAATGGGATAAAGACGTTAATGTTTGTTTTGTTGATTGGGGTGTATTATAGCTCTCAACTCTACGTTACCCACTCAATACCTCTCGGTCAGAGAGTGATTTTTCCTAATTTGGCTTTCTCAAGTACAAATAGGTATCAACCGAAACAGTTGATAAAAGCTCAAGTCGGTTTATTACTATCTCTAGGTTAAACCCTTTAATTGGGTTAATCAATCTCTTAATTGACCCAATTCCTTGTTATCTAAGTTATCCTAGACTAGGTCCCTCTTTCTCAAGTAGAGACTAAGTCAAATAGGCATGAATCAATGTTTGCAACCATTAATTCTAAAATTAAAGCATGAACTAAGCTACATAATCAACACCCAATCATAAATAAGTACTAAATTAGATACACATAAGGTTTACACACTAGAGTTGGGTCACGGCCCTAGTAAATGTCTAGCTACTCAAAAAGGGGTTTGAAGAAAATAAAGAAGAAAAGCTATTAAACTCATACGAAATATTACAATGATGAAATATAATATAAATACACCAAAATAATGTAAAACTTCCTAAAGTAGTAAAGAAAAATGCTACAACAACTTCAGACGTTTAAAACTTGCCCTAATTTTGTGAAACTCGTCTATTTATACAAGGCCAAAAATCTCTGACCCTTCGGGAGGTTCTACGGCTGCACAACTTCATGTGCGATCCGCAGATTTCTTCAGCTGCCAAGAAGTGGAGTTCTATGGCCGCCCATTTTTGAACTGCGGCCGCACATTTCTGGATTGCGGTCGTGAGGCAATCTTTTGTAGCCCGCAATTCACAAAGGCTCCTCAACTTGGTCTTTTTGCATACTCTTTGATATTTGACTCCTAGCCCAGTTCTGCGGCCGCACAATTCATGTGTTGTCCACACATTGCTGAAAGGTCTGCTAAATATTTCTTCTTGTTTTGCGGCCACAGATGGAATTTTGTGGTCCGCACCTTCTTCTGCGGACCGCACATGTGTGCTTCTGCACCCTTTATTGCATTGTGCTTGGGGACACTCCTTTTTCAGTCGGATTTTATCTCGGGAGATCAAACTTCCAACATTCCTGTAATTTTGTATAACTTCATTAGTTCTGGGAACATAATTCAATACTTTCAGACTAAAACAAAAGCTAAATGGTACTAATAAGTACTCAAAATCCTCACTTATCAACTCCGCCAAACTTAAGTCTTTGCTTGTCCTCAAGCAAATAAATTAGTTCCCACCTCCAAAAGTTAAGGGTCATTTCATCAATTCAAAGGTGAGACATCCATACATCAGTTGGGACCAACAATTACCCACATTACTCATGTATTATCAACAAGGTGACAAGTTAAGCATTCATGCACATATAGTTCTAATGTGACATTTGAGCTTCAAGAAATGACTTTAATCATCAAGGACTCTTGCTCTATCATGTAGGTCATGGTGGACTTCAAACTCTTCCTCCTTTACATTCCATTTGCCAGGCTCACTTAAGAAATTTAGCACTCAATCTAAAGATTTCTGAAAGGTTCACTCATCTCTCTCAAGAGAATGCCACAAGTACGGCTTCAAGTACCATAGGCTTGACCCTCATGTAGATCGCCACTAATGTAAGCTCACTCAGCTTGAAATCAAGCAGGACTTCTTTCGGGATGTAAATAAGACTTTTTGATTAAGGTCGTATACAATATGGGTAAGTTGTCACACCTTTCCTTAAGCACTCCATCTTTTATTTCTCGACTCACACTTTGCCAATTCTTAGAGGCAGTTTCTTTTCATTGCGGACTAGAGAGACTTAACATCACTCTTTCTTGATCATTTCATTCTTTTTCTCCCTTTTTGATTTCTCCATATTTGGGATCATTACCTCTTTTTGGATCTATTCCACCCTTCCACTGAAGATAGCATGAATATACATAATGAGAGAAAGAGAGGGAATATATACATAATAAGAAAAGAACAAATAATATCAAGTTATTACAAGCCAATTTTCTCAGAATGTATCAAATATAATCAATAAACTCCATCCCCCAAATAAAGATAAGCATTGTCCTCAATGCCTAACAAAATAAGAGTAAAAGAGGGGAAAGACTGAAGAATAACCTTCTTATGGCTCCTTGGACATCTCTGTGTCCCCAACAATGTCAACTCCCGTAGGATCATCCAACTGAATCTCATCATCCTCAACTCTGGGTGTGGCTGGGTTGGTGAACATCTGACTCACTGCCTCGGCAGTATCAGTAGCAAGATCTGACTCTTCGAACTAGCCAGCTAGTGCCACCGGTACTGTTGGTGCTGTAGGATCTGGGCCTAAATAGTGTGGGTCAATCAGCATGTCAAATGGGAGATCTCCAGCTGTATCAAGCCTGGTCACCTGTTTCCGGAGCTTGTCTATTGACTTCTTGCTGACCTGGGACTTTCTCATCTTCTTTACTTCTTTTCCCATCTTTTCAATCACTAACCCGTGTTGTACCAAGGTAGCCATAATAGTGTTCTGGTTTGCAAGGAGCTTCTTCAATGTCTCTTCAACTGTCGAGGGAAACTGAGGTGCCTGAACAGAAGACTGTGCTGCAACAGTACTGGATTAGTCAGACAGCTTTGTAGTGGTTGTCTGTATCTAGTTGTTGAGACTCGCCAATATCTGGGAGACTCGCAGCACAGAAAGTGGGGCAGTAGGCATGGGCACCGGCTTCAAAGCCTAAGTGGGAGCTATTGTAGGAGCTGCAGTAGGGGTTGTGGATGATGGTGGAGGCATAGCTGCAGCACTGGAGGAAGGCTCGGCTGAACATCAACTGCTTCAGCAGCTACCGTAGCTGGCTCATCAGACTTGCCTGTGGTGGTAGGAGGCTGAACTTTATTTTTTGGATTGTTCGCATGCATTAGTGAATACCAAGTAAAACGCTTCTCCGGCCTCTTCTTTGTGCCATAATCCCACGGTTCTACCCTTGCATCCATGAGATATTTTGTAATATTGTTGGGATACGGGTAAACTGCAGCAGACTGGACCCATCCTACCCTTGCATCCAGTCTGCTGCAGACAAAGGTTTGCCACCCCTTCGCCTTAAAACTGAGAGTGCTCTCGTAGATAGGAACCCCAGTGGCAATCCATGGAAGTGGTGGCCCCGGTACTGCTAGAATCTCCGCTAACCAAGGACGGGATGTATCTCCCAATGCATACTTCTCCAAATATTCCTTTGGCTCAGCAACTTCGAATCCCAAGTATGTGTTGAGTGTATGTTGATCAAATATCACATTTATGTTTCGTACTTTAGTTACTTTTGTCCCCTTTTTATGTGAGCCACATTTTCATAGAATTCCCGAACCAAGTACTCTTTGGCGTCCACTACACTTCAAATGAACCACATCCACTTGTGTTCCCTGAACTGTCTTAGAAATGCTGGGTTGTACCTCTCCAAATCTTTCAATAAAAATTGTCGCTCAAGAGTTAGTTACCTCACTGCCCACCGTGAACGAAAGCTGGTGAAGGCAGCCAAGCTAACAAATCGATCCTCACAAACCTCTTTATTCTTTGACCTTTCAAGTAGTTGTAGCATTTCCCCCTCTGCCATCATCGGGGATATCTTGAACTGATGTAACTTGTGCCTTAGGGACAGGTGTGGTCAATGGCTGAGAAGCCTAACTAGCACTCTCCGAGTCTTCGGATGTGCTATGAGATGAGGACAACTCGTCCCTGAGTTGGTACCTCCCTTGCAGCATTGACTGTACGGCCGGTTGCTCCTGAACAGCGGCTGAGCTGCCCTCTGATACTTCCCTAGATGGGACAAAGTATCTCGTGTCAGAAAGATCTACACCTCTCCCCCTTCCAATTGTAGCTTTCTTTGCAATTGTCTTTTGTTGGCCAAGGGGTAGGGCACTCTTGCCTCAACCCCGAGAAGGTTCACCCCTCCCTTTAGAAGTGTCGCCTCTGCCTTTAGATCAAACCATTGTCTATATCAAGCAAAGGCAATTGTTAGTTGCAATTCAATGTTCAAACATACACAGGAGATATGCAAGTATACACCAGGAAACACAATGAGGTTCACAGTTAAAGCATCCTTGCATGAGAAGGATCTGCAGTCCGCACAATTTTCTTTCGGCCGGAGATGAGGCATTGCAGACCGTTCAATTTTGTTTTGCGGCTGCAGAAGTGAAGTACAGTGCACACAATTTTACTTGTGGCCGCTTCTCTGAAACCCAAATATGCCAACTCTCTGATGACAGAGAATTGGTTGATATACGGCCGCAACACGATTTCTACGGTCCGCACAATTAAACATGTGGACGCACATTGGAGTCTCAAAGTAGGGACTCTCTGATGAAATTAAAATCGTATTTCTGCCACCGCAATGGAAATTATGCGGTCCGCACATTTTACCTTGCAGACGCAAATCCCTTCTGCACTAATGATACCCAAGAATCAATTTCTGCGGACCGCAAAAATTCAAGTGTGGCCGCACAATTCAATAATTACGAACAGTTCAGTTATTTCATTCTAGGTTTTGCAATTTTTTGTGCGCAATTTGACATGGTAACATCATACATACATAAAAATATGTTGACTCGATCTCTATAGAACATGTATTAGTTAACCCACTACAGATTTACCCCCACATGAATACACAATTGAATTCTATTGACAAATGGCCTAAAAATGACTAAAAATCTACAAATTATACTACTTGGTTTTACCACGGTAAGGAAGGGCGAGTGCGGTCGCACAATTCATGTATATTTCGCACCCTGTTACCTAGTGACCTTAACTCGGCACCTCATCTGTGATCCGTACAATTTTATGTGCGGCCGCAGATTTCCTTTTGCGGCCAAACATCTACCTTTTCTCTAACAGACTAAACTTCAGAGAGTTGACCTTTTAAACGTTTCATTTGTACGGTCCTCAAGATAATTGTGCGGCCGCATTGCACCTTTGTTGCAGCTACCATAAATGTGAGGTCCGCACAAAGAAACTGCAGTCCGCACTTCTTTCAACACTTAGCCACATTTTTGTCCACAGTTCCTGTAAGTCACTTCCATCCCTTTAGCACATTTCAAATCAAGTTAGAACAAAAATAACACCTATCTACCAAAGGAAAAGGAACATGGGTTGCCTCCTAAGAAGCACCCGATTTAACGTCGCGGCACGATGTAGAATACCATTAATTGAAATAAATGACTGCCACGACGTAGCTATCTCCAACTTTTCCCAAGTAGTGCTTCACCCGGTAACCATTGACTCGGAATACTTCATTGTTTTTGTTCTTCAAGTCCAATGCACCAAAAGGTGACACACCCACAATTTCAAATGGACCTTTCCATTTAGACATTAGCTTCCCGGGAAACATCCTCAACCTTGAGTTAAACAACAATACAAGATTGCCCACCTTAAATTCTTTGTTCCAAATGTATTTGTCATGAAGATATTTCATCTTTTCTTTGTACAAGGACAAACTTGCATAAGCATAGTATCGGAACACATCCAATTCATTCAAATGTGCAACCCTCAAGTTAGCGTCTACATCCCAATCAAGATTTAACTTCCTTAGAGCCAACATGGCCTTGTTCTCACGTTCCACCGAAAGGTGACAAGATTTCCCTAACACCAACCGGTATGGTGACATTCTGATAGGTGTTTTGTAAGTCGTCCGATAAGCCCATAATGCATCATCAAACTTCTTGGACCAATCTGTCCGGTTAGCATTCACTGTTTTGGAAAAATACTCTTTATCTCCCAGTTAGAGACTTCCACTTGACCGCTAGCTTGTGAATGATAGGGAGTCGTGACTTTATGAGTAACACCATACTTGCTAAGTAAAGTGTCGAAAGCTTTGTTTCAAAAATGTGAACCCCCTCAATCACTTATAATTGCCCGCGGAGTACCAAACCTTGTGAAAATACTCTTTTTCAAGAACGCCACCACACTTTTCACCTCATTGTTGGGTAGAGTCACGACCTCAACCCATTCAGACATATAAACCACTGCGACCAAGATATAGGTGTTTCCACAAGAACTCACAAAAAGACCAAAGAAGTCACTACCCCACACATCAAAAATATCAATCTCCAAAATGGTAGTGAGAAGCATTTCATTTTTTTTAAGATTCCACCGTCCCGTTGACATTCATCACATCTTTTCACTAGCTCACTAGTATCTTTGTAAAGAGTGGGCCAATAGAAACCATAACTCAGCACTTTGGCTGCCATTCTTGCTCCACCAGGATGACCACCATATGGAAAAGAATGACAAGCCACAAGAATCTCACCTTGCTCTTCTTCCGGTACACATCTTCTAATTATCCCATCCGTACAAATCCGGAAGAGGTATGGCTCATCTAAATAATAATCTTGACAATAACGTTTGAGCTTCTTCCTAGTGTTTGAAGAGAACTCATCCGAGATGATTTCACACACAAGGAAATTTTCTAGATCCGCTAATCATGGCACCTCTTTTATTAAAATAGCCAAGAGTTGCTCATCGAGGAATGAGTCATTGATTTCAAGGCCATCATGCGGCCTCCCCTCCTCCTCCAAACGAGATAAGTGGTCTGCCACTTGGTTTTCACTCCCTTTTCTATCTTGGATGTCAATATCAAACTCTTGTAACAAAAGCACACATATCATAAACCGAGATTTGAAGTCCTTGCTCATAAGATAATGAAGCGCTACATGATCCGTGTGGACAATGACCTTTGCACCCATCAAGTACGGGCAAAACTTCTCAATTGCAAACACAATGGCAAGGAGATTTTTCTCCGTAACGGTGTAGTTGACTTGGGAACTATTCATGGTCTTACTAGCATAGTACAACAGATGAAAAATCTTGTTGATTTATTGCCCCAAAACATCCCCAACCGCTACATCACTTGCATCACACATGAGTTCAAAAGGGACAATCCAATTTGGAGCAGTGATGATCGGAGTAGTTGTCAACTTGAACATCAACAATTCAAAATCTCTCATGAAATAATCATTGAAGTTGAGCTTAGCATATTTCTCAAGAAGCTTGCACAACGAATTCACCACCTTAGAGAAATCTTTAATGAAGCGCCAATAGAAACTCGCGTGACCTAAGAAACTCTGCACACCCTTTACCGATATTGGAGGTGGAAGTTTAGAAATCACCTCAATCATTGCCTTGTCAACTTCAATTCTATTCTTTGAGATTTTGTGGAGAAATACAATGCCTTCCTCGGCCATGAAATGACACTTCTCCCAATTGAGCACCAAATTTGCTTCTTCACATCTTGCCAACACTTTATCTAAATTTGCAAGACAATCATCAAAAGAATCTCCAACCACTGAGAAGTCATCCATGAAAACTTCAAGGTAGTCCTCCACCATGTCCGTGAAAATAGCCATCATACACCTTTGAAAAGTCGTCGGTGCATTGCACAAACCAAATGGCATTCACTTGAAGGCGAAAGTACCATAGGGACATGTAAAGGTAGTTTTCTCTTGATCCTTCGGAGCATTAAGAATTTTTTTATAGCCCAAATACCCATCAAGAAAGAAATAGAAAGCACGGCCGGCCAATCTATCAAGCATTTGATCTAAGAAAGAAAGTGAAAAATGGTCCTTCCTTGTGACTTTGTTGAGCTTGCGATAGTCCATACACACTCTCTAACCGATCACCGTTCTTGCATAAATCAACTCATTCTTGTTATTGGTGACCACTGTCATGCACCCTTTCTTTGGGACACATTGAACTAGAGAAGTCCAAGAACTATCAGAGATGGGGTAGACAACCCCGACATCCAACCACTTGATAATCTCCTTCATGACAACTTCTCTCATAGCCTCATTGAGTCTCCTTTGATGTTCAATAGATGGTTTGGCGCCTTCCTCCAAGTTTATCTTATGCATACAAAATGTGGGGCTTATCCGCCGAATATCTGCCAAAGTCCACCCAATAGCCTTCTTCCTCTTTTGTAGCACCGCCAAAGTGGAGTCTACCTGCACGTTAGTCAAACGAGAGGAAAGATTAACCGGTAAAGTAGAAAAAGGACCAAGAAATTCATACCGAAGATGTGGAGGCAATGGTTTCAACTCCAAGGTAGGAGGCTCTTCAATAGAAGGCTTTGTAGGAGGATTTGTCATATTTTCAATATCCAAGGATAATTTTCGGGGTGCATAGTTGTATGACCCCATTCCATGCAAAGAATTCACATATTCCATGAAACCATCCATCTGGTCATCATTAAAGTTGAGCAAGACGGCCTCTAACATATCACCCACATTGATCATAGCACTTATATCATCAACAATAACATCGGTCACCAAATCCATAAAAGGGCACACCTCATTACTATTCGGTTGCCACATTGACTTACACACATAGAAAACCACTTTTTCATCACCAACCCGGAAGGTAAGTTCTCCGGCATCAAAATCACAAAGAGCCTTCCCCGTAGCAAGGAAAGGTCTTCTAAGAATAATCGGTACCTCATAATCAATTTCACAATCTAGAATGACAAAATCTGCCGGAAGAATGAATTCATCAACACGAACCAAGACATCTTCAATCACTCCCAAAGGACTATTCATACTACGATCGGCCATTTTCAATCTCATAAAGGTGGGTCTTGGTTTCCCAATTCCCAAGGTCATGAAAATCGAATAAGGCATCAAATTGATACTTGTCCCAAGATATCAAAGAGCTTTTGCAAACTCGGCACTTCCAATTATACAAGGAATCGTGAAAGCACTGAGATACTCTAACTTACGAGCCATTGAATGCACAATTGTACTCACTTGATGAGTGACTTTGATGGTTTCAAAATTTATTGACCGCTTCTTTGTCACGAGATCCTTCATAAACTTTGCATAGCCGGGCATTTGTTCCAAAGCTTCAACTAATGGCACATTAATTGAGAGACTCTTCATCATTTGAATAAACTTCTTGAATTAATTCTCATCATTTTTCATGGCAAGTCTTTGAGGGTATGGAGGTGGAGGCTTAGGCAATGGTGCCTTAGCCTTTTGCACTACCAGCTCTGGTATGTCAATAATGTGATCCATAGATTGGTTCACCTCCTCTTGAGTCTCTTCCACACTATCATCAACATCAATATGAACTTCATCATTTGATTGCACCACATTGTTTGGGACCTCTTCTTCTTGTACCACTTGTTCATCATGCATAAGTTGCCTTTGACTTGAGGTGGGTGCATTTCCACCTCTTCCACTTCTTGTAGTAACGGCCATGGCATGCCCCATGTTATTTCCACCCTTTGGGTTTACTACCGTGTCACTTGGTAGTTCGCCTTAGGACGAGAATTTAGAGCTTGAGAGATTTGCCTCATTTGCATTTCTAAGTTGCGTATCGATATGTTGTGTGAGGTAAGTTGGGCATCCGAATCGGCATTCTTTTCCATTATTTGCTTGAAGATATTCTCAATATGCCTCATCTCATTGTTTGAAGAACTTAGACCATGGGAAGAATAAGAAGGAGGGTTGCTCGGTTGTACCCGAACCACGGTTGCCTTGATTATTGTTCCATTTGCCTTGATTGTTACCCCACCTCTCCCAAATTCCCTTGATTATTTCCACTTCAATTTCCTTGATAGTTGTTGTTATGCCAATTCCCTTGATTGTTGCTACCACTCCAATTTCCTTGCTTGTTAGAATTCCAATTGCCTTGATTGTTTTGAGGTCGTCATTGTTGTTAGTTTGGTTCTTGGAAGTTGTATCTTTGCCCTTGAAAGTTGTTCACATATTGCGCTTCCTCTTCTTGTTCATTGTAAGAACTATCTTGATCAAAACCACTATCCTCCTGCACATAATTCTCCACTCGATTTTGCACTATGGACCCTTGGTCCTTCTTTTGTTTACCATCATGTTCACCCCTTTCCATGGCATTGACTTGCTTTAGAATTTTCATTTGTTGAAGTTGAGCCTTTGCTAGTTGATTCATGGTGGTAGTCAATTTGGTAATGGCTTGCCCATGGTCATGCAACTCTTTATGAAGGTGGATCACATTCGGATCACCTTGTGGAACATTAGCCCGGGATTGCCACGTCGATGATGTTTCCGCCATTTCATCCAAAATCTCACACGCCTCCGCATAAGGCATAGTTAAAAAGTTTCCACCGTGAAGTTGATTCACTACACATTGGTTAGTTATGTTAATCCCATGATAGAAGGTTTATTGAATCATATTTTCCATCATATTGTTGTTGGGACATTCCTTGACCATTGTTCTATACTGCTCCCATATCTCGTGTAGTGGTTCATTGGGCTCTTGCTTGAATGCCAAAATCTCATCTCAAAGTGTAGCCACATGCCCAGGAGAGAAGAACTTAAATATAAACATTTCCACCAACTCATCCCAAGTGTGAATGGAATGGTTCGACAAACAATCTAACCAATCTAAAGCTTTCCCTCATAGAGAGAAGGGAAAAAGACTTAGCCTCAATGCATCCTCGGAGAAATTTTTTCGTTTGCTCCCCCAATAAGTGTCCACAAACCCCTTCAAATGTTTGTATGCATTTGGACTTGGAGCACCGGTGATGAAACCTCATTGCTCTAGAAAAGTGAGCATCATATTGGTGATTTGAATGTTGCCAACCCTAATAAGGGGAGGGATTATTGCACTAGCATATCCTTCATTAGGTAACACCCGGTGTGGAGCTGCTCGTGGTGGAGATGGGGGTGGAGCGGGAACATTGTCATGAGGCATTTGGCCTCTTCTATTGTCTTGAGGTTCAAGAGGAACCTCATCAACTTGATCATCCTCGATGTCTAAATCCCCCAAAGGTATATTTCCGAGCTTATTGTTTGAACCTACGATTTCTTAAACAAGTTTGTAACACGGAAGGAAACAAAGATATTCAAAAAATACACATAAATATATAGCTAACGCCATTTTTAACTCCCCGGCAACGGCGCCAAAAATTAATCCAACTCCAATAGGCACTCAATAGTGAGTGAAAATGGTCGTTGGAAAAATAGTACACAACAAGAGTCGGGGTCGATTTTTACAGGGATTTACTAGGGGTGTTAGGAGTATACACTTGACGAAAGTAAAAAGGAATAGCTAAATTTCACTTCCACAACCGGTTTTGATTTCTAACTCTAATTTTACTCTAGGAATTATAAGCTAAGAAAAGAAACTAGAAGCGAATCAGTGTTTTTGGTATTTTTCCAAATAGTTTAAAGGCCTAGGGTTGTGACCATAACCTAGGTGTTTGCCCAATAGGATAAAGACATTAATACTTGTTTTGTTGATTGGCATGTATTATAGCTCTCAACTCTACGTTACCCACTCAATACCTCTCGGTCAGAGAGTGATTTTTCCCAATTTGGCTTTCTCATGTCCAAATGGGTATCAACCAAAACAGTTAATAAGAGCTTAAGTCGGGTTATTACTATCTTTAGGTTGAACCCTTTAATTGGGTTAATCAATCTCTGAATTGACCCAATTCCTTGTTAGCTAAGTTATCCTAGACTAGGTCCCTCTTTCTCAAGTAGAGACTAAGTCAAATAGGCACGAATCAATATTTGCAACCATTAATTCTAAAATTGAAGCATGAACTAAGCTAAATAATCAACACCCAATCATAAACAAACACTAAATTAGATACCCATAAGGTTTACACACTAGGGTTAGGTCACAACCCTAGTAAAAGTCTAGCTACTCATAATAGGGTTTGAATAAAATAAAGAAAAAAAGCTAATTAAACTCATAATGGAAAATTAAAATGATAAAATCTAATGTAAATACACCAAAATAAGGTAAAACTTCCTAAAGTTGTAAAGAAAAATGGCTACAACAACTTCATGTGTTCAAACCTTGACCTAATTTGTTGAAACTCCTCTATTTATATAGGGCCAAAAATCTCGGACAAAAATTCCTCTTGGGAGGTTTTGCGGCCACACAATTCCATGTGTGGTCCGCAGATTTCTTCAGCTTGCAAGAAGTGGAGTTCTGTGGATGCACATTTATGAACTACGATCGCGAAGTAGTCTTCTGCGGCTGCACATTTCTGGATTGCGGCCGCGAGGCAATCTTCTACGGAGACACAATTCTTGTGCGGTCCGCAATTTACAAAGTCTCCTGGACTTGGTCTTTTTGCATACTCTTTGATCTTTGACTCCTAGCCCAGTTCTGCGGTCGCACAATTCATGTACGGTTCGCACATTGCTGAAAGGTCTGCTAAATGTTTCTTCTTGTTTTGCGGCCGCAGATGGAATTCTGCGGTCCGCACTTTCTTCTGTGTCTGAAGAATTCCTTCTGCTGACCGCACTTGCATGCTTCTGCGCCCTTTATTGCCTTGTGCTTCAGGACACTCATTTTTTAGTCGAATTTCATCTCGGGAGACCAAACTTCTAGCATTCCTATAATTTTGCATAATTTCATTAGTTACGGGTACACAATTCAATACTTTTGGACTAAAACAAAAGCTAAAAGGCGCTAATAAGAACTCAAAATCCCCACTTATCACGCACCATTCAGATATTGGAGGATATGCTTTGTGCTTGTGTTATGTATTTTGGGGGTTCTTGGGATCAATTCTTGCTGCTTGTGGAGTTTGCCTACAACAACAGCTAGCAAACGAGAATTCAGATGGCCCCTTTATGAGGTCCTATATGGGAGGCAATGTCGTTCCCCAGTTGGTTGGTTTGAACCGGAAGAGGCTAAGTTGTTAGGCACAGATTTGGTTCGAGATGCCTTGGAGAAGGTCAAGTTGATCCAGGATCGGCTTCATACAGCCCAATCTAGATAGAAGTGTTATGCGGATCGGAAGGTTCGTGATGTTGCATTCATGGTTAGAGAGTGAGTCATGCTCTAGGTTCCCCTTTGAAGGTTATGATAAGGATCAGAAAGAAGGGAAAGTTGATTCCTAGGTACATCAGACCTTTTGATATCCTTGAGAGAGTGGGAGAGGTGGCCTACAAGCTTGCATTGCCACCTTGTCTATCTGCAGTTCATTCGGAGTTCCATGTGTACATGCTCCGGAAGTATCACGGTGATTCGTCCTATGTTTTAGATTTCAGCTCAGTCCAATTGGACAAGGATTTGTCTTAGGTTGAGGAGCCGGTGTCCATCTTGGACAGAGAGGTCCGAAAGTTGAGGTCAAAGACCATTGCTTTAGTAAAGTTTTAGTGGATAGGTCAACCAGTCGAGGAGGCGACTTGGGAGATCGAGCATGATATACGTAGCCATTATCCGCATTTTTTCATCACCTCAGGTATGTCTCTATACTCATTCGAGAACAGACGTTCATTTTAAGAGGAAGAGGATGTAATGATACGGTTGGTCGTTTTGAGTATTTTATCCACGTTCCCTTATTTATTGCCTCCTCTATGTTATATTGTAGTTATGTGACTTGCTGAGGTGGTTGGTTTGGTTTCGGATAAGTGAAATGGGACACTTAGTCCCAAAGTTGGAAGCTTAAATTGAAAAAGTTGACCGAAGTTGACTTTTGTATAGACAACTCCAAAATAGAATTTTGATGGTTCTGATAGCTTTATATGGTGATTTTGGACTTAGGAGCATGTCCGAATATTGATTGGGAGGTCTGTAGGTTGTTTTGGGTTGAATTGGCGAAAGTTAGAAAGTTGAAGGTTTGGAAGGTTGAGAAGTTTGACCGGTAGTTGACTTTATTGATATCTGGGTCGGATTCCGATTTCGGGAGTTGGATTAGGTCTGTTGTGTCATTTATGACTTGTGTGAAAAAATTGAGGTCTATCGATGTTGGTTTGGTATGAATCGACGTTAGTTTTGGAAATTGGATGTTCATGGTTTCCATAGGGTTGAATTGGGTTGCGACTTGTAGAATCGATATTGTTTGATGTGATTTTAAGCCTCGAGTAGGTTCTTTATGTGTTTTGGAACTTGTTGGTATATTCGGACAAGGTCTCGGGGGCCTCGGGTGTGAATCATATTGAAATCAGGACCATTTTTGGACTTAGAGGATTGCTAAAGCTACTGATGTCAGGTATCATCACACCTGCGGTAGGAGTGGTCGTAGATGCAGCCATGTAGGTACTAGGGTGTCATCGCAGAAGCGAAGAGGGACAGCCAAAGGGAAGGGTCGCAGGTGAGGAGTTTGGCGCACAGGTGTGCATCCGCAAAAGCGGATACGACACCGCAAATGCAGAATTTGGGTCTTTGGATATGGACCGCAGGTGCGGTGGTGAGCCACAGAAGCGAGCTAGCAGGAGCGGTCCATGCTATGCAGAATCCGTTGGTGACTGCAGAAGCAATAAGTCCTGGCTTAAGTGGAAGTCGCACCTGCGATGGATTTTCCGCAGGTGCAGAGCTGCAGAAGTGAAATCGTGGAGCAGATCGAGGGTTTTATTTCATTATCCACATTTTGACTTAGAGAGATCGGTTTTGAGAGAGGAGTTGATTTGGGTAAGTGATTCTAACTCGGATTTGACTATTATACATGAATCCATCATTGTTTTTATCATTTAATTAGTGTTTTGAGTTGGAAAAATTAGGAAAATTTGCGAAAACTTCATAGACTATATTTTGAGGATTTGAAGGTCGACTTGAGGTCGGATTTGAGTAATTTTAGTATGGTTGGACTAATTACTTAATGGGTGTTTGGATTTTGTAAGTTTGGTCGGGTTATGAGATACGAGCCCGAGGTTGACATTTTGAGTTGACTTTTTGATTTTCTTTAAAGATTGCAATTTTATTACCCGAAATAGTTTTCTATGATTTGTATTTATGGTATGAAGTTATTTTGGTTAGATTCGAACCGTTCAAAGTTGGATATTCGTAGAAAAGGCTTACTAGTGGATTGAGTTAGCGTGTTCGAGGTAAGTATCTTGCCTAACTTTATGAGGGAGAATCTCCCCTTAGGATTGGTTTTGTTTTGTGTTAATTGTGGTGTGTAAAAGTCGTGTATGCAAGGTGACGAGTGGATACATGAGCTATATGTGATAATTGACCGGTTTAATCTATGTAGGTTCTTTTCACGCCTTTAATCGAATTGTCATAACATATTATATCCATCATTGTTAATCTATCCTTACATGCCTTACTTGACATTGTTAACACTTGTCTCATCTCTTAATTGTTATTTGCCCTTACATGCTTAGTTGAAGTTATTGTTTCCTTATTGCCTTATTAAATATTTAAATGTTGAGTTACCTTCCTTGAAGTTGTTATTTCTTGAAATATCCTATTGTTGAGTTTTGGTATTGAAGTTGTAAAAGCCATGATAATATTGAGGCAAGTTGTAAATTGTTGAAATACCATCCTTGTTGTGGTGTTGAAGTTGTGCTATTGTTGAAGATCTTGTACACATTGTGGTTGAGCCATGGGCTATTGTTGTGGAAACAATGTTATTGTTGATTCTTTTGGCAAGTTGTGCTATTTGGGCACTTGAGGTGCGAGTTGTGATATGTTGTGGTATTGATACGCATGTGGTGGTAAAAGGATATGGGTTGATACGCATGCGGTGAGATAAGGTGATCTTGATATGCGTGTTGCTAGTAGGGGGACTACTTGAATCTACGCGGTGTGATAAGGTGGGCTAAAACTTGGGTAGCTATTTCAGGGAAAATTATTTTTAAAACTAAATGTAAGGCTCCCGCAGTGGTATAAGGAAAAATTGTGATTTGTGATTGTGAAATGAGATACGAGGCGCTACCTCAGACGTGATTCTTGTTGATATCTTCCATTTACCTTACTTGTGTTTGTCTACAATCATTTTCTTGGTGTTTTTATCATGTGTTCCTCCCTTAATGCCTTTATTGCCATAATTTCAGTGTAGCTTATCTTGCAGTATTTCTTCATTGTATCATTTCCTTATTTCCATTATTATAATATACCATACCTGTCCAGTTTCTTTATTTATCCCAGTAGGCGTCTTGATCTGACCTCTTACTACTCTATAGAGGTTAGGCTTGATACTTACTGGGTACCGTTGTGGTATACTCATACTACACTTCTGCATATTGTTATGCAAATCCATGTGCTTTATACCAGGCTAGGCATCAGTGAGTTGGGCTTTCGGAACGGAGACTTCAAGTTATACCTGCCGGCATTCACAGGCCTCGGAGTCACCCTTTGTGGTTGTCTCTTTTCTACTATTGACTCTTTACTTAGACACTAATGAATTACATATTGGTTTAGTATATTCGTGTAGAGCTTATGACTCAGTCTCACTAGAGTTTGGGAATTATTGTCAACTGTGTTGTGGAGTTCTTTCATGATAGCTGGTTGGTTTAGATTTGAAGTTCTTTTATTATATTTGTTATTTCTTCATGTGTGTTAGACTTACCTAGTCTTAGAGACTAAGTGCCATCACGACATCTTACGGAGGTAAATTGGGGTCGTGATACTATTATTTTCATTGTTGATTGTAAATTAATAATCTTTCAGTTGTTAGTCTTACATTGATGTTATTTCTATTGTAAGCTTTATGTTATATCTTGCACATGTTTCTATGTCTAGTAGGTGTCTTGACCTGGCCTCGTCACTATTCTACCGAAGTTAGGCTTGATACTAGGTACCATCGTGGTGTACTCATGCTATGCTTCTGCATATTTTTGTGCAGATCTAGGTAATTCTAATCGTGTTGTTGAGAGTTGTGTCTACGTGGCTGGAGACTTCAAGGTATACCTACTTCATGTCCGCATATCTTAGAGTCACCTTCTATTATCTTCCCATTATTGTTTATCCTTTTATTAGACAGTGTTATATTAGAGGTTTTAGTACATTTTTGTAGAGCTTATGACTCAATTTCACCGGGTTTTAGGAATGCTTCATTGTGATTTTGCATTGGAGTTATTATAAGACTTATCAACTTTATTTCATATTTTTAGTCATTATTTCTGTAATATTTCCTTGTTGTTAGGCTTACCTAGTCTTAGAGACTAGGTGCCATCACAACATTCTAAGGTGAAAAATTGGGGTCGTGACAAGTTAATATTAGAGCTTTAGGTTCATAGGTGCTACGAGTCATAAGCAAGTTTAGTAGAGTCTTGCGAATCAGTACAGAGACATCTGTACTTATCTCTGAGAGGCTACAGAACTATTAGGAAATTCCACTTCTTTCATTCCTTATCGTGCGACTTTGATTCTGCTTGAAGCGTATATCTTATATTCCTTTGCATCCACTCGTGTATGATTTTTCGCACTCAGTATGAGTTATGCACCTACAGTTCATGATGTTACGGATGGGATATGACGGTGCCATGGATGCTCGGTCATTGTCTTAACGTGTTGTCCAGGATGATGACGGAGATGTATTGTTAGATCTTTCAGTTATTCACGCATGGGGTGCATCGGATTCTGGCATTTGGTTGGTGAGTACGATCTGGGGAAGGATTAATTGATTACCTAGTTACTGAGATCGTGGTAGGGTCAAGGAATAATGTTGATTTGAGGATAGTTGGTAGTGCTAAAGGCTATGTGTTAGGTATGGGACTTCTATTCAGTGAAAGGTACATAATGTCATTCAAGACACTTGAGGAAGCGGGTTTGACTGTCACAAGGATGGACATGCGCCTAGTAGGTGATTTGAGGTACCTTATGATTGGTGTTGTCCGAGCTTTAAAGGTGGGTATTGTGGATCATTGAATGGTATGTCATATGCCTTCGCGCCAAGTGGGGGAGTCCACTATCGACGATCAAATTGTAGGGCCATGTGTTATATTTGTTTTTGCCTGAGGCGTGCATGTGGTATTTAAGGGTTCCCTGGAATTTATATGGTTAAGATCTGAGATTTACATGGGATAGTGTTGGGACTTACGGTATTTCTATATCGATAATAATTCTACATTTCATTATCAAGGAGGCTTGAAAACCAGCTTCAGATTCATGGAAGGTCTCTTTAGAGTGGGTATCTCGATTGCAGCATTATGGGGTGCTTCAGTGAAACACAGCGGTTGATAGGCTTTCGGGCTATGTGGTTCATGCTTGGATCTCCTGCAGTGAGCTTTGGTTTGGGATCATTGTATACCGGTAAGGAGGTATGAACCTAAAGAAACGTTGAGCATAATTTGAAGAAATAGGTTAGCTGGATGGCAGGGATGATTTCAGAAGTTAAGAGAATATTGGCACTATTGGATATCGCATGAGGGAAGCGTGCATTTTAAGAGGCACCTTGTGTTTTGACTTGCGGATGCTTGGCTAGTGTTACAGTTATCACCTGGTTTTGGGCTTTTGAGGTTCAAGTTTTTCTACGTGGCATGGAAGATCTATGTGGGTGTTTTCTGTAAGATGATGGAATATGAGTGATGTATCATTCATTCGAGAAGCGGAGTTGAGATCGGGTATGGAGATTCTGGTATGCATGAGGTTTTGGGGCTGGATGTCCTCGTAGGCAGACTATCCCTTGATTGCGGATTGTGAAGAAATATTGAGGATTTGATAACTCATGGTATGTGTTATAGAGTTGCTATGTACTTTTGGAAGGTTATTTACCTGTTTGGGGATGATCAGAATTGGTTTGGGGGCAATTTATAAGCCTAATAAGAATGTGTATTTTATAACATATCAGGTTTTGTTACTCTTACGCAATTGTTATCATGGCTATATTATCGGGCAGAATGGATGTTATCCGTGCCCTAGTCTATGTTATGTGCTTCTCTCTTATGCTATGATGGGTTTTGAGGTTATATGATTACTCGTACATATGTTGTAATCTCGTTCATGCCTTATGGTGATATGGGCGAGATGGCCATCGTGATGTTGATTTACTAATTGCACCTTAGTTGTGCTTGCTTTTTTCCATGTTGTATTATTTCTATTCATCTTTCCATAGTTATATTTGTGCACTCTATCGTGCTTGATGTTGGCATACATGTGATTAGTGAGCCCGAGCATTTTGGCTCGATGAATATCACTATGTGGATTGATATATTTAGGATCGGGTTGTGCGCCACAACGGAGTTATGTTGGATATCCTTCGTTGTGTTTATTTCCTGTTTTATTTTCCCTTTATGGGATGAGTTAATGAAATTATATTTTTGTTGTTATATATGTTCTACTTGTTAGATAGTCCTTGTATCTTGCTTTATTTATATTGTTTCACTTCGCTTGGTGGTTTGAGGGCATGAGTGGCTCTATATGATGTATTATGACTTGTGTGTATCATCGATTTTGGTTTTCTCAGGTGAATCAAAATTTATTTGAAAGAATGATTCTCAACTAGGAAGCTTTAAGTTGAAAGAGTTAACCAAGTTTGTCTTCTATGTATTTGCCCCACATCAGAATTTTGATGGTTATGTTAGGTCCGGATAGTAATTTTGGACTTGGGCGTATGCTCGGATTTGCATTTGGATGATTCTAAAAGCTTTTTTTGCTAATTGGAAAAGGTTAGCAATTGGAAGGTTTGGAAAGTTCATAAGTTTGACCGGGAGTTGACTTTGGTAATATCGGGTTCACATTGTGGTTCCAGGAATTAGAATAGCTTCGTTATATTATGTGCAACTTGTGTGCAAAATTTGAGGTCATTCCAGGTTGATTTGACATGGTTCGGCATGAGTTTTGGAAGTTAAAAGTTCAAAAGTTCATTTAGTTTGATTCGAGGTACGTTTTGTGATTTTGATGTTGTTATGTGTGATTTGAGGCCTTGAGTAAGTCCGTGTTATATTATGGGACTTATTGATATGTTCGGATGGGGTCCCGAGAGGCTCGGGCATGTTTTGGATTGGTTCGAATCATTTTTGGGCTAAGTTGGCTGGCTGGAGGTTCTCGTTCTTGTGTGTCCTCATCTGCGGAGGGCTGGTCACAGATGCGTCACTTTGGTCACAGAGGCGAAGTAGGCTGGTATGGGGCTGTTTGCGCAGAAGCGAGATTTTGGGCGCATCTGCGAAATCGCAGATGCGGTGACTTGGAGCGCATGAGCGAAGTTGAGCGCATAAGCGGAATATGTCCTCGCACCTGCGACGTCGCAGAAGCGAAAATATTCCACAATTGTTAGAGGTCGGATTTCAGTGGCTTTTCGCAAAAGTGGCTAATATTTCGCAGATGCAAAAACGCCTGGGCAGAAGCTATATATCGAGGGCTTGGTTATTTATTTCACATATTGAGATTTAAAGCATGGGTTTGGGGTAAGTGTTTTCTACCCAGTCTTGATTATATTTCATGAATCGACCTTCGATTTTGGTATTTGGATTATGAATTTTAAAGAGAAATTGGGTTGTTGGATTTTATGAGTTTTGTCGAGTTTCGAGGTGCCGGGGCGGGTTTGACTTTTTGGTTGACTTTGAGTAATTGATTAAAGATTCAAACTTTATCGATTGGGTTTGTCTCTTATGGCATTGTTTGGCTTGCTCGGTATTTGTTTTGGCTTGCTTGAGGTAAGTATCTTACCTTAACTTGGTTGAGGCACTAGTTGCCTGAATTACTTGTGATAGCTATGCGCTATGGGTGCACATATGTGTGGGGTTGAGCCCATGTGCGAGCACCGGGGTGTTTATCCATGCTCGGGGTAGTGCTTAGGCTATGATATGCCTAGAGTTGACTGTTAAGCTTTAAGTTATAATGTTTTTCATATTTGTATCATTGTTGTGAACTATTTGAGCCATGTTTGAGATTATGAAGAGGCTAATTCCCTGAATAAACTTGGTAATTGCTATTTATGTGATAAAATTATCGATTTGAGCTATGATAGCATACTTTGGACATGCCTACACTTTAGCATGTTATTATACTAGTCCAGAAGCATGAAATATGATAATAATTCATCATATACATGTGTTATTGTATACTTGCTTCTGCGTGATATCATTTGGACTGGATGCATGTACCACGTCGGGCGGATTGTATTGTTATGCCTGTGGCCATGTCGGGCAAATTGTGTTATTATGTTTGTGACCACGCCGGGCGGATTGTGTTGTTATGCATGTGACCACGCTGGGTGGATTGTTTTGTTATGCATGTGACCACGCCGAGTGGATTGTGTTGTTATGCTTATGACCACGCCGAGCGAATTGTGATATAACATGTGACCACGCCGAGCGGATCCATCACATTCAGCATGTGACCATGCCGGGTAGATTATGATAATGAGCATGTGACCACACTGGGCTGGTAGCACATTGAATTGGCCGTGCTTGCATATGGATACGGATCCATCCCCCTAGGGTCACCCTCTCATGTTTCTCTCTTGATAGTGTACACGCGGATTATGAGATACAAACGGGTTTCTGGTTTATGTGAGCTCTGGGAGAGCTGGTTATTGTTATTCGGATCGGGTTGCACGCCGCAACATGCCTTATTGGCTTATAGTTATTTGGATTAGGTTGCGTGCCGCAACATGCTGTTATTTAATTATTGCATTTCACCCTTATTTGCAATTTCCTTTACTGTTGCCTGTTGTACTTGCATATATTCTATAATTGCTGGATTGTTGAATGACTAAAACACTTTAAACCAAAGAATTTTGAGCATTAAAGCGGTTATACCTGAGAATTTCCTAATTTTATCATATAGTTGTTCTATACTTGTTGAATTTATGAAATGTACAGGCATTGGTGAGTATCATTTATAGTTCTTTCTTCTTGTACTTCACCGAGGTTAGTTAGGATACTTATTGAGTATATGGAATCAGTTGTACTCATACTACACTTCCGCACCTTACATGCAGATCTTGGTGTTGATGCTGCTATATATGGCAAGGGCTAGCATTGAAGATATATCTGCGTTCTAGTTATTTCTATCACTTGTCCTTGGTTGCTTTAGATTCAAATTATATTCATGTACATTTCAAACATATGTTGTATTTATTTCATTTCAGTTTTGTAAATCTAAGTCTTAGTGGCTCATGACTTGTACTACCGGTCTTTGGGGAGTTGTGTAAAAATTCAGTTATTTCATTTTTTACTCTAATCATTATCACCATATTGTGTTTTATTGTTATTTGGCTTACCTAGCGAGTTGGGTTAGATGCCATCATGACAGGTTAGATTTTGAGTCGTGACACTTTCTTTTTGAGTCATTGCTTGTTTGGTGAACAGACTGTGTTGTGTGATAATCCATGTGATTTTGGGGTGATTTGTCAGTTGGGCTACTTATATTGGCTGAGATGAGGTTTCTAGACCTAAGATTTGCATTATCATATCGGGATAAGGAGTGTTTGGAAGAATGATACCCTATTTCTGCTTATAATTGGGCAATAGAGCTTGTCGGATGAGAGAGCTTCTTAACTTGTTGATTTCATGGGTGGTTATGAGTTTTTTCATGTTTCTTTTATCACTATCAGTGTTGTGAAGGTCAAGAACGAGGTTTTATTTGGCATGAAGTGCACTATTGGCACTGAGATTGTTATAGGGCCGCTATGGTGATCAGACGTTATTGCCACAGACATCTGAGTTATAGGGAATATTATGTGATTATACGTTGGGTTAAGGTTGTGGTTTGATTCATCTTGTTCAGGCTTATACAATGTATTGATGCGAGATTCAAGTCTTATGATGAGTTTCGGATGTTAAGTATTGGGTTCTAAGGCTTCTGGATTAAGGATAAAGTGAGATTTTCAGTTAAGTTGTGTTGTTAGGCTTACATAGATTGGGATGACGTGGGATCACCCCCGGGTGTATGTATGGTGGGCTCATGCAGTGATTTGATAACTTTATAATGACTCCTGGTACGTTTGCGGATGAACGTATGTTTAAGTGGGTGAGGATGTAATGACCCGATTAGTCGTTTAGTGCATCTGCAATCAGTTCGGCGGTTTAAGGTCACGAATATCTTCACATAGTGTATTATGACTAGTACGTATTATTGGTTTAGATTTTCGGGTGATTCAGGATTGATTTGGGACAATGATTCTCAACGAGGTAGCTTAAAGTTGGAAAAGTTGGCCAAGTTTGGTTTTTGTGTATTTGACCTCAGACTATGGTTTTGATGGTTCTGTTAGGTTCGGATGATAATTTTGGACTTGGTCATATGTCCGGATTTGTATTTGGATGCTTCTAGAAGGTTTTTCACAATTTAGCAAAAATTGACTATTTGAAGGTTTGAAATATTCATAAGTTTGCTATTTGGATCTTGTATGTAAAATTTGGTGTCATTTGGAGTTGGTTTGGTATGATCGGACGCTTGGTTGTGTGTAATTCCTGAAGTTCTTGAAGTTCATTGTGATCTCCATGCGTTATGGTGTCCGATTTGTGATTTCGGATGTTATTTTGGTGTTTTGATCCTCTGAGCGATTTCGCATGATATTTTTAGACTTGTGTGAGTGTTTGGTGTCGAGCCCCGAGGGTTCGAGTGAGTTTTGGATTAGTTTCGGAATTTGTTTTTAGAATTTTGTGTGTTGGTACTGGTTCCATCGCATTTGTGATGAGAAGGTCGCAAATGCAACCATCGCATTTGCGAGTACTTTTCGCTTTTGCAAACTAGGGGAGGATTGGGCATTTATCACAAATGTGATATTGGAGTCGCATTTGCGACTCTGGGTTTTTTCGCTTTTGCGATGATTGGGGTCGCTATTAAGACTGTTGTGGCTTCGCATTTGTGAGGCTTTTGATTGCAAATACGATCTTCGCTAGGTTTGTCAAGGGTCGCATTTGTGATGCTTTGTCTGCATTTGCGGACGTTGCATTTGCGAACCCCGTGTCACAAATGCGACATCTACAGCTTGTTTATAGCTGAGTATTTCGGAACCTTGCTTCATTTTTAACATATTTTGAACTCTAGACTTGATGGGAGATGATTTTGTGGAGAGATGTTCATACCAAACTATTGGATAAGTGATTTTAATTAATTTTCAATTATATTACATGACCATTTGTAAGATTTAATATCAAAATCATGAGAGTTAAAGAGAAATTTTAGGGATTTTTGTCTATGTTTTAAAAAAAATTGAGATTTGAGATTTGAGATTTGAAAGTCGAATTGGACTCGGATTTAAAAACAAAACACATATATGAACTCGTGGGGTTATGGGTAGTCAAGGCCTATCCGTGGACCCGGGTTTGATCGGGAGGGTCCGAGGTTGACTTTCATTCGCTTTTGGAGAATTATATAAAGATCATAGCTTTGTTAATTGGAATGGGTTTCTCTTGCATTGTTTGATATTATTAAGTCATTTTTGGCTAGATTTGAGCTGAGTGGAGGCAAATTTTGAAGGAAAAGCTATTTTGAGTATTGATTTAGCCTAATTGAGATAAGTATCTTGCCTAACTTTGTGTAGGGAAAACTACCCCTTAGATTTTTTGTTGATGGTACTGCTTGAATTACGTGGAAGACGTGTACATGAGGTGACGAGTGTGTGCACGGTCTTATATGTGTTATTTGACCGGTTTAGACTATTAGGCTTCTTTCATGCATTAATTGAAGTTATCATTTCATGTTATATATTTTGTTGTTAGGCTTGCTCTTAAGTGCTTTACTTGAAGTTGTTAGTGCATGTTCTATCTTTTATTATCAAGTTCACTCTTATATGCTTTATTTATTAATTGCAATTACTTGTTGAATTTATGCCTTATCCGTCACATGCCTTAATTGTTAATTTATTATTGGTAACCATGTCTTTATTTATGGATTTGCATTACTTGCTATTTGATTTTGAGAGTTATTATGTAACTATTACATCCGCTTGTGACTTCTTTGTATAGCTTCGTTATTGCGTTTAATTTTGTGATATGCCATATTTTGTTGTAGTTGTTTGTGTAATGCCTATTGTTTGGGGATCGGGTTGCACGATGCAAAGGTATTGAAATAATATGAAAAGATATGATATGGAGCGATAAGGACGGATGATATGATATAGGTCGGATCGGGTTACACACCGCAACGGATTGATATGTATTAATTGTTGTGACAGTAAGTTATCCTCGATTGTGATTTTCATGGTACGTTATATGTTGGAACGGTTTATCGGTTGAACGGTTGTTGTTTTTCATTAAATTATTTTACTGTATTTTTTATCATATTTGGTTGACCGTTGTTAATCTAGTATTGGGATGATAGCGACTTCTTGTGTGAGTCATGCATTCTACATGATTTGTTGTGTTACTTTAATGCGCCAACATGTTCCTCTGATATTATTTGGTAAATTGAATGTCAAGGTGAATTTACTTGCGTAGGGTCATTATTTCGTATTCTGTTGAGTTGTTGGTAGCATAATATTTTTTAATCTTATTCTATATGTCTCTTAAGATAGAACTCGTTATCTCATTCAACGTTTTACTATTTTAAATGGTTCTCACATTTTTACTTTAATTGGGTTCTCAAATTTTACTAATTACGCTATTGATGTTTACTTTACTTAAAATTATTATCACATTTTACTTTTTTGAAAATTCTATATTTAATTCGTTAATTCTATATTCACGTTTTACTCAAATTTTAATATTGTTCTTTTTCTCTGTTTTGTCGATGTGATATTGAGAAATTCATGGCGATGTCTTTTTCTACGTGCCTTTTCTACTCTTATAATTTAGTATGTTAATATTCAATTGACGAGATGAACAGATGTTTTAGTGTTTTGGAATGGCGGCCATTTTCGACATTCAGCTCTTATGGAATTGCCATTTCTCCTCTTCGTGATAATTATCTATTTTTTTATTTTTTTAACTAACCAAACTATTATTAACGAGTGGAAAGTGCTGCTACATTTGGGAAGGGGGACATTCACCTGACCCTTTCATATCCTTTGTGAGCTTGGTGCACAAGCTCTGTTGCTAGTTAATACAAAGTGCAGAAAAAACAGAACCAACCTCCTACATAGACTACTATCTAGCAGGACACCTTAAGGTGGTTCAAAATATATCTCTGAAGCTTTCATTTGTCTGATTCGGAAGGACGCCATTTCCCATCTATATCCAGCTGGTGCAACCCTTTGATTTGTCTCAGCAATCCAGTAAAGTCCGAAAATACAATGGCCTGCTTTTGTGGAGATGACTTATTGATGCTAGTTTGGGTGCGACTTTATTCACTTCTTTGTAGTAGTGCTTTACTGCTGCTCCTTTTTCACTTACAATCTGCTTGATTTTATCATGTTCATGACTTAGAATTGGTAGCCATTGTTCATGCGCTGAAGATTTGGAGGCATTACCTCTACGGCGTCTCGTGTGAGGTATTTATTTATCATCGCAGCCTTCAGTATATGTTCAAACAAAAAGATCTTAATTTGAGGCAGAGAAGATGGTTGGAATTGTTGAAAGACTATGATATCACCATTTTGTATCACCCCGGAAAGGCAATATGGTGGCTGATGCTTTGAGTAGAAAGGCTGTGAATATGGGCAGTCTTGCATATATTCCGGTTGGTGAGAGGCCATTAGCTGCAGATGTTCAGACTTTGGCTAATCAGTTCGTGAGGTTAGATGTTTCAGAACCCAGTCGGATTCTAGCTTGCACAGTCGCTCGGTCTTCTTTATATGAGCGCATCAGAGAGAGGCAGTATGATGATCCTCACTTACTTGTCCTTAAGGACACGGTGTGGCACAGTGATGCCAAACAGGTTGTTGTAGGGGAAGATGGGGTTCTGCGAATGCAAGGTCGTATTTGTGTGCCTAATGTGGATGGGCTTCGTGAATTAATTCTTGAAGAAGCACACAGTTCCAGGTATTTTATTCATCCAGGTACTGCCAAAATGTATCAAGATTTGCGGCAACATTATTGGTGGAGGAGATAAAAAAGGATATAGTTGCACATGTAGCTCAGTGTCTGAATTGTCAGGAAGTTAAGTACGAGCATCAGAGACCTGGTAGTTTGCTTCAGAAGTTAGAAATTCCTTAGTAGAAGTGGGAGCGTATCACTATGGATTTTGTTGTTGGGCTCTCACGGACTTAGAGAAAATTTGACGCAGTTTGGGTCATTGTGGACAGGTTGACCAAGTCAGCACATTTCATTCCAGTGGCAGTTACCTATTCTTCAGAGAGCTTAGCTGAAATTTAGATTCGTGATATTATCCGCCTTCATGGTGTGCCCGTGTCTATTATTTTAGATCGAGGTATGCAGTTTACCTCACATTTCTGGAGAGCTGTACAGCGTGAGTTAGGCACACGGGTGGAGTTGAGTACAGCATTTCATACACAGACAGACGGACAGTCAGAGCGCACTATTCAGATATTAGAAGATATGCTCTGCGCTTGTGTTATAGACTTTGGAGGTTCTTGGGATCATTTCTTGCCACTTGCGGAGTTTGCTTATAATAATAGCTACCAATCAAGCATTTAGATGGATCCATATGAGGCATTATACGGAAGGCAATGCCGATCGCCAGTTGGTTGGTTTGAACCGGGAGAGTCTCGGTTGTTCGGTATTGATTTGGTACAAGATGCCTTGGATAAGGTCAAGATTATTCAGGATCGACTTCGCACAGCTCAGTCTAGGCAAAAGAGTTATGTTGACTATAAAGTTCTTGATATTGCATTCATGGTTGGAGAACGAATATTGCTCGGGGTTTCACCTATGAAAGGTGTAATGAGGTTCGGAAAGAAAGGCAAGTTGAGCCCAAGATATATCGGACCCTTTGAAATTCTTGAAAGGGTGGGTGAAGTAGCCTACAGGCTTGCATTACCACCTAGTTTATCAGCAATTCATCAAGTGTTCCCTATGTCTATGCTCCGAAAATATCATGGTGATCCGTCCCATGTGTTAGATATCAGCTCAGTCCAATTGGACAAAGATTTGACTTACGAGGAGGAGCCGATGGCTATTCTAGCCTAGCAGGTCCGACAGTTGAGGTCTAAGAGTTATCCTTCAGTTCGGGTGCAATGGAGAGGTCAGCCGGTAGAGGCATATACCTGGGAGTCCGAGTCGGACATGCGGAGTAAATATCCACACTTTTTCTCCAGCTCAGGTACTTTTTCTAATTCCGTTCGAGGACGAACGTTTGTTTTAGAGGCGGAGAATGTGATGATCCAAAATATCATCTTTAAATTTAATAAGTAATTCAGTATTCTAAGACCTCAAAAAGCACCAATTATCATTCCTCGACTTGCGTGCACAGTCCGTACAATTTTCCGAAAAGTGTTTATGTGAAAAGTAGATTAAAATGTGAAATAGATCTTTAAAACCCAACTAAGTTGACTTTGGTCAATATTTTGAGCAAACGAACTCGGATCAGTGTTTTGACAATTTCTGTAGGTCCGTATCGTGATTTGGGACTTGGGCGTATGCCCGAAATCAAATTCCGAGGTACCTAGCCCAAGATATGGAATTTTGATGAAACATTAAAAGCTTGAAAGCTTAATAATTTTTAAGAAATTACTGATGTTGGATTTATTGACCTCGGGTTTGTATTTTGGTTTCGGAGCCCGGTATAAGTCCACTATAATATTTATGACTTGTCAGCCGAATTTGGTGAGAATCGGAGTTCATTTGACATGATTCGGACAACCGATGTAAAAATATAAGTTTTAAAATTTTCTTGAAAACTTCCTTTGAGTTGGTGTCCGATTCGTAGTTCTGGGTGTTATTTTGTCGATTTGATCCTGCAAGTAAGTTCGTATAATATTTTAGGACTTGGGTGCATGTTTGGTTTGGAGCCCTGAGGGCACGGGTTGATTTCGGGTGGTTAACGTATCATTGTTGGACTTAAGAAAAACTGCAAAAATCTGCTTCTGGTTTCCATCTTCGCGTTCGCGAAGAGGAAATTTAGACTGGCACTTTTTGTGCTTTGTGTTGGCGACTGAGGGAACGCGTTCGCGGAGAGTGTAGGTGCAAAGCTTCGCGTTCGCGATCGAATCCCCGCGTTCGCGAAGGGAAAGGGGCTGGCCAGGAAAATGGCATTCGCGTTCGCGAAGGGCATCTCGCATTTGCGAAGGCCAAGCCAGGCAAGCTTCGCGTTCGCGAAGTAGCCCTCGCGTTCGCGAAGAGTAAAATTGGTTAGCAGGAATTTGTGCTTCGCGAACGCGAGGCACTGACCACGTTCGCGAAGGGTAAAAGTTCCAGAAACATAACTTAAGTTCTAGAAAATGGGATTCGTCCCATTTTCAACCCTTTTCCATTTTTGAGCTCGGGTAAGGCGAGTTTTGGGAGATTTTTATGGAAAAACATTGGGGTAAGTGTTCCTTATCCTATATTGATTATCTTTCATGATTCCAAACTCGTTTATATCATGAATCCGTGAATTTATGGAAGAAAAATCAGATTTTTATAAAATCTTCCAAAAACGAAAATTTAAGATTTGAAGGTCCATTTGACAACGGAATTGGATAATTTTTGTATGGTTGGACTCGTCTCGGAATGGGTGTTCGGATTTCATAAGTTTTTTCGGATTTGAAACGTGGGTCCCACTGCCGAATATTTTAATAAATTTCGGATTTTTATCCGGAAAAATTTGTAAATTCATATGGAATTAATTCCTATGATTCATATTGAATATATCGAATTGTTGGTGAATATATTTGAAGCTTTTGGAGACAAATTTAAAAGGAAAAGTTGTGGTTGAATAATTGATTGGAATTTGCAAAGCGAGGTAAGTGTCGTGCTTAACCTTGACTTGAGGGAATAGAACCCTTAAATCATTTGTTATGTGAATTTCATGTGAACGATGTATAGGCGAGGTGACGAGTGTATATACGTCGTCAAATTAATTGTTTGCCTGCTTACTTGAAAAATAATAAATTATTTTAAATCATAAATTAATTATTATAATAATTATTTCTCTCCTATTCTTTGTCAATTATTAATTCTTGAATCTCTGCATTAATTATTACATGCTATTTGAATTATGTGTTTTAATTGTTATTTGACATTTAGCATATTAAATATTAAACTTCCTATTTTCTCCCTGATTTCCATAATAATTTGCTATTTGACATTGTTTGTTTCATAATTAAATCAAAATTATTGTATGTTTGTTGTCTTATAATTTTATATCAATTGTTGTAATTATTTGAGAAATTTCTCCTATAAGAATTGGTAAATGAATATGTTGGAGGAACGGGTTGCACGCCGCAACAGGATTGATTATAATGAATATATTGGAGGATCGGGTTGCACGTCGCAACAGACTTATTAAAAGTCCATATTGGAGGATCGGGTTGCACGCCGCAACAGACTTATTAAAAGTCCATATTGGAGGATCGAGTTGCACGCCGCAACAGACTTATTAAAAGTCCATATTGGAGGATCGGGTTGCACACCGCAACAGACTTATTTAAAAGTCGACATACATATATATATATTGGGGGATCGGGTTGCACGCCGCAACAGATTTGATTAAAGGTATATATTGTGAGAGCGGGTTGCACGCTGCAACAGAATTGAATGTGAATATATTGCGAGAGCGGGTTGCACACTACAACAGAATTGACGTAAATTATAATTGGTTATGACTGCTGAGTTGGCTTCAATTGTTATAAATGAGTTACTTGATTTATTTCTAATATTGTTGTCATTTCTAATATTGCGTACAGGTAATGTAAGTGACCCGTCTTAGCCTCGTCACTACTTCATCGAGGTTAGGCTCAGCACTTACCAGTACATGGGGTCGGTTGTACTGATACTACACTCTGCACTTCTTGTGCAGATTTTGGAGTTGGTCCCAGCGGCGTACCGTAGACTTGCTCGGATTTCAACTATTCAGAGGAAACTTGAGGTATAACTGCATGGCGTTCGTAGTTCTGAAGTCCCCGTCTACTTTACTTTAGCTGTGTGTTTGTTTCCAGACAGCTTTATCTTATTCAGACCTTTATTTGTATTTATTCTAGAAGCTCATGCACTTGTGACACCAATTCTGGGATAGTATTTAGACACTGTTGTTTTGATGGATCATTTCATTATATTTCTAACTTTGCTTCCGTATTTATTTCCTTGTTATTAATAAATTTAAAATTATTTTAAAAATAGTTAATATTATTCTAACATTGGCTTACCTAGCAAGTGAAATGTTAGGCATCATCACGGTCCGAAGGTCGGAATTTCGGGTCGTGACAAGATCTTCGGATAGAAGGGAGCTCAGAGCCATACTTGCTGGCACACCTTGACCTCCACAATTCCCACATAATTATTTGCGGCAATACCTTGGCTATAAAAGAAGCTACTATATTCATAGCTCTGAGGTTTCACCATGAGTGTAGTAGTTGTAACAAGTGAGTTTCCCTGCAAGAAATACCATATGGAGCACAAAAATTGGACCATATTGTTTTTGCAAAAGTTCCTGAGCAAAATAAATGCTCAGTCATTTCAGGGGTTGGTGATTTGCAACAGTAACATCCTGCCACCAAAGAAATACTCATCCTATATACTCTCTCATCCGTAGATAGTCTATCATGAATTTCTCTTCATGTGTGAAAGGCCATTTTAAAAGGGACTGACTTATGCCAAATCCTAATATCCGTAGTAGAAGGTCCCCTTCTCTGTCAAAATATGTTCCATGATGATAATGTCATGAAGGTTCCTCTGCTATCTGGTACCCATATTGGTTTGTACGGCTTGTCAGAACATATGACCAAATCCATATTTTGCACGACATTCTTTAAGGATTCTGGCCAAGTCAATCCAGTGTTGTCCTCATTCCATTCACCATTTATGAAGACGTCCCTCAACTTTATGTCTTTGGGTCTCGCTTCATCTCCCAGATACTTGCAAAGTGGTCATAGTGAAGTCCAATTATCATATCAGAACGATACTTCTCCATTTCCCACTAACCATATCATGTGCTCCTCTACTTTATGTTTGATCTTGCACATCTGTTTCCAACTATGTGATGTCCCTGTGCTAGGTTTTTTGGCTACAGGGTGGTACTTTCTGCAATATTTGGCTAGCATAAAGTCCCTCTACAAAGAGTTGCCCGTTCTTAGATTCCACCATATCTTGGAAGAGAATGCTTTACATATATCTTGTAAGCTCCTAAAATTCACACACACACCCCTCCGTATATGGATAACATAAATTAGACCATGAGGCCCAGTGGTGTCTGCCTGTGCTATCTGTAGAACTCCCAAAAGGTTTTGCCAGTAGTTTCTCTATTTGAACAAGAACACCCTTAGGAGGTTATAAGGTTGAAATCAGGTGTACAGGGAGGGCGAGAAGAATATGTCTGATCAAAATAGCTTTACCCCTGGAGACAATAACCTAGAATGTCAACCTCTTATCCTGCTAGTTACTTTAGTGATCATCTCTGAGTAATATGCAATTCGTTTCCTTCCAACAAACAATGGGCAACCTAAGTATTTGATTGGAAATCTTTGTTGTTGCATTCCAGTCCATCACACAATCATGCTGCCCTCACTGTCTGAAGTACCAAGTGTCGTTAAGAAACAACTTTTAGTCTTGTTTATTAACTGACCAAATGCAGCTGCATAGGCGGTCAAGGTATTTATCACTAACTTGATTGTTCTCTTCCTTCCATTAACAAAAAGAATAAGATCATCTGCAAATGCAAGGTGATTTATTTGAGGCCCCCTTCTAGACATAGAGAAACCAGTGAAGTCTCTATTGTTGTATAGATTGTTCAATATAATAGACAGGAATTCAGCACATATAACAAATAATGAAGGTGAGATGGGATCTCCCTGTTGTAGCCCATTCTCTGATTTGAAAAAAATGTGTCGCTGACCATTCACAATAATATAGTACCAGTTACATGAGATATGCCTTCGAATCAAATCTACCCATTGTTCTAAGAAGCATAACTTCCTCATCACCTGATAAAGATACAGCCAGGCTACTCTATCATATGCCTTGGCCATATCTAATTTCATGACTACATTACACCATTTCTTTGATTTTGAGATTTTATTTATGATCTCCTGGGCTAGCATTATGTTATCTGAAATCAGTCTCCCCTTGATAAAGCCTAACTGGTTTCCTGAGATGATCTTGGGCAATATTTGAGTCAACCTAGCATTCAGTACCTTGGATACTATCTTACTTGACACATTGCATAAACTAATTGGTCTGAACTCTGACAATTTCTGTGAAAACTCTACCTTTGGTAGCATGACTAGACAAGTGTGAGAGATGAATCTAGGAATGGTGGAACCCTTGAATAAGGCCAAAACTATATTGTGTACATCATCAGTAATAATAGCCCAATATTTCTGAAAAATATAGCATTTAACCCATCTGAACCTGGGGCACTAGTCGGATCAATTGAAAAAACACTTTCTCTGATTTCCTCCAAGGTGGGCAAGGCAGTTAACATCTCATTTTCTTTATCTGTCACTCTTGGATTGATACACTCTAATGTAGACTTGCAGAGAAGTCATTTGAACCGGCACCATGGTTAAAACATTTCTGGAAATGATTTATAGCAGCTTGTGCAATTTCACTCTCCCCTTCTTTCCATTGTCCATTTTCATCTTGTATCTTTTGTATTGATAATCTTCCCCTTCTTCCTTTTATGACACTATGAAAGTATGTGGTGTTTCTATCTCCTTCCTCAAGCCATTGCGCTTTTGCTTTCTGTCTCAATACCTCATCTTGTATTTTCAGAAACTGCACATATTTAGCCTTTGCTTCATTCAATTCAGGGCTATGCGCAGATCTATTTTAATAGATAATTATCTATTTTAATTTTTGTCAGATGCAATTTCATTATTTCTTACGTTTCTATCTGTACTTAACTGTTTTATTGACTGTTTTATTATTGATGCTGGTTTTGGAATCTTATGTGCAATGTTAACTCATCATTTGATTTCAACCTATGTCAATTTTCTCCTCTTCGTGAGTTGATTATTTGTGATAACCCGATAGGTCATTTTGAGTATTAGCCCTTATTTCAGTATTTCAAGACCTCTATTAGCTCCAATTTATGTTCCTCGGTTTTGATCCACGTCCAATCTGCACTCAATAATGAGTGGAAACGGTCGTTAGAAGAATAGTACCCAACAAGAGTCGGGGTCGATTTGCACGGGGAGTTTAATATAGGTGTAAGGGGTATACACTTGACCAAATCAAATGGAATAACTAAAATTCACTTCCAAACAAAGGGTTTTAATTTCTAATTCTAATTTTACTCTAACAATTATAAGCTAAGAGAAGAAACGAGAAAGTGAGTGATTGTTTTTTATGTTTTGCCAAATAGTTAAAAACATAGGGATGTGAAGTTAACCTAGGTGTTCGCCTAATGGGTTAAATACGATTACACGTGTTTTATTGATTGTGATGTATTATAGCTCGCAACTCTACGTTACCTACTCAATACCTCTCAGTCATAGAGTGATTTTTTCAAATTTGGCTTTCTCAAGCCCAAATGGGTATCAAGATAAATAGTTTATATAAGCTCAAGTCGGGTTCTCACTATCTCTAGTTTGAAACCTTTAATTAGGATAATTAAATCTTTAATTAGCCCAATTTCTTGTTAACCAAGTTATCCTAGACTGGGTCCTTCTTTCTCAAGTAAAGACCGAGTCAAAAAGGCATGAATCAATGTTTGCAACCATTAATTCAAAAATTAAAGCATAAACTAGGCTAATAAAAAATATCCAATCATAAACAAATATTATATTAAATACCCATAAGGTTTACACACTAGAGTTGGATCACAACCCTAGTAAGAATTTAGCTACTCATAGTGAAAAATGAAGAAAATAAAGAAGAAATACTAATTAAATTCATAATCTAAGATTAAAATGATAAAATATGATGTTTAAATCCTAAAATAGTCACGAACTTCATAAAATAGCTCAAACTTTGAAATTTGACCTAAAATGTGATTCTCGTCTATTTATAGTGGCCCAAATTTCGTTGACAAAAATGCTCCTCGGGAGGTTCTTCGGTCGTACAATTCCATGTGTGGTCAACAGATTGCTTAAGCTTGTAGGGTCTTGGATTCTGTAGCCGCACAATATGGTCTGCAGCTGCATGTCAGCTTCTGCAGCCGCACAATTCTTGTGCGGACCGCACTTCAGGCAAGGCTTCAAGTCTTGGTCATCTGCACACTTTCTGAACATTTGAATTTCTATTAGTGCATACCTTGTTCTGCGGCCGGACAAATTATGTGTGGTCCTGCACATCAGCTAAAACTCTACTGGGCTTCTTCACATTCTTCTGCGGACCGCACATCTTATGTTATGTGCCCCTTCTTGCCTTGTGAGTCGGAACACTCCTTTTTTAGTCAGATTGCATCATGGGAGCCCTAACTTCAAGCATTCCTGCAATTTTCACACTTTCATTAGTTTTCAGAATATAAATCAATACTTTCGGACTAAAATAAAAGTAAAAAGGTGCTAATAAGTGATAAAAATCCACACTTATCAACTCCCCCAAACTTAAGTCTTTACTTGTCTTCAAGCAAATAAATTAGTCCCCACCTCCTCAGAGTTAAATGTCATTTCAGCGAGTCAATGGTGAGCCATTCATACATTAGTTAGGACAAACAATTACCCACACTACTCATACATTATCAACAAGGTGACAAGTCAAATATTCATGCATATATAGTTCTAATGTGACATTTGAGCTTCAAGAATTGACTTTACTCACCAATGACTCTTGTTCTATTATGTAGGTCATGGTAGACTCCAAACTCTTCCTTCTCTACTTTCCATTTGCCAAGCTCACTTAAAAAGTTAGAACTCTATCTTAAGATTCATGAAAGGTTCACTCATCTCTCACAAGAGAATATCACAAGTGTGGCTTCAAGTACCATAGGCTTTCCCCTCATATAGATCACCACTAATGTAAGATCATTCGGTTCGAAATCAAGTAGGACTTCTTTCGGGTTGTAATGAAGGCTTTTGGATTAGGGTAGGATACCATATAGGTAAGTGGATACACCTTTCCTTATGCACTCCACATTTTCATTTCTCGGTCACAATTACGTATTCTTAGAGGCATTTTCTTTTCATTGAGGGCTAGAGAGACTTGACATCACTCTTTCTTGTTCATTTCATTATTTTTCTCCCTTTTTGATGCTCATGTTAGGTATCATTACCTCTTTTTAAATCCATCAACCCTTCCACTTATTCTCTTTTTTGCATTTTTCTTTTTGTTCTTTTCTTTTCCTGCCTTCTCTTTTCATAGAGATCATTTATTTTCCCTTTTTGTGCCTTGAAACCTTTTTCAAATTCCTCATCTCTCCCCCAAACTTATGCTTTAATCCACTTATTTTACAAGAGTGTTAAAGAAAGTTCGGGTTCCAAAAGATGGTCACCACAAAAGGGGTAACAGCTTATAACATGGTTATCAAATGAGAAAGGCTAGAGGCTCAAAGGGGGTTGACTAGGGATAACGATATTGGTTGGCAATAGAAATCTCAAACGGGTTAGGGAAAGCCTACAATCACTTCTCAAACCAAGCAAAGCTTAGGATTTCGCCTTGAAACATATTCGGGGCAAGTTCTAGACCATTCGCACGGATACATGGACTAACAATAATTCATCTCACCCCTCACGAAACTAGATTGTAAAAGATGATAGAGTTCAGAGCCTACAACTACCACATTCAAGTTTAAAGATCACTATGGTCTGATAAACCACTCGATGATCACCAAAGTCAACTCAAGAGTCACAAAATCACTAACTAGAGCTATTTCTTTCAAAAACCTTGTCTCTAACCATAAACATGCAGTTAAGTGTGTTGGTACCAAATGAAGCATGATTAACTCTTCGAGAATGACTTGATTAGGTCTTTTTATTCATTACTACTACTACTATTATTACCTAAACATAAAAACGGACTCATTCTCTTAAGAAGGTTGTCACGTCATCCATCGTTGGGACGAGTCACCCGGTTCACACAAAAACTACCTTTGGAAAGAATAGTGGCGTTAAGAAAACCAAAGGCTTATTATCTACTAAATAATAAAAAGAAGCTACTTAACAAAAAAAGAACTAATATGGAAAGAATAAAGAAGCTAATGAGCAATAAGTACTAAAGATAGATAAATATACATAAGAAGAGAGAGAGAGAGAAAATAGATAAATACAAATAAGAAAAGAAAGAGTATCATCAAATTATTACAGACCAAATGTATCCAAAGTGTACCAATGTATCAAATAAACTCCACCCCCTCCCCGAATAAAAGTAAGCATTGTCCCTAATGCTTAGAAAAATAAGAGTAAAAGAAGAGAGGGTGAAGAAAACTCCCTAAGGATCCTTGGACATCTTAGTGTCCTTGGTAATATCATCTCCCTCAGGGTCAGCCAACTGAATCTCATCATCATCAAATCTGGGTGTGGCTAGGTTATTGAACATCGCATGCACTGCCTGAGCAGTGTCAGCAGCAAGGTCTGGCTCATCAGACTGGCCAACTGATGCTACCGGTGTAGATGGTACTAAAGGATCTAGGGCGGACTGGTGCGGTTAAAGAAGCATATCAAAAGGAAGGTCTCTAGCTATAGCAAGTCTAGTCACCTCCCTCCAGAGCTTGTCCACTAATTTCTTGCTTACCTGGGACTTCTTCATCTTCTTTACTTCCTTTGCCAACTCCTCAATAATTGACCCGCGTTATACCAAAGTGTCCATGATCATCTTTTGGTTCTCCAAAATCTTCTTCAGCGTCTCATCAATGTTAGAAGGAGACTGTGGTACGTGAGAAGTGGATTGCACTGCAATAGTACTAGACAAGTCAGACAGCTTAGAAGTAGTTGTCTGCATCCAGTTGTTGAGACTCGCCAATGTCCGAGAGACTCGCAGAGCAGATAGTGAAACTGTGGGCACAGGCACTGGCTTTAGAGCAGCTCTAGGGGTTGTGGTAGGAGTTGAGGATTATGGCGGAGGCATAGCAGTAGCACGGGTAGAAGGCTCAACAGAGGTGGATGGAAGATCAGTTGTCTCAGAAGCTACCACTGTTGGCTCATCAAACTGGCCTGTGGTGGTAGAAAACTGGGCTTTCTTCTTTGGGTTGCTCGCATCCATTAGTGAATACCGGTCGAATGGCTTCTTCGGCTTCACCTTAGTGTCAAAATCTCTCGGCTCTACCTTTGCATTAGTGAGGTACTCTGTGATAGTGTTGGGATAAGGGTAGTCCGAGCTATCCTGCCTTGCAATTACTGAAATGTTGGCTGACATAACATCACCCACATTGATTGGGTACCCGGCCATGATGGAATCCACAAGAACTGCCCGAGGAATAGGGAGGTGAATCTCATTCTGGCATGGATACAATCTTCTACAAACAAATGTATGCCACTCCTTTGCCTCAAAACTCAAAGTACTCTGCTGAATGGGAACCCCAACGGTAATGCATAGTGGTGGTGGCCTTGGTGGTGCTAAAATCTTATCTAGCCAAGGTCGGACTTCCTCTTTCAGTGTGCACTTCTCCAGACATTCCTTTGGCTCAAAAATCCTCGAAGCCCAAGTACACGTTTAGCATATGCTGATAAAACCTCACCTTGAGGTTGCGCACTTTGGTCACATTCATCCCTTTCTTTATATGAGCAACATTGGCGTAAAACTCTCGAACCAGGTATTCTTTGGCATCCTCCACTCTCTCGGTGAACCACATACAATCCGTTCGTTCCCTAAATTGTCTCAATATTGTTTGGTTGTATGTCTCCAAATCTTTTAATATGATCTAGCGCTCAAGGATCAATAGCGTTACTGGCCACCACATACGAAAACTAGTGAAGACGGCCAAGCTAACAAATCGATCCTCCTAAACCTCCTTATTCTTTGATCTCTACAGACCTGTAGTCGTAGCATTTTCCCCTCTGCCATAATTGGGGATGTCATGTATAATCTGTGACTCAGGGACTGGTGTAGTTGATGGCTCAAAAGACTGGCTAGCACTCTTCGACCCTTCAGAGGTGCTGTGAGATGAAGAAGGCTCATCCCTAAGCTGGTATCTCCTTTGTGGCCTCAATTGTGTGGTCATCTGCTCCTTCTGGACAGAGGCTGAGTTGCCCTCTCGCACCTCCCTAGATGGGACATAGGAGCTAGACTCGAAGAGGTCTGCCCCTCTCCCTCTGTCGGTTGTGGATTTCTTCCTGATTGTCTTAGGCTGTCCAAGGGTCAAGGTACCTCTACCTCGACCTTGAGAAGATTCACCTATACCCTTTGAAGTGTCGCCTCGGCCTCTTGATCGAACCATTGTCTGTATCAAAGCATAGAAGATTGTTAGTTACAATTCATTGTTCAACACATTTAGCACTTATGTAGGTAATGGAGAAACACTTAGACATAGTGGGGTTATAAAGTTGATACATGTCTATAGGATAAGGGGTCTGCGGTCCAGAGATTTTTATTGTGCGGCCGCAGAAGGAACTCATGGTCTGTAGATTTTTTTATGCGGCCGCAGAATGGATGTGCAGTCCGCACATTTTAGCTTGCGGCCGCACTTCTGAGTCCCAAAAATGTTAACTCTCTGATGACAGAAAATGACCAATCTACGGCCACAAAGGAAAATCTGTGCTTCGCACAATTTATCTTGTGGCTGCAGATTCCTTCATCACTGAGTTGCCCATTTTTCTGATCTGCGGACCACATAATTTCAAGTGCGGCCGCATATTTCAAAAAGTCACGAACATACCTATATTTGTCTACTTAGGTTTTTTCAATTTCCCACACAATTAGACATGACATCATGGTAAAAACATGAAATTACACTAACCCAATCCCATTAGAGCATGTATCTAGTTTACCTAGTTCAGAGCTACCCTACATGGACACATAATTGAACTCTAATACAGATAGCCTAAAAAAACTAAAAATCTTAAAATTAAACTAACACGAAAACTTTAACATGAAATTGAAGCATACCAGATAGAGTGAGTGCAATGAGTGACTAATTGAGGTGGCTTTGTGTGGGGACAGTTGAAATCTCCAAGAAACATTAATAGAGCAGCACTGTTTTGTTCAAAGAGGAAAAAGTGTAAAGTGAAGCCTATTGTTCTATTTTTACCAACTTTTTGAGAAGGGGAAAAAGGGCGAGTACGGCCGCACATTTTCATGTGTGGTCCGTACTCTTTAACCTAGGGGCCTCACTCATAACTCCATCTGCGGTCCGCACAATTTCAGGTGCAGCCGCAGATTTCATGTGCAGTCACGGATCGACCTCCGCACTAACAAGCTCAAACTTCAGAGAGTTGGTATTTTTGACATTTCAAATGTGAGGTCTGCAAGAGAAATGTGTGGCCACAATGCTCTTCTGTTATGGCACATAGAAATGTGCGGTACACACAAATAAAGTGCGGTCTGCATTCTTTTGAACACTTAGCCATATTTTTGTCCATCGTTATTGTAAGTCACACTCACCCCAGTAGCACACTTCAAATCAAGTTAGAACACAAATAACTCCTAACTACGAAAGAAAAAGGAAAAGAAACATGGGTTGCCTCCCACAAAGCGCCTGATTTAATGTCGCGACACGATGCAAAATACCCTCAAGTGAAATGAATGACCGCCACCGTATGGCTATATCTAACCTTTCCCAAATAGTGTTTCACCCAGTGAACATTGACTCGGAATACTTCATTGTTTTTGTTCTTCAAGTCTAATGCACCAAAAGGTGTCATACCAACAATTTCAAAAAGACCATTCCTCTTGGATTTTAGCTTCCCAGGTAACATCCTCAACCTTGTGTTAAACAACAATACAAGATCGCCCACCTTGAACTCTTTGTTCCAAATGTATTTGTCATGAAGAGACTTCATCTTTTCTTTATACAAGGATGAACTCGTATAAGCATGGTACCGGAATTCATCCAATTCATTCAAATGTGCAACCCTTAAGTTAGCGGCTACATCCCAATCAAGATTCAACTTCTTTAGAGCCCACATTGCCTTGTGCTCTAGTTCCACCGGAAGATGACAAGCTTTTCCGAACACCAACCGATATGGTGACATTCTGATAGGTGTTTTATAATTCGTTAGATAAGCCCATAATTCATCATCAAGCTTCTTGGACCAATCCGTCTAATTAGCGTTCACCATTTTAGACAAGATGTTTTTTATCTCCCGGTTAGAAACCTCCACTTGCCCATTAGCTTTGTGGGTGATAGGGAGTCTGACTTTGTGAATGACACCATACTTGCTAAGTAAAGTGTCAAAAGCCTTGTTGCAAAAATGTGACCCCACATCGCTTATAATTGCACGTGGAGTACCAAACCTTGTGAAAATATTCTTCTTCAAGAAAGCAACTATACTTCTCACCTCATTGTTGGGAAAAGCAACGGCCTCAACCAATTTGGACACGTAATCCACCGCGACCAAGATGTAGGTATTTCCACAAGAACTCACAAAAGGTCCCATGAAGTCAATGCCCCACACATCAAATATATCAAACTCCAAAATGGTTGTGAGAGGCATTTCATTTTTATTTGAGATTCCACCTTTGTAACTCATTAGCATCTTTGTAAAGATTAGGCCAATAGAAACCATAACTAAGCACTTTGGCCGTTGTTCTCGCTCCACCATGATGACCACCATATGGCGAAGAATAACAGCCCCAAGAATATCACCTTGCTCTTATTCCAGTACACACCTCCTAATCACCCCATCCTTACAAATCCGGAAAAGGTATGGTTCATCCCAATAATAATCTTGACAATCCCTTTTGAGCTTCTTCCTTTGGCTTGAAGAGACCTCATTCTGAATGATTTCACACACAAGGAAATTTGCTAAGTCCGCGAACCATGGCACCTTTTTCAATGAAATTGCCAAGAGTTGATCATCGGGGAAGGATTCATTGATTTCAAGGCCATCATGCGGCCTCCCCTCCTCCTCCAAATGAGACAAGTGGTCCGCTACTTTGTTTTCACTACGGATGTCAATATCAAATTCTTGTAACAAGATCACACATTTCATCAACCAATCTTTGGAGTCCTTTTTGCTCATGAGATAATGAAGCAACGCATGATCCGTGTGGACAATAACTTTTTCACCCATCAAGTACGGGCGGAACTTCTCAATCGCAAACATAATAGCAAGAAGCTCTTTCTCCGTAATGGTATAGTTAACTTAGGCACTATTCATGGTCTTACTAGCATAGTAGACCGGATGAAAAATCTTGTTGATTCGTTTCCCCAAAATAGCCTCAACCACTACGCCACTTGCATCATACATGAGTTCAAAAGGCACACTCCAATTTGGAGCGGTGATGATGGGAGTAGTTGTCAACTTGAGCTTCAACAATTCAAAAACTCTCATGCGCTCATCACTGAAATTAAACTGAGCATCCTTCTCAAGAAGTTTGCACAATGGGTTCACCACCTTAGAGAAATCTTGGATGAAGCGCCGATAAAAACCCGCATGGCCTAAGAAACTCTGCACACCTTTCACTGAAGTTGGGGATGGAATCTTAGAAATCACCTTAATCTTGCCTTGTCAACTTCAGTTCCATTCCTTGAGATCTTATGGCCAAGGACAATACCTTCCTCGACCATGAAATGGAATTTCTCCCAATTGAGCACCAAATTGGTTTCTTCACATCTAGCCAACACTTTGTCCAAATTTGCAAGACAATAATCAAAAGAATCTCCAACCACCGAGAAGTCATCCATGAAAACTTCAAGGTAGTTCCCCACCATGTCCGTGAAAATAGCCATCATACACCTTTGAAAAGTTGTCGGTGCATTGCACAAACCAAATGGCATCCGCTTGAAAGCAAAAGTACCATAGGGACATGTAAAGGTTGTTTTCTCTTGATCTTCTGGAGCAATGAGAATTTGGTTGTAGCCCGAGTACCCATCAATAAAACAATAGAAAGCATGGCCGGCCAATCTATCAAGCATTTGATCTAAGAAAGGAAGTGGAAAGTGATCCTTCCTTGTGACTTTGTTGAGCTTGCAATAGTTCATACACACCCTCCAATCGGTCACCGTTCTTGTAGGAATCAATTCATTATTATCATTGGTGAACACCGTCATGCCCTATTTATTTGGGACACATTGAACCGGAGAAGTCCATGAACTATCGAAGATGGGGTAGACAACCCTGACATCCAACCACTTGATAATCTCCTTCTTGATAACTTCTTGTATAGCCTCATTAAGTCTCCTTTGATATTCAATAGATGGTTTAGCGCCATCTTCCAACTTGATCTTATGCATGCAAAAGGTGGGGCTTATCCCCCGAATATCCGCCAAGGTCCACCCAATAGCCTTATTCCTCTTTTGTAGCACCGCAAATGTGGAATCTACCTGCATGTTAGTCAAACAAGAGGAAAGAATAACCAGTAAAGTAGAATAAGGGCCAAGAAATTCATACCGAAGATGTGAAAGCAATGGCTTCAACTCCAAGGTAGGAATCTTTTCAATAGAATGCTTTGTAGGAGGAGGATTCCTATTTTCAAGATCTAAGAAAAATTTTGAGGTGCATAGTTATACGGCCCTATTCCTTGCAAAGAGTTCACATATTTCATGAAGCCATCCATCTCGTCATCAACAAACTTGAGCAAGATAGCCTCCAACATATCACCAACATTGATTGTAGCACTTGTATCATCAACAATAATATCGATCACCAAGTCGACAAAAGAACACACCTTATTACTATTTGATTTTCGCATGCACTTACACACATGAAATACCACTTTTTCATTACCAACCTGGAAAGTGAGTTCTCTATCTTCAACATCATAAAGAGCCTTACCCATAGCTAGGAAAGATCTCCCAAGAACAATTAGCACTTCATAATCAACCTCACAATCTAGAATGACAAAATCTGCCGAAATAATAAATTTATCAACCCGGACCAAAACATCTTCAATCACACCCAACGACCTTTTCATGGTACGATCAGCCATTTGCAATCTCATAGAGGTGGGTATTGGTTTCCCCATTCCCAAAGTCTTGAAAATCGAATAGGGCATCAAATTGATACTTGCCCCAAGATCACAAAAGGTTTTAGCAAACTCGGCACTTCAATTGTACAAGGGATCGTGAAAGCATCGGGGACCCTCCAACTTAGGAGCCATTTAATGCACAATTGCACTCACCTGATGAGTGACTTTGATGGTCTCAAAATTCATTGACCGCTTCTTTGTCACAATATCCTTCATAAACTTTGCATAACCGGGCATTTATTCTAAAGCTTCAACTAATGGCACATTGATAGAAAAACTCTTCATCATTTGAATGAACTTCTTGAATTGATTCTCACCATTTTTCTTGGCAAGTCTTTGAGAGTATGGAGGTGGATTATTAGGCAATTGTGCCTTAACCTTTTGCACTACCGACTTCGGCATGTCAATAATGTGTTCCCTATACGGGTTTACCTCCTCTTGAGTCTCTTCTACACTATCATCAATATTAATCCGAACTTCCTCATTAGGATGCACAACATTGTTCGGGACCTCTTTTTCTTGCATCACTGATCATCATCAACAAGTTGCCTTCCACTTGAGGTGGGAGCATTCCCACCTCATCCACTTCTTGTGATAACCGCCATGGCATGTCCCGTATTATTACCACCATTTGGACTTACCACTGTGTCACTTGGTAATGCCCCATTAGGACGAGAATTTAGAGCTTGAGAGATTTGCCCCATTTGAACTTATAGGTTGCGGAGTGAAGTGTTGTGTGAGGCACGTTGAGCATCCAAAACGGTATTATTTTCCATCATTTGCTTGAACATACTTTGAATACGTCTATTGTTTGAAGAACTTGAACCATGGGAAGAATAAAGAGGTGGGTTGCTCGATTGTTGGTACATCGGGGGCCTTTGAAAACCCGACCCTCGATTGCCTTGATTGTTACTCCATCCGTCTCCCCTATTTCCTTAGTTGTTTCCACTCCAATTTTCTTGATTGTTATTGTTATGTCAATTTCCTTTATTGTTAAAATTCCAATTGCCATGATTGTTTTTTAGTCACCATTGTTGTTGGCTTTGGCCTTGAAAGTTGTTTCTTTGCCTTTGAAAATTATTCACATATTGCACTTCCTCTTCTTGTTCATTCTAGGAATCATCTTGCTCAAAACCAAAATCATCTTGCACATAGTTCTACACTAGAGTTTGCACTTGTAAACCCTTGGTCCTCCTCTTGTTCACCATCATGTTCACTCCCTACATAGCATTGACTTGCTTAGGAACTTGCACTTTATTTAGTTGGGTCTTTGATAGTTGAGTCATGGTAGGTTTCAATTCGACAACGGCTTGCTAATGGTCTTGCAAGTTAGTAACATGGAAAGGAAAGAAGATATTCCAAAAATAAAATCAAATATATAGCTAACATTGTTTTAACTTCTCGGCAACCGTGCTAAAAATTGATCCACGTCTAATCCGCACTCAATAGTGAGTGGAAACAGTCATTGAAAGAATAGTACCCAACAAGAGTCGGGGTCAATTTCCGCATGGAGTTTAATATGGGTGTTAGGGGTATACACTTGATGAAAGCAAATGGAAGAACTAGATTTCACTTCCAAACAAAGGATGTTGATTTCTAATTCTAATTTTACTCTGACAATTATAAGCTAAGAGAAGAAACAAGAAAGTGAATGATTTTTTTTTGGTGTTTTTTCAAATAGTTAAAAAGCCTAGGGATGTGACCTTAATCTAGGCGTTCGCCTAATGGGTTAAATACGATTACACGTGTTTTGTTGATTGGGGTGTATTATAGCTCTCAACTCTACGTTACCCACTCAATACCTCTCGGTCATAGAATGATTTTACCTAATATGGCTTTCTTAAGCCCATATGGGTATCAAGCTAAATAGTTGATATGAGCTCAAGTAGGGTTCTCATTATCTCTAGTTTGAACCCTTTAATTAGGCTAATCAAACTTTTAAGTAGCTCAATTCCTTGTTAGTTAAGTTATCCTAGACTAGGTCCCCCTTTCTCAAGTAAAGACCAAGTCAAAAAGGCATGAATCAATATTTTCAACCATTAATTCTAAAATTAAAGCATAAACTATGCTAAATAATCAACACTTAATCATAAACAAGCATTAAATTAAATACCCATAAGGTTTACACAGTAGGGTTGGGTCACAACCCTAGTAAGAATCTAGTTACTCATAGTGAAAAATGAAGAAAACAAAGAAGAAATACTAATTAAACTCTTAATTTAAGATTAAAATGATAAAATATGATGTTTAAATCCTAAAATAGTCACAAACTTCCTAAAATAGCAAAATACAACGGCTATAGCAGCTCAAACTTCGAAACTTGACCTAAAAATGTGATTCTCGTCTATTTATAGTGGCCCAAAATTTGCTTACAAAAATGCCCCCACCCCCACCCCTCCACCCCACCCACTCACCCACCCCGAGAGTTCTACGGCCGCATAATTCCATGTGTGGTCTACAGATTGCTTCAGCTTGCAGGGTCATGGATTCGGCAGCCGCATAATATGGTCTACGGTTGCAAGTCAGCTTCTGCAGCCACTCAATTCTTGTGCGGACCGCACTTCAGGCAAGACTTCAAGTCTTGGGCATATGCACGAAATTGAATACGGGAAATCATTAACTTGATTTGATGTGTTTTGTCGAAAGATAGTAACTTAAAGGTTTAAAGATTTTTTAGGTTTGACCATAGGTTGACTTTATGACTACCTGGTTGAAATTTTGATTTTAGGACTTGGTATAAGTTCATTTTTCTATTTGAAACTTGCCTGCAAAATTTGGTGAAAAACGGAGTTGATTTGATAGCATTCGGACGCTCAGTTGTGAATTTGGAAGTTCTTGAGTTTCTTTGAGCATTTCATGCATTTTGATGTCCAATTAGTAGTTTTTGGTGTTATTTTGGTCGCTCGAGCAAGTTCGTATGATGTTATTACACTTGTGTGCGTGTTTGTTTTGGAGCCCGAGGGGCTCGGGTGAGTTTCGGATAGGCTACGAACCACTTTGTAATTAAAACATTGTTGGTTTTTAACTGTTGTTGATGTCTGGTGCAATGTACTTCGCGATCGCGAAAGGAAATCTAGGCTAGGGCGAAAATCATTCTTCTCGAATGCGAGGACACGATTGAGAACGTGAAATAGCGGGGGGCTTACCCTTCGCAAACGCAATGGGTTAATAGGTCTGGGAGGCATGCTAGGCTATACTCTATGAGAACGCTAGCCCAGGCTCGCGAACGTGAAGGCCAGGGGGTGAGTCCATCGCGAACGTGGAGCGTATCTCTCGAACGCGAAGGCCACTTCGGTTGTTGTGCTTCGCGAACGCGAAGAACACCTGCTCGCGAACGTGAAGGCCAGAGGGTTAGTAGATTTTAACTTGTTTCTTTACATTTTCATAAACACTCATTGATTTTAACCTTTAATCTAAGCTTTTTCATGGTAGAAATTAGAGATTTAGGTAGAAATTGGAGATTTTGAGAAATTGAGATTTAGACTTCGAATTAAGGTCAGATTTCGAAACTAAATATATAATCGGGCTCGGGAGGTGAATGTATAATTGGGTTTTGGTCTGAATCTCGGATTTTGACCAAACGAGCTCGGGGTTTACTTTTATTGACTTTTTCCAAAATCCTTAAATATTGAATCTTTTTCACTCATATGTAGTTTCTAAAGCTTATATTGAATTATTTGAACTAGATTTGGCTAGATTTGATTGGTTTGGAGGCTAATACTAGAGAAAAACTTGTGGTTGTGCCTTGATTTGATTGCTAAGTTAGGTAAGTGTCGTGGTTAACCTTGACTTGAGGGATTAGGACTTGTTGGTCTATTTGCTACGTGTACTATGTGCGGGGAATAATGTATATGTGAGGTGACAAGTATCTATGTATTGTCATTGGGTTAAAGCATGCGGGTGAAAATTGCTTCTTTGTATTATATTATTTCATTGACTATGTTTTCCATGCTTATGTTAGATTATTACTTCTTTTAATTATTCGTTTCGTATTTATTGTTTATTTCAAAGATGTTGGATATTTCGAAGGTTGAGTTTGATATAATGGCACTATAATTAAAGTGAAATTATTTCCTGCCTTGTTTTTATTATTCGGATTTGTATTGTTACTTGGTGAGGACGAGAGAAACGCACGAAGGGTTTTGCCTTGCATTATTTGCATTCATTATCATATATTGAGAGATTTGAGAGTAAAAACACGAAACGTGATGCCGTATCGGTAAGTCAAAGCACGAAGGGTGATGCCGTGCCATTTTTATTTTATTGTTTTAATTGATTTTCGGATTGGTGATTTACTTGGTTATATTGTTGCTTATTTCGAAAGGTGCTATTTTGTGATTTTCTATTTGCAGTTTTTATGATATCTCCCCTTTCTCATGTCCCCTCACAGTTAATATCTTATCGTTCTACTTGTTATTTCTCTCTCTCTTTATATATATATATATATATATATATATATATATATATATATATATATATATATATATATATATATATATATATATATATATAGAGAGAGAGAGAGAGAGAGAGAGAGAGAGAGAGAGAGAGAGAGAGAGAGTGTGTGTGTGTTTTATGTATGTGTCTTATCATAGCCTCGTCACTACCTCGTCCGGGTTAGGCTCGACACTTATGGAATATATTGGGTCGGTTGTACTCACGCTACACTTCTACACTTCTTGTGCAAGTTGATCCTAGCGGCGGCTAGTGGTTTTCTGCTCTGATCTAGTCATAGTTGGAGACTTGAGGTATAGTTGCACGACGTCTGCAGCCCTGAAGTCCCCTTTTTATCTATCCTACTGTTTATCCAGTTTCAAACAGTTGTATTTGTTTCAGACCATGTATGTAGTATTCTAGTAGCTCATGTACTTGTGACTCTGGATTTCTGGGAGTAGTTAGTATCGCGTTGCGTTTATTCACACTGTGTTAATTTTGAGTTTATTTCTGGTTAACTGTCATAACTCTGTTTTAATTATTAAAAATTAGTTAATTACTTTATTCACATCGGCTTGCCTGGCAAGTAGATGTTAGGCGCCATCACGACCCCGAGGTTGGGATTCCGGGTCATGACATTATCATTCTTTAGTATTGTGTATTCAATAGAGCATTCTAAAATTTTTAACCGCTTGTTGTACGAAAGATGACGTATGTTTGCGACAATTGCTGTCGGGGATGAAATAGGTGTTCGGATTCAATTGTGCCTTCCAAACCTTAACTCCATGGGACTACAATGCTGATCGACTTAATTTCCCTCGTCTATTTGACGCCGTCCTAGTCCAACATTGAAATACCACTAGAGAAGGCTTAGTAGCAGAGGCTGTATTACTTTGTTTAATAAGCAACATATAAAATCAATTATTTTTTTAAACTGCCAAGTGATCAATTGTGAGAATGCCACTTGGCTTAATGTGGAGGCTTTTTTATCTTCTTTTAATAATATTATATATTATATTATATAGATAGATAATGTTTTATTAACATATTACTTTGTTTAATAAGTTACATGTAAAATCGGTTATTTTTTAATTTGCCAATTGGCCTATGTCACTTGGCATAATGTGGAGGTTTTTTACCACATGTAAAATTAGTTATTTTTTTAAATTGCCAATTGGCCTATTATGAGAATGCCACTTGGTTTGATGTGGATGTTTTTTTACTCTTTTTTTAATAATATATAAAATATAGATATATATAAATTTTAAATTCCTTCTTTTTAATAATATGTAGATATAGATTTTTAAATAATAATCTAAAATCATTTTTTAACTTAAAGAGTAAAAAACCGTGCATTTTAATAAGCCAAATGTAAAATCAATAATATTTATAAAAAAAAACTGAAATTTCTAGTTCCTATTTTGTTGGAGTATTTTCTTAAATTGCCTAGTGGCGTATTGTAAGGTTGTCAGTTAACTTAATATGAAGGCGTTTTCCCCTCTTTTAATAATATTAGTCTCTATGTACGTGTCTTGCACGTAAATATTTAGTAAGTTATTTATATATAAAAGAGCAAAAATTAAATTTATTATAAATATATGAAAGAACAAGGAATTAGATTTATTAAAAGTTACATACAAGAAGGAAAAATCATTGAAAAGCAACTATCTTAGTAAAACTACAACAATATTTTAAATTAAAAATCAATCATATTATCAACATAATAGTTGAATTCAAAACGAATGAGCATCGTATTAACAAATCATATTATCAATGTTTGTCTTTTCTGCAAAGTCTTTCGAAACTTATTCCTGAATTTTATTATAATTTTCCTACATTAAACAAATAAGTCATTTGAAGAGGATGCTCATTTAGTAGTCATGTGTTAGTGAGTCATATTGCTTTCAAAAAATTATGAGTAAGTTTTGTTACACATGCCAACTAATAGATTAAAAAGGAAATATATTAATGTTAGTTTCTTCGCAATTCTTTCATAATATTTCTCTTTTGAATCACTCGAGTTTTAATTCATTTGCTTTTTATGTTTGCGGCCGAGATAAAATATTTGAATCTAACCTTGTTTGTCCGGTTATAGTTCAAGTAGGATTGGTATGACGACATTGGAATTTTATGTTGTCTGAGAAGAAGTAGGCTACTATCACAAAAATACAAAATGATAAAGACCAAAGATCAAATTCAATTTAGTAGGCTTGGCATATATGTAGTTTAAATCGAAAAAGAATTTTAGCCTTAGTTGATTTACAATTATATCCTTAAATTTTACAAATATTTAAGGTTATAAAAGTCTATCAATATCTCAGGGATATTTTAGTCGTTAAATATTTTAGCTTGTCTAAATTTTAAAAGTATTTACAACATCCCAACTTAAGAATTCGTTGCACTAAAGGTATGGAGACTTTGCATGTAACGACCCGACCGGTCGTTTTGAGCTCCAGCGCGTCGTTCGGCGGTTTAAGGCCTTGAGTAGCTTCACTTCAGGTATTATCACTTGTGCGCGTGATCAAAATTGAATTTCGGGAAGTTCGGAGTTGATTTCGAAAGGAAATTCTAATTTCGGAAGCTTTAAGTTGGAGGATTTAACTAAGTGTATTTTTAAATAAACGACCTCTGAATCGGGATTTAAAGATTCCAACAGGTTCGAATGATGATTTTGGACTTGGGCGTATGTCCGGATCGGGTTTCGGATGACTCTAGAAGGGTTTCGGCGCCTATTGTGGAGGTTGGCAATTTGGAAGAATTTCATAAGTTTGGGTTGAGGTGCATTTCAATGTTATCGATGTCTGTTTGGGATTCCGAGTTTGGGAATAACTTTGTATGGTGATTCTGGTATTGGGAGCACGTCCGGAAGTGGATTTGGAGGTCCGTAGGTCATTTCGGGGATATTTGGCGGAAGTTAGAAATTTGAAGGCTTTTGAGAAGTTTGATCGGAAGTGAACTTTTTGATATCAGGGCAGGATTCTAATTCCGGAAGTTGGAGTAGGTCTGTAATATCGAATGTGACTTGTGTGTAAAATTTGAGATTAATCAGGCATGATTTGATAGGTTTCGGCATCGAACATAGAAGTTTGAAGTTCTAAAGCTCATTGAGCTTGAATTAGATTGTGATTCGTGATTTCGAGGATGTTTGATGTGATTTGGAGGCTCGACTAAGTTCGTAATGTGATTTGGGACATCTTGGTATAATTGGTTGAGGTACCGGGGGGGCTCGGGTGGATTCCGGAGGGTTAATGGACTGAATTTGGCCTTATGAAGATTCGAGGTTAGGGCTGCAGGTGCGGAGCCGCAGAAGCGGCCATGAGAGTCGCAGAAGCAGCTTAGGCTGGGGAAGGCTGGGACCGCAGATGCGGTCGAGTTCCGCAGAAGCAGGACCGCACCTGCGCACGTCGGGCCGCAGGAGCGAAGGCGCAGAAGCAGATGGGGCCCGCAGATGCGGAGTTGAGGGGCATGAAGGAGGACTGCAGAAGCGGTAATTTGGATGCACCTGCGGAACCGCAGAAGTGGTCAAGGGGCTGCAGGTGCGAGAGGTCGCTTGACAGATTGTTTTAAAGAGCGAGATTTGGCTCTTCTTCTCTCATTTTCCACTTGGTTGAGGCGATTTTGGAGAGCTTCAAGGAGGAATTTTCATCAAGCAACACAAGGTAAGTGATACCCACCTATTGCAAGTTAAATACATGATTGTATAAGGATTTAAGCATGGAAATTAGTAGAAACTGTGGAATTTTTGGCAGAAAACCTAAAAATTATATTTTTGGATTTTGACCGCGAAATAGTACGTGAAATTTAGAATAAATTATATATTTGATATGGGTAGGGTTTATCTTCGAAAATTTTCGGAATCCAGGCACGTGGGCCCGAGAGTGATTTTATCGACTTTTCAAGTGGAGTTAGGAATTGTTATAAATTAGATTATAATAAGTATTAGAGTGTATATTTATGGATTTTCACGTTCATTGACTAGTTTTGGAGCGTTGGGCATCGGTTTGAGTTATTGGAAGGGCTTGGGAGCCGGTGATGGAACTTCGGAGCAAGGTAAGTCTCTTTTCTAACCTTGTAAGAGGGAATTAATCCCATAGGTGAACTAAGTTAATATGTGCTATTATTTGTCGGGGCTACGTACGCACGAGGTGACGAGAGTCCGTGCGTAGCTACTATTATGCTTAAGTCCGGGTGGTCTAGGACCCAAATTATGCTATACTTGTGATGTTGCAAACTTATTGTTAATTTAAATTGCTTAAATCATATTGAACTTGGTAAAGAAATTTTAAAAAAAGGTTAAACTTCATTTTCTTGACCATTAAATGAAAATTTGCATTTCCGTGTATAATTGCTCCTTAATGAATTCTTGATTTGATTGTTTGAATGTGTTTTTCTTTCGTGGAGCGGGCCGAACGCCACGGTAGATTAAATAGATACATATATGGTTCATGATGTTCGACCCTCGGCAATGCACAGTTTAAATATTATGTTGGATCGGGTCGTACGACCTCGGCATGATTTGCGCATGATTGAATTGGATGCTTTGAAATTTATGATAATTTATATTGCTTCATTGGTCTGAGATACAAATTGATAAATGATGAAAAATAAACTTGGAATTTTCTTATTAACAAAAGAATTATTCACTTATTTCATGATATCGAGCTTACAACCATTCTACGTAATCCATGCTTAGTTATATTATTGATATTTTATTATAGCCCATAGTAAGTATCGAAGTCGACCCCTTGTCAATAATTCTTCGAGGTTAGGCGGGATACTTACTGGGTACGCATTGATTTACGTACTCATACTACTCTTGCTGCACATTTTTGTACAGGTACATATATGTCTAGTGGCCTCGTGGGAGCAGAGGCGTGTCGGAATGCGGAGACTTAGGTGAGCTACATTCCATAGTATGACCCGCAGCCAACAGAGTCTCCCTCAGAGTATTTATACTTTTTTTGTCCAATTTGTATTCCGGACGGACGTTGTATTTTAGTTTATATCCCTAGTTGATACTTATGCACTTGTGACACCGGGTTTTGGGGTGATTTGGGTTGTCCGGTGTTAAAATTGTTGTAAAATATTATTATTTACACTGTAGATTTTATCTTTTACTGTTTAATTAAAGGAAATATGATTTTAAAAATATTAAAATAAGAACCTAATTAAGTATTTATTTTTGGCTTGTCTGACAGCGGTGTCCGACGCCATCACGACCTTTAATAAATTTTGGGTCGTGATAACATGTTATCAGAGCACTAGGTTCACATAGGTCTCACGAGTCATGATCGAGTCTAGTAGAGTCTTGCGGATCAGTGTGGAGACGTCAGTACTTATCTTTGAGAGGCTACAGGGCTGTTAGGAGCACTTCCCTTCTTGATTCCTCGTCGTGCGATTTGATCCCTGTGAGGCTTATGCCTTTATTTCCTTCCTATTCAATCTTACGCGGCGTGAAGCTCTTGTTATAAATTGGGGATCGAGGAATTCAAATGGTACTCCAGGTGTGGTGCGGGGTCGTCACCTTGTGGAAGGCCGTTCTGTCGTTTCAGCTCAGTATCAGTATTACTTAAGGTTTTGAGACTTGGCATTGATTGTTATGACAATTCGCGCGTTGCTATCGCACAGTGTTGGTGTAATAGCAGGATGCTTGTCTATGCGTCGAAGCAGCGAATAACTTGGAAAGAGGTTTACTCAGTGTATGATTCAGAGATTCAGTATTTTATTTTCGGTAGTGAAAAGGCAATCGGACTAGGAATGTTTAGGTTTGGGTTGGTGAGGTAACGAGGCTTGGTATTTTCGAGCGTGGTAGAGTTCTCAATTGTGATGTGGGGTCATCGTCCTTGCTGAACGCATTAAGGTTCACCGATGTTATGGCCTTCTTCAATTTGCCTTCGGGACAGGGTATTGGGAAATGGTGTCTGAGATGCGGTTGTTAGAGATAGTGGTGTGTAGCGGTTTCGAGATAGAGTCGGTATTTCTAATATTGATGGCTCGAGAAAGATGATCTCCGGAAGGGTTTAAAGTTGGTAGCGATCTATTGGTTCAAGTGCTACAGAGATGGATTTTGACTTAAGGCAACAACTGGGCAGCGAAGGATGAGGAAGGACATGTGGTAGGTGTCTTGCGGTGGATAAACTTCTAGAAGGCAAAGTGTGAGAAACAGAAGTCGAGTAGTTGCCTAAAGGAGTGAGTTTGACCAAAGTGGCAGAGTAGCATATGGGTTCTGTGGAAGGATGACTACACGCCTTAGGAAAGTTTAGAGTGATTCGGGCGGACAGTGACTAGGACTACAGACTTAATTTGGAGTATTGGCTGTTATGTGGCTGGAGATGGGATACGATAGAAAGGAGTTGCCTGATATGAAGAAGGATACAATATGACTTTGGATTGGAACGTATTTTCACACCTTTAGTTGATGTCCATGAGGAGTGAACGGACTTGTACAGCTGAAGATTGGGCGCGGGCTCAGGATAGGTTACTGACTTCGTAGTAATTGTACCTAGTGCAGCGTCGTTGGATGATGTCGGCATGGAGTTTCCACATATGGGTTATCTCCTGTGAGATGGTTAGCGGTTGCATGGTGATGATGAAGCTTCTATGAAGAATTTTACTGGCTATCCAGTAAAAGGTCAAATATGTGAATGTGGCCAGTGATTCAGAGCATTCATAAAATGGTTAACAGGAAGATTTCGAGTAATTTGGCGGTCGATTGTGCGAGGTCATGTCAATGGAGAAGAAAGAAATCTTGGTAGGTTCCAGGGTTATGAAATTGCAGCTTCAAGCTAAGTGGGAGAGCCCCACCGCCTACGATTGGATCGTACGGTTGTCTACTTGTGAGGTTTCTGGTTATCGGCATATCGATAAGCTATTGCAACTAAGGAAAGAGAACACCAGTGGTAATTTGAGCAAAGGATTTGAGGAATGAGTGTTATAATTGGCCTTATCGATTCATGTTCAGGCTTTGGGAAGATTCAGGGTTTATGCTTCGTGTAGAGGTAATTTACAAGGAGAGTGATTCAGCTGGATGCTTCTTTAATAGGGTGCTCGTATACTAGTAGGGCCTTGGAGTTTGATTATATTCGGGACCAAGTCAGAGTGGGTGACTCTCATCAACGGTCCTAGCATATTCAAAGGATAAAGTGTGGTGCCTAAAGATTTCGAGTCTGTAGTGTGGCTAAGTATCGAGCTTTTGAAGTGGGTTATGAAAGAGGATTGGAGTGTTCCATGTTATGTTCGGTCTGCGGTGTAGCATTGCAGGAATGGGGGAAGGTAACTTTGGATCTATGGAGGGATTTATCAGAATAAGTGTACCAGTTGATGCGAGTACCGCACAAGGAGGGTATGAGATGGTTCGTGGGTTTTAGAGACAGAGTGGTCTGGTGAAATAAGGTCACTCAGGATGAGTACGGATTTGAGTTCGTTATGCTTGAATGGAGCTATGATATTCCTAAGGCAAGTCCAGAGTAAATTAGAAGAAGTCGGATTCGGTTAGCGATGGTTGAATTGGCATGATGGTGGCAATGATCAGTTCCTTCAGCGTGTTAAGTATACATGTGATTTGTGGTGGTACTGCGAGGTTTGACGGTCGTCGTAATTGATCTTATTTGGAGGCATTCGAGTATTATGCCATGTTATGTGTAGATGGAGCCCGAAAGAATTATGGTGGTTTAGACCACCGCTCGAGGTTTGTATTTTCTGCGGTTATGGGAATTCAGTCACGTGGGGCAATGGTTCTCCTGAAATGAGTTAAGTGAAAAGTTTCTATATGATGAAGTGTGTACCCTATTGGTGGTTCGGGAGTTATAATAAAATTCTTGTACTTTTGCATATTGTTATGTTAGGTGCAGTGAGCGGCATGGGAATTGGAAGTTGAGGATCAAGGTTGCAGTTGATGTCGACAAGAATGTCACGAGCTCGGATAAGCATGGAAGAATTCAGATGTTAGAGTAAGCTGGTATTGTCCTTAACGTCACCTGAGATATGTGTCCTGTGTAAGAGGCTTTGTGTACTGATTTGCAGCTTCCTGATTTGCTTTCTATTCAATTGGTTGTAAATTGTGAAAGTTTGTTTCGGATTCGACGGTTGTTCTTATATGTCATGAGAAAAAGGTCATTGTGGATCCTTGAGAGGATATTTGCCCAAGCATGTTATGATCAGAATCGGTTTGGGTCGTTGATGGGTCCAGATGTGGATGTGTATTCTACACCAGCCCGATGTGTTCATTCAGCATAGCATTCTTGTGGAGGAGTATTCGGGTGTGGGATGTTAATTTCGTCGCCAGCTATTTCATGTAATACTCTATTGTGCCATGTGGGTCGTGAGTCGGCTTGATTAATTGTACAATGTGTTGAGGTCCCGCGTAGCAGTGGTGTTATGTGAGCAGGATGGCTCTCGAGATGCAGATCATATATCGCACCTTAGTTATGCTTGAGTTTTATAGCGTATGACACTACCCTTCTCCTCAGGTTTTGTATTATGCACTTGGCGTACTTATGGTTGATATTCGAGCATTTCATGAGTATAAGCATTACGGTTCGATGTGTGTTTTCTTGAGATTATTATGTGTGGATCGGGTGACACACCGCCACGGGCATATGGTTGGATCGGGTGGCATGCCGCCACGGATATGTTGTTTGGATCGGGTGACACGCCGCCACGGGTATCATGGTTGGATCGGGTTTCACGCCGCAATGGTATCATGTGTGGATCGGGTTACACGCCGCAACAGTATGATATTGAGTATAGTTTCTCATAGCTATTATTGTGTGTTTTGCTTCTCGTTTCCTTAGGAAAGTTCATAACATCTTTTCAGTTGTTTTAAGTAGTTACGTGGGTTGGGTATATCTTTTCATAGTTCGTTTCCTTATGTATCACATTCGAGTTGGTAGCTTGTTGGCACATGGTGGCATCATATGAGACCTTTAGTAGTATTTGTGGTGGCTTATTGCCGGAACAGCTTATACTGGGTGAGATAAGATTATTGGACCTGGAATCAGTGCAATCAGATTATATGAGGCATGTTAAAAAGCAAATATCGTTGTTTGGTTCATAATGGGGTAATAGTTCTTGTCAGGAGGAGGGACTTAATGATTTGTCGACTCGGAAGTTGGTTATGAATTACTACACATCCTTTCTGTTGTGGCAGTATTTCAAGAGTTGGAACAGGACTTATACGTGTCATGAAGTATATTGTGGGCATCAGATTCATGGAATTTCGACTAATGTTAACAGGGGATGTTATTATGGCCATGTGAACTACACAGTGCACGGTATGAATTCAGTAAAGGTATGCAATCATGTACTGATTCATCGTGTAGTGATGGATATGGTGTTCGTATGATGGAAATGTCACACTCCTTTTATACCCCCATTAAGATAATATGTTATTATGGATTATTATGGGTTAAAGAGTTTTTTCAATTAATGTGACAAACTTGAGTAGGGATAATTTTATTTACAGAGTCGCCACTTGGAATTGAGCTTTTTTTTGGTGTTCCAAGTCACCTTTTATTTGAATCCCTAGTCAAAGTAAGGTTTGACTCCATTATTATTGGTCTGTAAAAATAAAGTACGGGTAAGAAATTCTGTTGACGGAGGAGAAAGTGTAAGGCATTCCCCGAGTCACGTGGTTCTAGCACGGTCACTTTATTGACTATATTTAGCTTATATTATTTTTTGGATAAACTGTGTTGTATTGGCTTTCATGTTTTACCTATCTATGATTTTATTGCTTGATTAGATTTATGAAAATTATCTTGAAATAAGTTACGCATAGGTATACTCACTTTTTTGGCGTGTCAAGAATCATGTCACGCGTACGTACACAATCAATAACATATTTACTACTATTCGAAGTTGATTGGTCAAGTCACGTGAACGCACACTTTGTATTTGGGGTTACGTATCCCAACTATGTCACGGGAATCGTACCTATAGCCATGATATTTAATTATTAATTGGAGCACGCCTAAAGCAGCGATGTTAATTCTTGCTACATTTGGGATTCAATGTGAGGCCAAAAGATTATGGATGTTTATTGGGAGAGTATAGGATTCAATACCAAGGGTTATTAAACTTATTTAAAAGAGGTATTTGAAATTAGAGCTAGTGTTGCAACTTATTAACTTTGTGCTAAAGGCTTGCTAATGTTTCTATTATTTTTACATATAATTATTTAAAGACATGAAAAATAGAGTAGCTATAGGTAGACCCAACTAAACTTAACAGGATTCATTTTCGTTATCATCCAAGAAGAAAGAAAGCAAATTCCCTACCTACTTTATTGAAACAATTTCATCAATAATTAATCCCAAATCCAATTATCAATGTCTTAAGTCAAAAAGGACCCATTAATATTAAAGAAATCTCTAAGAAGAACATCTGAACTTAACTCTACCATATCATTTTCCAATTCCAACAAAACGACTCATAAAGCAAAACGATAAAATATTAATGAAACAAAAAACATGAACTCATTCAGATCTAGCTACTTATAACGTAGAAGAGCAAACATAGCTTATTAACATTTAAATAATTATACAAATTAACATTCTCATGCGTCATTCATATAGAGAAAACATAATAACAAATTAAAAAAATTGTAACGAAATAGCCAATAATCCGTGAAGAGGAAGAAGGATGGACCTTTGTATTGACAAACTTTGTTTTGAATATTACATCTGTACTTCAAAGTCGGACAAAATAGGAAATTGACTTTTGATCGGAGCTCGAAACCTCGTCATTCAACTAATTTCGCAAAAGGTAACTCGGCAGCAGCAAAAATAGGAAACCCAGACCAAAGAGAGGTCAAAACTCTAGGGAGAAACTTAAATACTCGAATGGAGAAAAGCAGCAATCGGTTTGGATTCCACAACTCTTTTGAAAAATCAGGAAATAGAATTAGCTTCCAGATCTCAATTCAAAAACTAAAAAAACTTCAATCCATGGGAGATGTGAGAAGAGAAGAGCAAGAAGGAGAAGGAGGCGACTAGGGTTTTTAATCTAGCGGGGGATCTGTTCTCTCTCTTTGGATTTGGGGAATATGGAGTGTTTTAATGAAGAGGGGTAGGTTGGGCCAGGCGGGTTGGGCAGGTGGGGGGTTTTGGAATGCTAGAATTGGGGCCAATTTGGAACAAGAAGGAGAAGACCTTGTTCCTCTTTTATTTGATCTTTCAAAAACAGCCACATTACTACTAATTGATTTGTTTTGCCAAAAATGACCTAATTAGTATTTTAACTAATTAATTAAACTAATTGATTAAAGCTAATGTATATATTTTGTGATTTTTGTTTTAACAATGCGAATGATGCAAAACAAATAAAAGAAAAACTCCTAAAATTCTATAAAATCATTAAAATTATTTTTGGACTATTTTTAGGAGTAATTTCCCATGTGGGATAAAAATTAGGTGCTCACATGAAACAGACATGGTAGAGGATTTTAGATGTTGGAATTTGGCTCTCTAAGGCTTATTTGACTAGATAAAAGGGAGGATTTTTGGGTTTGCTCGAGCTAATATGCTCAACTGGGTTGTGGTAGCACGAGTAGGTGCATAATGTGTAGACCAATGATTTCGGACAACTCCAGAGCAGTTCTTAGCACGTTCGAGGACGAACAAGTGGGAGAGAATGTAACGACCCGACCGGTCGTTTTAAGCTCCAGCACGTCGTTCGGCAGTTTGAGGCCTTGAGTAGCTTCACTTCAGGTATTATGACTTGTGCACATGGTCAGAATTGAATTTCGGGAAATTCAGAGTTGATTTGGAAAGAAAATTCTAATATCGGAAGCTCTAAGTTTGAGGATTTGACTAAAGTGTGATATTTAAATAAACAGCCTCTGAATTGGGATTTGAAGGTTCCAACATATTCGTATGATGATTTTGGACTTAGACGTATATCCGGATCAGGTTTCGAATGACCCAGGAGCGTTTCAACGCCTATTGTGGAGGTTGACAATTTAGAAAAATTTCATAAGTTTGGGTTGAGGTGCATTTCAATGTTATCGATATTCGCTTGGGATTTCGAGTCTGGGAATAGCTCCGTATAGTGATTCTGGTATTGGAAGCGCATCCGGAAGTGGATTTGGAGGTCCGTAGGTCATTTCGGGTTCATTTGGCGGAAGTTAGAAATTTGAAGGCTTTTGAGAAGTTTGACCGGGAGTGGACTTTTTGATATCGGGGTAGGATTCCAATTCCGGAAGTTAGAGTAGGTCCGTAATATTGAATGTGACTTGTGTGTAAAATTTGAGGTCAATCGGGCGTGATTTGATAGATTTCGGGATCGAACGTAGAAGTTTAAAGTTCTAAAGTTCATTAAGCTTGAATTGGGTTGCGATTCGTGATTTTGAGGATGTTTGATATAATTTGGAGGCTCAACTAAGTTCGTAATGTGATTTGGGACGTGTTGGTATAATTGGTTGAAGTCCCGAGAGGCCTCGGGTGGATTCCGTAGGGTTAACAGATTGAATTCGGCCTTATGAAGGTGTTGAGGCTGTTGTCTTCTGGTGTAATCGCACCTGCGAGGTTAGGGCCGCAGGTGCGGAGCCGCATAAGCGGCCATGAGAGTCGCAGAAGCGGCTTAGTCTGGGGAAGTCTGGAATCGCAGATGCGGTCGAGTACCACAGAAGCGGGACCGTACCTGCGTATGTGGCCGCAGAAGCGAGTGGGGGCCCGCAGATGTGGAGTTGAGGGGCATGAAGGAGGACCGCAGAAGCGGTAATTTGGCCGCACCTACGGAACCGCATAAGCGGTCAAGGGACCGCAGGTGCGAGAGGTCTCTAGGCAGATTGTTTTAAAGAGCGAGATTTGGCTCTTCTTCTCTCATTTTTCACTTGGTTGAGGCGATTTTGGAGAGTTTCAAGGAGGGATTTTCATCAAGCAACATAAGATAAGTGATACTCACCTATTGCAAGTTAAATAAATGATTGTATAAGGATTTAAGCATGTAAATTGGTAGAAATTGTGGAGTTTTTGGTAGAAAACCTAAAAATTATATTTTTGAATTTTGACCACGAAATGAGACGTGAAACTTGGAATAAATTATATATTTGAGTTTGTGGTGATATGGGCAAGGTTTACCTTTGAAAATTTTCGGAATCCAGGCACGTGGGCCCGAGAGTGATTTTATTGACTTTTCAAGCGGAGTTAGGAATTGTTATAAATTGGATTATAATAAGTATTAGAATGTATATTTATGGATTTGCACGTTCATTGACTAGTTTTGGATCGTTGGGCATCAGTTTGAGTTATTAGAAGGGCTTGGGAGCCGGTGATGGAACTTCGAAGCGAGGTAAGTCGCTTTTTTAACCTTTTAAGAGGGAATTAACCCCATAGGTGAACTAAGTTAATATGTGTTATTTTTTGTGGGGGCTACGTACGCACGAGGTGACGAGAGTCCGTGCGTAGCTACTATTATGCTTAAGTCCGGGTAGTCTATGACCCAAATTATGCTATACTTGTAATGTTGCAACCTTATTGTTAATTTAAATTGCTTAAATCATATTGAACTTGGTAACAGAATTTTTAAAAAAGGTTAAACTTCATTTTCTTGACCGTTAAATAAAAATTTGCCTTTCCTTAGATAATTGCTCTTTAATGAATTCTTGATTTGACTGTTTGAATGTGTTTTTCTTTCGTGGAGCGAGCCGAACACCACGACAGATTAAATAGATACATCTATGGTTCGTGCCGTTTGACCCTCGGCAGTGCACAATTTAAATATTATGTTGGATCGGGTCGTACGACCTCGACATGATTTGCGCATGATTGAATTGGTTGCTTTGAAATTTATGATAATTTATATTGTTTCATTCGCCTGAGATAAAAATTGATAAACGATGAAAAATAAACTTGGAAATTTCTTGTAAACAAAAGAATTATTCACATATTATGATATCGAGCTTACAGTCGTTCTACGTAATCCATGCTTAGTTATATCATTAATATTTTATTATAGCCCATAGTAAGTGTCGAAGTCCACCCCCCCGTCACTACTTCTTCGAGGTTAGGCGGGATACTTACTAGGTACGCGTTGATTTACGTACTCATACTACACATGCTGCACATTTTTGTGCAGGTACATATATGTCTAGTGGCCTCGTTGGAGCAGAGGCGTGTCGGCATGCGGAGACTTAGGTGAACTGCATTCCATAGTACGACCCGCAACCAACAGAGTCTCCCTTAGAGTATTTATACTTTTTCTGTCCAATCTGTATTCCGGACGGGCATTGTATTTTGTTTTATATCCTTAGTTGATACCCATGCACTTGTGATACCAAAATTTGGGGTGATTTGGGTTGTCTTGTATTGAAATTATTGTAAAATATTATTATTTACACTGTAGATTTCATCTTTTACTATTTAATTGAAGAAAATATGATTTCAAAAATATTAAAATGAGAACCTAATTAAGTATTTATTTTTGGCTTGCCTGATAGCGGTGTCCGATGCCATTACGACCTTTAATGAATTTTGGATCGTGACATTGCAAGTATTAGTGATAGAAGTTGAAGTTCCTTGGAGACTTTACATTGTCGAATTCAAATTTTCTTTAATCAAATGCCTACACATTGTGCACTATTAAGTTAGTCGATCGAACTCTACATTAACCAGATAATAACAAAATATATTTAAATATACATGTACATACATGATGATCAACTGCATATAATACACAATAAATAGACCCATTGAATTCTACGTGTGTATATGGTTGAAAAATAAATAAAATTTAAACCAATTCCAAACTCATTCAAGAAGAGAAGTGGGTGCATTGGTAATTAAAAATATCGACGAATAATTTGTATAGTCTATTACATTTAACATTCACATTAATAGTAATTTCTGAAAATAGTGGAGCAAGAAAAATAACAAGTGATTTAAATAAAAGAAAATTGGGAGACTTTGGATTACTTAACAGATCAATGAGTAATTTTTAAAAGTTTGTTGATAAATTTGGCCGGATAGTATAACAGTAGGGATAAATTTGATCGGATAGTATAATGTAGATTAAATATAGACAATATCTGAAAGTAGAAAAATATGTTTGGCCTTTAACCTTTAAAAAGCAAAAATTTCTTTAAATGATCAAGTGCAAAAGAAAGTATTTTGGCAAGATGGCACAAACAAGTTAATAAAGAAGAAGGTTATTTTTTTTATTTTTTATTTTTAAGAAGAAGGGTTAATTGACAAATAAATAGTTTTGAGAGGTAAATTTACAAACTCTTCAAAAGTGCAAGGGCCTTTTCTGCACTATATTAAAGCTCCCCTCTTCTTCAATTTCAAGCCCGAAGAACCCTAGCTTTCACTTGGCCGCCGTACCCCTTTAGTGCTATTAGCATAACAATACTGGTATGTGAATGCCTCGTTGTATCTTCATGATTATTTCGTATATTTTCTTACCTTTATTAAAGTGTTTACTTGTTGAGTTATTTTATGATTTTCATTATGCAGGGTTACTATGTTAAGTGTTTAATTGTATGTTAAGGATGCTAAAATATTCTTGTGTTATCAGATATAAATTTTTCTATGCAAATTTAAGCCAAATCTGGTTGTGCTAGCCACAAACTTTTTTTTTTCCTTTTCTTAAGATTTGTTGAACTTCAAATTGCATTAATATATTGAATATTTTGATCCATTTTGTAAAAGTTGAAGTGCCTGTGTTCAAATTTATGTAATACATTGTGTGGGTGTGCGTGGACTAAGCTACCTGTATTATGCAGAATATCTGGAACTTGCTTTCTTTATTTTTCAGCATTTTACATGGTTGTGGGTAGCAGAGGTTTTTGTGTGAAACACGGGAGGCGAGAATACGTGCTCTTTTGATGGAAGCAATTATCAAATAAGGGCAACAACATATGATATTTAATGAACGCCTTATGTTTCACATAAAACCTTCTGCGATCCATAACCATGTTAATTTTGGGACTAGAATTTTCTTGTCCTCAAGTGTTGTAGAATAAGAAAGCAAGATTTCAGATGTATGTATAATATTTGCAGCGTAGTTGGAGTATATCCATGCATTGTTTGGATTAACTACAATGTATCTGGCTTGCACTTTTTCAGGCTGCATCTTGTCATTGTTATTGTGGTTAGGTTCTTGGTCATGGACAAAATATTAGAGAATCAAAGAGAAGGCATAACATGCCGCTGTCTTTGATGCAAGAGTTGTGTGCACTCACATCTAAATTAAGGTATTAGGTATTTAACAAATAATTATTTTGGAACAATCTTCCTTTTGTATGGTTGTGGTTGTTGAAGGATTCATGTGAACAAGGAGGTGAAGTGCAAATAACAAGGAAAATGTTAGATGTTACTTGATGTATCTATAGAAACCATTGTAGAAGAGAAAACAAATACAAAGAGGGTTCAGAGCAAGTCATGTTGTAATCTTTCGCATGTCGAAGAAGACACTTCTGTTTCTCATAAATCCTTCAGCTATCCACAACCATATCAATTGTGAGATTTTAATGTTCTTACATATCATGTGTTGCAAAATAAACAAAGCACGATCTCAAGCTATTTTTAAATGCCTATAGGTTAGTTTGAGCCTGTCTTTTCATATAAATTATAGTACATAATTTTAATTTTTTCCCACCTTGTTTTTCAACTAAAAACTTTTCCCACCTTATAAGTACTTGATTTATTTCTTTTTTCTGTTTTTGCAAGTGACCCAACTACTGAAACAACATAAGATGGTGGTTCTCATATCTTTTTGCAATTTTCTCTCCAATTTCTTGTGCTGCAGTTCCCAATGCTCGTCTTTATAAAAATTAATGGGCGCCATATTCCTTGAGAAGAGACATTTATTAGCCTATTTGCCAATATAACTGTACAGTCTTTTTTATTTTGAAATGATCTGTTGTGGCCATAATCTGCATCAATGTTCTAAACGATAACCAACTATTCTTGTGATGGTGATTTCTTACAACAGAAGGCAAACGCTGCAAAGTTATCTACTACTTTGATGTGAGAACTCTCTTCTCTATTCATGTTGTGTATATTATAAAAATACAGTAAAAAGGGGAAGAAATAAGTGATGTCAATCTTATTTCTTTCCTTAAAGTAATAGAAACGTAATTAGAAGTCTTAGTTCTGTTGCCAAGATAAAGCAACCATGCTAGATTAGTGAATGAATAGACTGTGGGATTTTCATTACTAACTGCTTCGACAGGGAAGTGGAAAACAGGACTCATCTCAAACTGGAATTGGAGCAAGTCAGGGGACTTTCAGGTGAACCTGATACTTTGAAATGCTTTAATGTAAGAGGATGTTTTACTGGAAAATGATTTGGAAGACAAAGGGCTCATATAAAGTAGCTTGCTTTATACATGGAGGAGAATGAACATTTACTTTTGCATTGTCCAATGGCTGCTAGTTGTGACTGTTTCTGCAGATTGTTTGGGGTGAGATGGGTGATGCCCAAATCACTAAGAGATCCTTTTCTGCTGCTGTGAAGGAATGTATCTTAAGAAAAGAATTGAAGGGGATTTGGAGCAGTATGCTTTGGCACATGTGTTTTCTGGAACAGAAGGAGCCCGAGATTTTCCAATGAAGATCTAATGTTTTTGTAAATTCTTTAAAGTATTAAGTGTTACCAGTATGAATGGTGTAAATTGCATTTTGATATATGGCGTGGATAGCCTGGTGGTTGTTAAACACAAAAACTTACACAGTATGACACTCTCTGCTTGCTTTTTTTGGTCATTTAATTATTAATTAATTAAATTAATTAGAAAGAATTTGGACTTCAAATTACCTTTTTGGTTTTATGTTTTTCAATCAATTAAGTGGGTCCATGAATCCATTTATCATGGAAGAGAAACGTCTCTCACATGAAATAAAACTTTTCCAATAGTGGGCCCATGAATCCACTTCTCATTTCACACTCACAACCTCCATTATTCAATTCCTGATGTCACACCATTTTAGGGATCTCTCTCTCTCTCTCGTTTTAAGATAGGAATTCTCTAATTGAAACGCAAACACAAATTAAAAATAGGAAAAGCATGCATCAAACTTGTCCGAAATAAAAACTACTATAGATATCATTGGCCTTCTTATTCCTTACTTTGTATAATTTGCACATTGGAAAGTTTTCAGTTGAGGGATCTGATATCAATCATTTGAAGTTAGTCCCTCTTTATTCATTCCCACTCATTTTGAAAAAATCAACACTGATGGGTATTTTCGGATGAGAACAATTTGTTGTAGGCCTCTGTTAAAGCCACATTTGTGGTACTAAAACCACCATCAATAACCAGATTCATACCACTCACATATTTAGAATCATCACTTGCTAAGTATAGCACTGCCTTTGCGACCTCCTCTTCATCTAGTAAAGCTCCTTTCAAATTTCCTCCTGCTGCAAACCATTTTTCCGCTATCTCTCTCTCAGCTATTCCAAGCGCATTCAATACAAGTGGTGTGCTAATGTAATGAGGAGAAACACAGTTAACTTTTATTCCGTACTTCCCTAATTCGACCCCAATGTTCTTGGAAAATCCCAAAACTGCACCTTTTGATGCAGAATATGCGTGCGGGACAATACCAGAGACCACTGTCGCAGCACTTGCTGTGAAGATAATGGAACCTTTCTTGAATGGAATCATTACTCTAGCAGCATGCTTAGCGCAAAAGAAGGCGCCAACAATGTTTACATCGAACACTGTCTTAATTATGTCGTAATCGACATCTAAGATGCTGGAAATTGACTTACCTCCTATACCAGCGTTACTGAACATTATGTCCAGCTTACCAAATTTGGCAATTGTTGCATCTACAACATTTTGAACGTCTGATTCAACAGCAACATTGCAATGGACAAAGATTGTATGTTCGTTGCCAATTTCTTGTACTAAAGAAGTTCCAAGGTTGTCTTGAATGTCTGCAATTGTAACCTTTGCACCATGTTGAACAAAAAGCCTAGCTGTGGCTGCTCCTATGCCGCTAGCTCCACCAGTTATTAGTGCTACTTTACCTTCTAGCCTGTCAAATACGAGTAGAAATTGTTAGCACCATTTTATTTGTAAGGAGAAGAAGAAAGAGGATTATTAGAAAAGTAAATTAAACGACAACCTTTTGGCTATTGGTGATGGAAGAGAATAGCTGGCCATTTTTGTCAAGCTTTTGAGACCTCTGTCTTCTTCATATACAAAAAGGCTTTAATTAGAGGCTTTATTTATAAGAGAGTTTAGACATTGGATAGAGTTTTTACCGACAGGTCGACACTAGGGTAGTTAAATGCAAGGAAAAAAAATGAGACTTTGAGGGTGTGCCCATCCCTACCAACCATCACCAACCCACCCCGTATACCCACCTACCCACACAACTCACGCCCCCACCCACCTTTCTTTTAAATGTTATATAGATAAAAAAAAATTCTATTTCAACAAATGAGTAATTTCCTTTTCATGATATAAAAAAATATTTTTTTCATTTTAACAAAAAAATTACTTTCTTTTCATGACGTAGAAAAAAATATTTTCTTTCATCTTAACAAAATGATGAAGTAAAAAGTATTTTGTTTTTCATGATGTAGCAAAATTAAAGTAATTTCTTTCGTTTCAACAAAGTATTTTTTTTTTATTTCAACAAAATGAGTATTTTCTTTTCATGATGTAGAAAAAGTATTTTCTTTTATTTCAATAAAATGAATGCTTTATTTTCATGTCGTAGAAAAAGTACTTTTTTTTCAATCAAGAAAAGAGTATTTTCTTTTTAGCTATGGAGCACAAATTTCAATGTTGTTTTTGCGTAAAAAAAAATAAAGCATCACATTAGTTCCTTTGGGTTTGTGTGAATTTTTAGAAAAATAATTAAATTTTTGAAGAAAATAGAGTCATGAAAACATTGGGTATTTGGGGAGCGGAGGGGAGGAAGGAAACATGTGGACTTGGGGGAAGGGGGTGAGGAGAGTACCATAAAAAAATATTTTCCTAAAATAATATTTTTTACTCTTTAACCAAACACTAGAAAATATTTTTTCCGAAAAATATTTTTCACTCACCAACCAAACAAAGAAAAATAAGTGATAAAACCATTTATTTTCCATAAAAATATTTTATAAGAAAATATTTTCCACTAAAAACATATTCGCAAGTACCAAATACAAGTCTTGTAATGTTTAAAAAATAAAGTCTAAAAAGAGAGAAGCAAAAACGACTTAACTCCAGTTCTCATTGAACATTAGAAAGAAACGTTTGAACTGGTTCTTGTAATGTTCTCTCCTAGCTTTAACTTTCACAAGATGGATTGGAGTTGCATTTCAAAATCTTCTGAGCAAAAGTTCTCAGGTAGAGAAACAAACATTCTATGCATTGGATTAATGAATTGATCATTTTTTGGTTTATCTATACTAACGTGAAACTAAATTGTTTTAATTTGTCAAAAATAGAAAGTAGCTGAAACTTGGCTGAGATCTGTATTATCTCTTATTGTCGAATTCTTTTAACTTTTCAAGTCTATCTTTTTTCCTCAGCCTGGCAGCCAAGCAGGGGCGGAGCTAGCTCATTGAGTACGGGTTCAGCCGAACCCAGTCGCTTTAGTCCAATCCATATGTTTGTCTTAAAAAATCCATTGAATATGTATAAATTATTAATTTAGAACCCAATAACTTGAAATGATTAGAACCCCTAACCCATAAATTTTAAATCATGATTCTGCCTCGACAACCAAGGCGGATCTAAGATTTAAGTTTAATTGGTTCAGCGTTCCAGTGAATTATTTAACTTTCATAAGAAATGGTCTAATTGGTGCTAATATTTGAGAGTGAAAAAGAAAAGTAAATTGTTAATAAATTTGTTTGTGTTTGTTTTCTTCTTACGTTTGGAGGTAAAAGACGACATACTTCCGTAAACTCTTGGACGGAGGGGATGGGATAAGAGCATTGTGCTAGGTGAGTTGGAGCACTATGAGAGTCGTCGAAATTTTGGATATTGTAGGCGTATAAAGACTGAGGAGGTTGTGGAGGCTATGCGTAAGATGAGCAGGGGCAGAGCAACCCGACTAAATGAAATTTCGGTGGAGTTTTGGAAGTACGCAAACAGGGAAGACGTAGAGTGGCAGACGAAATTTCGGTGGAGTTTTGAAAGTACGCAAACATGGAAGACATAGAGTGGCTATTAGATTGTTTAATGTTATTTTTAGGACGAAAAAATGCCCGAAGAATGGCGGTGGAGTACGATGATTCCGTTGTACAAGAACAAGGGCGATATCCAAAATTGCTATAACTATAGGGGTATTAAGCTGCTAAGTCATACCATAAAAGTGTGGGATAGGGTGGTAGAAGCGAGGATGAGGCGAAGTGTGTCTATTTTCTAGAACCAATTCTGATTTATGCTGGGGCGTTCAGCTATGGAAACTATTCGCCTTGTTAGAAGACTGGTAGAGTAGTACAAAGAGTGGAAGATGGATCTGCATATGATGTTCATTGATCTTGAAAAAATATATGATAAAGTTCCGAGGGAGGTTTTGAGATGTTTGGAGGCTAGAGGTATTCTGGTAGCTTACATTAGGGTGACTAAGGACATGTATGATGGAGCTAATACCCAAGTAAGGACGGTGGATGGGGACTTGGAACACTTCCTAGTTAAGATGGGTTTACATTAGGGATCGGCTCTCAGACCTTTTTAATTTGCTTTGGCGATGAATGCTTTGATGCCGCACAACCAAGGAAAGGTGACATGGTGCATGTTATTCGCTGAAGATATAGTATTGATTGACAAGACGCGAGTTGGAGTTAACGCGATGCTGGAGGTTTGGAGACAGACCCTAGAGTCGAAAGATTTCAAGTTGAGTAGGAACAAGATAGAATACTTGGAGTGCAAATTCAGTGAAGTGACTCATAAAACGGATGTGGGCGTGAGGCTTAACTCACAAGCCATCCCAAGAGACCTAGTTTTAAGTACCTTGAGTCAATAATCCAAGGTAATGAGGAGATTAACGATGATGTCACACATCGTGTTGGAGCGGGGTGGATAAAATGGAGGTTAGCACCCCGTATGTTATATGACAAGAATGTACTACTTAGATTTAAAGGTAGGTTTTACAGAGTGGTGGTTAGATCGACTATGTAGTATGTGGCAGAGTGTTGGCCTGTCAAGAAATTCCACGTCCAAAAGATAAAAGTGGCAGAAATGAGAATGTTAAGATGGATGTGTGGGCGTAGCAGTGAAAGATAAGATTATGAATGAAGATATTAGGTACGAGATCAGAGTGGTCTCCGTAGAGGACAAGATGTGAGAAGTGAGGTTAAGATGGTTCAAGCATGTGAAAAGAAGGGACACAACTGCTCCAGTAAGGAGATGCGAGATGTTAGTCATGGTGGGTATGAGGAGAGGTAGAGTTGTGCCAAAGAAGTCATGGGAGGAAGGGGAGGCGATTAGGCAGGACATGACATAATTCCGACTAACCAAAGACATAATCTTTGATTGGAGGGTGTAGAGGTCGAGTATTAGGATTGAAGGTTAATAGGTTACTGATCGTTTGTCTTTTCCTTATCAATAATATTCGTATTGCTTTTGCATTCCTTTAGGCTTAATTTTTTTAAACTAAAGGTTGTTCTGTTTCTTACTTCTATACACATTATTGTCTCTTTTGCTTCGATTTATTTAATATTATGTTGTTGGTACTGCTTGCTGTTATTGCTTTTTTTCTCATATACTTTGTGTCGAGAGTCTATCGAAAATAATCTCTCTATCTTCACAAAAGTAGGGGTAAGGTATGCGTACATCCTACCCTTCCCAGACCTCATTTGTGAAATTATCACTGGATTTTTTGTTGTTGTTGTTGTTGTTAAGGACGGGTATATATTAATATCTTCAGATTGTCTATTAAGATAACGGTTTTAACAAGTATTTGGTTAGTACTCCCCCTGTCCACTTTTACTTGTCCATAATGGACTTTGCACTTCCCTTAAAATATATATTTTACCATAATATTCATAATAATGATAATATTTTAAAAAGTTTTGGAAAATAATTTGAGAAATGAATAATCAATGATAAGGATAAAATATATTTTTAATAGTGAACAAATACAAGTGAACGAAAGAAATACTATTTAAGGATATCGATAAGAGCCCCTCACACAGTAAGTGTGGATTTATTAAGGTCGAAGGAGTGATAAAGACAAAAATAAGGATTTATTATATTTTAAACTGATAAATAATAATAATGAATTTATAACAAAGGAGCTAGGGATAGGTGAAATGGATCATATATATAGCGCCTAAATTTCAATTTGAAAAGACAGTAGTGATAGATATTCGTACAGTAGTGATAGATATTCGTCCTCTACTACATCTGTAATAATTGTTTTTCCTACAGATACTACGTACTAAAAATTTGTAATGATATGCAACTAGCATTTCATGCATGAATCTATCACAATCTTTGGAATTATTACAAATGCTAAACCCTAAACACAATCTTTGGAATATCTCTGCCGGTAAACAATACTCCTTTCGTCTCAATTTAGATGAGATAGTTTGACTCGGCAAGAAGTTTAAAAAAAAAAAGAAAACTTTTAAAATTTGTGATCTTAAAAGCTTAAAGAGTAAAAGGTTTGTGGGGCCATAACATTTGTGTGGTTATAAAAGCTTCTCATTAAGGGTAAAATGGATAAAATAAAGAGTTTAAAGTTGAATTATTTCTAAATTTGAAAATGTGTCATTTATTTTGTAACAGACTAAAAAAAAAAGTATCTCGTCTAATTTGAAAGAGAGAGAGTAATAGGTTGCTACTTGCTAGAAAACAAAAACTTGGCTTTATTCTCACATATAATTGCAAATAAAAACATTATATGTATGGCCCTTGAAATTGATTGAATGAAATAGTCCGCTCTTGTGTTTTTAGTGTTCTATCATTTTCAACCAGATAAATGAAAAATGAAATAAATGAAACAAACAAGTTATTACTACCTGATCACGTCCAAATCTAGTCCTAAAAAGGATAAGCGGTCGCTGTAAATATAATACGGTCTAAAAGTCTGGAGTCGAAACACACAGAGAACTAAGGTTTCGCTATAACTATTCAATATCATCAAGAAGAAAAATTCGAATAAATTCCTAAGTTATAAAGATTAAGATTCTGATGTCTAACTAATTAACTAACAAATTAAAGAAGTAAATTAACAACTAAAGATACTAAGGGTTGAAAACTAAATTAAGGAGGTCTAGAGTTATGATTTTACCAATTGTCGGAATCTTTCCCGCTACGTCTCCTACAATTTCGTCTAAGTATTCTCTACTAATCATGAGCACTCGACTTATCGTAATTCTCTCTCGAGCAACTACAATAATGTACTAGTTATATTCTCTCGAATTACGCTAGCTTGCACTTTTTTACCGCTCAATATGATCACGTCAAAGCTTTGTTATCTCTAATCTCGCTTTTAAACCCGCCATATTGATCTCTCATATATCTTGGGAATGATGTTGTTCGACAACAACCTAAATATGCACTCTTTCTCAAGCAATACACTAAATAGGCACAGTCAATTGATGGTCATTCAATCAACTAAAATAAGTATGGAGTTGAATAAGTAAGGATATTCAAAAGGCAAAATTATATTGACATATTACGGGAGTTCATACTCCAAAAGGTTCCATGAAGAAATAAACTAGCCATTCACAAAAGTATGTGAAAACACAATAAAAAATTCATAACTAACAATGAAAAATAGGAAGAAGAAGGGGAAAAACTCGTGGTTGAGTCTTTCTCCTTGCTTCTAGCATATTCTTGCCTCCTTAGGTATTGTCTAACCCTAGAGTAATGTCTCACCCACTGAAAAATAGGTTTAGAACCCCTTTTATACATATTAGGGGCGTGTAAGGTTAAAACTACCAAGTTCTAGCCGAAATAGGAAAAGTTTCCTGATTCCGCGTTTTGAATCACGCCTGGCGCAAAGCTGGGCGCCCAACTCTGTGTAGTGTTGTCTTTTGCGTTTTGAACTGTGCCTGGCTCAAACCTGGACGCCGAAAACCATACTCCTCTAAATTCTTTCATTTTAGCTTCAATTTATGCACAATCCTTCCATATCACCTCCGATTGAGCTCTACACATAAAAATATCATTATTAAGCTCTAATCACAAATATTTTCACTAAACAAGGTTAGGGCATAATGCAACGCAATTTATAGGCAAAAATATGAATTTTTAGCCTAACATCACCACCCCACACTAAAGATCTTGCTCGTCTCGAGCAACCTAAAACTTTGCTAACCCAACAACGCCACACAAGACATCATACAACGGAGGAACAATTAGCAATTCAACGCTCTATACCTATGAACATGGTTGATACCAATAATTAAGCCATTACATACATATTTTGCAATGATCCAACAAGTCATTTTGACTTTTAGAACCCCGTTTCCCTAAATAAAATTTCTCGTATGTGCTTTTATAAATTATAACTTGCGGGAATGGTTGGTTCGTGATTTGAAAGTGTTCGGGTTGAAATCGGAACACTTGGTTCCTTAAGTTGGCCTTAAAATGCTAAGTTTAACTTCGGTCAATATTTTGAGAAAATGACCCCGGAATAGAATTTTGATGATTCCAACAGCTCCGTATGGTGATTTTGGACTTAGGAGCGTATTCGAAATTTTATTTGAAAGTCCGTAGTTAAATTAGGTTTGAAATGGCTAAAATAGGAATTTAAATTTGGAAGTTTGACCGGGGAGTTGAATTTTTGATATCGGGGTCTAATCCAGTTCCAATTTTTTTATAGCTCCGTTATGTCATTTATGACTTATGTGCAAAATTTGAGGTCAATCGGACTTGATTTGATAGATTTCGGCATCAAATATAGAAGTTGGAATATGTTAGTTTCCGTTAAGCTTGAATTGGGGTGTGATTCATGTTTCTAGCGTTGTTTGATATGATTTGAAGTTTTGACTAAGTTCGTATCATGTTTTATGACTTTTTTGTATATTTGATTGAGATACTCGGGGTCTCGGGTGAGTTTCAGACGGTTAATGGACCAAACATTTGCACTTAGAGTTGCTGAAATCTGGTGTCTGGTTTTCTTCTATGCGATCGCGTGAGAAGCTCCGCGATCCCATAGACTTAATTGTGAAGGAGAAAGTTTAAGTTCTGTTCGTCCCATTTTCCATTTTTAACGATTTGGAGTTCAGATTGAGGCGATTTTTGGGATATTTTCGAAAAAACCATCGGGGTAAGTGTTCTTAACTCAATCTTGGTTAGATTATCCGAATCCATCACTGTTTTTAACAATTAATTGGTGATTTAAGTTGGAAAAAATTGAAAATCCTCTTGGATAGATTTGAGGATTTAAGGGTGGAATTGTTATCGGAATTTAGTCATTTTGGTATGGTTAGACTCGTGGTTGAATGGGCGTTCATATTTCGTAATTTTCGCCGGATTCCGAGACGTGGGCCCCGCGGGCAATTTTTGAGTTAATTTCTGATTTTTATTGAAAAATGTAGTATTTTTATTATGGAATTGATTCTATAATTTTTGTTGATTGTGTCGAATTAATTATGACTAAATTCGAGTCGATCGGAGTCGGAAAATCGAGAAAAAAGCATACTACTTGGTTAAATTGGACAAGTCGAGGTAAGTGACTTGTCTAACCTTGTGTGGGAGAAATTTCTCTTAGGATTGGTATTGAAATGATAAATTGAAATGTGTTGAAAGTCATGTACACGAGGGGACGAGTGTGTACACGGGCTAAATGTGAAAGATTATGTCTTTAAATTATGTAGATCGTTGTTGCATATTAATTAAATAATTTTACCTTGTTATATTCTTCATCATTGATTTAAATGTTTATATTTTAAATTTGCTTAACTTTTCCTGCTAATTGTTTTACCTATTTAGTTGAAACTTGATTTCTTTTATTCTGTGCATTATTTGAAGGGTGATTTTCTTTAAATTAAATATTATTAATATGAATTATTTGACATTTTAAATTTTGTATTGAAGCAACGTATTAAAATTTTGAAATATTATTTTGTTGAGTTATTTATTCCCGAATATTTTATGAGATTTTCGTACTCATTGTGACGGAGCCGTGAGCTCTTTATTATGGAAAAATATGGTTGTTGATTTATTTTGGCAAATTAAAATATTTGGGCACTTGAGGTACAAATTGTGATATATTGTGATATTGATACGCATGCGGTGGTAGAAGTTCTGGGTATTAAAATGCATGCGGTGAGATAATGGTGGCTTGATACGCGTGGCTAGTAGGAGAAACTACTAGAAGTCATGCGGTGTGATAAGGGTAGCTAAAACGCGGGATGCTATTTCGGAAAAAATATTTTCTTTAAAATAAATTGTGAAGGCTCCCGCGGTGGTATAAGGAAATGAGATATTATGAATTTATTTATAATTTGGGACTACGAGGCGGTACCTCGGGAGTGCCCTTGTTGATATTGATTTATGGCCGCAGTTGCCTTTGATTATTGTTGTGATTTTTCTTAAAGTTGAAAAGAATTTTGTTTTGTTTCCGTGAGGTATTAATTGCCATTATTTGGTGTAATTAAATGGTTACATACTACTTGACTCATTTCCATTGTCATTTTATCATATTATATTATTAAACATTTTACCATGCCATTATTTATTTTTTTCCAGTAGGGCCTGACCTGACCTCGTCACTACTCTACCGAGGTTAGGCTTGGCACTTACTGGGTACCGCTAAGGTTTACTCATACTATGCTTCTGTACATCTTTTTGTGCAGATCTAGGTACATCTTACCAGCCCATACATCAATGAGTTACCGGTGTACGGAGATTTCGAGGTATATTTGCCAGCGTCCGCAGACTCCGGAGTCCCCTTCTATCATTATAATGTTGCTTCCTTATTTTATTTAGACCTTGATATATATAGATACATTGAGGATAAATTCTTAGAAGTTTGTGACTTATTTCTACCGGCTTTTGGGAGTGGTAATTATTTGAATTGTAGTTTATTTATTTCAGATATCTATTATTATTCCGCATTGATAGGCTTACCTAGTCTTGCCATCACAACCTCCTACGGAGGGAAATTGAGGGGTCGTGACAAGTTGGTATCAGAGCTCTAGGTTCATAGGTGTTATGAGTCACAAACAGGTTTAGTAGAGTCTTGCGGATCGGTTCAGAGACATCTGTACTTATCTTCAAGAGGCTATGGAATTGTTAGGAAAAATATTCATATCTTTGATTCCTTATCGTGCGTAATTGTTGACTTCAAAGTTCTAAACCATTATCTTTCTATTCTCTCATAGATGGTGAGGACACGCACAACTAGATCCGATGATCAGACACCCGCGTCCCTTGTTGGAGCCGCAAGAGGTCGGGGTCGGGGCAGAGGCCGAGCCAGAGGCCGAGGAAGACCACACGATACAGCCAGAGCACCTGTATGAGCTGCTGCACCAGTAGCTCCAGTTGGAGAGCAGGCACCTGAGACGCCTGTTACTACTCCTACACTTCAGGAGACTCTTGCCCAGTTGTTGAGCATGTTTGACACTCTAGCTCAGGCAGGGTTAGTTTCACTTGCTCCAGACACATCTCAGGCCGGGGGAGGAGCACAGACTCCAGCCGCCCGTACTCTAGAGCCACGGGTCCAAGTTGACCATGCCCCAGAGGTTATACCAGTGCATCCAGTTGTCCCAGTTCGGCATGAGATTAGAACAGTTTCAGAGGGGGAGCAACTCAGGCTCGAGAGGTACAAGAAGTACCACCCTCCCACGTTCAGCAGTTTAGCATCTGAGGATGCTCATGGTTTTCTAGAGGAATGTCACCGTATCCTTCGTACTATGGGTATTGTGGATTCCAGTGGGGTTTCTTTCACAGCATTCCAGTTTAGAGGAGCAACCTACTAGTGGTGGCGGGCATATGAGTTGGATAGTCCCGCTGAGGTATCTTCACTCACTTGGACTCAATTTTAAGATATGTTTTTAAGGGGGTATGTTCCTCAGAGTCTTAGAGATGCATGGCGCAAATAGTTTGAGCAGCTGCGCCAGGGTTCTATGACCGTGTCAGAGTATGCGGTCCGATTTAGTGAGTTGGCTAGGCATTCACCAGCCTTAGTTGCTACTATTCGAGAGCGGGTTCACAGATTTATTGAGGGCCTCCACCCTAGTATCAGATTCAGTATGGCCCGAGAGCTAGAGATGGACATCACATACCAACATGTGGTGTCAATTGCTAGGAGATTGGAAGGTATGCGGACTCGGGAGAGGGAAGATAGGGAAGCTAAGAGACCCCGAGATTCTGGCACATATAATAATTCTTGTGCCCAAGTTGCAACCCGTCATGGTAGAGGTTATGTGAGCCCTCCTATTCATTCAGCACTTCCAGCTTCCAGTGGTATTCCGGCTACTCCCACATCTCAGGTTTCATATTATGCACCGCTAGTGTCTACTGTACCTCCTGTACATGGTGCTTTCAACAATCAGTGCACTCGATCAGGCCCGAGCCAGTCCCAGCAGCAACGTCCTCCGAGGGCTTGTTTTGAGTGTGGTGACACTAGTCATATCATGAGAGATTGCCCCAGATTTAGGAGGGGTGCACCTCCACAGATTTCTCAGGCCCCACCTATTCCACAGGGCCCTCAGGCTTCTCAGGCCATGATTACTGCACCAGTTTCCACTCCACCTGCACAGCCAGCTAGAGGTGGAGGTCGTACAGGTAGAGGTCGCCCTAGAGGGGGAGGCCAAGCCAGATATTATTCTCTTCCTGCTAGGACAGAGGCCATTGCATCCGATTAGGTTATCATATGTATTATTCCGGTCTGTCATAGAGAAGCATCAGTCTTATTTGATCTAAGCTCCACTTATTCTTATGTGTCATCTTATTTTTCCCCATATTTGGGCGTATCACGTGATTTCTTGAGTTCTTCTGTTTATGTATCTACACTCGTGGGTGAATCTATTATTGTGGACCATATGTATCGGTCGTGTTTAATTGTTATCAGTGTTTTTGAGACCAGAGCTGATTTATTATTGCTCAGTATGGTGGATTTCGATATTATTTTGGGCATAGACTGGTTGTCGCCCTATCACGCTATTCTTGATTGTTACACCAAGATGGAAACGTTGGCTATGCCAGGTCTACCGCGGCTAGAGTAGAGAGGTACCTCGGATCATGTTCCTAGCAAGGTTGTTTCATTTCTTAAAGCTCAACGAATGGTTGAGAAGGGGTGTGATGCGTATCTGGCCTATGCGAGAGATGTTAGTATTGATACTCCTACCGTGGAGTCAGTTCCTGTAGTAAGGGATTTTCCTGATGTATTTCCAGCGGATCTTCCGGGTATGCCACCCGATAGGGATATTGAATTTGGCATTGATTTGTTATCAGGCACTCAGCCCATTTCTATTCCACCATATCGTATGGCCCCAACAGAGTTGAAAGAATTAAAAGAACAGTTACAGGAATTGCTTGATAAGGGCTTTATTCGGCCTAGTGTATCGTCTTTGGGGTGCTCTTGTCTTATTTGTAAAGAAGAAGGATGGTTCTATGCAGATGTGTATTGATTACAGCCAGCTGGACAAGGTTACAGTGAAGAACAATAATCCATTGCCACGTATTGATGACCTATTTGATCATCTTCAGAGTGCCAGGATATTCTCAAAAAATTGACTTGCATTCAGGCTATCATCAGTTGAAGATCCGAGAGCCAGATATCTCGAAGACTGCCTTTAGGACTCAATATGGTCATTATGAGTTCCTTGTAGTGTCATTCGGGCTAACCAATGCCCCAACATTATTTATGCACTTAATGAATAGTATATTTCAACCCTATCTTGATTCTTTCGTCATTGTGTTTATTGACGACATTCTGGTGTATTTCCGGAGTCGGGAAGATCATGAACAACACTTGAGGACTGTGCTTCAGACTTTGAGAAAAAAAAGTTATATGCAAAATTTTCAAAGTGTGAATTCTGGCTTGATTCAGTGGGATTTTTGGGTCATATAGTTTCGTGCGAGGGGATCAAGGTAGATCCGAAGAAGATTGAGGCAGTGCAGAGTTGGTGCAGACCGTCCTCAGCTACGGAGATCCGGATTTTTCTTAGTTTGGCAGGGTATTATCGCCGATTTGTAGAGGGTTTCTCTTCTATTGTTGTTTCTATGACCAAATTGACCTAGAAATGGTGCTCCGTTCAGGTGGACAGAGGAATGTGAGGAGAGCTTCCAAAAGTTCAAGACAGCTTTGACTACAACCGCAGTATTAGTGCTACGTACAGGTTAAGGGTCTTATACTGTATATTGTGACGCGTCGCGTATTAGTCTCGGAGCAGTGTTGATGCAAGACGGTAGGGTGATTGCCTACGCATCCATATAGTTAAAGGTACATGAGAAGAATTATCCGGTCCATGACCTTAAGTTAGCAGCTATTGTTCATGCCTTGAAGATTTGGCGACATTATTTGTACCGTGTCCATTTAGAGGTCTACACCGATCACCAGAGTCTACAACATCTGTTTAAACAGAAGGATCTTAATTTGCAGCAGCGGAGATGGTTAGAGTTGCTTAAAGATTATGATATCACCATTCTCTATCATCCCAGGAAGGCTAATGTAGTGGCCAATTCCTTGAGTTGTAAGGCGGAGAGTTTGGGCAGCTTAGCATATTTACAGGTAGCAGAGAGGCCTTTAGCCTTGGATGTTCAGGCCTTGGCCAACCAGTTTATCAGGTTGGATATTTCCGAGCTGAGCCGAGTTTTGGCTTGTGTGGTTTCTCAGTCTTCTCTTTATGATTGTATCAGAGAGCGTCAGTACGATGACCCCCCATCTCCTTGTCCTTAAGGATACAGTTCAGCACGGTGATGCCAAGGAAGTCACTATTGGAGATGACAATATATTAAGGATGCAAGGCAGGATATGTGTGCCTAATGTAGATGGTTTACATGAGTTGATTCTCCAGGAGGCTCACAGTTTGCGGTACTCCATTCATCTGGCTGCTGCAAAGATGTATCAGGACTTGAGACAACACTATTGGTGGAGGCGGATGAAGAAAGACATAGTGGATTATGTTGCTCGGTGTCTAAATTGTCAACAAGTTAAAAATGAGCATCAGCGACCGGGTGGATTGCTTCAGAAGTTAGAGATTACAGAATAGAAATGGGAGCGGATCACTATGGATTTCGTTGTTGGACTTTCACGGACTCAGCGGGAGTTTGATGTAGTTTGGGTGATTGTGGATAGACTGACCAAGTTAGCTCATTTTATTCCTGTGATGACTACATATTCTTCCGAGCAGTTGGCTCAAGTCTATATTCGCGAGATTGTCAGACTTCATGGCATACCAGTATCTATCATCTCTGACCGGGGTACACAGTTTACATCACAGTTTTGGAGGAATGTACAGCGAGAGTTGGGTACTCGTATGGAGTTGAGTACAACATTTCACCCTCAGACAGACGGGCAGTCCGAACGCACTATTCAGATATTGGAGGATATGCTTTGTGCGTGTGTGATAGATTTTGGGGGTGCTTGGGATTAGTTCTTATCACTTGCAAAGTTTTCTTACAACAACACTACCAGTTGAGCATTCAGATGGCTCCGTATGAGGCCTTGTATGGTAGGCGGTGCCGGTCTCCAGGCTATTGGGTGCAGACTTGGTTCAGGATGCCTTGGAAAAGGTTAAATTAATTCAGGATCGACTTCGTACAGCCCAATCTAGATAGAAGAGTTATGCGGATCGGAAGGTTCGTGATGTTGCATTCATGGTTGGTGAGCGGGTCCTGCTCCGGGTTTCGCCTATGAAGGGTGTGATGAGATTCGGGAAGAAGGGCAAGTTGAGCCCTAGGTATATTGGGCCTTTTGAGATTCTTGAGAGAGTTGGAGAGGTGGCTTACAAACTTGCACTACCACTTAGTCTCTCTGCAGTTCATCCAATATTCTATGTTTCTATGCTTCGAAAATATCACGACGATCCGTCTCATGTGTTAGACTTTAGTTCGGTTCAGTTGGACAAGGATCTATCTTATGTTGAGGAACTAGTGGCTATTTTAGATAGGTAGGTTCGAAAACTGAGGTCAAAGAACATTGCTTCCGTGAAGGTTCAGTGGAGGGTTCATCCGGTCGAGGAGGCGATTTGGAGACTGAGCATGATATGCACAACTGCTATCCTCATCTTTTCACCACTCCAGGTATAATTCTAAACCCATTCGAGGACGAACGTTTGTTTAAGAGGTGGAGAATATAATAACCCAACCGGTCATTTGGACTTTTAGAACACTGTTCCCCTAAATAAAACTCCCTGTATGTGCTTTTATAAATTATGACTTGCGAGGATTGTTGGTTCGGGATTTGGAAGTGTTCGGGTTGAAATCGGAACACTTGGTTCCTTAAGTTGGCCTTAAAATGCTACGTTTGACTTCGGTCAACATTTTGAGAAAACGACCCCGGAATAGAATTTTGATGATTCCAACAGCTCTGTATGGTGATTTTGGACTTAGGAGCGTGTTCGAAATTTTATTTGGAAGCCCGTAATTAAATTATGCTTGAAATTGCTAAAATAGGAATTTAAGTTTGGAAGTTTGATTGGGGAGTTAACTTTTTGATATCGGGGTCGGAATCCAGATTCGAAATTTTTTATAGCTCCGTTATGTCATTTATGACTTGTGTGCAAAATTTGAGGTCAATCGGACTTGATTTGATAGGTTTCGGCATCGAATATAGAAGTTGAAATATGTTAGTTTCCGTTAAGCTTGAATTGGGGTGTGATTCGTGTTTCTAATATTGTTTGATGTGATTTGAAGTTTTGACTAAGTTTGTATCATGTTTTAGGACTTGTTGGTATATTTGGTTGAGGTCCCCGGGGACTCGGGTGAGTTTCGGACGGTTAACAGACCAAACATTTGCACTTAGAGTTGCTGAAATCTGGTGTCTAGTTTCCTTCTATGCGATCGCGTGAGAAGGTTCGCGATCGCGTAGACTTAATTGGGAAGCTGGAAAATTTGTGCTATGCGATCGCGTGGGCAAGTCCGCGATCGCGTAGGTTTGACAAGCTGTGCTATGCGAATGAATGACTAAGACCGCGTTCGCGAAGAGGACACGAGGCAGAACCTAGTCCACACACTTAACCCTTCGCGATCGCGTGGATGAGTCTGCGATCGCGTAGGTCTAGGAATGCTGTGTTTTAAGATCGCGTGGAGTTATCCGCAATTGCATGAGCTTAATTCTGGGCAACCTTATTTTGTTCTTCGCGATCGCGTGCCTTTGGCCGCTATCACATAGAAGAAAAAAGCCTGGATAGAAAGTTTAAGTTCTTAACTAGGGGAGATTTTCGGAGAAACTATCGGGGTAAGTTTTCTTAACTCAATCTTGGTTAGATTACCCGAATCCATCATTGTTTGTAACAATTAATTGGTGATTTAAGTTGAAAATATTTGAAAACCCTCTTGGATAGATTTAAGGATTTGAGGGCCGAGACGTGGGACCCACGAGCAAATTTTGAGTTAATTTTGAATTTTTATTGAAAAATATAGTATTTTCTTACGGAATTGATTCTATAATTTTTGTTGACTGTGTCGAATTAATTAAGACTAGATTCGAGTCGATCGGAGTCGGAAAATCGAGAAAAATGCATACTACTTGGTTAAATTGGAGCAAGTCGAGGTATGTGACTTGTCTAACCTTGTATGGGAGAAATTTTCCCTAGGATTGGTGTTGAATTGATAAATTGAAATGTATTGAAAGTCGTGTACACGAGGTGATGAGTGTGTACACGGGCTAAATGTGAAAGATTACGTTTTTAAATTGTGTAGATCGTTGTTGCATATTAATTAAATAATTTTACCTTGTTATATTCTTCATCATTGATTTAAATGTTTATACTTTAAATTTGCTTGACCTTTTCCTGCTAATTGTTTTACCTCTTTAGTTGAAACTTGATTTCTTTTATTCTGTGTATTATTTAAAGGGTGATTTTCTTTAAATTAAATATTATTAATATGAATTATTTGACATTTTAAATTTGGTATTGAAGCAACGTATTAAAATTTTGAAATATTATTTTGTTGAGTTATTTATTCCCGAATATTTTATGAGATTTTCGTACTCATTGTGACGGAGCCGTGAGCTCTTTATTGTGAAAAAATATGGTTGTTGATTTATTTTGGCAAATTGAAATATTTGGGTACTTGAGGTGCAAATTGTGATATATTGTGATATTGATACGCATGCGGTGATATAAGGTCTGGGTATTGAAATGCATGCGGTGAGATAAGGGTGGCTTGATACGCGTGGCTAGTAGGGGAAGCTACTATAAGTCATGCGGTGTGATAAGGGTAGCTAAAACGCGGGATGCTATTTCGGAAAAAATATTTTCTTTAAAATAAATTATGAAGGCTCCCGCGGTGGTATAAGGAAATGAGATATTGTGAATTTATTTATAATTTGGGACTACGAGACGGTACCTCGGGAGTGCCCTTGTTGATATTGATTTATGGCCGTAGTTGCCTTTGATTATTGTTGTGATTTTTCTTAAAGTTGAAAAGAATTTTGTTTTGTTTCCGTGAGGTATTAATTGCCATTATTTGGTGTAATTAAATGGTTACATACTACTTGACTCATTTTCATTGTCATTTTATCATATTATATTATTAAATATTTTACCATGCCATTATTTATTTTTTTCCAGTAGGGCCTGACCTGACCTCGTCACTACTCTACCGAGGTTAGGCTTGGCACTTACTGGGTACCGCTGTGGTGTACTCATACTACGCATCTGCACATCATTTTGTGCAGATCCAGGTACATCTTACCAGCCCATACATCAGTGAGTTACCGGTGTACGGAGACTTCGAGGTATATTTGCCAGTGTCTGCAGACTCCGGAGTCCTCCTCTATCATTATAATGTTGTTTCCTTATTTTCTTTAGACCTTGATATATATATATATAGACATTGAGGATAAATTCTTAGAAGCTTTTGAATTATTTCTACCGAATTTTGGGAGTTGTAATTATTTGAATTGTAGTTTATTTATTTCAGATATCTATTATTATTCCGCATTGATAGGCTTACCTAGTCTTAGAGACTAGGTGCCATCACGACCTCCTACAGAGGGAATTTGGGGTCGTGACACATTCATACCTTTTTCAACTTTCATATGCCTAAATATTAGTGACCAATTTAAAATACTCAAACAACCTGCCCATAACCACCCAACCTCGAAGATCGACTCGAAGCACTCTCAACTCGTGCACTCACCCAACAAGAGATGTTTAATAATGTCACATGTCCTTCATGAAATCATGTGCCTCACTAAAGAACAAGAGGGTATTTCGTCCACACATTCCAATATGCATACAAATATAATTTAAGGACATCACATATATGAACAAAGAACCACTCACTCTCACAGGGAAATTCATGTGCATTTTGTGGTTGTACCGTAGGCTTGCCCATAGTGTATATCTCTACTAATATAAGCTCGCACAGTCTAAGATAGACTAGGTCTTTACAAGTTGTAATGTAGGTTAAGGAACTGGTAGGATATATTTTAGGTATAGTGACTAACCCTCCTAAGTACTTTAATACACTACACTTAAACTTTTAAATACACAATTTTCATGACCAATTCAAGTAATGCCACGAAACCATATACAACTTGCCCCTTTTTCTTTAAGCACAACTATGCATTCACTAGCCCGGATCACGATGAATATGAGGTGTATTTTCTATATATACTTTTTCTCTTTTTTGTAATTTCTTTGCTTTTCTTTTTCTTCTCTTTTTTTTTCTTCAACACTCTCCATAAATTTAGATTGCCCGGCTAATGATCTTCCAAAACATACATGTATCTTTTGGCTTACTCAAAATCTTCCCCAAATCTTGATAGTACAAGAGGGGGGGGGGTGAATTGCCTATTTAAAAATTATACTGTAAGCAGTTGACTAGTTTACCAATTAGTCGACTAAAAATAAGAACAAGATAATAGTAATGCAGAAATAAAGTGCAGGAATTAAAGACACCAAGATTTTATACTGGTTCGGATTTAATGTAAATCCTACTCCAGTCCCCTTGGGTTGTAAGGGTGTTCTCTTTCAGTGATCGAAGTTTCCTGAGTACAAATTGGTTGATGTAGCTTTACACAAACAGTTTGATCTCTATGTCACTTTTCTCTTCTTGATACAATGCCTCACCAGTGTTTATCTCTTTTTTCTCTCTCACTAATTACACAACAGATCTATAAGAACTGCATTATTTTTTGGAGTAGAACAGAAAAAGTGAAAATGGTTCGTTCAAAGTATGTCTTCTTCAAGTCTGGAACATATGTATATATACACTTATGAGGCCTTCTTGATTCTTGAATGACGTGAATTTTGAGAGATTGCAAACCCAAGGGAGTTGATCATAGATTGTATTGCTAATCATTGATTCTTTTCCTTGCGTTGCTTTTAGAGCTCCGTTAATAGATGGTTTCCTTAATCTATTCTTGGCTGGTATTGCTTCTTGATTCCTTTGGTTTTCTTCTTGATCCTGTACCAAATGTGATATATTATTTTTCATCATTGAAACCTATAATTAACAATCTCCCCCTTTTTGATGATGACAATATATATATATATATATATATATATATATATATATATATATATATATATATATATATATATATATATATATATAAACAACAGTTGACTTCCCTGTAGTCAACTCCCCCTCAATAGGTGCTGCATAGTTAGTCACTCCCCCTCAACAGGTGCTGCATATACTTCAGTCGACTCCCCCTCAACAGGAGTTGCCAATAGTCCTGCAATGTACAACTTTTTTCTCCCCCTTTTTGACATCAGCAAAGAGGAAATATACATACATAGCAAATAAAGTAGAGACAGACACATCATAGGTAAACATTATAGGCATACAGAGTTTAGCAAAAGTAAAGAAAAGTATCCAACAACTGGTTATCCATTCCAAAACAACAAAACAACAAAAAATGTTTTAAACTTCCACAACTAACGACACAAGAAATAAGTAAGAGTGTTGCAAATCACCTCCTTCAGGCATTCAAAGCTAGCATTGGCTGAAATTATCACCCCATCAATTCTGTCATGTACTTATCTGAAAGCTTTGACTGCATTCTCTCCAAGTTTGAGAATTATAACCCTCATCTTTGAAACATCGGACCCAGTCTCCTTGGAGATCACATGGATGTCCCCAACAGTGGATTGAGTTGCAGCAAGAAAGTCCTTGATGATGGTCAGCTTGTTGTCAATGGCTGTCAGTTTCTCCGTAAGATCAGGATCATTTACACTATGATGGGAAACATAAGCTTTGATCTTGAAATCAGGCTGAACGTTCTTGACTTCACCTTCCTGTTTCTTCACCTAGGAATCCTTAACACACACATACCCAATACTAAAGAAAGCTCTAGAGTTGTAGAATTTTGAAACATAGACAAAAGGGTATTCTGAGATAGGGATGTTGTGGGCTTCCAAAATGTGGGTGATAGCCATACCATATGGCAAACTGTTGGGATCATCTGCACTCTAAATCATGAAATTTATGATCCAAGAAGATAGTTAAACTTTGAGTTTGGTCATAAGACAGTAGACAAGAAAGGTATCTCGTTGAGAGAAGGTGGAGAATGATCCAGTATGAGGAAGAAGAGTGGTTGCAACAATGTGGGCCAAAACTCGGGTTTCAAAACTAACATCACTGGGACCTAACTGGTTAGGAAGAAAATCAGATGGACAATCAATAATACAACATTTTGCTTGATCAAAAGAAATATCAAAACCATCAGGCGAAGTATTCTTGAAAAGCATAGGAAAACTGGAGCACTTATATTGAAAGATTGGGTCAAACATGGTACAATCAAGAACAATGCGTTTACCTAAGACTAGGGATTCCAACTTATCAGGCTTGCTAGAGCGAATATTTGCATAAAACATTCTCACTAAAGGTTCATAGACTTTGGGAGGGGGTACAGAGAGGAATTTAGACTATCCTTGAAAAACAAACAGATCCTTTACCTTACAATTGAGGGCCTCCATATCGTCAAGATCGACTACTCTGCCATAAGCAATGGGCTTGCTTTTCATAGAAACAAAGAAATACCTATTTGGGGTATCCCAGAAATTGAGGTCGGATTCTAGAGAACTCGAGAGGTCTACTTTAGATTTCTTGGGGGTAAGAGATTCATGAGGGTCTTCCATAGGCCTTTTTACAGGGGCTTTTTCTCCTATTTGGTGAGAATGGTCGGATAGTTCTGCCTGAGAAGAGGCAAACCCTTCTGAGTGGTCAGACCCTAGTTCTACTTATTCTGGGGGCTGAGAAGAGGGTTTTCCCTTAGAACGAGTACTTTTTCTTGTGAAGACAGATGGATTCTTGGAGTGTTTAGCCATGGAAATGTTTTGAGAAGGAGTTTGAAGGAGTTTTGAGAAGGGTTTCTGAGCGATGGAAACAATAAAGACAGAGAAGAGGGGTTCAGAGGATTAAGAGGATGAGATTTTGACGGTTGAGTGCAGGAAAGGAAAGAGTGTCAGTCAAGATGATTGATTTCCTTTCTTGAAAGCTGCGACTGATGAGAAAAGAGCGGGAAATCGGAGGCGCTAAATTAATGCGCACTTACACAAAAAAAAACAAAATTAAAAACATCAGGCACACAACAATTAAAATCAACACATAGGTCCGAATTTTTATGATCAAGAGAAATAAACCCAAGTAGTTCTCTTAGGGAGCAAAATCTATGTTCAGTAAAGGCTTAGTGAAAATGTCCGCTAACTGATCAGTGGTACCAACAAATGATAATTCTATATCTCTCTTGAGGACATGATCTCTAATGAAATGATGTTTGATGTCTATATGCTTAGCCCTGGAATGATGCACAGGATTCTTTGAGAGATATATAGTACTAGAGTTATCACAAAATATTTGAATAAGTTTGAAAAATAGTTCATAGTCACCCAGTTGATGAGACATCCATAGTAACTGTGCACAACATTGTCCAATGGCAATATATTCTACCTCTGTTATGGATAATGCAACTGGGCCTTATTTTTTACTGTTCCATGATATTAATGCCTTTCCCAGTAATTGACATGTTCCACTAGCGCTTTTTTGTCTCTTCTAAACCCATGATCAAGTAGAAATGAACTAAACCTTTCATACCAGGATCGTGGAGCTCCTCATCAATAAAGCCATTTAAAAAGGCACTTTTGACATCCATCTAAAAAAGGCTAAACCGTTTGAAGGATGCGTATGTAAGAAGAATCCGTATAGACTCTAGTCGAGCTACTGGTGCAAAGGTTTCATCGTAGTCGTCTCCTTGGTTCTTGTCAAATTGATCGAGTTCTTCCTGCATTACTTGTACCTAGGTGGAGTCTTTTAAGGCTTCCTCAACCTTCTTTGTTTCAATCTGGGAGATGAGTGCTATGTTTGATTTTTTCTTGAGTGCTCCCCTGGTTTTCATTCCTTCACTTGGATCTCCTATGATAAACTTTTGAGGGTATTCCGATTCACTTCTCCATTCATTTGGACGTGTTGCACTCCTATGAGTAGTTGACTCCTTCTGTGATTTTGGTTGACTGTTGACAGGTTCATTAGTTGATTCTGTGACCTCGTCTATCCTATCAGTCGACTCTTGAGGTTTGCTTGACTGTGGTGTTTCTTGACTGATATCTTCATCACCTGTAATAATTCCTTTCTCGGCCGTAGTGTTATTTTCATCAAATATGATATGCACTAATTCTTCTACAGATAAAGTGCGTTTATTATAAACCCTAAAAGATCTACTGTTAATGGAAGAATCCAGAAAAATATCTTCATCACTTCTTGGATCAAATTTTTAAGATTGTCCTTACCATTGTTGTGGATAAAATATTTGCTGCCAAAGGGATGGAAATAACCTATGTTGGGCCGTTTACCTTTCCATAGTTCATATATTCTTCTTCAATATGGGTCTTATAAGACATCCGTTGAGAATGTGGCAGACTGTGCTTACTGCTTCTGCCCAAAAATGGTTTGGCAAGGAATATTCCAATATCATAGTTCTAGCCACATCTTGTAGAGTTCTATTTTCCGCTCAACTACTCCATTCTGTTGAGGTGATCTTGGAGCTGAGAAGTTGTGAGTATATCCTTGATCATTGCAGAAATTTTCAAATGCTCTACTTTCGAATTCTCCTCCATGATCATTTTGAATAATTATAATAAGATACTCATTTTCTCTTTTAACTCTCTTACAGAAAATGTCAAAGTTTTACAAAGCTTCATCTTTGTGAGATAAAAAGATCACCCATGTAAAACGTGAGTAGTCATCAACAATAACAAAAATATATCGTTTTTCTCCTATGCTAGTAGTTCTGGTCGGTCCAAACAAGTCCATATGAAGCAATTGTAAAGGCTTGGTGGTAGACACAATGTCTTTGTTTTTGAAGGAGTTTCTGGTTTGTTTACCAATTTGACATGCATCACATACATGATTTCTAGAAAGTTGAGTTTAGGGAGACCAATAACTAAATCATGCTTGGAAATTTTCTCAATAAGATGCATGCTTGTATGACCAAGTTTCTTATGCCACAACCATGGATCATCAGATATAGATGCAAAGCAAATGTGACTATCTAGATTTTCAAAACCATCAAGAATATAAACATTTTCATACCTTTTTCCTGGCAGTATTATTTTACCTGTCTCATCTTCAATGGAACAACTATTTTATTGAATTTAACTTCGTACCCTGAATCACATAGCTGATAAATATGTTGCAGCGTGCAATCCGATCCCATACCATCACTCTCAATCAGGCCCTCGGCCTCACTCAGTCATCAATCTCTCCGGTCTCTCTCTCCCGGGCTCACAGTGTTGTGAAACTAGCCCAAAATAATAATATGACATAGTAATAAATAGCAACAGAGACTGAGAAATGATATGCAATAAATAAATATGACTAAGTACAAAATATCGATGTAATCAATAAGTCAACAGCAAGGAAACAATCACTATAGGTCTTAACAGTACCAACAATAGCCTAAACATGATTTCTAGCATAATTGACAGCTCAATTACTTTATCACATGATGAAAATACGGATATCAACAAGATAAATCCACTATACAGTTTCATGGAAACGACCAGGTCACAATTCGTACGGTGCATGCCCACACACCCGTCACTTGGCATGTGCGTCACCTCAACATCAATCGTATAACACATAACTCGAGGTTTCGAACCCTCAGAGCCAAGTTTAGAAGTGTTACTTACCTCAATTCAAGCAAATCTCTACTCCAACACGCCCTTGCCTCGTGAAACGGCCTCTGAATGCCTCAAATCTAGCCATAAATAATTCAATTTAATCAATACGGGCTAAAGGAATCAATTCCAGAAGAAAATGTTAAGTTATTAATCAAAAGTCAAAAATAGACTCAAAAGCAGGCCCTCGGGCCCACGTCTCGAAATTCGATAAAGGTTACAAAACCCCTAAATCCCATTCAACCCCGAGTCTAACCATACCAAATTTATCAACATCCGACGCCAAATCGTCACCCAAATCCCAAATCAAACTCTCCAAATACCTAGCCTCAAACTCCCAATTTACACCTTAAATACACACCAACTAGGTGGAAAAATCAATGGGGAAGCAAGACTATTGATAAACAATGAGCACAAGGGACTTACCTCAAGAATCCCCTCGCAAAATCCTCTCAATAATCGCCCAAACCCGTGCTTAAAATGTTTGAAATAAAGCCAAACTCGCGAACCCTTGTTTTAATAATTTGCCCTGCACTTCCGCTTCTACGGGAACTTACCCGCTTCTGCGGCGTCGCAGAAGTGACATAATACACGCATTTGCGGCTAAGTCCACTCCTGCGACCCCTCACTCGGCTTTTGTGGACTCACTTCTGCGATAACCCAAGTCGCCTCTGCGGATCACGCCCATCTGCCCAGTTCCGTTTATGCGGTCCCTCTGCCGTATCTGCGGTCACGCAGATGCAGAACTCCCTATCGTACCTGTGCACCTCTCACCGCACATGCGTGGCCGCAAGTGCAGAAAACTCCTCGCACCTACGACCACCTGCACACTCCTCACCAAACTCGCACCTGCGATCAAAGCTCCGCAGGTGCGGTTACACTAGCAGAGGTCAAACTTCAATAATCACTGAACTTTAATTTTTGATCTGTTAACCATCCGAAATCAACCTGAGGCCCCCGGGACCTCAAACAAACATACCAACAAGTCCTCAAACCTCATACAAACTTAGTCGAGCCTTCAAATCACATCAAACAACTTCAAAAACACGAATTGCACCCCAATTCAAGCCTAGTAAAACTAAGGAAATACAACTTTTACGAATGACGCCGAAACCTATCAAAGCACGTACGATTGACCCCAAATTTTGCATACAAGTCACATTTGACATTGCGAACCTATTCCAACTTTCGAAATCGAAATCTGACCTCGATATCAAAAAGTCCACTCCCGGTCAAACTTTTCAAAAATCCAACTTTCGCCATTTCAAGCCTAATTCCACTAGGGTTCTCCAAATTATAATACGAACATGCTCCCAAGTCCAAAATCTCCCAACGGAGCAAACAGAGCCATTAAAACTCCACTCCGGAGTCGTTTACTCACAGATCAACATCTGGTCAATCATTTCAACTTAAGCTTTCAACCTTGAGACTAAGTGTCTCATTTCATTCTGAATTCACTCCGGACCCGAACCGACTACCATGGCAAGTCACATAACAACTATAAAGTACCAAAGATCAGTAAATGGGGGAAATAGGGTTATAACTCTTAAAATGACGTGCCGGGTCGTTACAAGAGTTTGTTTAGATCTTGTGATTCAAGTGCAACTACTTTTGTCTGCCAAATGGTAGGTAGACTCCTCAAAATTTTCCGAACTTGATCACTACTTGAGTATGGTTTACCAAAAGCTTTTAGATCACTAATGATTTTGCTGAACCTTGCAAAAATTTCCTCAATGGATTCTGCTTCTTTCATCTGGAAGAGTTCATAGTCGTGAACCAATATGTTAATGTGAGTTTCTTTCACTTTGCTGATTCCTTCATAAGTAACTTCCAATTTATCTCACATTTCTTTGGTTGTATCACAACTTGAGATTTTCTCATATTCCTCTCCACTTATTGCATTATAGAATAAATTTTGTGCCTTAGCATTGACCTGAACAATTGTCATTTGCTCGTCTGTGTACTCATTTATATCTTCTGGATCAGCAGGTGGATGAGTAGTTGCTGGTAGTGGATAGTTTTCCTTTTTGATAACGCATCATACTTTGACATCATAGGATTTTGCATATATTTCCATACGTACTTTCCAGTGAGAAAAGTGTTGTCCATTAAAATATGGTGGCCTAACCTGCGATGTTCCTTCTTGAAAGAGTGCTCCAACAATTACTTGATTTGCCATGATCTTTTCTCACAAGCTGTTAAGCAAAAAGTGTGAGACTAGTTCTGATACCAATTGAAAGTACAAGAAGGGGGGTGAATTGCTTGTTTAAAAATTATACTGTAAGCAGTTGACTAGTTTACTAATTAGTCGACTAAAAATAAGAACAGGATAATAGTAATGCAGAAATAAAGTGAAGGAATTAAAGACACTAGGATTTTATACTGGTTCGGATTCAATGTGAATCCTACTCTAGTCCCCTTGGGTTGCAATGGTGTTCTCTTTCAGTGATCGAAGTTTCTTGAGTACAGATTGGTTAATGTAGCTTTACACCAACAGTTTGATCTCTGTGTCGCTTTTCTCTTCTTGATACAATGCCTCACCAGTGTTTATCTCTTTTTCTTATATCACTAATTACATAACAGATATATAAGAACTACAATGCTTGTTTGGAGTAGAACAGAAAGAGTGAAAATGGTTCGTTCAAAGTATGTCTTCTTCAAGTCTGGAACATATGTATATAAACACTTCATGAAGTCTTCTTGATTCTTGAATGACGTAAATCCTGAGAGATTGTAAACCCAAGGGAGTTGTTCATAGATTGATTCTTTCCAAGAATAAGGTCAAGTTTTCGTTGATCTTCCTTGATTTATGATCTTGATGAGCTTTTCATCCGTTAGGCATATCTTTTCGTTACTTGAGGCGTATCCTCGAGATCCCTTGATTTCTAGCTTCAATGATCTTCAATGCATCCTTTTGTGATCTCATTTCCCTTTGATTTGGGACCTTCCAGTAATAGCTTATGTCAATCATTTTATAAAATCACTAATTGATTCTTCTTCCGGATCTTTGCTGCTCCTTCCTTTTTCATCGCTAATCTTTGATTCTTTTCCTTGCGTTGCTTTTGGAGCTCCCGTTAATAGATTGTTTCCTTAATATATTCTTGGCTGGTATTGCTTCTTGATTCCTTTGGTTTCCTTCTTGAGCCTGTATCGAATGTAATATATTATTTTTCATCATTGAAACCTATAATTAACAAATCTCACCTTACTCTTCTAGCGACTTAAGTGCCTTCGGAGGTAAAGGTTCAACATAAATTCAATTAAGAACAAAATGGGACTCGACTTGTAATGTGGGTACAAAAGAAAAAGCTTATAGGGTCAAATGGGCTATCTAAGGATAATTTTATTTATGGTGGAATAATAGCTCAACAGACAATCAAAGAAACACCTACATATTCTCCTAGACTCACGAAGCTTACTTATTTTGCTTCGACTAACACACAGGGAAAGTTCTAGACAAACACAAGACAACACATAATGTAATTAAAACCTCACATCACACAATGCGCATGACCCCAGTCAGGACGGTTCCATTCCAACTCTCAAGTTTAGGAAAGTAATCACAAAGTCAAGACATATTAAGCGATAAAGCACTACATGAACAATGAGTCAAGTAACTGAGAGAAAGCATCACAAACAGACTATTCAATCTTTCACGGCATCAATTTTTATCTCATATTAGAAAGGTAATTTTCATGCTAAGGCCTAACTATACTAGTATCAAATAAGTCAAAAGACACATAAAAGCACTCAAGTTTTCTTCCCTCGATTTCCTAAAAATACAAATTATCCGGTTCAAGTTACATCTCCTGAAAAGGAACTGATGCCAAAAAACAATTAAGGGGGATTATTATCTAGGACCTTAATCCCTCAAGAAAGTTGTCCAAGAGATCCATCGTCAGGAAAATTTTCATTTTTTTAGTTAAACTAGCACAACTAAAATATGATAGAAAATCACCCAGACGATCTCCTCACCCCCCTTAAAATTGTGCATTGACCCTAATGCACACCATAAATAACAAAAGGGTGAAAGAAACTCCCTTGTAGGTCAAAGGTCGAAGCACTAGCAGCTCATGGAGTACTCAGACTTCTCCCGGATATTTTTCTTTGTGCGGGCACCCCACACTTAGTTCCAACCATCTAGCTTGATTTTGCTTCCTTCCAATGGCTTTGTTTCCCATGCCCATACACCTACAAAACAAATGACACCACAAAAATAATACATTAAAAAAGGGTAAACAAAGAAAAAAATAACATAAAGCATTAAAGTTGGATTGCCTCCCAACAAGCGTCTGATTTAACGTCACTGCACAATGTGAATTACTTTCTGCCTCCACTTCGAACTTATGAATTGGATCCCAAGTTTTGATTCTTCTGTATGATCATGCTCTTGGGGTGGTGTAAATTCTTGCAAGCCAAAAGTTAAATAATTCCTTATGCACTTTTTGGCTTTAAGCTGAGGAGTATCACCTTGCCTAGATGGCCTCAAAAATTTCAAAATATATGGCTCGCCTACCTCTTCCATTGTCTCCTTTCTACGCTCGTAAGGATCCATTCTCATTTCATCATCTGAACACAATGTAGAGAAGTATTTGGAATGAGATCCAACACGCTCAAATACATAAACTTCGATATGTTCAACATCCTCTACACCAATGATACTAGAGTCAACTAAATATTTTTTCTCAATGTCCTCGGTTGACTCTAGTATCACGCCTTCAACATCGATATCCTTAAATTCTAATTTGCTAGGTTGTTGGTGTTTTACTCCGACCTCCTCCATTAGCACCTCAAATTCATGCTATTCTTGGCTACTATATCCAATATTGGCTTGTTGAGCATTAAAAGCTTCAACCAACTGACTCACTTGTACCTCCAGGTTAAGAATAGTTGCCTCTTGCCTTTGGATAATATCACATTGCCTTTGTATTTACAGTTGTTTCTCATTACTTCATTCCATGAGGTACTTTAACATATCTTTGATCTCCTTCAGTTCAGCTTCCTCGGGTTCTTTGTTCCTATTAACCTCACAAGAAAAAGTAGAACTATCATAATAAGGGGTTAGGGGAGGATACAAAATACAAGCACAACCATAAAAGTGACCATCTTGATCACCACAAATATCACATATATTCCCATACATAAGATTGAGCTAGTGCACATAACTCACTTTCAGGAATATTTTGACAATTTTTCCACAGTTGGTTTCCTCCACAATAAGCACAATGCCGATCAACAGTAGAATTACTAACATCGAAACTCCCATAATTCCAAGATGCCATGTGTCTCAAATCAATAAGTAAAACTAAAATTAAAAAAATCAAATACTAAAAAATAAAATAAAAGTTCAAACTTGAAACCTAACAATATGTACAGCTACAACTACACTGTTAGCTCCCCGGCAACAGCGCCAAAATTAGATCACGTCCAACTCTAGTCCTAAAAAGGATAAGCAATCGCTGCAAATATAATCCGGTCTAAAAGTTCGAAGTCGAATCCCACAGAGAACTAAGGTTCGCTATAACTATTAAGAAGACAAGTTCGAATAAATTCCTAAGTTATAAAGATTAGGATTCTTATGTCTAAGTAATTAACTAACAAATTATAGAAGTAAATTAATAATTAAAGATATTATGGGTTGGAGACTAAATTAAGGAGGTCTAGAGTTATGATTTCCCCAATTGTCGGAATCCTTCCCGCTACGTCTACTACAATTTCGCCTAAATATTCTCTATTGATCATGAGCACTCGGCCTATCATAATTCTTTCTCTAGCAACTACAATAATATACTAGTCATATTCTCTCGAATTACGCTAGGTTGCACTTTTTCATTGCTCACTATGATCACATCAAAGCTTCGTTATCTCTAATCCCACTTTTAAATCCGCCGTATTGATTTCTCATATGCCTTGGGAGTGACGCTATTAGAAAATAACCTAAATATGCACTCTTTCTCAAGAAATACACACTAAATAGGCACAGTCAATTGATGGTCATTCAATCAACTGAAATAAGCACGTAGTTGAACAAGTAGAGATATTCAAAGGCAAAATTATATTAATGTCACGACCCAAAATCTCACATGTTGTGATGGTGCCTATCGCAATACTAAGCAAGACGACAACTCACAAATAATCACGCATCTTTAATTTAGAACATACCGAAACAAGCTCAAATAGTGAAAATCTCATAATAACTGATAAGAAAATACTGCAACTCAATACAAAATCTCCCCAAATCCGGGTGCCACTGAGTACATGAGCATATAAATGACAACATAGTCTGACTGCTAGAACATTGTCTAGAAAGATAGAACAGTACAAATATGTGAAAAGAATGAGAGTCAAGGTCTGCGGACGCCAAGACAGCTACCTCGATAGTCTCCAAATGGATAAAGCTCTAACCTAACAACCGCCTTACCCGAAAGTACCTGGATCTGCACACGAAGTGCAGAGTGTAGTATGAGTACAACCGATCCAATGTACTCAATAAGTAACGTAAATAAACACAACAAGGTAAAAAAAAGCATAAATTATTAATGATACTAGTTATCACCTGTGTAGTTTCATCCTTTAAATCGGTACAGAATAACATTGAAAACTAACTCATCAAGTTTCGTGAGAAAATATCTGTGTGTGTGTGTGTGTGTATAGTTTCTCAAATACTCAGCTCAGACAATATCATGGCATATATAGGTGATATGCAGTTAAATCAGATAAATAATCAAGGAAATGCAAAATCCAACACAACACTGGCCAGATTCCCTTAACTTTCCATGTTCGTTCCAAACCACTGAGCAATATTCTCAATAACCGCGTGTACACCATCAAGAGAAAAACATGAGAGGGTGACCCTAGGGGATGGATCCGTATCCACACGCTGCACGGATAACTCATATGCTAATAATAGAACTCGCACGGACAACTCACGTGCCAATAACATAGATATATAGATCCGCATGAAAAACTCACGTGCCAATAACATAATCCTCCCAGTATGGTCACGAGCCTCCAGTCCAAACATATCATACATGAGCAATTAAACAAGTATACATGTATGTGATGAATGAATAACAATTCTCATACTCCTGGACTGGTATAAATGATATGTTAAAGCGTAGGCATGTGCAGAGTGTGCTATCATAGCTCAAATCGTCAATTTCATCACCGAAAAGCATTTATCAAGTTCGTTCAAGGATTAAACCTCTATGTAGCCCCAAACATGGCTCAAATAATTCACACAAAATGTTACAAATATGAGAAATATCATAGCGTAAAACTTAACAGTCAATCCTAGGATTATAAGAGCCCGAGCACAACCCGAGTATGAATAAATGACATCGGTGCCCGCACATGGATTCATCCCCACGCATGTGCGCACCCAATAACACGTAGCTATAACAACAATTCAAGCAATTAGTGCCTCATCCGAGTTTTAATAAGATACTTACCTCAATCAAATCAAATCACTCCGCTAGCAAGCCCTTTCAATGCATATCGACCTCCGGAAGGTTTGAATCTAGCAAAAAATAACGTAATACTATAAACAAAAGTTATAGGAATTGATTTCAATTAATAAAGCTACGATCTTTAACTAAGGTCAAAAAGTCAACCCCGAGCATATGTCTCGGAATCCAATAAAATTAATAAAATTCGAACACCCATTCAACCATGAGTCCAACCACACCAAAATTACACAATTCCGATCATAACTCGACCTTCAAATCCTCAAATTAAAGCCTATGAAATTTCCACAATTTTCTCCAATTTTTCCAACCCAAAACACAAATTAAATGATAAAAATAATGATAAATTCATGTATATTAATCAAATCCAAGTTAGAATTACTTACCCCAATAAATTTCTTAAAAATCCCATCAAGAATCACCTCAATCTGAGCTCCCAAAGTCCAATTATGAAATTTTACTCTAACCCTTGTTTTGAAATCTTATATTATGCCCAGATGTTCTCCTTCGCGAATGCGGAAAGTGCCTCGCGTTCGCGAAGCACAAAACTCAACTGCCCAAAAATCCTCTTACACGAACACGAAGGCTCCCTCGGGAACGCGATGCTTCACAGAGCTCTGCCTACGCAAACGCGTCCCCCTGACCGTGAACACGAAGACTTAAGGCCTGGTGCCCAAGCCGGCCTCATCCTTCTACGTGAACGCGAGCTCCCTCTCGCGATCGCGATGCACAATTTCCCCAGACTTTCGCGAACACGGTACTCTATTCGTGAATGCGAATAACAATCTTTACCTGCCTCCCAGATACTCTTCGTGAACGCGAGACCTCTCTCGCGAACGCGTATAAGTAAACCAGCAACAAAACAATTAGCAGTTCTTCAAGGTTCAAAATGTGCCGAACATGATCCGAATCACACCCGTTGTCCTGGGACCTCAACCAAACATACCAACAAGTCCTAAAACATCATACAAACTCGCTTGAAGCGTCAAATCACATCAAACAACACTAAAACTATAAATCGCGCATTGATTCAAGCCTTATGAACTTCTAACTTCCAAAACTAATGCCGAAACATACCAAACCAACTCCGATTAACCTCAAATTTTGTACACAAGTCATAAATAATACAACAGACCTATTCCAACTTTAGGAACCAAAATATGAGTCCGATAATCACAAAATCAACTCTCGGTCAAACTTCTCAACTTTTCAAACTTCTATTTTTTCAATTTTCGCCAATTCAAGCCGAAATAACCTACGGATCTCCAAATCAATATCCGGATACACTCCTAAGTCCAAAATTACCCTACAGAGCTATCAGAACCATCAAAACTCCATTCCGGAGCCATTTATATATAAGTCAACATCCGGTCAACTCTTTCAACTTAGACTTCCAACCTTGGGACTAAGTGTCCCAATTCATTTTGAATTATTCCCGGAACCAAACCAACTACCCCGACAAGTCACATAACAACAAATGAGCATGGAATAAGCAATAAATAGGGGAACGTGGCTATAATACTTAAAACGAACAGTCGAGTCATTATAATTGACATATTACGGGAGTTCATCCTCCAAAATGTTCCATCAAAACTCTAGATAATAAACTAGCTATTCATAAAAGTATGTGAAAACACAATATAAAAATTCATAAGCAACAATGAAAAATAGGAAGAAGAAAGGAAAAAAATTCATGGTTGAATCTTTCTCCTTCCTCCTAGCGTATTCTGGCCTCCTTAGGTGTTGTCTAACCCTAAAGTAATGTCTCCCCCTCTGAAAAATAAGTTTAGAACCCCTTTTAGACATATTAGGGGTATGTAGGGTTGAAACTACCAAGTTCTAGTCGAAATAGAAAAAGTTTCCCAATTCTGCATTTTGTATCGCGCCTGGCGCAAAGCTGGGCGCCCAACTCTGTGTAGTGTTGTCTTTTGCGTTTTGAACTGTTCCTGGCTCAAACTTGGACGCCGAAAACCATACTCCTCTAAATTCTTCCATTTTAGCTTCAATTTATGCACAATCCTTCCATATCACCTCCGATTGAGCTCTACACATAAAAATATCATTATTAAATTCTAGTCACAAATATTTGCATTAAACTTAACAAGGTTGGGACATAATGCAAGACAATTTATATGCAAAAATATGAATTTTTAGCCTAACATTACTACCAATGCCATGTGAAAAATGCAAAGAGGAAAGTTGATAGAAAAGATGAGCAAAAAGGTTGTGTAAATTATGAGGAGCACAAATTTCAGACTTTCTTTTTTCAGATTTCTTATAGCGAGTGATGACCAAAATATATAAAGACTTGAAATCTTGGTCGTTCTATGTACTTTTATCTCGGAGCTCACTAAACAACTGGTTAGTTGTTTTATTATACATACATAAATGAGATTATTATATATTGGTTTGCTAAAGTTTAAAACTAGTGAATAATATCAACATTATGAAGTTAAGTTGGATAATTCATAAGTCATCTATTTAAGTATGTCTCTAGGTGGACCTAATTATTTGAGTATCAACTACCCAAAGGGTACTCGCATTGAGGTCTGATTAAATTTGGATTCATATCAGCAAGTCCCCACATCGGGATAAAATACTCCCAAATAAAGATAATTTCATATTTCGGGTTCGAGATCGAAACCTTCGATTACGAAAGAAAAAGTATTTATCATTCCACCGCAATTCTTGTTGGTACAACAGAAGTCATAAACAGTTAAAATAAGCCCTTCAAACTAATTTTATCCATTTCATATAGTGGTTACAGGTGTGATGGCAGCTAAGCTTACTGCTAGAATATATAGAGAAAGCTAATTTTTTTACATATTTAATAGGAGAGAAAGAAATGATCAATTGGATAACATCTGCGAGGAAAGCACAATAATGAGAACTCTAGATTCTATAGTTCGAATTATAACCTCTTGACAATTTTAATTGTCACTTGGGGACATATAGAGAGGCTAATAGCATCAGAGAAAAAAGAAAAGACAGATAATAAAACTATAGAAAATCTGAACTATGTTGTGGTAATAACTCTTTAATTAGTTCTCTGGTCCCAAATTATTCCTTCTTATTGTGACTATCTGTTGTGTATGGTATCCAATTATAAAATATGAAGGCAACATCCAATTCTCAGACTTAATTTCTTCGTTTTGAGCTTCCTTTTTTTTTCTTCTACAATTTTTGTTTATTCGTGATTTATTTATGGTCATTTTCTAACTTTCCTCTTTTCGATAATTTCTTTTATTAATGGAAGAGTACATTTTTAAAGGAGATACCAACCAACTTTATTTGTGTTTTCGCCTGATCTCTAGTTCTTTCTGTTCAGAACCATACCAACAAAACCCAATAGTAATGCCTCACCTCTGAATTTCTCCTAGTACTAAGGTCAGGTTGTTACACAACTCATCTATAAAGGGGCATAAAATTACTCCAAACCAAACTCAGGCATAAAAAATAATAAAAAGACAAAGAAGCCTTTCGACTTTACAAAATGGCTTCTTTGCACAAATTTTCAGTTCTAGTTACCCTCATTTCGTCCTTCATCTTGTTCATTTCTCTGCAGGTGCAGTGCACTGCACGGGGCGGCGGCGGCGACGACTTGATAATGACAGCTTGCACGGGCACTACCTCAAAACAGTTATGTTTAGATCATTTGAAAGCTGATAAGCAAGTAACAGCAGCAGCATCAAAAGAATTGGACTTAGGATTGGCCATAATGAAAAATCTTATAGGACAAGCAAAAATAACACATGACTATGTACTGAAAAAGAAATTAGCAAATCCAGCATATGGTTTTTGTGAAACAAAATGGGGTGATATGGTCTCTGGTTTCGAAAGGATTTTACAGACTACCACTAAAAACAAAGGGTATGAAGAAGATACTGATGACTATGATTTTATGGTTATTGGTGATTATGTAGGCAACTGTAAAACGAATCTTGAACAGGCAAAAATTGTAGATCCTGAGATTGCTAAAGCAGGAGATATAGTCAAAACGTCCATAGCTGCTGCTAACACAATACTGTCCCAGCTAAAAGCAAAAAACAGGAATAAAGATGAATAAATTATCACCCCTGATGAGGAAAGTGAACCAACTGCATTGAATTCTCATTACTCTCAAATCTTCAACCACCCATGCCCGGGTGCTGTTGTTGTTGCTGTTGTTGTTGTAGATAAATAAAGGGAAAAAAATCGATTCATTTTCATTGATGTCTGTTGCTCCTTTTTATTTTGTTCGGATGGTTGTCTCCCATCGTTTCATAATATATTATTTTATATTGTATTGTATTGTTTTGTTGATATAATATTTGTATAGATTGTACTGTTTATTTATGTAGTTTAAGGAGTAAAAATTTTCGTGTTGAATCTATTGCACTGCTCGATAACGAATAAGTTTACTAACCGTTGTAAATATTGGATTTAAACTTCGTGCACTAATAGCGTATAGATTTTTTAAGTTAAATTTATCTAATATAGCGGGTTCATAGTGAATATATATGATATGGTAACATAGAAATAGAGTAACGACCATTTCAATCTTTGAACTATTTCTCGTCTCAATCCCACACTTTCTATTTCTTTTCCATCTTTTTCATAACTTCTAAACCATATTACTCCAACAACATTCTTATTATCCCATGTTGCAGCTTTACTTCTAACAATATTGACAACTTCTGTGTCAATTGCAACATCCACGAGTACTGAGTTCCCTTAATTGTAGTCAGTTTGATAAGTGAGAAACTGATCCCATATCTGTTCAAGTGTCATTTCATAGAAAATAGATCTCTTCATTTGTTCTTTAAGTACTGTTCCATCTTTGATAAACATGAAAGGACAATACCATTTCCCCACAATAACAACTTCAGAACTTTTACAAGATGGTGTGACATTTAAAACTAGAAGTTGTTGCCTCAACTTAACATTTAGGCCTAGAGCATCATCATTTAGTTCATAATTTTTAAAGTTGTCAACCTTTTCGCCTTAGTGGGTGGAAAACCATGAGGTGCGCAAGTGCGCAAGAGACTTAGCAAAAAGTTTACCTTTGGCATTGTAACATGTATCATATAGACAGATTTCAAACTGCTGATATGCCTCCTCTAAATCTAATTGTCACACCCCTTTTATACCTCCAAAATATATGTGTATGGATTATTATGGGTTAAAGAGTTTTTCCAATTAAAGTGACAAATTTGAGTGGAGATTATTTTATTTACAGAGTTGCCACTTAGAATTGGTTTTTTTGGGTGTTCCAAGTCACCTTTTATTTGAATCCCTAGTCAAAGGAAGATTTGACTCTATTATTATTGGTCTGCGAAAATAAAGTCCGGATAAGAAATTCTTTTGACCGGGGAGAAGGTGTAAGGCATTCCCCGAGTTCCGTAGTTTTAGCACGGTCGCTTTATTGACTACATTTCGCTTGAATTAATTTTGGATAAAATGTGATTTATTGGTTTTCATGCTTTATCTATCCGCTTTTAATTATTAAAATATGGAATTATCTTTGAAATAAATCACGTGTGTGAATCTGTTTTGTTTATTGTGCCAAAATTATGTCACGCGTACGTGTACACAATTAATAATATTTTATTATATTAAGATTGTTTTGACCAAAGTTGCGCGAACACATACTTCAGTTTTAATTTTGAAAATCATAATTATGCCACGCGAACGTATACATAATCGTGATAAACTAATTAAAGCGCGCCTAAAGCACTCTAACGATGTTTATTATTCTTCCTAAATTTTTAGATTATTGCGAGATCATGACTTATGGAATTACTTGTGGAAGAAGCGTATGATTTTAGATATTTGAATAAATAAACCATCATATACCAATACCCTATAGCCCAACAATTGAAGCCCAAACTTATTAGGGTCCAAATCTTCCCAACTTTAAAGCAAGTTTGAATACCATATTTCTAGAAACATACTTAATTAAGCATATAACTTTTAAGGACTAATTTACATTATTATTTATAAAATTTAAAAAAAAAATAATAAAATCACATGAAATAAGATAAAAAGAACAGAGGAAAGAATAAACCTTTAATGCAAAATTTTCAATTAAATGAGTATCCAAGAATATGTACAATAACTTATACGAACGTCTAACAAGTATAAGCGAAGAAGAATATCAAATCAAGTGAACGGAGCTCCAATGAATTCTCGACCTCAACTATTGACTCCACTGTTTGGCATGTGAAAAGGGATGTTTTGAAGTATTTTTTGTTGGGTTTTGGGTGATGAATTGATAGATTTTGCAAAAGAAAGACGAAGAAAGAATGACACAAGTAAAAATTCCCTTAGCGTAGAAGAAGAAAAATAATTTCTACTCAATTTCCTCCTCTCTCCTTTTTTTCCTCCCTCCCCCTTTTCTCCTCACATTTCTCTTCTATTTATAGAAAAAATTTCAAAATTTTTTCAGATTTGTTTTAATTATTTTTTTATTTTTTAATTAAAATAATTCCCACTTCCCATTTTTCTTCTTTTTAAAAAACAAATAAATTCCCCACTTTCATTTACTTTTATTTTTTTAATTTCTCACTTTTTTTACTTTTTTTTTTTCACTTATTTTACTTTTCTTTTTTTATTTCCACTTATTTTATTTTATTATTATTTTTAATTTCCACTTTCTTTTAATTTTATTTTTTAATTCCAACTTACTTTTTCTTTTCATTTTTAATATTTTCACATACTTTTACTTTTATTTTTTAAAATTTTTACTTTCTTTTACTTTTTTATTAAATAATTTTCACCTACTTTTACTTTTACTTTTTAATTTCATACTTTTATTTTTCCTATTTTTTATTCCCATCCAAAATTTTAAAATAATATTTAATTTTTTTATTTTAAAATAAATATAAAAATAATACTAATAGTAATAATTGACCTTTTAAATTATTCTTAATTTTTACCCTATAAATAAAATTATAACAAAGTTAAAACAAAATATATTAAATTTCTAAAAATATTTACATAGTAGAAGGTGATAAAAATTCAAATATAGTCAAAAATTAGGTACTCACACTAATGGGTTAGGTTTAAGGGAAAAGGGTCAAATATACCCTTTTACTTTCGGATATTGTCTATATTTAACCTTTGTTATACTATCCGGTCAAATTTATCCCTACCGTTGTACTATCCAGCCAAATTTATCTCTACCATCACCAAACTTTTAAAAATTACCCCTTGATCTATTAAGTAATCTAAAATCTTCAATTTTCTTTTATTTAAATCACTTATTATTTTCTTGCTCCATTATTTCCAGAAATTACTATTGATGTGAATGCTAAAGGTAATAGATTATACAAGTTATTCATGGATATTTTTAATTACCAACGCACCCACTTCTTTTCGTATGATAATGAGTTTGGAATTGGTTTAAAATTTTATACACCGAATAATTCAGTGTGTCTATTTATTGTGTATTATATACAATTGATCATCATGTATGTACATGTAAATTCGAATATATTTTGTTATTATCTGGTTATTATAGAATTCGATCGACTAACTTAAGAGTGCACAGTGCGTAAGCATTTGATTAAAGCAAAATTGAATTCGACAATGTAAAGTCTCCAAGTAACTTCAACTTCTATCACTAATACTTGCAAAGTCTCCATATCTTTTGTGCAACGAATTTATTAAAGGCGAGGTGTTGTAAATACTTTTGAATTTTAGACAAGCTACCTAATTTAAATTCTTCAATTTACTATATTTTGTATACTAACCGATGTATTATTTTAATATTTCTTTCTCTTATAATTTTTTTTTCAATTAAGAAAGCAAGTAAATGTCAATTATTTCAGAAATAGTGGATCTTGAAGAAGCATAAGTGACTTAATTAAAATAATTTGGGAGATTCTAGGCCACCTGACGGATTGAGGGGTAATTTTTAAAAGTTTGCTGATACTAGGGGGTAAATTTGGCCAGATAGTATATCTGTAGGGGTAAATTTGGCCGAATAGTATAACAGAGGTTAAATGTAGACAATATCCGAAAGTAAATGGGTATATTTGGCCCTTTTTCCCAAGGTTTAACTAGGGGTGACAATTTGAGCCCAAACCCATCCAACCGGCCCAGAGATTAATGGGTTTGACTATAATATTTTAGCTCATGGGTCTATTTGGGATGAGCCCAAGTTAACCTATTATTTTTTATAGCTCATTCTCACTTATGAAGTAGTCCAAATACAATTCATGAAACTCACCCCAAAATAAGGGGATCTCAACCCAACTTATCTAGAAATTTACTTAGTTGCCACATCATTAGATTTTGTATCGTCTAAGTTTAAAAATGAGAATCAAGGTATTTAAGTTTTAGGGTGTGTTTGGTATGACGAAAAATATTTTCTTATTTTTCACTGTTTAGTTGCACAAAATAGTTTGAAATTTTTTTTGCCCTCCCCCTCCCTCCCCCCCCCCCCCACACACCCACACCCTCGCAAAAAAATATTTTTTTACTTTTATTTTTGTATTTTTAATTTTCTGTTTTATGTTTTTTCGTTTTTATTTACCTTTTATACATAGATGTATAAAAGATAAAAGACTTTGTTTATGCAAGATGAGTATGGTTCTAAAACATGGGTCAAGTTGGGCAAGTTGGGCTATGACCCATTGTTTAGCCCATCTTGACCCAACCTATCTTAGCCCAAGTACACTTTGGGCTGGGTTGGGAAATAACCCATTTATTGACCTAACCCATTTTGACCCGCCCAAATTCAGCCCAACCCGTCCATTTGCCACCCCTAGGTTTAACTTCTCCTACACATCTGCAGAAACGAACATAATTGTTTGTCTTCCACCTTTGAACAAGTAAGCGGTTAAATGGCCTACTATTTAGGTTAATACTTTAAAACGAAAGAAGAATTAATTCAAATAGTTGTTCATCCAACCGCTTAAATTAAAAATAGCCGACGGATATATATGTGTGTGTGTGTGTGTGCGTGTGTGTGTGTAATCTATGTAATGGACAGCCACCCAACGACTTAAACTAAAAATAGCAGGAGGATATATAATATATGTACGATCTATATATAATATGTGTATGATTGTGTATAATCAATATATAATCTATATACACTGGCTAAAAAAAAATTAAAATTGGTCGGCTATTTGTGTAAAAATAAAAAATAAACGCAACTAGAAGTGTTACTCATGGCATGTGCCGAACTTGAATAAGCATTGAGTTCAATCGATAGCCCATAGATCCGACTGGGCCAAGATCTAGGTCGAGCTGACTCTTCGGCCCTTAAGAACTCACTATAGGGAATCTTACACAAATGTCCCAAATAAGTTCCAACTTACTTAACTCTAGCCATTAATCATAGACTTACAAAAATTAGTCAAACACATATAGAAATTAAAAAATTAAACAAATAAGATTCTTTCTCTCCAAGAATCACACGCAAAGATCTCCTTTCATGTGTTTTAAGCATGATTACCAACATTAGATGCAAGATGGAAAGAAAATTTCATTAATGAGGTAGCAAATAAAGTGATGAAATACAAAAAGAAATATATACAAAATTTTAAAAATCTAAGCAAACGAGGACCTTTTTCAATGGGTATGATTTGAAATTCATTGAACACATATAGACGAGTCAATATATAAAATTTGAGGAAGATTGGATGTGATTTGGACTGATTTGGTATCAAAATTCGTAGTTAAAATCGAGTTCAATAAATTCTTATGCGACACATGTATCGCGCATGTATCTCACACACAGGTATACATGGATATACATGTGATACATATTTGATACAAATATGATACATATGTTATACACAAATGATACAAAGTGTGATACACGTATTGTTTTTTTATTTTCATCTTCTACTTCAAATTTTCAATTCAAACCACCTCAAATCTCCACCAAACCATTTCAAAACTGAAATTCAAACTACTTAAGATGAACCCAATCTATTTTAATAAAACTCACTCAAAAAAGCAAAAAATTGGCATTTTTTTGCTATAAAAAGCTAATTGGCTAATATTAGTAATATTTTATAAATTGATCAATTTTTGTAATAAACTACTTATAAATAGACATAGCTGGTAGTTTCCCCTTATTATTATATTATTGAAAATCCCATGTCTCAATGTGCCACAAATGGGTAAATATGCAACTGAATTTCAATATATCTCGGAAGCGCAACATAAATCAAATCCCATTTCATAAAGTCTAAACTCTCGACTGTCACGTTGAATTTCTTCTAAAAAAGTGTTGATTTTCGATATTATTGATGTTATATTCATCGGTATTAAGTAATAGTATTGGGCAAAATTCGACTTCCAAAACACATTATTTCTTGAAGTGAGTTGCAATTGTTTTTTAACACGTAAAAATATTTAGGAATGATAACGTTCTCCGTGCAAATATTTTCAGTGTTATTTTGATGATACTTTTTTAGTTGGTATAGCTTTTTCTTTTTCTTTTTCAAGCTTCTCATATCCCTATCGCTAACAACTTGTTTGGATGGTTGTTACCATTATATTGTATTTATTATTTTAAATACAATGTTTGTTTTGATTGTTACTTAAATTTTATTGTATCGTATCGTTAAATCCGTCATTACATAACGACGAAATGTGCCACTTTATGTAACGACCGATTTGGTGTGGTCGCGTCGTTACCTTGTCTTTTTCTCTCAATCTCACCCTTCATTATTATTAAATAGTTTTATTTTATCATTTACCCTACCCTTTTATATAATAATTTTACCCTGTATCATAATTTTTCTTTATAATATTGTAAGTTTATTCTTCATATTGCTGGTGCGTGATATCATGAAACGAGGGCAAACGACACAATCTATCAAAACATTATATTTATCAAACAATACAGTACAATACAATATAATACGATACGAAACATTATGAAACGATAAGTAACAACCATCTAAACAAGGTGTAAAGACTTATAAGGATCGCTCAGTTTAGATGGTAGTTATATGAGTATTTTTATGCAGTAAATACTAATAAAAGGATAATTACATAATAAATAATAATATGTGGACTTTATGTATGGAATAACTTTTAGGACATTTTATTTTTAAATACTTTTATCTTTGCGTTGTTAATTGGCGTATTCTTATTATATATACTCCTATATGCTATCAGACATCATGCATAGATTGTGGTATAAGTACGTACTCAATATATTGTATTATTTAATATCACCAACCAGAAAATGCATTAGTTATGCAAGCCTCATTTTCTTTTAACGATTTCTAATCTGATGTATCGTATTCACGTTAGGATCCAATTAAATTTAAATTCGCGCTGATAGATCATATGCTAACGAGTAAAGTGATCCCTAAACAAACAAACATTATATTATTTTACAATCAACTAAACATGAGATTATTTTTTCTGGTCCCTCTAGCGAATCATTATATTATTTTATAGAACACTTTTTTCTGATATTGTATTTTCTAATTCCTCCCGTCAAACGAGTGCACGATATTTAGACATAACAGGTTTAAGAATGCATTTATTTTAATGGTCAGAAAAGAATAATTGAGGAAGTTGAACGTGGGAAGCTGTGGTATTTCTAAAGCCAAAGTATCTTAAATCAAAAATATTTGACTTGATTGATTCTTAACTTTGAAAAGGTCATCAAATTGGCTGTGTCCTGATTCATTCCATGTTTCTCACAAATATGCATGATCAGTACTTTAGATTCTGTACCACACATTTGACATTATCTTTCTCACTTTAATGCCCAAACAAGACTTTCTAACCAGCAAATAATAAATCATACACCAAATAAGGAAAGAAATAGAAAGATATAATTCAGTAAATAGAAGATAATACTGGTGAGCTTGATCAAGTCAGGTTCTTTGGATAGATGCAATTTCCTAAATTCAAATAACTGATTTCTTCTTCTATCATTGACAATAATTTTTACTTTTGGTTTTAATGATATTTGACTGAATATATATGTGATCTTCAATTGATAAAAAATATATGTGCTTTTAGTATTTTCAAAATGGCACTGCACTAAATAAGTGATAAATTTAATTTAATACATTACGTGTAAAGAAAATGTAGATTTGTTTAGTCTTATTTTGGAGTTTGGACCAGATAAAACTATTTATTTAATGTGTGGGTCAAAACCTAATTTGCATCTTACATTCTATTCATACCTAAATTTTAGTTTGATCTCCTATATTAATGCTATTGTCAAAGTTTGGTGTGGGTCATTTTGAGTAGAAGGAAACTCATACCTAAATTTTGGTTAGACTCTCTTTTATTTCAATGTTCATTGAACTTTATGTCTCTGACTTGAAATTTTGTGGTTGTATTTAGGGGTGGGTGTTGGGCCAGTTCTGATTGAATATGAGAATTTGGTTTTAATTTTCGATTTTTGAATTGAAAAAATGACAATCCAAATCCAAACCAAATAAATTTGGATTGGATCGGATTTTTTAAGTTCGGTTTCGGATTAATCGGTTTGGATATTATGGATTTTCGGCTTTGAGCGTATAAGTTGAGATGTTTTTATTTTTTACAAAAATGAATATCCAAATGAAGTACTCATGTTAAATTGCTTGAAAGTTCCTCATTCTTGCCGCAATCATCCAAATAAAGTATTCAAGTAATGAAATTATTATCAAAAAATATAACATATACATTAATACGACCGATACGAAGTAGCAATAGTAAAAAATCATGTTCAAAAAGAAAATATTCTGACGGTAACTTAGTAATTAATATTGAATATATGAGGTAATATCTAATGGGTAGGGTATTGAACTTATTACTATTGACATATGGATAATAGACTAAATTTAAAGTATAAAATTTTTGGATTTTCGGATATCCAAAAATCCAAAGTACCAAATCCAATATCCAATCCGAAATCCAAAAATTTTAAAAATTAAACTCAAAATCCAATCCGTAATCCAAAAATCCAAAATTTTTATACTTTAAATTTAGTCTATTATCCATATGTCAATAGTAATAAGTTTAATACCCTACCCATAATCCAAACCAAAAATTCAAAAAATTCGGATTTCGATTTGAATTTTGGATTTGCCCATACTATGTCCACCCCTAGTTGTATTAGCTAAATCAACGTCTAAGCAAAGAACCTGATGCCATTATCATGTTAATAATATATGTTACATTCTTCCCTAATAAATCAAACTGGGACTCTTATAGGGATGTTTGAAGCTTAAAAATATATTAACTAGGAGCATCATGAGAAAACACAACAATAAGGATGTATTTGACTATGATACCATATTAAAAAAAAACATAAACAATGAACATAATTCAATCTCAAATATTATTCCAAGAGGTTTATCAAAGAAAAAAAACTATTCCAAAAGGTAAGAATACGACTTAAAAACGATAGTAACTTTTTAGTAGCACATCATAGCAGGAAATGACAATATTAAATTAGATACAAACTTTAAATGCTCTTGATATGAATTAATACTATTACTATGAAACGTTTGCAAAAGGCTAAATAAGCACGTGGCAAATTCTTGCTAATTTTTCTAGTAGCTTGTGGTCACCAACCTATATACACGTCAAAGTCGTATAATTTTCTCTTATTATAGAAGCGCAGTTGAGCGTTGTTATATTTTTCTAGTAACTTTAAATGCTCTTAGGCTTTTATATTTTTGCCATTGTTTTTCTATATTATTACGTTGAATGCTACAGGAGAATTTGGTAAATAAAGGCAACTTCTCAGACAATTTAAAGGGCCACTTATATAGGTAAAACAATAGCTCTAAAAGTTGCAGGCTTTTCCTCTTGTGCTGAGTCAGTGTATTAAACAGCATAGCACGTGTAATTATGTGTAAATTTATATTAAACTTAGTTTTAATTATTTAGCATAATATAAACGTATACCAATTTATTTTACGAAAAGTAATTCTTCAATAATTGGGAAGTTCATCTATAAAAAATATAAAACAAAAACTACTCTTTTTTGAATTGCATAGAAAACTACCTTATGAATAAAATCAATTTGATTGAAAAGAGATTGGTCAGAATATGACACGTAAAACTGCAGCGTGCCAAAGGAATTTGCATACAAGTTAAGGGGGCAGAGTATGTATTAGGCCAATATTATTTTACCTTTCAATATGTATTTAAGTTAAGTAAAACGAGACGAAAATACAAACTAAATATTAGCAACATTTATGAATTTATGATAAGGTTCGATTATATTATAGAGAGCTGTCATTCGTAAAGCTATGTATAGAGAATGATCATTAATTAATGAGAATTCCATATATGCAATATTTGAAAATATCAATAAATATTATTTGAAGTTTGAGTCAATTATCCGCTCGGATTTGAAGTAGTTCAATCTCTTTAATGCTACTTCAAAAATCAAATCTGAAGTTCTTTTATCTTTCAAATGCAACTTCAGAAATTCAAATCTTATGTTCACTTTATTGAATGCAACTTCAAAAATTCGAATCTAAAGTAGTTCACTCTATTGAATGCAACTTTAAATTTCGAATCCTAAATTTTGAAACATAAACTTGTTTTTTAATTTTCAACAATTCAATATACGATTCAATGCCCAAATCTACTTTAAATGAGCTCAAATTTGAAACATAACTTTCAAATATCATAAATAACAAATCTCGATCATCAAATTATTTAAACAACAATAAATTTAGCAAACCCATTTTGCAACTAAAAAAACGAAGAAAACAAAATTAAGAAAAAGAGAAAAATGTATGTATCTAAAGTTATCTAAAAATTGAGTATCAATTAAACTTTTTCTAAAAATTGGATATAAATTCAACAAATGACACAAAATTGGATGCCACATGAAAATTTTGGCTTTCACTATGGTTGTTGGCCCGGGCACAACCCGGGCTAATTGTAACTAGTGTATATGTATATGTAAGACCTACAGTGGGCGGTTTGTACATTGTGCATTACACGTGGTTCTTGAGGTAGCCTCAACTTTGACCACTGACCACTCTCCATGGTCACGTGTTCCTTCTCGCGACTGTTAACATCACCGAATCAAGCAATTTAGCAAAAAAACTAAAACCAAAAAGTAAAAATTGAGAAGAAAAAGAAATAGAGAGGGAAAAGGTATTTAGTATACAAGTAGAAAGGGACAAGCAAATCGTGTTTGAGACGTACACTTTCATTTCAAGAAACTTCCCCAAATTTTCTCAACCAAAAGCTCAATTATATTTTGTTTTTCCACTTTTTAGATTACAAAATTTATTTATCGAAGTGGTAATAAGCAGCTATCGCTGCCTCGCTGGGTATGAGACAAAAGAGGGTATTTGAGACAGATTTAGAATTTAAAATTTATGAGTTTTTATAACTATTTTAAATTTATACTATACAATAACAACTAGCAAACCTGAATGTAATGCTTTGGATCCGCCCCAATTTCAGGTACATTTAACGGCTGTTTGATTCAGAGATAAATTATGTAATATATAGTTGTATACAGTCGAAATAGATTTCGGCCTCCGCACGTTTGATCGAGTTCGAATGGTAAGCGATCAAAGTAAGAGCTTGATATGAGTTCCGAGAATAGTACAAACAAGCTTCGAGCTCCAAGACCGATCGAGGAATCGGCTCGGTATCATTATCAAGCCCATGACCAAATCCAACCGCAAGGCAATGTGAAGGTTGTCGGAGATGCACAGACCGATTACCACTCACACCGAATGTCAAACTCGAACCAAGGTCGACTGCTCGACCTAATACCGAGCTCGAGCCAGTATCGAACTCACAGACATGAGCCGTTGCAACTGTACTAGGGGAAAGAATCTTGGCAGGAATCGAGGAAGAGACAATTTATCATGGGTTCTCCACTATATATTTTTTATTATAAATAAAGTAAGATCTCTCTACTATAAAAAAAGGAATCCTTGCAAGCACAAGGCAGACACATTGTAAGGAAAGACTACTTCTATTTATTGAAGAATAAATTTCTTGAGCTTGTTTTACTCAGCATACTCACTCTTCTTGTTCAATAATTTATATCTCGTTTCTATAGCCAAGAATCTGAACACTTTTATTTCTACATACGATTTATGTCAAGCTATATCACATGTCCTTAGAACTACTTATAAATTCAACTATATCCGATTTTTCGGGTAAACAGTTTGGCGCCTACCGTGAGACTAAGGGTAACAGTGGTTGTTTGATACAAATCTGCAATACACACCACTTTATAACTCCGAATCAGCAATGGCAAACCCTCGATTCATAACTTTACCTATCGACCACGAAGCCGGCCTTCAGGATGAAACCAACAACTTGATACCCAGGGCTAGAAGGCCACTTAACGATGCCGCTGAAGCTCGAGTCGAAGTACCTGAAACCCGAGTCAAAGTACCGCTAGATGTCAATTCACAAGTGGCTCTTGAGGCGAACCAACGTTCCGAACCGGAAAAAAGTATTCAGGACGGTACTCGATCCGTAGCTTGAGATGCCCATAACGTGGAGGAGATCGGAGTCAGCTTATAGATGATCTTCGAGATGTTACAAGCCCAGCAAATAGCGATAGCTTAGTTGCAGAGCCAAACTCAGGTATAAAGTGGGCCGGAGCCCGATCTGCTTCGAGAAATCACCCACAGAACGGAGCGAGCCATAGTGAAGTCAAACGAGCAAGAATCAGAGACTACTCTCGAAATTACTAAATTACTCGAGGAACTCACAAAACGAGTCAAAGCCAACGATAAAAAAGTAGAAACATATAATTCCAGGGTCGATCAGATCCCGGGAGCTCCACCAATGATAGAAGGTCTAGATTCGAAAATATTCATCCAAAAACCTTTTCCCTCGAGTTTAGCCCCAAAACCAATCCCCAAAAATTCTGTATGCTCGAAATTCCCAAATATAACGGTACGAATGATCCCAACGAACACGTCATCTCTTACACGTGTGCCATTAAGGGTAACGATTTGGAAGACGACGAGATCGAAGCCGTGTTATTGAAAAAATTCAGAGAGACCCTCTCGAAGGGAGCTATGATTTGGTATCATAATTTGCCACCAAATCCCATCGATTCTTTTGCCATGTTAGCGGATTCGTTTGTAAAGGCACATGCTGGTGCCATAAAGGTTGCAACAAGGAAATCAGACCTCTTCAAAGTAAAGCAAAAGATTAATGAAATGCTGAGGGAGTTTGTGTCCCGATTTCAAATGGAACGCATGGAATTGCCACCGGTCACAGATGACTGGGCCGTCCAAGCTTTCACCCAAGGGTTGAACGAGCAAAGTTCAATAGCATCACGTCGGCTGAAGCAAAATTTGATCGAGTATCCAGCAATAACTTGGGCGGATGTACACAACTGATATCAGTCAAAAATCAGGGTCGAAGACGACTAGTTGGGAGCTCCCTCCGGATCCATCCATCAGAACAGGACATCTATTAAAAACCAGAAGGATATCGACAGAGAGCGAAGGTCGAACAGAGACAGATATCAACCGTACGTTGCAGATCGAATGAACAACGGCTCAGCACGCAATTCCGCTCGGAACAATTGAAGGAGTGATCGAGGACAAAATTCTCGGGGGCTTATGAGCAAGAGTGGATTTGATAAATATGGCGATCCTATAGAGGCACCTCGGCTATCGGAGTACAATTTCAGTGTCGACGCATCAGGCATTGTATCGATGATCAGAAGAATCAAAGACACTAGGTGGCCCAGACCCATGCAAACCGACCCTTCCCAAAGGAACTCGATTTCGATGTGCAAGTATCATGGTACGCATGGCCACATAACCGATGATTGCAAACAATTAAGAGAAGAAACAGCCCGCCTATTCGATGAGGGCCACCTTCGAGAGTTCCTCAGTGACCGAGCCAAGAATCACTTCAGAGAAAGAGACGCCAGCAAAAAAGATAAACAAGAGGAACCTCTGCATATCATTCATATGATCATCGGTGGGGTCGATACTCCACAAGGACCCGTGCTCAAGTACGGCAAGATACCGGCCACAAGAGAAAAATGAACTCGAGGCTATGTACCCTAGGGCACTTTGTCATTCGGAATTGAAGAAGCCGAGGGCATCTCTCAACCTCAGAAAGATGCTCTGGTAATTTCTATCCTATTAAATAAAGCTCAAGTTAAGCGTGTTTTAGTGGATACAGGTAGCTCTGCGAATATCATCCGATCTTGGGTGAAGAGCAGCTCGGTTTGCAGAATCAAGTCATGCCCATAGCTCGGGTCTTGAACGGTTTCAATATGGCCAGTGAAACGACTAAAGAGGAGATTACTCTACCAGTGAATGTAGCTGGAACCATCCAAAATACCAAATTCCACGTAATCGAAGGGGATATGAGGTACAGTGCCCTACTCGGAAGTCCTTGGATCCACAATATGAAGGCAGTGCCTTCGACCCTCCACCAAGTAATGAAATTCCCTACGTCGGACGTCGTAAAAATAGTATACGGGGAGTAACATGCTGGGAAGGAAATGTTTGCGGTCGATGAGGTAACACTGATACCAACGCCACCGGCCTCTGAAATATCGAGCATTGAAGATAGATGAGAAACCAAATAGCAATCACAGCCACCAGTCTTGACTGAACTGCTGGAACAAGAAATAGAGGATGACGAGGAAGAGTTTCTAACACCTCGAGCTTTCATCATCCCCGATGACTCCGACGCTACCAAATCTATAATCGAAGAACTGGAGTAGGTTATATTAATCGAATATCTGCCCGAGAGAAAGGTATACCTAGGAACGAGATTGACCCCCGAACTCAGGGAAAAACTTATTTAATTTCTTATCGATAAGGATGAGGTAAAAAAGAAGACCTTAGTCCGAGGTAAAACATGCATTTGTAAAGGATGAGGTAACTAAACTTCTCAAAATAGGGTTAATTCGGGAAGTAAAATATCCCGAGTGGCTAGTCAACGTAGTTGTAGTCCCTAAAAAGGGGAACAAACTTAGAATGTGCGTAGATTATAAAAATCTAAACAAAGCATGCCCCAAAGATTCTTTTCCACTGCCTAGCATCGATCGCATGATCGATGCCACAGCCGGCCACGAGATCCTTACTTTCCTCGACGCCTACTCCGGGTACAATCAAATTCGAATGAACCCGGAGGACCAGGAAAAGACTTCATTTATCACCAAGTACGGAACCTATTGCTATAATGTAATGCCATTCGGGCTAAAAAATGCAGGAGATACTTACCAACGCCTAGTGAATAAAATGTTCGAAGAACAAATAGGTAAATCGATGGAAATTTACATTGATGACATACTAGTTAAGTCCCTGCGCATAGAGGACCATTTGACTTATTTGCAGCAAATGTTCAAGATCTTAAAGAAATACAACATGAAGCTCAACCCCGAGAAATGTGCTTTTGGGGTTGGATCGGGCAAGTTCCTTGGTTTCATGGTATCGAATCGGGGAATCGAGATCAACCCCGACAAAATTAAGGCTATCGAAGGCATCACCGTCGTGGATAGCGTGAAAGCAGTGCAAAGGCTGACCAGGCGGATAGCTGCCTTAGGCCGATTCATTTCGAGGTCATCAGATCGATGCCACAAATTCTTCTCTCTACTCAAAAGGAATAACGATTTCGCTTGGACCCCAGAATACCAACAGGCACTAGAACAATTGAAACGGTACCTATCGAGCCCACCACTATTTTACACTCCGAGGACAGATGAGAAGCTTTACTTATACTTGGCGGTACCGAAAATCGTGCTAAGTGGCATTCTAATTCGAGAAGAGCAAGGTACACAATTTCCTGTTTATTATGTAAGTCGGACCTTAGGGGAAACGGAGACTAGAAACCCTCACTTAGAGAAATTAGCACTTGCACTAATAAGTGCCTCTAGAAAGTTAAGACCATACTTTTAATGTCACCCCATATGCGTTTTAACCACTTACCCACTCCGCAATATTTTGCACAAGCCCGAACTATCGGGACGATCGGCCAAATGGGTCGTCGAACTGAGTGGGTACGATATCGAATATCAACCCCGTACGACCATCAAATCCCAAATTTTAGCAGACTTCATGGCCGATTTCACACCAACCCTCGTACCCGAAGTTAAAAATGAACTCTTGTTGAAATCGGGTATGTCGTCGGGGGTTTGGACCCTCTACACAGATGATGCTTCAAATGTGAAGGGGTCCGGGATTGGCATCGTCCTGAAACTTCCCACAGGTGGCATTATTACACAATCCATCAAAACCACTAGATTAACTAACAATGAGGCCGAGTACGAGGCCATGATTGCAGGTCTCGAGCTAGCTAAAAGCCTGGGAGCAGAAGTCATTGAAGCTAAATGTGACTCTTTACTAGTGGTGAAATAAGTAAACAAAACTTTCGAGGTTCAAAAAGATAGGATGCAAAGGTATTTGGACAAATTACAGGTAACTCTACACCGTTTCAAAGAATTAACCCTACAATATGTGCCTCGAGAACAAAACTGTGAGGCCGATGCACTCACAAATTTGGGGTCGTCGGTCGAGGAGGATAAGATTAACTCGGGGACTGTCATTCAACTCTCGAGATCTGTAATCGAGGATGGACATGTCGAAATAAATTCCACAAGCTTAACCTGGGATTGGAGGAATAAGTATATTGAATATTTAAAGAATAGAAAACTCCCAACGAACCCTAAAGAATCGAGGGTTCTACGAACCAAGGCTACTCGATTCACACTGGTTGAAGATGGAACATTATACAGAAGGACGTTCGACGGACCACTGGAGGTATGTTTGGGATCAGGCGACACCGATTATGTTTTACGAGAGGTTCATGAAGTCACTTGTGGAAACCACTCCGGCGCCGAACCATTAATTTGCAAAATCATCAGAGCAGGGTACTACCGGGACAGCATGGAGAAGGACACTAAGGAGTTCATTCGAAAATGTAATAAATGTCAAAGGTTTGAACTGATGATCCGTCAACCCGGAGAGCAGCTTCATTCGGTTATTTCTCCATGACCATTCATGAAATGAGGAATGGATATCATCGGCCCTCTACCATCGGCCCCAGGTAAAGCTAAATTCATTTTGTTTATGACTGACTATTTCTCTAAATGGGTTGAAGTACAGGAGTTCAAAAAAGTGAGAGAAAAAGAGGTTATAGATTTCATCTGGGACCACATCGTGTGTCGATTTTGATACCAGCAGAAATAACTTGCGACAATGGTAGACAGTTTATCGGCAGTAAAGTGACAAAATTCCTCGAAGACCATAAAATAAAAATAATATTGCCTACACTATATCATCCTAGCGGGAACGGACAGGCCGAATCAACGAACAAGATTATCATCCAAAACATAAAGAAAAGATTGAACGAAGCTAAAGGAAAGTGAAGAGAAATTTTGCCCGAAGTCCTTTGTGCATATCGGACAACATCTAAATCCAGTACATGAGTGACCCCATTTTCCCTAGTGTACGGCTCCGAAGCTTTAATTCCGGTCAAAGTTGGGGAACTAAGTGCAAGGTTCCGACATACATCAGAAGAATCGAGCTACGAGGCAATGAATACTAGTCTCGAATTATTAGATGAAAAATGAGAGGCGGCACTGGTTCGAATGGCTGCACAAAAACAACGAATCGAAAGGTACTACAACAGAAGCACCAACCTCCGCCATTTCAAGGCCGGGGACTTGGTTCTAAGGAAGGTCACCATCAACACTCGAGATCCTAATGAAGGGAAGCTCGGCCCAAATTGGGAAGGACCCTATCAAGTCCTCGATATAGTCGGGAAAGGGTCTTATAAACTTGGAGCAATGGATGGAAAACCATTACCAAATAATTGGAACATATCGCTTCTCAAACGATATTACTATTAAGGTATGGCTTTCTCTTCTCTATAGTCTATATACGTATATTCGACACTAACTTATTGCAGGAATTCGAGGAAAAACATCAAGACCTCTCGTTTCAAAGCACGCGTTGTACTCTTTTTCCCTTAAGTTCGGCTTTTATCCCAAATGGGATTTTTCCAGCAAGGTTTTTAACGAGATAACAACTATGTGCTACCCGGGAACAAATCAATAGTATCCGAGGCTCCTTCATAATCAACCTCGAATACTGGGGGGCTACCAATCGAATAAATCAAGTTCGGCACAAGAAAGTTACTCCATATCAAATCCATATCGAACAGGGTCTCGATAGAGAAAAGTGTAAGGGCCAAATGGTCAAAACAAACCATGCCCACATAGTTGTGCTCGAACTCTGGCACAAGATATAAATACATGTGTAATGACTTATAAAGGAGAACTTCTTTTTCAGATACCTCACACTTTGAAAAGATTTTCATGCTTCATGATTCAAATAGGATTAAAGGCCAACCACCATCAAAGGGATTTTTGATACAAACGATCATAAAGGCCTACGGTCCAAGATATTCTGAGTTCGAGTTCGAAACAATCACTCACTTAATTATAAAAGCCTAAGGGCTATCTTACTTCGAGTTCGAGCAATCACTCACTCGATCATAAAAGCCTACGGGCCAAGATAATCTGAGTTCGAGTTTGAAACAATCACTCACTCAATTATTAAAGCCTAAGGGCTATCTTACTTCGAGTTCGAGCAATCACTCACTCGATCATAAAGGCCTACGGGCTAAGATATTCTAAGTTCGAGTTCGAAACAATCAATCACTCAATTCTTAAAGCATAAGGGCTATCTTACTTCGAGTTCGAGCAATCACTCACTCGATCATAAAGGCCTACGGGCCAAGATATTCTGAGTTCGAGTTCGAAACAATCACTCACTCAATTATTAAAGCCTAAGGGCTACCTTACTTCGAGTTCGAGCAATCACTCACTCGATCATAAAGGCCTATGGGCCAATATATTCTAAGTTCGAGCTCGAAACAATCACTCACTCAATTATTAAAGCCTAAGGGCTATCTTACTTCGAGTTCGAGCAATCACTCGCTCGATCATAAAGGCCTACGGGCCAAGATATTCTGAGTTTGAGTTCGAAACAATCACTCCCTTAATTATTAAAGCCTAAAGGGCTATCTTACTTCGATCTCGAGCAATCACTCACTCGATCATAAAGGCCTACGGGCCAAGATATTCTGAGTTCGAGTTTGAAATAATCACTCACTTAATTATTAAAGCCTAAAGGGCTATCTTACTTCTAGCTCGAGCAATCACTCACTCGATCATAAAGGCCTACGGGCTAAGATATTCTGAGTTCGAGTTCTAAACAATCACTCACTTAATTATTAAAGCCTAAGGGCTATCTTACTTTGAGCTCAAGCAATCACTCACTCAATTATTAAAGCCTAAGGACTATCTTATTTCGAGTCCGAGCAATCACTCACTCAAAGTCTACGGGCTAATATACTTTGAGTTCGAGTTCGAAACAATCACTCACTTAATTATAAAAGCCTAAGGGCTATCTTACTTCGAGTTTGAGCAATCAATCACTCGATCTTAAAGGCCTATGGGCCAATATATTCTGAGTTCGAGCTCGAAACAATCACTCACTCAATTATTAAAGCCTAAGGGCTATCTTACTTCGAGTTCGAGCAATCACTCACTCGATCATAAAGGCCTACGGGCCAAGATATTCTGCGTTCGAGTTCGAAACAATCACTCACTCAATTATTAAAGCCTAAAGGGCTATCTTACTTCGATCTCGAGCAATCATTCACTCGATCATAAAGGCCTACGGGCCAAGATATTCTGAGTTTGAGTTTGAAATAATCACTCACTCAATTATTAAAGCCTAAAGGGCTATCTTACTTCTAGCTCGTACAATCACTCACTCGATCATAAAGGCCTACGGGCTAAGATATTCTGAGTTCGAGTTCTAAACAATCACTCACTCAATTATTAAAGCCTAAGGGCTATCTTACTTCGAGCTCGAGCAATCACTCACTCAATTATTAAAGCCTAAGGACTATTTTATTTTGAGTCCAAGCAATCACTCACTCAAAGAGTACGGGCTAATATACTTTGAGTTCGAGTTCTAAACAATCACTCACTCAATTATCGAAGCCTAAGGGATATCTCACTTCGAGTTCGAAATGTTCACTCGACTACTAAGCCTGTGGGCTACTTTTATTTTTTGAGTTCGGGCAAGCGCCCACTCGACCACTAAGCCTGTGGGCTACTTTTATTTCAAGATCACTGGCCATAGAAGCTACAAAGGCCAAATACGATGAAATCACCGAAATCCTCAAGAAAACATCCGCAAGGCATGCATGAAATCTTCACGAAGCAAGTCAGTAAAACAAAAGATATTTGTATAGATATACATAGATGGTTTACATAAATAAATGCAACATAGAAGAAGTTAAGGGCTAAGTTTCTGGGTTATCATCGAGAGCGATCTCTTCTCCACCGGGCTCCCCCCATCTTCGGACCCGTTCTTGCTACTATCATCATCATCATCATCATCGCCATCAGAAGTCAAAGCTTCAGCATCAGTTTCGAGTTCTTTACCCCTTTTTATCTCTTCAGCAAGGTCAAAACCTCGAGCGTATATCTCCTCGAGGGTCTCCCTCCGAGACCGACACTTAGAAAGTTCGGCAACCTAATGTGCTCGAGTGTCGGCAGTATCCGCTGCCTCTCTTGCCTCCATTTGAGCAGCCTCGGCATCAGCTCGATACACGGCAATGGACTTGTCCGCTATGTCTTTCGACGACTCCACCTCCGTCTTGGCCTCAACAAGCCTTGTTTCAAGCTCCTCGATCCTCTTGCCCTGAGCCGAACCTTTTTGTTTGACGCTTCGAAGCTGAACATCGGCCGATAATAATTTGGCCAAGATGGTTTCTTTTTCTGCAGCCATGCGGTCGATAGTCTCCTTCCACTGGTCACATTCGGCCTTATTTGATCGACTTCTTCCCGAAGTAACCCGATCTTTTCAACCTTTTGCTGCAGTTGAGATAACGAAGGGTTAGCTTCCACAGTTTGGTCAAACCCATACTCTAACAGAACGAGGCTCACATGCTTATCTAGTTTGGCCTCTTCTTCACGAGCCTTAGCTAAATCCGCTTGGAGGTCCTTTATAACCTCGTCCTATTGGCTACAAAGAAGCCGCAGAGCATCTCTCTCCCCCGAGACCTTCTTAAGCTCGACCTCATACTGGCTGAGGTAGACTCGAAACCTGCTGATGACGTGCATAGTAAGGAAAAAATGCACGTCAAGTTTAGAAAAGAACGAAGAAACCAAGCACAATAAAATCATTACCCGAGAAATGAAATGTTGGGCCTCTTCTAGGAGAAGAGAAGCGTCACTAATATCGGAGGCATCATCGACTCCAGTAAAGCAACCCCAAAAAGGGTCCCCTACACTAGAGCCTCCACCCATATCGGGGATCTTCAATTCTCGAGCTTCCTTTAACGCCTTCTCAGAAAAGGTCGGAAGAGAAGGAAAATGACCCACTATCATAGTCCCAAGCGAATCGCTCGGGACGCTCTGATCGAGACTCGGGGTATCGGAATCGACCCCGACCGGTATAACCGTCAACAGCTCAAAAGGTCTGGCAACCTCGATAGCTTTCGCAGATCAAATCACCAAAGCCGAAGCATCATCTTCTTCTTCTTCTTCTCTTAGTCATTGGACCGAGTCCGTCGAAAGAGTGATTACCTTCCTCCTCACCCTTCGAGTTTTGGGCTTGGGGTCCTCTGACAAAGAGACAACTTTTCGCTTATTATCTTTCCCCGGTTCCGGGATCGGGGACTTGGTTCCTTCCTCACCACTCGGAGGCCTCAAAATGGCATCCTTGGTTACACCTTCATGAAAGGAAATCGGTAAAGAATGGAGCATAAAACACATTTCGAAGAACATGAGAAGTGACCCTTACCGTGATTCTTGGCCTCCCATCTACCTTTTGCCAAATCACGCCAAGCGCGTTCGGCATAAGAGAAAGTCGAGGCTAACTTTCGAACCCAATCCTCGAGGTCGGGTACCGCTTGTGGCATCCAATAGGCAGCTGTATATTGAAGAAAGATATCTGATAGAATAAGAGAAAGATACGAAAAGCAACACCTTATAAAAACCACTTACGGTCAAAATTCCATTCCTCGAGGAACGACATCTTCTCTTCCGGAATGAGGTCACGGGTCCTCACCCGAATATAACGGCCCATACAACCCCGATCCTTGTCTTTATCGATGCTCGACATTAAAGCTTTCGATGCCCGACGATGAAGCCTGATTAGTCCACGAAAGATTCGAGGCCGATACAATCGTAAGAGGTGATTTAGGGTGAAATCCAGCCCCCCCGGCCTTATTGGAGAAGAAGAGAAGTAAGGTTACTATGCTCCATAAAGATGGATGAATTTGATCGAGGGTGACCTGATATCGTTTGCAAAAATCAATGATCACTGGGTCGACGGGACCCAACGTGAAGGAGTAAGTATAAACACTTAAAAATACCCCCACATGAGTGATGACGCTCTCTTCGGGAGAGGGAATTTGCAACACAACCTCGGGACCCCAGTTGCAGTCTTTCCTCACAGCCTCGAGATGGCCCTCTGTTATCGAGCACACGTACATCGACACATGCTCACATCGACCCGGAACCTACGAAGGATTTTCAACCTTAAAATCTATCTTTAGAGTACACGGGCCAGGAATGTACTCGTGGGGAGGTGGCTCCACCGGCGCCTTGTCGTCATGCGGCCGTGAAGAGGAAGTTTTCTCCTTCTGAGGTAAGGTTTTTGAAGTTTTTGCCATTGATGTAAGAGAAAGAAAAGCAAAGGAAGATGAAATGTTGATGGTGTCAAACGCTGATGAAGGTGGCTCTACATGCGGCGAAATAGAGGCAGAAAGAGTAAGAAATTTTGGGAGATTATGTTTGGGAGATTGAAGATGTAAATGTGGTAAATAAAAAATGGAAGGGTTATTTATAGTTTTATACCGTGGCGGTTCAGTATCAGCGATTGCCGACCACCGTCTGACGTGCATTAAATACCTTGAAAGACTAAATTGACGGGACAACTATCACATATGTCATGATCGAGCCCAGTGAAAACATCAGCTTATAATCTGATCGAGCTGTCGAAAATCATATCGTTTCTCACCACATTATTCTTGAGAAACGAGGGGACTATCTGTATACGGTCAAAATAGATTTTGACCTCCGCACGTTTGATCGAGTTCGAATGGTAATGGATCGAAGTAAGAGCTCGAGACGAGTTCCGAGAATAGTACAAACAAGCCTCAAGCTCCAAGACCGATCGAGGAATCGACTAGGTATCATTATCAAGCCCATGACCAAATCCTACTGCAAGTCATTGTGAAGGTTGTCGGAGATGCACAGACTGATTGGCATTCACCCCGAATGTCGAACTCGAACCAAGGCCGACTACTCGACCAATACCGAGCTCGAGCCAGTATCAAGCTCACAGACAGGAGCCGTTGCAACCGCACTAGGGGAGAGAATCTTGGTAGGAATCGAGGAACAGACAATTTATCATGTATTCTCCACTATATATTTTTTATTATAAATAAAGTAAGATTCCTCTACTATAAAAGGGGGAATCCTTGCAAGCACAAGACAGCCACATTGTAAGAAAAGACTACTTCTATTTATTGAAAAGGAACTCTTGTTAAAATCGGGTACGTTGTCGGGGGTTTGGACCCTCTACACAGATGGTGCTTCAAATGTGAAGGGGTCTGTGCTTGGCATCGTACTAAAACCTCCCACATGTGGAATTATTAGACAATCCATCAAAACCACTAGATTAATTAACAATGAGGCCGAGTACCTTGCAAGCACAAGACAGCCACATTGTAAGAAAAGACTACTTCTATTTATTGAAAAGGAACTCTTGTTAAAATCGGGTACGTTGTCGGGGGTTTGGACCCTCTACACAGATGGTGCTTCAAATGTGAAGGGGTCTGTGCTTGGCATCGTACTAAAACCTCCCACATGTGGAATTATTAGACAATCCATCAAAACCACTAGATTAACTAACAATGAGGCCGAGTACGAGGCCATGATTGCAGGTCTCGAGCTAGCTAAAAGCCTGGGAGCAGAAGTCATTGAACCCAAATGTGATTCTTTACTAGCGGTGAACCAAGTAAACAAAACTTTCGAGGTTCAAGAAGATAGGATGCAAAGGTATTTGGACAAATTACAGGTAACTCTACACTGTTTCAAAGAATTGACCCTACAACATGTGCCTCGAGAACAAAACTGTGAGGCCGACGCACTCACAAATTTGGGGTCGTCGGTCGAGGAGGATAAGATTAACTCGGGGACTGTTGTTCAACTCTCGAGATCTGTAATCGAGGATGGACATGTCGAAATAAATTCCACAAGCTTAACCTGGGATTGGAGGAATAAGTATATTGAATATTTAAAGAACAGAAAACTCCCAACGAACCCTAAAGAATCGAGGGTTCTACGAACCAAGGCTACTCGATTCACACTGGTTGAAGATGGAACATTATACAGAAGGACGTTCGACGGACCACTGGAGGTATGTTTGGGATCAGGCGACACCGATTATGTTTTATGAGAGGTTCATGAAGTCACTTGTGGAAACCACTCCGGCGCCGAACCATTAATTCATAAAATCATCAGAGCAGGGTACTACCGAGACAGCATGGAGAAGAACACTAAGGAGTTCATTCGAAAATGTGATAAATGTCAAAGGTTTGCACCGATGATCCGTCAACCCGGAGAGCAGCTTCATTCGGTCATTTCTCCATGACCATTCATGAAATGAGGAATGGATATCGTCGGCCCTCTACCATCGGCCCCAGGTAAAGCTAAATTCATTTTGTTTATGACTGACTATTTCTCTAAATGGGTTGAAGCACAGGAGTTCAAAAAAGTGAGAGAAAAAGAGGTTATAGATTTCATCTGGGACCACATCGTGTGTCGATTTTGATACCAGCAGAAATAACTTGCGACAATGGTAGACAGTTTATCGGCGGTAAAGTGACAAAATTCCTCGAAGACCATAAAATAAAAATAATATTGCCTACACCATATCATCCTAGCGGGAACGGACAGGCCGAATCAATGAACAAGATTATCATCCAAAACATAAAGAAAAGATTGAACGAAGCTAAAGGAAAGTGAAGAGAAATTTTGCCCGAAGTCCTTTGGGAATATCGGACAACATCTAAATCCAGTACATGAGTGACCCCATTTTCCCTAGTGTACGGCTCCGAAGCTTTAATTCCGGTCAAAGTCAGGGAACTAAGCGCAAGGTTCCGACATACATCAGAAGAATCGAGCTACGAGGCAATGAATACTAGTCTCGAATTATTAGATGAAAAACGAGAGGCGGCACTGGTTCGAATGGCTGCACAAAAACAACGAATCGAAAGGTACTACAACAGAAGCACCAACCTCCGCCATTTCAAGGCCGGGGACTTGGTTCTAAGGAAGGTCACCGTCAACACTCGAGATCCTAATGAAGGGAAGCTCGGCCCAAATTGGGAAGGACCCTATCAAGTCCTCGATATAGTCAGGAAAGGGTCTTATAAACTTGGAGCAATGGATGGAAAACCATTACCAAATAATTGGAATATATCGCTTCTCAAACGATATTACTATTAAGGTATGACTTTCTCTTCTCTATAGTCTATATACGTATATTCGACACTAACTTATTGCAGGAATTCGAAGAAAAACATCAAGACCTCTGGTTTCAAAGCACGCGGTGTACTTTTTTCCCTTAAGTTCGGCTTTTATCCCAAATGGGATTTTTCCGGCAAGGTTTTTAATGAGACAACAACTATGTGCTACCCAGGAACAAATCAATAGTATCCGAGGCTCCTTCATAATCAACCTCGAATACTGGGGGCTACCAATTGAATAAATCATGTTCGGCACAAGAAAGTTGCTCCATATCAAATCCATGTCGAACAGGGTCTCGATAGAGAAAAGTGTAAGGGCCAAATGGTCAAAACAAACCATGCCCACATAGTTGTGCTCGAACTCTGGCACAAGATATAAATACATGTGTAATGACTTATAAAGGAGAACTTCTTTTTCAGATACCTCACACTTTGAAAAGATTTTCATGCTTCATGATTCAAATAGGATTAAAGGCCAACCACCATCAAAGGGATTTTTGATACAAACGATCATAAAGGCCTACGGTCCAAGATATTCTGAGTTCGAGTTCGAAACAATCACTCACTTAATTATAAAAGCCTAAGGGCTATCTTACTTCGAGTTCGAGCAAACACTCACTCGATCATAAAGGCCTACGGGCCAAGATAATCTGAGTTCGAGTTTGAAACAATCACTCTCTCAATTATTAAAGCCTAAGGGCTATCTTACTTCGAGTTCGAGCAATCACTCACTCGATCATAAAGGCCTACGGGCTAAGATATTCTAAGTTCGAGTTCGAAACAATCACTCACTGAATTCTTAAAGCATAAGGGCTATCTTACTTCGAGTTCGAGCAATCACTCACTCGATCATAAAGGCCTACGGGCCAAGATATTCTGAGTTCGAGTTTGAAACAATCACTCACTCAATTATTAAAGCCTAAGGGCTACCTTACTTCGAGTTCAAGCAATCACTCACTCGATCATAAAGGCCTATGGGCCAATATATTCTAAGTTCGAGCTCGAAACAATCACTCACTCAATTATTAAAGCCTAAGGGCTATCTTACTTCGAGTTCGAGCAATCACTCACTCGATCATAAAGGCCTACGGGCCAAGATATTCTGAGTTCGAGTTCGAAACAATCACTCACTCAATTATTAAAGCCTATAGGGCTATCTTACTTCGATCTCGAGCAATCACTCACTCGATCATAAAGGCCTACGGGCCAAGATATTCTGAGTTCGAGTTTGAAATAATCACTCACTCAATTATTAAAGCCTAAAGGGCTATCTTACTTCTAGCTCGAGCAATCACTCACTCAATCATAAAGGCCTACGGGCTAACAATTATTAAATCCTAAGGGCTATCTTACTTCGAGCTCAAGCAATCACTCACTCAATTATTAAAGCCTAAGGACTATCTTATTTCGAGTCAGAGCAATCACTCACTCAAAGTCTACGGGCTAATATACTTTGAGTTCGAGTTCAAAACAATCACTCACTCAATTATTAAAGCCTAAGGGCTATCTCACTTCGAGTTCGAGCAATCACTCACTCGATCTTAAAGGCCTATGAGCCAATATATTCTGAGTTCGAGCTCGAAACAATCACTCACTCAATTATTAAAGCCAAAAGACTATCTTACTTCGAGTTCGAGCAATCACTCACTCGATCATAAAGGCCTACGGGCCAAGATATTCTGAGTTCGAGTTCGAAATAATCACTCACTCAATTATTAAAGCCTAAAGGGCTATCTTACTTCGATCTCGAGCAATCATTCACTCGATCATAAAGGCCTACGGGCCAAGATATTCTGAGTTCGAGTTTGAAATAATCACTCACTCAATTATTAAAGCCTAAAGGGCTATCTTACTTCTAGCTCGAGCAATCACTCACTCAATCATAAAAGCCTACAGGCTAAGATATTCTGAGTTCGAGTTCTAAACAATCACTCACTCAATTATTAAAGCCTAAGGTCTATCTTACTTCGAGCTCGAGCAATCACTCACTCAATTATTAAAGCCTAAGGACTATTTTATTTCGAGTCCAAGCAATCACTCACTCAAAGTCTACGGGCTAATATACTTTGAGTTCGAGTTCGAAACAATCACTCACTCAATTATCGAAGCCTAAGGGCTATCTCACTTCGAGTTCGAAACGTTCACTCGACTACTAAGCCTGTGGGCTACTTTTATTTTTTGAGTTCGGGCAAGCGCCCACTCGACCACTAAGCCTGTGGGCTACTTTTATTTCAAGATCACTGGCCATAGAAGCTACAAAGGCCAAATTCGATGAAATCACTGAAATCCTCAAGAAAACATCCGCAAGGCATGCATGAAATCTTCATGAAGCAAGTCAGTAAAACAAAAAGATATTTGTATAGATATACAAATATGGTTTACATAAATAAATGCAACATAGAAGAAGTTAAGGGCTAAGTTTTTGGGTTATCATCGAGAGCGGTCTCTTCTCCACCGGGCTCCCCCCATCTTCGGACCCGTTCTTGCTACCATCATCATCATCATCGCCATCAGAAGTCAAAGCTTCAGCATCAGTTTCGAGTTCTTTAGCCCTTTTTATCTCTTCAGCAAGGTCAAAACCTCGAGCGTGTATCTCCTCGAGGGTCTCCCTCCGAGACCGACACTTAGAAAGTTCGGCAACCTAATGTGCTCGAGTGTCGGCAGTATCCGCTGCCTCTCTTGCCTCCATTTAAGCAGCCTCGGCATTGGCCCGATACACGGTAATGGACTTGTCTGCTATGTCTTTCAATGACTCCACCTCCGTCTTGGCCTCAACAAGCCTTGTTTCAAGCTCCTCGATCCTCTTGCCCTGAGCTGAACCTTTTTGTTTGACACTTTGAAGCTGAACATCGGCCGATAATAATTTGGCTAAGATGGTTTCTTTTTCTGCAGCCATGCGGTCGATAGTCTCCTTCCACCGGTCACATTTGGCCTTATTTGATCGACTTCTTCCCGAAGTAACCCGATCTTTTCAACCTTTTGCTGCAACTGAGATAACGAAGGGTTAGCTTCCACAGTTTGGTCAAACCCATACTCTAACGGAACGAGGCTCACATGCTTATCTCGTTTGGCCTCTTCTTCACGAGCCTTAGCTAAATCCGTTTGGAGGTCCTTTATAACCTCGTCCTTTTGGCTACAAAGAAGCCGCAGAGCATCTCTCTCCCCCGAGACCTTCTTAAGCTCGACCTCACACTGGCTGAGGTAGACTCGAAACCTGCTGATGGCGTGCATAGTAAGGAAAAAATGCACGTCAAGTTTAGAAAAGAACGAAGAAACCAAGTACAATAAAATCATTACCCGAGAAATGAAATGTTGGGCCTCTTCTAGGAGAAGAGAAGCGTCACTAATATCGGAGGCATCATCGACTCCAGTAAAGCAATTCCGAAAAGGGTCCCCTACACTAGAGCCTCCACCCATATCGGGGGTCTTTAATTCTCGAGCTTCCTTTAACGCCTTCTCAGAAAAGATCGGAAGAGAAGGCAAATGACCCACTATCATAGTCCCAAGCGAATCGCTCGGGATGCTCTGATCGAGACTCGGGGTATCGAAACCAACCCCGACCGGTATAACCGTCAACGGCTCAGAAGGTCTGGCAACCTCGATACCTTTCGCAGATCGAATCACCAAAGCCGAAGCATCATCATCTTCTTCTTCTTCTCTTAGTCATTGGACCGAGTCCGTCGAAAGAGTGATTACCTTTCTCCTCACCCTTCGAGTTTTGGGCTTGGGGTCCTCTGACAAAGAGACAACTTTTCGCTTATTATCTTTCCCCGGTTCCGGGACCGGGGACTTGGTTCCTTCCTCACCACTCGGAGGCCTCAAAATGGCATCCTTGGTTACACCTTCATGAAAGGAAATCGGTAACGAATGGAGCATAAAACACATTTCGAAGAACATGAGAAGTGACCCTTATCGTGATTCTTGGCCTCCCATCTACCTTTTGCTAAATCACGCCAAGCGCGTTCGGCATAAGAGGAAGTCGAGGCTAACTTTCGAACCCAATCCTCGAGGTCGGGTACCGCTTGTGGCATCCAATGGGCAGCTGTATATTGAAGAAAGATATCAGATAGAATAAGAGAAAGATACGAAAAGCAATGCCTTATGAAAATCACTTACGGTCGAAATTCCATTCCTCGAGGAACGATATCTTCTCTTCTGGAATGAGGTCACAGGTCCTCACCCGAATATAACGGCCCATACAACCCCAATCCTTGTCTTCGTCGATGCTCGACATTAAAGCTTTCGATGCCCAACGATGAAGCCTGATTAGTCCACGAAAGATTCGAGGCCGATACAATCGTATGAGGTGATTTAGGGTGAAATCCAGCCCCCCAGGCCTTATTGGAGAAGAAGCGAAGTAAGGTTACTATGCGCCATAAAGATGGATGAATTTGATTGAGAGTGACTTGATATCGTTTGCAAAAATCAATGATCACTGGGTCGACAGGACCCAACGTGAAGGAGTAAGTATAAATACTTAAAAATCCCTCCACATGAGTGATGACGCTCTCTTCGGGAGAGGGAATTTGCAACACAACCTCGGGACCCCAGTTGCAGTCTTTCCTCACAGCCTCGAGATGGCTCTCTATTATCGAGCACACGTACATCGACATATGCTCACATCGACTCGGAACCGACGAAGGATTTTCAACCTTAAAATCTATCTTCAGAGTACACGGGCCAGGAACGTACTCGTGGGGAGGTGGCTCCACCGGCGCCTTGTCGTCGGGCGGCCGTGAAGAGGAAGTTTTCTCCTTCTGAGGTAAGGTTTTTGAAGTTTTTGCCATTGATGTAAGAGAAAGAAAAGCAAAGGAAGATGAAATGTTGATGGTGTCAAACGCTGATGAAGGTGGCTCTATATACGGCGAAATAGAGGCAGAAAGAGTAAGAAATTTTGGGAGATTATGTTTGGAGATTGAAGATGTAAATGTGGTAAATAAAAAATGGAAGGGTTATTTATAGGTTTATACCGTGGCGGTTCAGTATCAGCGGTGGCCGACCACCGTCTGACGTGTATTAAATACCTTGAAAGACTAAATTGATGGGACAACTATCATATATGTCATGATCGAGCCCAGTGAAAACATCAGCTTATAATCTGATCGAGCTGTCGAAAATCATATCGTTTCTCACCACATTATTCTTGAGAAACGAGGGGACTATCTGTATACGGGCAAAATAGATTTTGACCTCCGCACGTTTGATCGAGTTCGAATGGTAAGCGATCGAAGTAAGAGCTCGAGACGAGTTCCGAGAATAGTACAAACAAGCCTCAAGCTCCAAGACCGATCGAGGAATCGATTCGGTATCATTATCAAGCCCATGACCAAATCCTACTGCAAGTCATTGTGAAGGTTGTCGTATATGCACAGACTGATTGGCATTCACCCCGAATGTCGAACTCGAACCAAGGCCGACTGCTTGACCAATACCGAGCTCGAGCCAGTATCGAGCTCGCAGACAGGAGCCGTTGCAACCGCACTAGGGGAGAGAATCTTGGCAGGAATCGAGGAAGAGACAATTTATCATGTGTTCTCCACTATATATTTTTTATTATAAATAAAGTAAGATTCCTCTACTATAAAAGGGGGAATCCTTGCAAGCACAAGACAGCCACATTGTAAGAAAAGACTACTTCTATTTATTGAAGAATAAATTTCTTGAGCTTATTTTACTCAGCATACTCACTCTTCTTGTTCATTAATTTATATCCCGTTTCTATAGTCAAGAATCTGAACACTTCCATTTCTACGTACGATTTATGTCAAGTTATATCACATATCCTTAGAACTACTTATAAATTAAACTATATCCGATTTTCCGGGTAAATAATAGTAATACATACAAAGTTGTACTAACACAAAAATGTGAATTAAAAATCGGCCTATAGTGTATAAGAGGGGTTGCTCTGATGGTAAGCAACCTCCACTTCCAACCAAGAGGTTGTGAGTTCGAGTCACCCCAAGAGCAAGGTGGGGAGTTCTTGGAGGGAAGGATGCCGAGGGTCTATTGGAAACAGCCTCTCTATCTCATAGTAGGGGTAAGGTCTGCGTACACACTATCCTCCCCAGGCCTCACTAGTGGGATTATACTGGGTTGTTGTTGTTGTTGTATTTTGAACATACATCATAATTGGATTGGTAAGCTGTGATATTTTTGGTTGTGCAACTTGTACCAAACAAAACGGGAGTATTCCCTACTCTGCTAAAGAATGTCAGCTATCGGGGAACACCTTTCAGTAAGGGGTGTTAATGGATAGTGCTTATCAATTTTTTAAATGTATAAATGTAAATAATATATTTTTAAACGGTGTAAAATTAGACAATTTTATTAAAGCATATGTCAAACATTTCTCGCGCACGAATTTTGCGTACACCGCTGAATATAAGAGCACGTAATTAGATGAAATTGTGAAGATCTTTTTGATCGTTCGTTCACGGCCTAGGTCGAAAATATAAAAACTTGAGCCGTCAGATGATTTAAAATTTATGGGTTAATAATTTTAGTATTTTTATATTTTGAATCTAAATTAATAACTTATATAAAATTTAAACAAAAACTATTGAGTTCGGTCCAACTTATATTATATGTTGTAGCTCCGCCATGTGACACTAGCAGTAGCAGGTATGTGGGGAAAAAAATATTTACTGCAGAGCTTTATGTTTCTGGAGAGTTTACATAAGAGGAACGCCTGTAACATGTTAAGCCCTTTACACATACGTTGATTCATCAATTTATATAGAAACAATATATATATATATATATATATATATATATATATATATATATATATATATATATATATATATATATATATATATATTTATGACACTTTGAACATATTGTATGTTTTTTTTAAGAATCCAAGATCTTGATCTAATGGTTAATAAAGTGGGTAAAATTATGAAAAATCAAGATTTAAATCATAATAAAAATAATAAAAAATTAGGTGATTACTTTTTATCTACCGAACCTTGATGTACAAAGTTAATCAAAACCAGTATAGTGGAAAGTGGCAGTATAGCCGATGGAATCATGGAGTAATAAAGTTACGCACAAGCTGACCGCACACACAAAAAAAGGAAAAAAATTGTATGTTTAATTTCTGAAAGAGAAGATAGATAATTATGATTAAGAAAGACGCTATGATTCCATCATTGGACCACTTCTTTAAGGATTTAACTCTCCAAATTTTTCTCGGGAAATTTCTCATTTTACTATCAATTGATGATAATCTTTTGTTTTAGGTTAGAAATACGTTTTAAAAAAAAGGTTAGAAATACATTCATTCATGTCCTCATGTTAATTAATATCAATATTTTACTGCAGAAATGGAAAGAAGCTGATTCGTGAGCTTTGTTTAATTTGCTTCACAACCTTTCTGTTAGGAATGCATCAACACATCAGAATGTAATTAGTAACCTAAATCCATCACAAAAGTACAAAACACAAGTGCCTCACGTGATTAAATAATATATCGGACAAACAATCATTTCGCTTTAATTTAAACATGCAAAAAAGAGAAAATATTTTTATACCACAGGTGTTAGTGTCTCCATTCTCCACTTATGGATGTCTCACAAAGTAAATGCATATTGCATGCAATTTTATCAAATGTCTCATAAAGGACCTGTTCATTAGAAAGAAGTTGTTCTCTGAGGAGAAAAAAAGGACACTTATTATATTGTAATATCATGTAGTTAGGAGCAGTTTGGTTCGCAGACAAGGCTATAAATAGGCAGAAATGTAATACAGAGATTAACAATTAAGTAGTGATTATCTAATATGATTCTCCAGTAGATGTTTTATATTCCGTTAAGAACTAGGATATGTTGTGTAGTTATCACACAAGTCCATCATATGCTAGATCACTTGTACTTTAAATCTCATCCACTAAGCTAATACTCCTTCCGTTTCAATTTATTTAAATCTATTTGACTGAATATTGAGTTTAAAAGAAAAAAAAAGGGACAAACTTATGATATAAAATGATGCACATATATTTTCTGTGACTATAATTCATTGCATAAAGGTAAATTATTTTCAATATCAAATTTAGGGTCATTTCTTTTATACGGACTAAAAGGAAAAGAAGTTAAAAAAAATTAAAACGGAGAGAGTGTTATAAGAAAAATCAAATTATGGTGGATGTCTACTCTTCCTCCATGATCTTTTCAAATGCTTAATGACATATTCAATGACATATTTCTATGCTTAATGACATATTCAATGACATATTTTTCTTCACTTTTCATGCCTATATAAAGGCCTTGTAATAGATAAGAAAATACACACAATTGAAGAAGAAAATCTCTTCCTTCTCTCTATCTCTATTTCTTGTTCATGTTTTACTAAATTGCTTTTATTTCATAACAACATGTCTTGTTCATGTTTTACTAAATTGCTTTTATTTTATAACACGTTATCAACACGAATTGCTCATTTCATGATCTTCTACGTCAAGACTATGTAAATTATAAGCAGACAATGAGATCAAGTACAATGAAAAATGTCTTGGATGATAATACAAAGATAAGTTTTACATCCATCTAAACCCATTCATACTTTCATATCTTTGCATTAACTTTATGTGCAGTATTTAGTTAAAATATTTTTTTCAATTGTATCCACTGAAATAAAGAACTGGAAAGGTATGTCTTTATTTGCTACATCTCTTATAGGACAAATATAATATTCCAACGTATATATATGTTCTCACCTTTTACATACTATGATAGATAATTATTAAGGTAATTTAGTAATAATTATTTTACCATCACATGATATATTTCATTGAAAGCAAAATTATCAAATATGTAGGCGATTTTACAGCACCTTGCAAATTTGGCATTGGAATATACAATCAATATAAACTCATTATAGTTATAATTTATAATAGTCACAGTTATGCATTAAGCCTTAAATATTTTTGCTGGAAACATAAGGCTCATTCCTCCGTATTGAATTTTTTTGGTGAAGTTCTTATAGTCTTTGAAATATAAGTGGTTATAGGTTATCTGCACCTTTCCCGTAATTAATTTATTAAAATGTAAAAGTGATTGTATCATTTAAAAAAAATGGCATATATCCTAACTAGCATTTTTGTTGCAGAGGAACTGTTTCCAGATTGAAATAGTTATATATGTCTTCTTGAAAGTTAATTTACTTATCCCTATAATTATGAAGTAATAATATTTTAAAGGCTCGAGTGCGAGTCCTAGTGAATTTTGACCTATTATGCCAAAGATTGAGGGTAAGACGATGGGTTCAAGTCCCAACACACTATGTTGATGAAAAGACATTGGATTCAAGTTCCAACGCATTATGGCCTAGCATGCCTTTATATGGGTAAGGCATTGGGTTTGAGTCCTAATGCACCATATTGATAATAATAATAATAACTAAAGAAAAAATAATATATTTTTCATGAAAAAATATGAAGTTTGTTCCACTTGAAAAGCATGAAGCTTGTCACACTTGATTTGCTCCATTCTTGAAGTAAATGTGATAGCAGTGCATGATAAGTTTAAATAAAGACAAGTGGTTGAAAAATGAATGTGGGCGTGCGAAAGGCCAAAATAATAATAGTTATCACTATGGTAATTATAAAAAGGGAGAACAAGACAATATTTACCATCAAATGGGTATAAAAAAAAATAAAGCATATTGTATGATTATACTCCATTCTTTGAAGAGAATATGACTTGTGATAAACATTGAGAATGCATACTCATTCCTGAAAGTGAATATGAAAATATATATGTGATAAAGATTATGCATAATAATGTACTTGTGCATGGTTGGATAAATACTACAACTCACCTCTAAGGGAGGTTTGAGACAAAGAAAGATAATGAATATTATTGTGTAGTTACATGAATATATCATTGGTCGCATACATGTGATATGCCAAATATTTTATCAAGCCTTATGAAAGTTATTAAAAGCACAATTAAAGCAAGAAATTATTTTGCTTATGATGATTTTGAACATGACAATTATTATGATATGATTCTCTTTGTGAAGGAGACATTCATTATATGGATGGTGTGACAAAAGATCTTGTAGTACAAAAGCAGTTAAGAGATCTGAAAGAACTAATTTGTTACTACCCGAATGAATGAAATTGTTCATGACATTAATCTTGTAGTAAATCTCAAAAGAAACATTTTGATTTACGAATATATTAGCCAAAGTGGTTGGCATATTGAGACTATAAATGAAAAGAAGATTGAATATCTTTATATTACTATAATCATACCGGGTAAATATGAAATGTTACGTGACTTTTCTTCTATTTGTACTACACAAGTATAAGCATGATGATGCAATCACAAGCCACAAGTAAACTAGAGGTTTACTAAAATAAATATTAGTTGGCATGACCGGTTGACCATCTCGGGTCAATTATGATGCAAAAAATTAATTGAGAATTACATTGGCATATATTGAAGAAATATAAGATTCTTCAAGAATTCTCTTCTGCTGCTTATTCTCATGATATACCAGTTAAAGTTGGGATTGAATCCCTTGATTTATTGAACGAATAAAAGTTGATAAATATATGGGCCCAATCACCTTCCATGTGGACCGTTTACTATTATATGATTTTAATATGTGCATCTATTCTATGGTCACATGTGCATTTGTTATCAACTTGCAGTTTGGCTTTTGCAAGATTGATTGCTCAAATTATTAGAGCACAGTTCCAGAATATAAATTATGATGATTTATCTTGATAATATTGGTTTAAATCCAAGTTGGTTTAGCAGAAATTGTATGCCTCCAATTATATCTAAACCATTAGTTATGAGAACAAAATTGCCAAAATAAAATTTGGTATGTGATGTATTATTTAATATACAACAATACTTGTACGCATCTAGCCAAGTTATGATAAGTTCTCCCTATCACAATCGGTTCAGTTTCAGAAACCAAATAATTTCCATCTAGAAATATGAATGTGCTATATGATTTAATTGTTCCACCACAATGCACAAAGATGGATCCCCAAATAAGGCTAGTGATATTTGTTGGTGATCCCAACAATAGGGGGAGAAAATGGACAGCTGAAAAAGTAATGCATGTAATGAATTATTATGAGTACATCTAGATCCTCGTACGAGAAAATGTGAACTTGAAGTTCAGGTGATAATTCAATTGCAAAATATTGCCAGGCGTATTTGCTGACCCAAAACTAAATATCATATTCAGCTGCTAATGCTCCAAATAAAATAAAGTTCATAATGAATAGAGTCTATGGCATGCATGAAGCATAATAGACTAATCGGTTTCAAAGATAAAACTTCTTGAAGAAGGAGAGGAGCAAATATTCAAGATGGTCATAATAAGGAGGCAAGTGCTCTAGAAGAGCACTACGACATAACACTTCATAAGACCTCATGGGAGAGGCTCAGGTACCTGAAGATAATAAGATAAAGAGATCTCAATAAGTTATGTCTTTATTGGGTAATAATAGAACTGATATAAAATGATCGTTGACGATATTGTTAATATAATGTAGCGCTCAATATTATTAATATTGACGAGGATCTTGAGCTCAAATCTGTCATAAAATTTGGACAGATAGATGATTGACCAAATGAAAAATACGCAATAAAAAGTAATTTCACCTGAAAAATATGAAGTTGGACCGATAGTCCCAACATCTGAAAGTATAAAGCCAGTGGAGGTATAAATGTGTTCTTGTGAGAAAAATAAAAGGTCAAGTCGATAAACATAAAGACGACTTATGTCACAAGAAAAATTATAAATATCCTGGCATTGATTATATAGAGACATGTTCTCCTGTGGTGGATGTCGCCATTTCAGGTTTTAATCTGGCAATACAAGAAAAACGTGATATGCGTATAATGAAAATCATTGAAGGATTTAAATTGTTCTGAAGCATATTAAGGTTTCCAAGAAATTTATTAAATAAAGCTTCAAAAATCCTTATACGGATTGAAACAATCAGGCAGATGTGGTATAATCGCATGAGTGAGTACCTGTTGAAAGAAGGGTACAAGAATGATTCAATTTGTCCTTGTGTCTTTATAAAAAGATTTGGATCTAAATTTGTTATAATCACTGTGTATGTTGATGATTTAAATATCATTGGAACTCCTAGGGAGCTTCCTAAAGCAGTAGACTAATTAAAGAAAGAATTTGAAATGAAGGATCTTGGAAAGACAAAATTTTGTCTTGGTCTACAAATTGAGTATATAAAAGATGGAACCATCAACCAGCATACACTAAAATAATTTTAAAGCGATTATATATGGATAAAGCACATCCATTCCGACCTCATGAAAATAATGTAAGAGCTTCTTGATCCCGAAGTAAGTGCAGTTGGTGCACTAATGTATCTTTCTAACATTACAAGGTCTGACATAACTTTTTCAGTTAATGTCTTAACAAGATACAGCTATGCTCCTACAAGGAGACATTGGAATGGAATCAAACACATATTGCGGTATCTAAAAGGGACTACCGATATGGGATATTTTATGACAATGATTGCAGTCCCGATCTTGTTGGTTATGCCGATGCTGGGTATTTATATGACCCACACAAGGCTCGATCTCAAACATGCTATGTGTTTACATATGGAGACACTACCATATCTTGGCGATCGACTAAGTAATCGTGGCTACTTCATTTAATCATGCTGAGATAATTGCTATTTATGAAGCAAGTCGAGAATGTGTATTGTTGAGGTTTATAATACATCTTTTCGAGACAAATCTGGTTTGAAGTGTGACAAACTACCCACAATTTTGTATGAAGACAATGCAGTATGCATAGCCCAATTGAAGGGAGGATTCATAAAGGAGATATGACAAAGCAAATTTCACCAAAGTTATTTTTCACACATGATCTTCAAAAGAATGGTGATATCAATGTGCAACAGATCCGTTCAAATGATAATATGGCTGATCTGTTCACCAAATCTCTACTGACGTCAACCTTCAAGAAACTAGTGTACAAGATTGGAATGTGAAGGCTCAAGGATGTGAATTGATGCTCTCATCAGGGGGAGTTAATACGTGTTGTACTCTTTTTCCCTTACAAGGTTTTGTCCCACTGGGTTTTTCTTGCAAGATTTTTAACGAGGCAACCAAAAGGCGTATTTCTAAACATGTGTACTATTTTTCCTTCACTAGGATTTTTTTCCCATAGGGTTTTTTCCTAATAAAGTTTTAACGAGGCACATTATCTATGGACATCCAAGGGGGAGTGTTATAAGAAAAATCAAATTATGGTGGATGTCTACTCTTCCTCCGTGATCTTCTCAAATGTTTAATGACATATTCAATGACATATTTCTATGCTTAATGACATATTCAATGATATATTTTTCTTCACTTTTCATGCCTATATAAAGACCTTGTAATAGATAAGAAAATACACACAATTGAAGAAGAAAATCTCTTCCTTTTCTCTATCTCTATTTCTTGTTCATGTTTTACTAAATTGCTTTTATTTCATAACAACATGTCTTGTTCATGTTTTACTAAATTGATTTTATTTTATAAGAGAGATTACTTTAACCACCTTTGTCCCACTAAAACCTAGATAATCCCCTTCGTCTTTAATAAAAATATATACTTCTGGATGAGGATTAACTTTGTTTTATAGTATTAGTTTAACAAAAGAACTCAAATCCACAAGCCCCTGAGCGGGGACAAATTTAACATAATAACAATTTCAATCGGTATCTGAGATGACATAAATCGATCGATGGATTTCCTCGGATGGGACAATTATGCAGAATAAAAATTGAGCAATTGGGACTTAAGATGATATAAAAAGATTCACTATAAGGATAAAGCCAAAGTCCAGATAAAAGAATAAAATATATAAGAATCTACAGCCACAAACAAAGCAAAACGAACAGTAATTTCAAATTTGATGGAATTGTCACTTGCGAAGATAAAAAGGAAAAGATGGAATTGTAACTTGCCAAGCTATAAAAAAGAATAGACAACTTGACAAATTGACATGTTTCTACAAGTTTCCTTTGGTTATCGTCAAGATGACATAAACATCCTAATCTTTTCATACCAAACTCCGCCTAAGAAACCTACTTTTTATGTTGCTTTGTCATACATCCCATGGATATATATAATGTAAATCATTTAGTACCAAACTATGCCTAAAAACCTGCTTATGTCGTACCTGTGTCCTCTAGTGCAAGTGTGAGTCAGAATTTATATGTAATTTTTCAGTAATCCCTAGCTAGTTTCGCCCCCGCTAGTGCTTCATATAAGAATTTAACTTATCCCTCTAAGTTTCAATTTACGTGAACCTATTTTTTTTAGTCCGTGCAAAAAAGAATGACCTCTTTTCTTATATGAAAATAATTTATCTTTATGCAATGATTTATAGCCACACAAAATATATGTGCTTCATTTTACACCACGAGTTCAAAAGTCTTCTCTCTTTTCTTAAACTCCGTATCCAGTCAAATAAGTTCACATAAATTGAAACGGAGAGAGTATATTCTTTAGGATAGTTAATTTTACAATCCTACATTTAATATATTTTACAAGGTTATTTGTTTTATTTTTAAGTTAATTACTCTTTCCGGTTCACTTTAATTGATATTTTAGTTCTTTTCACACGTATTAAGGAATTTATCTTTTTAACATTAATTAACAATAAAATTGACCATATTAATCTTAATTTATTCATTGAAAATACAACAAATACTTCTAAACTCTTTACCTCAGGGCAATTTTAAAAAAAAAATTAATTTTTTCTTGATATTTGAAAAAAATCAAATAATATGGATCACAAAAAAAGACCCCAAAAAAATCAATTTAAGGGACCGCAAGGAGTACCAAATTAAACTTTTTATCGGTAGGAACCAAATTAAACTTAATTACTCTTTACAAAAAGTTACATGTTTGCTGTTAGTAAACATTATACAGGACACACAAGTTAAAACTCTGTAAGAAACCTTTCACTCTTCCAAAATAATGACAATAACAATGTCAATAATAGATCCCTGCCTACCTCTAATCTTCCTACATGTGAAGTACAAAGTACAATAAAATTATGAACCAATATCTAAAAAGAAAAAAAGTTGACTATCTTTCAAAAAAATAAAGATAAAAAATATATGAAAATATTTATAAAAAAAAGAGAGAATTAACTAGAAGAGGGTGGATAATGGCTGGAACTGCTCCAAAATGGTGCAGAAAAATTGGAGCTGTTGCTGCTACTACTACTGCTGGTGCCTTGATTTTGATTAGTTTGTGGCCTGTAATAACTAGATTGCTGACCTGAAAATAGCAGGGGATATGAAGGAGAGGAAGTAGAAGAAGCTGCAGAGTTACCTAAAGAAGAAGTTGTGTTTGAATGCAATACAGCCCTAGATGAAGCAAAAAACATTTGCTCCACCAAACTTGAAGGCTGTTGTTGATCAAAAAAATCAGCAGGATTTTGTAGTAACTGTGAATATTCCCAATAATCTCTTGTCATATCTGAACTTTGGATTGGCTGCTGATGATGATGAGGAGGTTGGAAAAATGGTGTTGGTTGAGATATTGGAGCCATAAATGAAAATTGAGAAGCTGAAGTTGAGGAACTAGAAATGGCTAATCTTGTAGTAGGTTGAGAAGCTTGAATTTGTGGTAATAATCTAACATTTTCTGGGAAGTTTAGTTTGGCTCTGTTGCCTCTGAATCTTAAAGCAGCTTCATCATATGCTCTTGCTGCTGCTTCTGCTGTATCAAATGTACCTAACCAAACTCTAGCTGCTTTATGTGGATCTCTTATTTCTGCTGCCCATTTTCCCCATGGCCTTTGTCTTACTCCTCTGTATCTCCTTCTCCTCTCTCCTCCTGTTTCTTCACTTGTACCACCAGCTGCTGTAGTTGCTATTTCTGCTGTTGTGGTTGTGGTTGTGAAAGCTGGAACTGTTGTAATGGTGGAAATGGTTGGTGCCACCATACTTGTAGCTTCTTCTGTCAAAATTTAATAAATCATACTTAATCAAAATTGAGGACAAAGAAAAAACAAAACTTAGTGCTAGATATTTGAAATGTTAAACTCGAGATTTAATTAAATATAGTTATGGTAATGCACTGTTCACATCTTTCAAATACATGCAATAATACCATCGAATAAAAATTAGCATAAAACTAAGAAAACCTCAAAAAAGAATTCGCTTAATCTTTTTTTTCTATTACACTGAGGGACAGCAAAAACGAGCAGAAATGGGACAGAAGTTTTATGAAGGAGTGTCAAAACTGAACTTGGGAAGAAGGAAGCAAATCGAACTAACTTCATGAAATAATTAATATAGTATAAACAGTGAGAAGAAGTAAATGAAGTTGAGAATGAATAGGAAATTATGCTCTTAAGCACAAAGATCGAAAACTACAAAACAGAGGACAGGACAACAAAAAATAAAAGCACAAAAGAACTAAAGAATGTTATGGAACTAACCAGCTTTAACAGAGGAAGATGGCAAACCAGCTCTAAATTCTCCAAACCCTCCATAAATCCCTTGATGACTTTGTTCCAATATCTGAGTAACACTTTCTTCTTGATCACGGCTTCTCTTTTGTCCAGCTCTAGACCCTGAGCTAGAAGAAGAATAAGCTGAAGATGGCGAATTTGCTGAATAAATACCAGAACCACCACCGCCAAACGACGACGTAACAGAACCACTGATATCGGGTCGGTAATTCGAACCCGATACCACATGGGTCAGCGCTGTCACCATTGCCGACATCTCTCTTGTCTGACTGTACCCTGTAAACATCGGCATCGCCGAAGAAGTTGATAGCAAATAGTCAGCTTCCTGTTGTATTTGTTGTTGAATCATTTCTTCGAAACATTGGTCGCTTTGTCCATAAGGCTGAGCACCGCCTTCTGCGGCGGTGGTTGTAGTAGTTTCTGAATCGCCTGTATCTGTAAATCTGACATACTCGCTGGATTTTCTTGGGTTCGCCACCTTTAATAAGCACATGTACGACCCGCTTCAAACTAGACAAAATTACGACAAAATAACACCAACCCAGATGTTTTTTTGGTGAATTATAAATACCCTTTTCAGCTTCTCTTCAACACAATACCGTTTCTGCAGAATCTGAAGCCACCGACTTTGAACTCTGACAAAATTAATTTCGTCGAACACTTTCCGTAGCTCAAAAATAAGACCAACCCAAAACGTATCTTTCTGAATTGATGGGCTTCCTTATGGTATTTGACTTGATTTGGAGCACATGCACACAGTAGAAAACTGAATTTTTTTACAGATATAAAATTTTCGAGGAGATAACTGAGAAAAATTCCCTTACAAACGGCTATATAAGGAGGAAAATTCAAACTTGAACAGCCGTGAAGAGAATAGTTGAATCTTCGTGCTACTTTCTGCTAATAGAAGTGCACGAAGTTTGGTGCCAATCTCTATATTGTACAAAGAATAGTTAAATATACTCAGCTTTGTATTTTTATTAAATTTCTTTAAATAGTAAATAAAAAAGAAAGATTTGATGCCTGCCAAAAAAACAACAATACAGCGACCGACTCAGAGAGGTATGTTCCCACCGTTAATTGCACTTTGACTGAAAATGATGAAGTTACATGCATCTGCTTTCGACCTTTCGAACTCATGTCGGTTTATACAAGGAGAGAGAAAGAGGAAGACAGTGTTTAAAGAGTTCATCTTCAACTTGAATTCTCCTTTTATCTTTTTCTTTTTTCCTTTTTTTTAACTCTCCTCTCTTTTCATCTTCAACTTGGTTCAATTTGTTTTTTTCAACCCCAACTTGGTACAATTCTTTTTTCCAAACCGTTGGTTCCTTTTTATTTTTTCCAACCACAACTTAGGTTCATTAAATTTGTTACGAATAAACTTCTTACAAACTAGCGGTGTAACTTTGATTCTATCATATTTTTAAATTTATGTAATCATATTTTTTTTATTTTTAATAATAAATTTTATAATCACACAAATATTATAATTATTTAAAATCACAATTGTTAAATGATTTATGGCTACAAAAATATAATGATATATTTGAGACCAATGCTCCTGCCGGTCACAAATATTAATCCTTTTGACAAATAATCTAATTAAATAAGGAGTAAGCAAAAATTTAAACAAACGAATAATATGGACCAAAGGTAATACCATCACTAATGACTAGATTTTGAGATTTTTGCATTTTGCTTTGATGGCTTTTGACTTGGTAATCGGAATAGTGGGCTTTGACTTTCACTTGTGTTTAACAACTATTTTCAGAAAATTACTCGGGGTGGACTTTTTTGGGATCATCGCTTAAATTTTTAAGTTCATAAAATAAATTTAAAAAATGCTTTCGGCCAGAATTTTGACAAGCGCTCCTGGTTATTGTCATATTTTGTTACAAATTCTAATGATCAGAAATTTTTTGGTGATCGCCATATTTTGTGGCTAATCCTGATGATCACCATAAGAAAAATTCTGGCAATTGTCATGTTTGGTGACAAATTCTAGTGATTACTATATGAAAAATTCTGACAATTGTCAAGAGCGCTTCCCAAAATATTGATCAAATGCTATTTTCCAAAAAAGTTTCTTACTGGGGTTAAAATTTAAATGGCGGCAACGAATAATCCTATTTATGCAAATCCTGGAGTACTATTTAGGATTTTTTTTCCATGATTAAATAGGTGCCCTATCTGTCGATATTTATTTACTAAAACATTCCTTAAAAGATTAATATCAGACCTATGTGCTTTGTATAATTTAGCTGTATACAATTTACATTTTGTCTACCTGGTATACAGTAGTTATATATTTAAATATGATATAAATTAATTGAATCACTTTATTGTATACCAGTAAGAGATACAAAATGTGAATTATATGACCCAAAAGTATACAACTCACCTATCTGTTAGGTATTTTATAAATAGTTTTTCAAAATAGATAGAGTTTAATATTTTTTAGAGGGACATTCTTGCCTTTTTTGGCCGCATGCGCAAAAAAAAAAAAAAAAAAAAAAATCTAAGTATAATCTACTAGTGAGGTTTGGGGAGGGTAGAGTGTACACAGACCTTACCCCCTACTCTGGGGTAGAGAGACTGTTTCTGATAGACCCTCAGATCTCTCACAACCTTTTGGTTGGAAGTGGAGAGTGCTCACCACTAGACTAACCCACTCTTTTTTGGCCGCATGTGCACACTGCATAGATATCTCTATTATTTATAGGAAAAAATTATTTTTCCGGTAAAACCATATATTTAGTGCGTATACGGTTTTTGTGCATAAAACATCTAGTGCCTTTAAGGATATAATTGAATGGTAGTATGATAGTATCACGATTCTGAATTTAAATATTTATTATTATTTCATGTTTCGATTAAATATGTAAAGTACTCATAAAGGTGTGAAAACAATTTTTATCATGTTTATAGAATAATCGAAATTAACTATTAACCATTCAGATCAAATGATTATTGTAATCTAAGTTGCTCGGATTCGGGTGCGGGTGTCCGATACGGGTGCAGATCTAGAGGTCAGATCCTTCATGATCTAAATTTAAAGATTCGGGGGTACGGATCCAAGTACGGATACGGGTGCGGGGATTCGGCTAAAAATAATTCATTTATTTAAAAATAAAGTTATAAAAATATGTATAAATTATGAGACATGTGAAAAACTTATAAGGTATTCCGAGAAGGAGAAAATATTGAACAAGAGTAGCATTTTAGAAGGAGATAAAAGGAAAAGGACTGATATAGAAATTTATATATACAAGGTATTCTATTTTCTTCCATATCACCCTATCTTTTGATTTGTTTTTAAAAATCATAGTATCTGTCCCAAATTTCTCCGTTGATTTTGGTCAAAGTACCCAAAATCGGTTTACCAGATCCAACACGGATCCCACACCCATACCCACACCCACGTCGTGTTGACACGGGTGCGACCCTGAAAGTGAAGAGTTCGAGTAACTTAGATTGTAATCACAATCAAAGAGAAGATATTTAAAGGTTTGACTCTTTCATTTTGAGTGTACAGAATATACGTAGAAATACTAGAAGTAGTCATTATAATCAAGCTATCTCTCATAATTTTCAACGTTCATGTTTATCAAGAAACAAAATCGTAATTGTACATTTAAATTGGATAAATTAATGATGCAGACATTGTTGGGAAGAATATGTCTTCCTGTTTATCCATTCTTGGGATATTTCCACTAAAGCGACTTGAATCTCAGTATTTTCATTCATGGAAGCAGCATTTAGCTATTAGTTTACAAACTAAAAGAACTTTTTTTATATTGTAATGTAATTTTATTTACAAAAATAAATCAAACTATAAAAGATTGTAGTACCTTTTATACAAGAAACTGTAGATGATTTGTTTAAAACCGGGTAAAGACTTCAAACTTGGCCATTTTTTGTTGGGATGTTAGACAAGTAACAAATGCCGTAATTCTTTCTTTAAAAAAAATATTTTTTTTCATAAAACACTACATTTAGAACCCAATTATCATTCTTATTGTTGTTCAATAGTTACTAGCTTATATCACTTGCATATACAATCAAGGAGAAATACAAAAATACAGAAAAATAGAATGCTCTCGTTGAGAGACAAACTCAAGATCTCTACTTACTGTGCGGGTGGTCTAACAACTGAGTATAAGAGCTTGTTGCTCTCTTGTTTCAGTTCAAAACAATTGATTTTCTTGTTGCAATACTACATATGAATTTGTTATAAAAATTAAATATATTTGTAATGATAATTTTCTGAAAGTATAGCTGCAATAGCGTAATCAAATACATTGTATATAGCTACTCCTAGTTAATTCGTCATTTTCTTAGGAGAGAAGAAGTGCTATTCAAATGCAGGCATTCTTACATAATCACGACATCAATTGATTGACAAACGTTTAGGGTTGCGTCGCTACATTATTTAAAACCTCTCGCCATTATTTACAGAAAAAAAAATGTCAAACTTGAAGATTGAATAATCTTTTTGCGTTTTCCTTATATTGAGCGCTATCCATGTTATAATTAAGATGACTTGTAATTTATCTAATCTTTGAACTTGGGAATTTGTAATGTAGTGTTCCGTACGGTCAAAGCACGACTCTTGCCAACATTGATCTCTAAAATAAACAATTTGCAAAAACTAACAAAGTAGTTGAACAAAGTAGTGATTCACATGACGATCTGGCTTCGTGTCCTCTCCCTCTCAACTCTATAAATATTATTAGTAGCATTTGTTTTTTCTTCTTCTGTAGCTCTCTTTTTGGATACGTGTTTGTTTGTTTGTTTAATACAACACTAAAAAGGGAAATGATTACAAGATTCTCTATGAATTCGTATCCCTTTTGTAAAATGTAATCTCCTCATTCTTTTGTGTATACTTCTATAAATGGGCCCTTAAAACTTTCAGGTCATATATAAACTTAACACGCCTTTAAAAATGAGGAGACATGTAGCGGAAACACTTTAACTCTTTAATAAAGGGTGTCATTTGGTTGTTTTGGAAAAATTATTTTATATCTAAGAAATAAATAAATATATGTATTATATATACTATATTAAAAGCACGAAACCTTTAGCAAAATGTCGGTTGACTTTTTTACCCTTTTAAAATATCGTTCACACTAGACAAAATAGTCATTTGATTATTCTCCTAGCTAATGTTTAGAAGTTTTAAATTAAATCAGATATATAACTTATTAAATCTTTCCTTATTTGAATTAAGTAAGAAGTCCTTGTAATTAGGACTTTAAGATACTTAAAATTTTACCTTATATAAATTTTACAATTAAAGTATGATTAAATAACATCAAATCTTTATGCCTATAATTTTTTTACAATTGAACGTTGTTTTTGAGCAAAAGAGATTGTACAATCGTGCTAAATTTTAAGTGAACCATTATGATGTAAATCAAATAAAATAAAGAAAATATTAAAGAAAGAGGAAGCATTTTGCTTTTTTCTTTATCCCAAATCAATAATTAACCTATAAATGCTATGAGTAGTCTACGTGTGATTGGTCCACTGACTATTAATTTTATTCTCTGATCAATAATTTGCTTAAATATAAATATTATTATATATTTTAAAACATAATTAGAAACAAATAATTATAAAAATATTTAATAATAGAAAGAGAAAGAGAGAAAGAAAAGTGATTGACAAAAGTAATTTACTAACACTACGACAAACATAAAATCTAAAAGTTCGATTTTTCATTATTTGACAAAAGAATTTTTGTGGATACAGATATAGTTTTTAAATATTTTATATATGGTGTGAACTAATATAAATAACTTGAATCCTAAAAAAATAAATTATTTCTTTTAGTGATTAAAAAAGATAATTAAGTATTTGAATTAAAAAAACTAAATATAAAACAAAATCAATTATAGTATTAAGAATTAAATTGGTTAAAATGCAAACTTGAAGAAATAAGGATGAAATTGTCACGACCCAAAATCCAACTAGTCATGATGACACCTAACTCAACCCGCTAGGTAAGCTAATTAACAACTATCCAATTCCAATGATATTAATAAGACAATTAAACAAAAGGAATTATCTGAATCTTATACATTTCCCAAGGACTGGTAGTACAAATCATGAGCTTCTAAGAATAGAGTTTACAAATCTGAAATGAAGTAAATACATCTTCTGTTTGAAAAATACATTAACAGAGTTTTATAAATCTAAGGTGTCACGACCAGAAATTTCCACCTTCGGACCGTGATGGCGCTTAACATTTCACTTGCTAGGCAAGCCAACGTTAGAATAATATTATCTATTTTTAAAACAGTTTTTATATTATTAATAATCAAGGAAACAAAGGCGGAAGCAAAGTTTGAAACATAGTGAAATAATCCATAAAAATAACGGTGTCTAAATACTATCCCAGAATTGGTGTCACAACTGCACGAGCTTCTAGAATAAATACAAATAAAGGTCTAAATAAAATAAAGCTGTCTGGAAATAAACACACAGCTAAAGTAAAATAGACGGGGACTTCAGAACTGCGGACGCCATGCAGTTATACCTCAAGTCTCCTCTGGTAGCTGAAATCCGAGCAAGTTTATGGTACGCCGCTGTGAACAACTCCAAAATCTGCACAAGAAGTACAAAGTATAGTATCAGTACAACCAACCCCATATACTGGTAAGTGATGAGCCTAACCTCGACGAAGTAGTGACGAGGCTAAGGTGGTTCACTTACATTAACCTGTACGCAATATTAATGACAACAACAAATAATAAAAATAAAATAGGTAACTCATTTATAATAATTGAAGCCAACTCAGCAGTCATAATCCATTATCATTTCAACCAATTCTGTTGCAGCGTGCAACCCGCTCTCATAATATATTCACATTCATGCACTAGTTTACATAGGTCACACGAGTCACGAGCAAGCTTAGTAGAGTCTGAAGGATCGGTACGGAGATGTCTGTACTTATCTCTCAGAGGCTATGAAGTTTAGGAACAATATCACTTCTTTTTTATTCTGTCGTGCGATTTTATTCTATCATCGATGATTGAATCATTATACTCTTATTCTCTCGCAGATGGTGAGAACACGTAATACCTCTACCAATGGATAGGGACCAGAACCCTCGGTGGCAACTATGGCCAGGGGTAGAGGTCGAGGCCGAGGTCGTGCTAGAGGCTGAGGCAGAGCTTAGTCCAGAGCTCGAGCAACTGCACCTGTTGTAGAACCTCAGGTGGACCTTCAGGAGGAGGTTCCAGTTTAGAATGTACCAGTTGGACCAGTTCAGGTCCCGGAAGGATTCATAGCCACTCCAGTACTTCAGGATGCGCTAGTCCGTTTGGTAAGTTTTATGGAGGGCGTGGCCCAGAATGGTACATTTCCAGTGGCACCAGCCGTCTCACAGACTGGGGGAGGAGCAAAAACTCCAACTACTCCCGCTCCGGAGCAGATGGCTCCCCAGAATCAGGCTCTAGCAGCCTCGCCAGTTGGGGTAGTTCAGCCAGTTGTTGCAGTACAGATCGGCGATAGGCCCGCCATGTCTTTTGAGGTCATATTGAGACTGGATAAGTTTACCAAACTTTTTCCAGTTCACTTCAGTGGTACACCTTCTGAGGACCCACATGATTATCTTGAGCGCTGCCATGAGGTGCTGCGGAACATGAGTATAGTTGAGACCAATGGGGTCGATTTTGCTGTATTTCAGATAATGGGTTCCGCCAAGAGATAGTGGAGAGATTATATATTGACCCGACCAGTCGGATCACCTGCAATTACCTGGGAGCAGTTCTCTCAGCTAATTCTGGATAAGTTCCTCCCTATCACACTGAGAGAGGAATTCTGCAAGCAATTTGAGCGTCTACAGCAGGGCAGTATGACTGTTACTCAGTATGAGTCCCGTTTTGTGGATTTGGCCCGTCATTCTCTCCTTTTACTACCTACGGAGGGAGAGAGAGTGAGGAGGTTTATTGAGGGACTCACTCACCCTATCAGACTTCAGATGGCCAAGGAAACCGGAAGTGAGATTTCTTTTCAGGCAGCTGCTAATGTCGCCAGGAGGATCGAGATGGTTCTTGCACATGAGAGATGGCATAGGTCTAATAAGAGGCCTCGTCAGTTCGGTGGTTTCAGTGGTGCCTCGTCTGGAGGCAGGGGTAATTTTGGTAGAGGTCATCCTCCCAGACTGTTTCATTCAGCACTTCATGTATCTCCCGGTGCTTCAGGGAGTCACGGTCCTATTATGCCTTACTCTGGATAGCCAGTATTCAGTACACGTTCAGCTCCTATAAGTGCATCACCACTCTAGAGTTACTACAGCGGTTATCCGGCCCATTTAGGTCAGCTTTAGCTTCAGCAGCCACGGCATCAGGATGGGTGTTATGAGTGTGGAAACATTGGTCACATCAGGAGGTATTGCCCTAGATTGGCGAGTAACAGATCTCGGCAAGATTCTCGTGCTATCATACCGGCACCTGTTACTTCACCGCCTGATCAGCCAGCTAGAGGTAGGGGTCAGGCAGCTAGAGGTGGAGGTCAGGCCATTAGAGGTAGAGGTCAGACCGTTATAGGTGGAGGCCAGCCAGTTAGAGACCGTCCCAGAGACACAGTTCAGAGTGGTGGGGCCCAACCTCGATTTTATGCTTTTCCAGTTAGGCCTGAGGCCGAGTCATCTGATGCTGTGATCACATGTATTATTCCAGTTTGCCATAGAGATGCTTCAGTTCTATTTGATCTAGGATCTACTTTTTTCTATGTGTCCTCCTATTTTGCTTTATATTTGGTCATGCCTTGTGATTCTCTGAGTGCTTCTGTGTGTGTATCTACACTGGTGGGAGACTCTATTGTAGTAGATCATGTCTATCGTTCGTGTGTGGTTACTATTGGTAATCTTGAGACTAGTGTTGATCTTCTACTTCTTGATATGGTAGATTTTGATGTCATCTTGGGTATGGATTGGCTGTCTCCTTATCATGCTATATTGGATTGTCATGCCAAGACAGTGACCCTAGCTATGTCGGGGTTACCTCGGTTAGAGTGGAAAGGAACTCCTGGCCATTCTGCCAGCAAGGTTATTTCTTATATGAAAGCTCGACGTATGGTAGAGAAAGGGTGTCTAGCCTATTTGGCTAATATTCGCGATCCTAGTGCGGATGTCCCTTCTATGGAATCAGTACCAGTTGTTCATGAATTTCTAGAAGTATTTCTTGCAGATTTGCCGGGGATGCCACCCGGTAGAGATATTGACTTCTGTATTGATTTGGCTCCGGGCACTCAGCCCATTTCTATTCTACCATACTGTATGGCCCCGCCAGAGTTGAAAGAATTGAAAGAGCAGTTACAAGACTTGCTTGATCAGGGATTCATTAGACCCAGTGTCTCGCCCTGGGGTGCACCAGTGTTATTTGTAAAGAAGAAAGATAGCTCTATGTAGATGTGTATAGACTATCGGCAGTTGAACAAGGACACTGTCAAAAACAAATATCCGCTGCCAAGAATTGATGACTTATTTGATCAGCTTCAGGGTGCCAAGGTATTTTCGAAGATCGATTTGAGTTCTGGTTACCATCAATTGAAGATTAGGGCATCTGATGTCCCTAAACCAACTTTTCAAACTCGGTATGGGCATTACGAATTCCTATGATGTCATTTGGGTTGACAAATGCCCCAACAACATTTATGGATTTGATGAATCGGGTGTTCAAGCCTTATTTGGATTCCTTTGTGGTTGTATTCATTGATGGTATCTTGATTTACTCCAGCAGTCGAGAGGAACATGAGCAGCATCTTCGAAGTGTGCTTCACACCTTGAAGAATAATCAGTTATATGCCAAGTTTTCAAAATGTGAGTTTTGGTTAGACTCAGTTGCCTTTTTGGGGAATGTTGTATCGGTAGAAGGCATAAAGGTGGATTCTAAGAAGATTGAGGCTGTTTAGAATTGGCCTAGACTTACTTCAGTTATAGAGATTCGGAGTTTCCTGGGTGTAGCAGGTTATTATCATCGGTTCGTGGAAGCATTTTCATATATAGCAAGCCCATTGACCAGATTGACCCAGAAAGGTGTCCCATTCAAATGGTCAGACGAGTGTGAGTTGAGCTTTCAGAAGCTCAAGACCGCTTTGACTACGGCGCCAGTGTTGGTATTACCCACAGGTTCAGGATCGTATACGGTATATTGTGACACATCTCACATTAGGCTTGGTGCAGTATTAATGCAAGATGGCAAGGTAATTGCATATGCATCGCGGCAATTAAAAGTTCACGAGAAGAATTATCCTGTTCATGACTTAGAATTGGCAGCCATTGTTCATGCGCTGAAGATTTGGAGGCATTACCTCTACGGTGTCTCGTGTAAGGTATTTACTGATCATCGCAGCCTTTAGTATCTGTTCAAACAAAAAGATCTTAATTTGAGGCAGAGAAGATTGTTGTAGTTGTGAAAAGACTATGATATCACCATTTTGTATCACCCCGGAAAGGCCAATGTGGTGGCCGATGCTTTGAGTAGAAAGGCTATGAGCATGGGCAGTCTTGCGTATATTCCGGTTGGTGAGAGGCCATTTGCTGCAGATGTTCAGACTTTGGCTAATCAGTTCATGAGGTTAGATGTTTCAGAACCCAGTCAGATTCTAGCTTGCACAGTCGTTCGGTCTTCTTTATATGATCACATTAGAGAGAGGCAGTATGATGATCCTCATTTACTTGTCCTTAAAGACACTGTGCGACACGGTGATGCCAAACAAGTTACTGTGGGGGAAGATGGGGTTTTGCGAATACAAGGTCGTATTTGTGTGCCTAATGTGGATGGGCTTCGTGAATTAATTCTTGAAGAAGCACACAGTTCCAGGTATTCTATTCATCCAGGTACCGCCAAAATATATCAAGATTTACGGAAACATTATTGGTGGAGGAGAATGGAAAAGGATATAGTTGCATATGTAGCTCGATGTCTGAATTGTCAGCAAGTTAAGTACGAACATCAGAGACCTGGTGGTTTGCTTCAGAAGTTAGAAATTCCTGAGTGGAAGTGGGAGCGTATCACTATAAATTTTGTTGTTGGGCTCCCACGGACTAAGAAAAAATTTGACACAGTTTGGGTCATTGTGGACAGGTTGACCAAGTCAGCATATTTCATTCCAATGGCAGTTACCTATTCTTCAAAGAGGTTAGCTGAAATTTACATTCGTGAGATTGTCCGCCTTCACAGTGTGCCCGTGTCTATTATTTCAGATCGAGGTACGCAGTTTACCTCACATTTCTGGAGGGTTGTACAACGTGAGTTAGGCACGCGAGTGGAGTTGAGTACAACATTTCATCCACAGATAGACGGACAGTCAGAGCGCACTATTCAGATATTGAAAGATATGCTCCGCACTTGTGTTATAGACTTTGGAGTTTCTTGGGATCATTTCTTGCCACTGGTGGAGTTTGCTTATTATAATAGCTACAACTCGAGAATTCATATGGATCCATATGAGGCATTATACGGAAGGCGATGACGATCGCCAGTTGGTTGGTTTGAACCAGGAGAGGCTCGGTTGTTGGGTACCGATTTGGTACAGGATGCATTGGATAAGGTTAAGATTATTCAAGATCGACTTCACATAGCTCAATCTAGGCAAAAAGGTTATGCCGACCGTAAAGTTCGTGATATTGCATTCATGGTTGGAGAAAGAATATTGCTCCGGGTTTCACCTATGAAAGGTGTAATGAGGTTCGAAAAGAAGGGCAAGTTGAGCCCTAGGTATATCGGACCCTTTGAAATTCTTAAAAGGGTGGGTGAAGTAGCCTACATGCTTGCATTACCACCTAGTTTATCAGCGGTTCATCCGGTGTTCCATGTGTCTATGCTCCGAAAATATCATGGAGATCCGTCCCATGTGTTAGATTTCAGCTCAGTCCAATTGGACAAAGATTTGACTTACGAGGAGGAGCCGGTGGCTATTCTAGCCCAGCAGGTCCGACATTTGAGGTCAAAGAGTTATCCTTCAGTTCGGGTGCACTGGAGAGGTCAGCCGGTAGGGGCATCTACCTGGGAGTCCGAGTCGGACATGCGGAGTAAATATCCACACTTATTCACCAGTTCAGGTACTTTTTTCTAACTCCGTTCGAGGACGAACGTTTGTTTTAGAGGTGGAGAATGTGATGACCTAAAATGTCATCTTTAAATTTAATAAGTAATTCTGTGTTATAAGACCTCAAAAAGCACCATTTATTATTCCTCGACTTGCATGCGCAGTCCGTAAAATTTTTCGGAAAGATTTTATGTAAAAAATGGATTAAAATGTGAAATAGAGCTTTAAAACTCAACTGAGTTGTCTTTAGTCAATAGTTTGAGCAAACGGACCCAGATTAGTGTTTTGGCAGTTCCGGTAGCTTCGTATCGTGATTTGGGACTTAGGCGTATGTCCGAAATTTAATTTGGAGGTCCCTAGCTCAAGTTATGATCATTTAAGGGAAACTAGTAATTTAAAGGCTAAAGATTTTCAAGTTTGACCACGGGGTTGACTTTTTGATATCGGAGCCGGAATCCGATTCTGGAAATTTGAACAGCTCTGTTATGTCATTTATGACTTGTGTGCCAAATTTGAAGTCATTCCGGATTCATTTAATATGTTTTGGCACGAGATTTGCAAATTAAAAAGTTTAAAGCTCAAAGTTCGAATCGGGGTGTGAATTGTAATTCCAGTATTGTTTGACGTGATACGAGACCCCGAGTAAGTCCGTATTATGTTATTTGACTTGTTGGTATATTCGTACGGGGTCCCGAGTACCCCGAGAGTGATACTGATTGAAATCAGATCAAGAATTGGACTTAAGCAAAATATGAATTTTTGCCTTCTGTTGTAATCAAACCTGCGGATTTTTGACCGCAGGTGCGAGCTCGCAGAAGCATGCCTTCGATCTCAGATGCGCCCGGGCGTGGCTGGGCAAAGGTCCGCAGGTGCGAAAACCTACACACACCCGCGCGTCCGCTGAAGCGGACCAAATGATCGCAGAAGTGAAGGCAGCGCATGTGAGCATTTTTCCTCCGCATATGCGAGGCCTCGCCTGGCAGCCCCATTTCGCAGATGCGAGCTCGCATGTGCGAGCCCAGGTACCGCAGGTGCAGAAATGCCTGGGCAGTGTATACATCGAAGAGTCCGAAATTATTTTCATATTTTGGGCATTTTGAGCTCGGTTAAGGCGAAGTTTTGGGCGATTTTCACGGGAAACATTGGGGTAAGTGTTCCTTATCCTATATTAATTATATTTCATGATTCCATACTCGTGTATATCATGAATCCGTAAATTTATGGAAGAAAAATTAGATTTTTCTAAAATCTTCCAAAAACGAGAAATTTAGATTTGAAGGTCCATTTGATATCGGAATTGGACAATTTTTGTTTGGTTGAACTCGTATCGGAACATGTGTTTGGATTTCATGAGTTTTTTCGGGATTTGAGATGTGGGTCCCACTGTCGAATATTTTAATGAATTTCAGATTTTTATCCGAAAAATTTATAAATTCATATGGAATTAATTCCTATAATTAGTATTGAATATATCGAATTGTTTGTGAATAGATTTGAAGCTTTCGGAGAAAAATTTGAAAGGAAAAGCTATGGTTGAGTAATTGGTTGGAATTTGCAAAGCGAGGTAAGTGTCGTGGTTAACCTTGACTTGAGGGAATAGAACCCTTAAATGATTTGTTATGTAAATTGCATGTGAACGACGTATAGGCGAGATGACGAGTGTCTATACGTCGTTAAATTAATTGTTTGCCTGCTTACTTGAAAAATCATAAATTATTTAAAATCATAAATTAATTATTATAATAATTGTTTCTCTCCTATTCTTTGCCAAATATTAATTCTTAAATTCCTGTGATAATTGCTACATGCTTATTTGAATTATGTACATTAATTGCTACTTGACATTTAGCATATTAAATATTAAACTGTCTATTTTCTCTATGATTTTTATAATAAATTGTTATTTGTCATTGTTTGGTTCATAAATAAATTATAATTATTATGTGCCTTGATGCTTAATAATTTCTTATTGGACATGGTGTTTATTGGAGTAAATTTTATTACATTTATGAGTTGTTTAAAATTATATTGGGGGAACGGGATGCATGCCGCAACGGAAATGAAATATATGTTACACGCCGCAACGGAAATGAAAGTAAATATATCTATATTGGGGTATCGGGTTGCACGCCGCAATAGACTTATTTAAAAGTCAATATTGGGGGATCGGATTGCACGCCGCAATAGACTTATTTAAAAGTCAATATTGGGGGATCGGATTGCACGCCGCAACAGACTTATCTAAAAGTCAATATTGGGGGATCGGATTGCACGCCGTAACAGACTTATTTAAAAGTCTATATATATACTTGATTGAAATAAATATATGACATACTCGATTAAAAGGAATATATTGTGAGAGCGAGTTGCACGCTGCAAATATATGACAGACTTGATTAAAAGGAATATATTGTGAGAGCGGGTTGCACACTGCAACAGAAATAAATGTGGATATATTGTGAGAGCGGGTTGCACGCTGCAACAGAATTGGTTGAAATGATAATGGATTATGACTGTTGAGTTGGCTTCAATTATTATAAATGTGTTACCTGTTTTATTACTATTATTTGTTGTTGTAATTAATATTGCGTACAAGTTAATGTAAGTGAACCGCCTTAGCCTCGTCACTATTTCGTCGAGGTTAGGCTCAGCACTTACCAGTACATGGGGTCGGTTGTACTGATACTACACTCTGCACCTCTTGTGCAGATTTTGGAGTTGGTCCCAGCGACGTACCATAGACTTGCTCGGATTTCAGCTATCAGAGGAGACTTGAGGTATAACTGCATGGCGTCCTTAGTTTTGAAGTCCCCGTCTTTTTTACTTTAGCTGTGTGTTTATTATCAGACAACTTTATTTTATTCAGACCTTTATTTGTATTTATTCTAGAAGCTCGTGCACTTGTGACACCAATTCTAGGATGGTATTTAAACACCGTTATTTTTATGGATTATTTCACTATGTTTCAAACTTTGCTTCCGCCTTTGTTTCCTTGATTATTAATAATATAAAAACTATTTTAAAAATAGATAATATTATTCTAACGTTGGCTTGCCTAGCAAGTGAAATGTTAGGCGCCATCATGGTCCGAAGGTGAGAATTTCGGGTCGTGACATAAGGCTACCATGAACAAGAGGCAGCTACAACCGGGACACAGGTACATCTTAAATGCCGGCTCCCGTCGATCACAACAATGTCAGCAGTCAATATCTGCACGCAAGGTGAAGAAGTTTAGTATGAGTACTGCCGACCCCATGTACTCAATAAGTAACAAACATAACCTTAGGTTGAAAGTAGTGACGAGCTAACACAAAGGTCGGGTCCAACACCAATATTCCACAACAGTTCATAACAACATAGTATAAGTAACAAAAGAGGTATCTCAGAAATACAATGCTCAGTTCGTTCACAGTTCCAGAAAAATAGGCATTTCTTTTCAAGTATCTTAGTGAAAACCCAAATCTTTTACCGAAAAAGCCAAATTACGAGTAAGTTTGAAAACTATGATTTTTCCCAAAAATCCTTTCAATAATATATAAAATGTTTCATTCCCTTTCCAGATAGCCAGTGGAAAATGTATCACTATGCCCATATGCCAATATGTGTGATAAGTCATGAATGACGTGATACCAACAGTTTGATGAAAATACATCTCTATGTCTGTATGTCGTGTGTGCATGTCAATGCAATGTATCTCACTGATAAAACCATATGCATGCTCTCGGAGTATCAATTCACTCAGTCCTCCCCATTACTCAATCTTCACAGTCACTCAGTACTCACAGTCACTCAATCCTCCCAATCGCTCGGCACTCGGCACTCGCACTCAGTAGGTACCTGCGCTCACTGGGGGTATGTACAGACTCCAGCGAGGCTCCTTCAGCCCAAACTCATGTGCTGCACAGACAACTCACGTGCTATAGTATCAATATCTGGATCCGCACGGATAACTCATGTGCTGCACGGACAACTCACGTGCTATAGTAAGCAATCAGGCCTACTGCGACATGCAACCCGATCCCTTAATAATAAAGTATATAAAGTCAATATGGCCTGCTGCGGCGTGCAGCCCGATCCCATATTAATAAAGTATATAAAGTCAATATGGCTTGCTGCGGCGTGTAGCCCGATCCCATAATTATCCTCACAATCAAGCCCTCGGCCTCACTCAGTCATCAATCTCTCCAGTCTCTCGGGCTCACAATGTCATGAAACTAGCCCAAAATGATGATATGATGAATCAATAAATAGCAACAGAGACTGAGGGATGATATGAAATGAATGAACATGATTGAGTATGAAGTTACAATTTAAACAAATAAATCGACAGCAAAAATGACCTTAGCAGGTCCCAATATTACCAATATTGGCCTAAGCAGTTATTTTCTAACATGAGCCATAACTCGATAATTCTAGTGCGTAGAGATTTCATAATTACAGATAAGTTCAGGTAACTACACAGTACCACAGGAATAACGGAGTCACAGTTCACACGGTGCACACCCACACGCCCGTCACTTAGCATGTGCGTCACCTCAACACCAAGCACATAACACGTATAATCAGGGTTCATACCCTTAGCTCCAAGATTAGAAGAGTTACTTACCTCAAACAAGATGAATCTAATGACGAGCAAGCTAAACAATGCTCCAGAAATTCCATTCTGCGCGTAACAACTTCTGCACGGCTCGAATCTAGTCACAATTAATTTGATTCAGTCCACAAAATTATAGGAATTAATTCCATATAAAAATACTAATATTTTCCAAAAAATCCGAAATTACACTCCAAAAATTGCCCGTGAGGCCCACGTCTCGAAATCCGACGAAACTCACAAAATACGACAACCCATCCAATTACAAGTTCAACCATACTAATTTCACTCAAATCCGACTCCGAATCGGTATTCAAAACTCGAAAATTTATTTTGTGAAATTATAGAAATTTTCTTCGATTTCTCTTGAAGATTAGATAATATTACACCAAAAATGAAGATTAATTCATGAAATATAATTACAAGGGAGTCAAGAACACTTACCCCAAGTTGTCTGGAAAAATGCCTCTCCAAAATCGCCAAAACCGAACTTCAAAATCCGAAAATGGATGAAAAATCACGAACCCTCGAACTTAAAGGGTTCTGCCCAGCGACTTCCGCATCTGCGGACAAGAGGTCACATCTACAACCCTCGCTTCTGCGGACGAAGCTCGCATCTACGAGGGTGGGTGCTTCTGCGGCGCGCAAACCATATTTGCGGTCGCGCTTCTGCGCGCATTGGCCGCTTCTGCGCATGCGCATATGCGCCCTGACTTCCGCTTCTGCGATGCCTCCCCAACCAACACTCTCTTGCTTCTGTGGCTGTTTTGTCGCTTCTGCGACCATCACACCTGCGCAAATTCAACCGCAGGTGCGGTCACACCAGAACTAGTAGCAACCAGCAGTAAGAACATGAAGAAAAATGATCTGAAATTAATCCGATACACGCCCGAGCCCCCCCTCCCCAAGGACCCACTCTAGACATACCAACAAGTCCTATAATATAATACGGACCTACTCGAGGCCTCAAATCACACCTAACAATATCAAAACGATGAATCACACCTCAAATCAATATCTATGAACTTTGAACTTTCTAATTCTATATCTTGTGCCGAAACACATCAAATCAATCCGGAATGACTTCAAATTTTTCACACAAGTCATAAATGACATAACGAAGCTATTCCAATTTCCAGAATCAGATTTCGACCTCGATATCAAAATGTCAACCCCTAGTCAAACTTCGTAAAAATTCGACTTTCGCCATTTCAAGCCTTATTCCACTACAGACTTACAAATAATTTTTTGAATACGCTCCTAAGTCCAAAATTACCATACGGTGCTGTTGGAATCATCAGAATTCAAATCTGAGGTCGTTTGCCCACAAATCTTTATCCGGTCACTATTTTAACTTATGCTTTAAACCTTGAAATTAATTGTTCCAATTCATTCTAAAACCGATCGGCCGGGTCGTTACATTCTCCCCCACTTAAATATACGTTCGTCTTCGAATGTGCCAAGAGTCATTTCCAAGCCATCAAATCACTATTCCATCTTACCACACACGTACCCGAGGTGATCCCACGTCACCATATTCTATATAGGCCTCACAACACAATACAACTGAAAATCATTAATTTAACCTTAGCCTATAAAACCCTTGGAATTCAATTTTCAACTTTCAGAATTTCTTTTCAAGACACGAATCTTACATTTACATACTGTATGAGTCTGAACAAGCTGCATCGATCCATAACCATAACCACATATATAATCACCTAACATATTACACATTCTCATGCACGTAGCACCATTCCTGGTCACAGTAACTACTCCAAATCAACCAAGTACTAGTATTAAACCCCATATCGAACAAAACCTCATCCCAAAACCTTCGTGCACTGTTGATAATAAAAGAAACACGCATAATCTTGTAACCCCTTATCAGATCAACAAGTCATGGAGCTCTTTCACCCCAACCACGACCATAATTACTATCTACGCCGACTTTCAATGCAAGCCTCCCAAATATACCGTTTCAAACCTGATAGTAACTATTCTAGGTCCAATGACCATACATTATTAAGCACACCATCCCATGATATGCCTAGGTATGGGCATAATGCCGGCCGAACTGAAAAAACCGGCCGAACTATGAATTTTGGTTTTTTGATTTCGGTTTAATCGGTTTTTTGGTCGGTGCACGATTTTTAAATTATTAATTTTTGGTTTTTCAGTGCATTTTATAATTTTGGTGTTTTGGTTTTCGGTTAAACCGAAAAACCAAATTTTTGGGTATTAGTTCAGAAAAATAGGTTTGAACATGTGGGTTCTTTTATGAGTACAAAACTTATTACCCATTTTAGGCTGAAGTCCAATAGTCCAATACCCATTTGAACTTTGAAGCCCAATTTATCCAAACTTACTGATAGTCTGATACGTTACACTTAGTCACTTACTTCCCAATTCTCATTTCCCAAACATAAATAAAAAATTAGATTTAGGGTTCTTTCTCAGCTCTGTCTCTATGAGACTGCTGCCTTCTTCCTCAGCTCTGTGCGACCGTGTTGCCTTCTTCCTCAACTCGACTGTGATGCCTTCTTCCTCAGCTCGTCGCTCTTCCTTCTTCCTCGGGTTAGTGCGACTTCTTCTGAGTTCTGAGTTGAGTTGGGTCTAGTGTCATTTTGCAGTTTTGCTCACTGTTAATGCTGTTTTGGCAGAACTTTCTGATAGAGTTTTTGCTGAAAAAGGTGTTCAAGATTTCTTTGGTTGATTTTTTATTAAGATAAGGCTTCTTTTTTTGTATTTTAGTTCTTTTCCATTCATTCATTATGACAATATCTCCTTTTCTATTCAATGGTTGTTAATGTCGTATCTGTTATGTGCAATGATTGTTGGACCAATATCTCCTTTTCTATTCATTCATTATGACAATCTATTTCCTTTTGCCAGAGAAATATAAAATTTCTTTCAACCGTTTAAAACTGAAAAAATAAACCAGAAATAACCGAACCGAACTTTGAAAAAACCGCACCGAACCGTAAATATTTTGGTTTGATTTGGTTATTAATTCACACTCCGCAACCATGAAACAATCTGCCCCTGAGAACTCCTAGTCTCCAAATCCATAGAACACACGAATCACCAATTTTGATCCCATCTCCACTGCCCGAGGGTCTAACGCATCTCTCATTCACGGTCATCCTATGAGGAATACTTACCCAAAGCTCACTACAAGTCATCCTAACTTAAAACTACACCGCCCTAAGGCCCATAGGCTACTGTATTCTTCTTAAGCACCCAAACAAAACAAAATACCACAACCGAGACATTCACTCTGAAAGACCTAATATGAAATTTAAAAATGTTCCTCTTTCATTTCTTATACTCAAAATGTAGAATCTATAGTCATATAAAATTACCGCAAGTCTCGACACCATCCAATATAAATAACAGATTCTAGCGATATACGAATTCGAAATATTTTCAATTGCCACTTATACATTTTTGAATCCACTATCACCTTCTCGAGAGTCACCCACTTTGCTCAAATCTAAATTGCACCGCCCAAATGGGCTGAAAGACACGTGCCCCATTAGCACAACAACACTCAAAGAGGTAACCCTGCCTTAACACCACCGATTAAATTCATCCTCTGTGCGCACTACATTATTCACAAATAATAACTCACTCATTCTATGATTTTCATAATCCGTATTTAGGAATTTCAGTACTTGGGTCATCCTCGATCTCAATCTCTGCAAGTCATAACTAACCCACAAGTATGCCTCAGACCGAAACTAAAATTTAACATATAACCATGAATTGAATTGTCAATAGCAGGCTCCCCCACTTGGCTCAGAACCATAGAACAAAGCGTTCCATAACTCACAATACCTATACTCTATTACTGCCATAATACCGTAGTCAGTTCAATAAAAATTCTTCTCAAGCCTATGAAACACCAACCATAAAATACTTCAATCATCTGCTAAGTTCGCATTTATTCTCGTGACAATCAAGTTAACTTTCTCAACTAGATTCAAATTCAAATCTCAACACATATGCCCCGCTGGTAGAAAAGAAACTCTCCACTAACATTATAAGGGAAACATACCTACGTAGATTACTCCGTAGGGGATAACCCACATGCTTAGCCTCAAATTGGTATCTTGTTATACCCTTTCGCAGTCACAATTACTATGCAATCACTTAGCCTATCTGAGTCCAAACTCATTAACCAGACATGAGAATTTAATTTGTCCCTAAATTTAACAATGTGAAAGATCCTTCAAAACATTCATACTCGAGACTGTATGTCACATCAAAACAAAAATCAAGCACCCAATGGCCTTTCCTTTACATTTCACGAAAACACTTCTCGTCACATTCAAATTATCTTAACACATCTCGCAGTTACATCGTACTCATCGCAAGTCCATTCCACCGCCCATCGAGCTACAAATTCCACTCGTAGGGATATTATCGGACATATGAGTCCAAATGTAGAAGTTACAAATGAAGCTACCGAGCTTAAGTTGCGGTCTAACTATGGCCTCAAGTCCTCCAGACTGACCCATCACCAAAACACAGAATACACATCTCGAACCTCGTTCATAGAATCACAAGCTGGTGATGCACAACTGATACCGAGCGCTCATGTGCGCATACGAATGCGTGGTAGGAATTCAAAGAGTTATGCTTCAAGCTGAATCAATTTCGCACGATAAGGAAAGAAGGCCTGTAGCCTCTCGAAGATAGGTATGGACGTCATCATACCGATCCGTAAGACTTTACTAGACACTTGCTCATGACTTATAGAACTTATGAACTTAGAGCTCTAATACCAACTTGTCACGACCCAAAATCCAACTAGTCGTGATGGCACCTAACCCAACCTGCTAGGTAAGCCAATTAACAACTATCCGATTCCAATGATATTAATAAGACAATTAATTATACATTACCCAAGGACTGGTAGTACAAATCATGAGCTTCTAAGAATAGAGTTTACAAAGCTGAAATGAAGTAAATACATCATCTGTTTGAAAAATACATTAATAGAGTTTTATTGATCTAAGGCTACCATGAACAAGAGGCAGCTACAATCGGAACGCAGGTACAACTTCAATGCTGGCTCCCGTCGATCACAACAACATCAACAGTTAATATCTGCACGCAAGGTGCATAAGTGTAGTTTGAGTACAACCGACCCCATGTACTCAACAAGTAACAAACCTAATCTTAGGTTGAAAGTAGTGACGAGCTAACACAAAGGGCGGGTCCAACACCAATTCCACAACAGTTCATAATAGCACAGTACAAGTAACAAAAGAGGTATCTCAGAAATAAAATGCTCAGTTCGTTCACAGTTCCAGAAAATAGTCATTTCTTTTCAAATATCTTAGTGAAAACCCAAATCTTTTACCGAAAAAGCCAAATTACGAGTAAGTTTGAAAACTGTGATTTTTCCCAAAAATCCTTTCAATAATAAATAAAATATTTCATTCCCTTTCCAGATAGCCAATGGAAAATGCATCACTATGCCCATATGCCAATATGTTTGAGAAGTCATGAATGACGTGATATAGTATAATATGAGAAAAATACATCTCTATGTCTGTATGTCATGTGTGCATCTCAATGCAATGTATCTTAGTGATAAAACCATATGCATACTCTCTGAGTATCAATTCACTCAGTCCTCCCAGTCACTTAGTCCTTACAATCACTCAACCCTCACCAATCGCTTGGCACTCGCACTCAGTAGGTACCCGCGCTCACTAGGGGTGTGTACAGACTCCAAAGGGTCTCCTTCAGCCCAAGCGCTATAAACCACACGGACAACTCACGCGCTATAGTATCAATATCTGGATCCGCACGGACAACTCACGTGCTATAGTAAGCCAATCTGTCCTGCTGCAACGTGCAGCCCCATCCCATAATAATAAAGTATATAAAGTCAATATGGCCTGCTGTGGCGTGCAACCCGATCCCATAATTATCCTCACAATCAAGCCCTCGGCCTCACTCATGCATTAATCTCTACAGTCTCTCGGGCTCACAATGTCATGAAACTAGCCCAAAATGATAATATGATGAATCAATAAATAGCAATAGAGATTGAAAGATGATATGAAATGAATGAACATGACTGAGTATGAAGTTACAATTTAAACAAATAAATCGACAACAAAAATGACCTCAGTGGGTCCCAATACTACCAATATTTTCCTAAGCATTTTTTTTCTAACATGAGTCATAACTTGATAATTCTAGTACGTAGAGATTTTATGATTACAGATAAATTCAGGTAACTACACAGTACCACAGGAATAACGGAGTCACAGTTCACACGGTGCACGCCCACACGCCCATCACCTAGCATGTGCGTCACCTCAACACCAATCACATAACACGTATAATCAGGGTTCATACCCTCAACTCAAAGATTAGAAGAGTTACTTACCTTGAACAAGACGAATCTAATGTCGAGCAAGCTAAACAATGCTCCAGAAATTCCATTCTGCGCGCAACAGTTTCTGAACGGCTCGAATCTAGTCACAACAAATTAATTTGATTTTGTCCATAAAATTATAGGAATTAATTCCATATCAAAATACTAATATTTTTCACAAAATCCAAAAATACACTCCAAAAATTGCCCGTGGGTCCCACATCTCAAAATCCGACGAAAATCACAAAATACGACAACCCATCCAATTACAAGTTCAACCCTACTAATTTCACTCAAATCCAACTCTGAATCGATATTCAAAATTCAAAAATTTGTTTTATGAAATTATAGAAATTTCCTTCGATTTCTCTTGAAGATTCGATAATCTTACACAAAAAATGAAGATTAATTCATGAAATATAATCACAAGGGAGTCAAGAACATTTACCCCAAGTTGTGTGGAAACATCCCTCTCCAAAATCGCCCAAACCGAGCTTCAAAATCCGAAAATGGGTGAAAAGTCACGAACCCCCAAACTCAAAGGGTTCTGCCCAGCGACTTCCGCATATGCAGACAAGAGGTCGCATCTGCGACCCTCGCTTCTGCGGACGAAGCTCGCATCTGCGAGTGTGGGCGCTTCTGCGGCGCGCAAACCACATTTGTGGTCGCGCTTCAACGCACATTGGCCGCTTCTGCGCATGCGCATATGCGCCCTGGCTTCCGCTTCTACGATGCCTCCCAACACAACACTCCCTCGCTTCTGCGTCTGTTTTGTTGCTTCTGCGACCATCGCACATGCGCAAATTCAACCGCAGGTGCGGCCACACTAGAACTAGAAACAACCATCATTAACAACATGAAGAAAAATGATCCGAAATTAATCCGATACACGCCCGAGCCCCCCGAGATCCCGTCCGGACATACCAACAAGTCCTATAACATAATACAGATCTACTCGAGGCCTCAAATCACACCTAACAACATCAAAACGACGAATTGCACCTCAAATCAAAATCTATGAACTTTGAACTTTCAAATTCTATATCTTGTGCCGAAACACATTAAATCAATCCAGAATTACTTCAAATTTGGCACACAAGTCATAAATGACATAACGAAGCTATTCCAATTTCCAGAATCAGATTCCGACCTCGATATCAAAAAGTCAACCCGAGGTCAAACTTTTCAAAAATTCGATTTTCACCATTTCAAGCCTAATTCCACTACGAACTTCCAAATAATTTTTCGGACATGCTCCCAAGTCCAAAATCACCATACTAAGCTATTGAAATAATCAGAATTCAAATCCGAGGGCGTTTACCCACAAGTTGACATCCGGTCACTATTTTAACTTAAGCTTTAAACCTTGGAACCAATTTTTTTAATTCATTCTAAAACCTCACCGGACCCGAACCAAATACCCGACATGTCATATAGCAATTGTAAAGTACAAATTGAGCAGTAAATAGGGGAACGTGGCTAAGTGCTCAAAACGATCGGTCGGGTCGTTACAATCTCCCCCACTTAAACATATGTTCGTCCTCGAACGTGCCAAGAGTTGTTCATATGCCTTTAAATCACTGTTTCTCCTTACCATGCACATACCAGGGGGTGATCACACGTCACCCTATTCTATATAGGCCTGACAACATAATACAACTGAAAATTATTAATTTAACCTTAGCCCAAAACTTGGAGCCCAATTTCCAACTTTCAGAATTTCGTTTCAAGACACGAATCTTACATTTACACATTGTATGAGTCTGAACAAGCTGCATCGAGCCATAACCATAACCATAGATATAATCACCTAACATATTATACACTCTCATGCTCGTAGCACCATTCCTGATTACAGTAACTACTCCAAACCAACCAAGTACTAGTATTAAACCCCAAATCGAACAAAACCTCATCCCAAAACCTTCGTACACTGTTGATAATAAAAGAAACACGCATAATCTTGTAACCCCTTCTCAGATCAACAAGTCATGAAGCTCTCTCACCCCAACTAGGACCATAATTACTATCTAAGCCGACTTTCAATGCCAGCCTCTAAAATATACCGTTTCAAACCTGATAGTACCTATTCTAGGTCCAATGACCATATATTATTAAGCACACCATTCCACCGACATTCCGCACCAATATAACTCAGATCCACAAACTGTGCCATCCGTGCACCAATACGCAACAATTCAAATATACTTAGTCATGGAAAATGACTCAGATGAGAGAATTTCCCCGCAAGATTAACAAGTACTGCCACAACGAAATGATAAAAATCCATCACGCACCGTAGAGCCATCACACGATTCTAAAACAAGGTTCATACCTTACCATAACTCCGTTGCAATGCGTGACCCAATCCAAATGCCGGTCCATATTATATACCTCAAGCCACCCTGCTCAAAATCAATAACCACGGAGAAACAAATGACACAATGCCACACAAAACCTGAAAGAACATAACTAATACGCAATCAATTATGCAATACCCAAATACCTATCTCGCTCAAATTCAGCCATAAGGCCCCCAATAGAACTTTACCATGTGTGCATATAACAAATGAATCACAACTCCTTGTAGCGTAGTAGAGTAACTCACAGATCATTTCAGAACACAAATAAGTTCAACATCAACCGAATGGCACATCCCTCAACAATAACAGTATGGAGCCAACCAATCCGATTCGGTGTAGAATACACATCCTAATTAGGCTTACCAATGGACCATTGAATCAACTCTGGTCACCCACAAATAGATAAATAACCCTTTGCAAATCCACAACGATTGAATCATAATACATACTATCATCTGGCTAGCTTCGGCCACGACTTCACAGTCCGCAACCATGAAACAATCTGCTCCTGAGAACTCCCAGTCGCCAAATCCATAGAACACACAAATCACTATTTCTGATCCCATCTTCACCGCCCGAGGGTCTAACGCATCTCTCATACACGATCATCCTACGAGGAATACTTCTCCCATTCTTTCGTGCCACATAGCAACCTCTTAAAATCAGCAGTCGATCAACTAGGAGAGTGCCGCAATACCTATGACATACCCATAATTCAAAACATAGGGCGCCTTCTGAAATATACACTCTACTCACGCAATACCAAATAGTTATAACATTCATCTAAACATCGAAAATCGTCCATGCCCTCTAAGAATTTATGACTTCCCTTTCAAAACTAAACCGTGACCTTGCACACGCAAACCTTTATCCCACACAATACACTGAATCTATCATGCCATCATATGAAAAATATGATAACCTCATAATCATTTTGAGTCACAAGTATAATACATATCCAATCTTTCTGAAGCCTTCCATTTGATCCCATCCGGTAGAAAATCACAATACTCAACATGGTACCTCACGTCGGTAGAAAATATCCATCTCAAACCATGGTGGAAACCATCAAGAACACTTTGAAATCCATTTGCACATAACCAAGATATTAGAACTGAATTCCTCTAACTCGACCTAGCCACGCAGGTCACCAAACCAAAGAATATTGCCACCAAAACATCTGTAAACTCTTACCACATCGTAATTACCCAAAGAACCGATCCTACCATTACTGTACTAGTTCAGCCTACTACCCTGTTTTCCTATTTTCTCTAAGTTTCTTCTGAATTACCCTCAAGTGACATCTCTCTTTGTCAGAACTCCACGATCCTTACCTAAAGCTCACTACAAGTCATCCTAACATAAAACTACACCTCCTTAAGGCCCATAGGCTACTGTATTCTTCTTAAGCACCCAAAATCAAATACCACAACTAAGACATCCACTATGAAAGGCCTAATATGAAATTTAAAAATGTTCCTCTTCCCTTTCTTATACTAAAAATGTAGAATCCTTAGTCATACAGAATTACCGCAAGTCTCGACACCATCTAATGTAAATAACCGATTCTAGCGATATACGAATCCGAAAAATTTTCAATTGCCACTTATACATTTTTGAATCTACTATCACCTTCTCGAGAGTCACCCACTTTGCTCAAATCTATATTGCACTACCCAAATGGGCTGAAAGACATTCCCCATTAGCACAACAACACTCAAAGAGGTAACCCTGCCTTAATACCACCGATTAAATTCATACTCCGTGCGCACTACATTATTCACAAATAACAACTAACTCATCCCGTATTTTCCATATACTCATAAAGCGCAATTTAACCCGTATTTAGGAATTTCAGTACTTGGGTCATCCTCGATCTCAACCTCTACAAGTCATAACTAACCCACAAGTATGCCTCAAACCAAAACTAAAATTTAACATATAACCATGAATTGAATTGTCAATAGCAGGCTCCCCCACTTGGCTCAGAACCATAGAACAAAGCATTCCATAACTCACAATACCCATACTCTATTACTGCCATAATACCACAGTCAGTTCAATAAAAGTTCTTCTCAAGCCTATGTAATACCAACCATAAAATACTTCAATCATCTGCTAAGTTCATATTTATTCTCGTGACAGTCGACTTAACTTTCTCAACTATATTCAAATTCAAATCTCAACACAAATGCCCCACTGGTAGAAATGAATCTCTCCACTAACATTATAAGGGAAACACACCTACGTAGATTACTCTGCGGGGGATAATCCACCTGCTTAGCCTCAAATTGGTATCTTGTTATACCTTTCGCAGTCACAATTACTATGCAATCACTTATTCTATCTAAGTCCAAACTCATTAACAAAACATGAGAATTTAATTGGTCCCTAAATTTAACAATGTGAAAGATCCTTCAAAATATTCAAACTCGAGACTGTACGTTACATCAAAACAAAATCAAGCACCCAATGGCCTTGACTTTACATTTCATGAAAACACTTCTCGTCATATTCAAATCATCTTAACACATCCTGCAGTTACATCGTACTCATCACAAGGTCATTCCATCGCTCATCGAGCCACAAATTCCACTCATAGGGATATTACTGGACATATGAGTCCAAATGTACAAGTGACAACTGAAGCTACCGAGCGTAAGTTGCGGTATAACCATGGATTCATGTCCTCCAGACTGGCCCATCACCAAAACATAGAATACACATCTCGAACCTCGTTCATAGAATCACAAGCCGGCGATGCACATCTGATACCGAGTGCTCATGTATGCATACAAATGCGTGGTAGGAATTCAAAGAGTTATGTTTCAATCTGAATCAATTTCGCACGTTAAGGAAAGAAAGATGTGGAGTATATACGCTAAATGCCTTGTAGCCTCTCGAAGATAGGTATGGATGTCATCATACCGATCCGCAAGACTCTACTAGATACTTTCTCATGACTTGTAGAACCTATAAACCTAGAGCTCTGATACCAACTTGTCATGACTCAAAATCCAACTAGTCGTGATGGCACCTAACCCAACCCGCTAGGTAAGCCAAAACAACTATCCAATTCCAATGATATTAATAAGACAATTAAACAAAATAAATTATCTGAATCTTATACATTAGGACTGGTAGTACAAATCATGAGCTACTAAGAATAGAGTTTACAAAGCTGAAATGAAGTAAATACATCATCTGTTTGAAAAATACATTAACTGAGTTTTATAGATCTAAGGCTGCCATAAACAAGAGGCAGCTACAACCGGGACATAGGTACATCTTCAATGTCGGCTCCCATCGATCACAGCAACGTCAGCAGTCAATATCTGCACGCAAGGTGCAGAAGTGTAGTATGAGTACAACCGACCCCATGTACTCAATAAGTAACAAACCTAACCTTAGGTTGAAAGTAGTGACGAGCTAACACAAAGGCCGGGTCCAACACTAATATTCCACAACAGTTCATAACAGCATAGTACAAGTAACAAAAGAGGTATCTCAGAAATAAAATGCTCAGTTCGTTCACAATTCTGGAAAAATAGGCATTTCTTTTCAAGTATCTCAGTGAAAACCCAATTTATTTTACCGAAAAAGCCAAATTATGAGTAAGTTTGAAAACTGTGATTTTCCCCAAAAATCCTTTCAATAATAAATAAAATGTTTCATTCCCTTTCCAGATAGCCAGTGGAAAATGCATCACTATGCCCATATGCCATTATGTGTGAGAAGTCATGAATGACGTGATACCGTACAACATGAGAAAAATACATCTCTATGTCTGTATGTCATGTTTGCATGTCAATGCAATGTATCTCAGTGATAAAACCATATGCATACTCTCCGAGTATCAATTCACTCAGTCCTCCCCATCACCCAATCCTCAAAGTCACTCAGTCCTCACAGTCACTCAATCCTCCCAATCGCTCGGCACTCGCACTCAGTAGGTACCTGCGCTCATTAGGTGTGTGTACAGACTCCGCAGGGGCTCCTTCAGCCCAAGCGCTATAAACCGCACAGACAACTCACGTGCTATAGTATCAATATCTGGATCCGCACGGACAACTTACGTGCTGCACGGATAACTCACGTGCTGCACGGACAACTCACGTGCTGCACGGACAACTCAGGTGCTGTAGTAAGCCAATCTGGTCTGATGCGGCGTGCAGCCCGATCCCATAATAATAAAGTATATAAAGTCAATATGGCTATCCTCGCAATCAGGCCCTCAGCCTCACTTAGTCATCAATCTCTCCAGTCTCTCGGGCTCATAATGTCATGAAACGAGCCCAAAATGATGATATGATGTATCAATAAATAGCAACAGAGACTGAGAGATGATATGAAATGAATGAACATGACTGAGTATGAAGTTACAATATAAACAAATAAATCAATAATAAAAATGACCTTAGTGGGTCCCAATAATACGATTATTTGCCTAAGCATATTTTTTCTTACATGAGTCATAGCTCAATAATTCTAGTACGTAGCGATTTTATGATTACAGATAAGTTTAGGTAACTACACAGTACCACAGGAATAGCGAAGACACAATTCACATGGTGCACACGCCCGTCACCTAGCATGTACGTCACCTCAACACCAAACACATAACACGTATAATCAGGGTTCATACCCTCAACTCCAAGATTAGAAGAGTTACTTACCTCAAACAAGATGAATCCAATGTCGAGCAAGCTAAATAATGCTCCATAAATTCCATTATGCGTGTAACAGCTTCTGAACGGCTTGAAACTAGTCACAATTAATTTGATTCAGTCCACAAAATTATAGAAATTAATTCCATATCACAATACTAATATTTTCCCCAAAATCCGAAATTACACTCCAAAAATTGCCCGAGGGGCCCAGTTCTCGGAATCCGACGAAACTCACAAAATAGGACAACTCATCCAATTACAAGTTCAACCATACTAATTTCACTCAAATCCAACTCCGAATCGGTATTCAAAACTCGAAAATTCATTTTGTGAAATTATAGAAATTTCCTTCTGCGGACGAAGCTCGCATCTGCGAGTGTGGGCGCTTCTGCGGTGCGCAAACCGCATTTACGGTCGCGCTTCTGCGCATTCGCATATGCGCCCTGGCTTTCGCTTTTGCGATGCCTCCCCAGCCAACACTCCCTCGCTTATGCCTCTATTTTGTCGCTTCTGCGACCATCACACCTGCGCAAATTGAACTACTGGTGCGGTCACACCAGAACCAGCAGCAACCAACAATAACAACATGAAGAAAAATGATTCAAAATTACTCTGATACACGCCCTAGTCCTCCTGGGATCCCGTACGAACATACAAAAAAGTCCCATAACATAATACGGACCTACTCGAGGCCTCAAATCATACCTAACAACATCAAAACGATGAATCGCACCTCAAATCAAAATCTGTGAACTTTGAACTTTTAAATTCTATATCTTGTGCCGAAATACATCAAATCAATCCGTAATGACTTCAAAATTTATACACAAGTCATAAATGACATAACGAAGCTATTCCAATTTCCAGAATCGGATTCCGACCTCGATATCAAAAAGTCAACCACCGGTCAAACTTTCCAAAAATTCAACTTTCGCCATTTCGACGTCCAAATAATTTTCCGAACACGCTCCTAAGTCCAAATTCACCATACAGAGCTATTGAAATCATCAGAATTCAAATCTGACGCCGTTTACCTATAAGTCGACATCCGATCTCTATTTTAACTTAAGCTTTAAACCTTGGAACTAATTATTCCAATTCATTCTAAAACCTCACCGGACCCGAACCAAATATCCGGCAGGTCATATTACAATTGTAAAGTACAAATTGAGCAGTAAATGGGGGAACGAGGCTGAAATACTCCAAAAGACCGGCCTGATCGTTACATAAATAGTAAAAGACAAAATATATTCATGAAGATCTGTCACATGGGACACAATTTAACATACTTGTATATCATATTATAAGATATGTATAATTACAGAATAATGTACAACTAATTTAACTAAATTTATCATCTACGCATATTTAGAAGATATTAAATACAATTACTATGTTAGCGTGAGAGAAATTATTTTCATCATTTAAACAAATATTACATTTTATTTTAACCTCAATGTATATAATTTTAAATAATAAACACTATCACATTTTCAGGATGCCGCTAATAACCAACGAATGGCAAGTGCTTTTCCTTGTGTGGATCCTATTTCAATTGGAACTTGATGAGTCGATCCATCTACACGTCTTGATTTTTGTCATGACCCAAAATCCCACCTCAGGCGTCGTGATGGCACCTAGTCTCTAAGACTAGGTAAGCCGATTTCAATTTCATTTCAAGCCATTTTTTTTGAAACATATAATTTAATACAAGTGTCAAAACCAAAAGAGGAAACAAATATAACAACCTGCCAAGACTGATAATACTGAGTCACGAACTCTAACTGTATACATGTAATGATCTCAAGGATCGAATATACAATACTATTCGAATAAGAGTTGATATTAAAATAAAATAGAAAGACTCAAGGGACTGCGACAACCAAGCAGCTCTACCTTGAATCCTTGCGATCAACACACTAACTCTGCCTGAGTCCGATATCTCCAATACCTGGCTCTGCACAAAAATTTGCAGAAGTATAGTATGAGTACACCACAGTCAGTACCCAGTAAGTATCAAGACTAACCTCGGTGGAGTAGTGACGAGGTATAGTCAAGACACTCACTAGTCTAATAACCTATGCAATATAGCATACAAAATAATAGGAAACTAGCAATGATAGCAACAATAATCAACAAGTGATATAAATAGCAGGACAACAAGAACACCATAATTATTGCTCAACAAATAATGAATACAAGTACATTAATTTAATCAAGTGCATGCGTATCAATATCACAATATTTCACAAATCGCACCTCAAGTACCCATATATCACATCATAATACAACTTACACCTCAAGTGCTCACATATCATAACATATCATAAATTGCACATCAACTGCTCAAATATTATAACATATCATAAATTGCACATCAAGTGCTCAAATCTTACAACATATTATAAATTGCACATCAAGTGCATAAATATTAAAACATATCACAAATTGCACATCAAGTACTCAAATATTACAACTTTCCACAGAAATTAACAATACATTATTTTTCCACCATAAGGAGCCCACGACTCGATCATAATGTGCACAACATCTTAACAAAATATTCGGGAGTGAACAACTCAACCGAATAATATTTCACAATTTGGCACTTTGCCTCAATATGATTCACGGCCTTTATTATTCAATACCAAATTTTCAACAACGTGAACTGAAAAGTAATTCATCAAGGAACAACACCTCTTTTAAACCACAACTTCAGGAAATAAATAGATTTATTAATCTTATTAACTAAATTTTCCATTTAAATTATCTGTAGGAAAAAACAATAATGAAAGTGTTTTCCATAAAAATGGCAACTCAAACAAACACAGAGTTCACATAAAGTCAAGTGAAAATCACACCAAATTATCATATAAAAACAACCTCGACAAACAAGGAATGAGGCATGACAAATAAGGGATTTAATAACTTATAATAATTTTTTAATTTAATACTTAAAGGTGTCTACGAATTTCAACCAATATAATTTGCACATATAAACCAAGTATGTACTCGTCACCCCGCGTACATAGTTTTCAATTACACAATTTCTACATAAGACTCAATGCCTAAGGGGTAATTCTCCTACTCAAGGTTAGGCAAGATACTTACCTTTTTGAAGTTAGGCAGATATTCCAAAATAGCTTTCTCGCGTGAATTTACCTCCTAACGGCTCCAATCTCTCTTGAGCCTTCCTTACATTACTACGAGGTTCTGGAAATCCTAGAAACTTCAATCTATCTAGAAACATAACAAAAATGAACCATAATTAGGAAGATATTCATGGTTTCTGCTCATTTGAGCATTTTATCAAACACTAGGCGTGCAAATTTGGTTATAATGTTCTTCTACAAGATTTCCTTCATTCCACAACCCACTCTTTACTTATTTGATCTCAACAATCTTCCCACAAACCTTATTGGTACAAGCATATATACATAATACTCTTACACCCAAGATAATATAATTAGCGCACATCAACTTTCTTAATGGCACTTAAGGACTTCGAAATTTTTTCAGGGTATTACATTCTCCCCCACATAAGAACATCCGTCCTCGAATATTTTACAAGTTACTTATAATAATAGAGTTACCATCCTTTTACCTCCAATCATTATGCATAGTCACTTATGACTACATGGGTCTTATACTTCCTTTCCAAAATCTCAACTTATTTATGGCCCTTAAAATTTGGCTATATTTATAAATTCTTAAAAATTTTGGCAGAGTTTCCCCGGTAGCTGGGCCTATCCACCTGCAAGAGAATCACCAAAATCACCGTATCAACACATTCACAACTCGACAAAGCATCATTGTCAAAGAAAATATCCACAGATCCCACCCCTTTTCGAGTTACTCACACATTTTTATTTACTTAAATGTCATTCTTTGTTATTTATTATTGTTTAATGCTATCTTCCATATTTTTGGATCATTGAATACTGCCATGATTGCTCACATTCATTACCATTCAGTCAAATTTACATATTATCTGCCATAAAACCGATAAACTTATCTTTTGGATATTACTATTAGCTAAGATTGACTCTATTTTTTTTAAATCTAATTGGTTGACCCAAGATCTATATTTTGGGTCAAACCGTTTGTCGCCGTCTATGGGGACTTCTTAGCTAAGTTTTTAGTTTCCTTTAGATCTACAGCTCACGTAAGTCACTAACCTAACAAACCCCAAGATCTTTCTCTTTCTTTGCACATATGGAAACCTACATAGCAGGTAACCAAGGATATATGACTAAAGTGACAGGTGATTCCATGGTAACCTCATGAACGCTATCAACGAGAAATGTGAAACACTAGGCGATGATGTGACACCCACTGCCTCCCCAAGACGCGAGAGGTCGCCTCCCCCCATTGTAGCATAATAACACCAAATGGAAAAGGGGACTCCACAGGAGAAAGGACGCCATCGGCCATAAAAAAGCTCCTCGAAGCGGGTTGATCTATACACTAGTAAGCATGCTCAACAAACCCACTCCATGTACGACTACATTGACCGCAAGAGCCCATATAGTGCAACGAGCAGACAAACAGGGCAACCATCCAGACCCTCCAATACCAGGTGTAACTCACAATGTTACTAACAATGCATGTGCAGATCAAATGAAAGAACACCAAGAATGAGTCGACAAGATACCGGGCGCCCTAAGCTACTGCCAAAAAGGGACGCCGGTAGATTCATAGAGTAGCCGTACAGCGAGGAAGCAGCCCCGCATGCCATACCAAAGACCTTCAAAATGCCTTCGTATCTCAGGATATACAACAGAACGACTAACTCTGAAAATCACGTGCCTCATTATGTCACCGCCGTGAAGGGCAATGACCTCACCAAGGAACAAGTGTCCTCAATTTTGTTGAAGAAATTCGACGAAACCCTTACGGGAGGGGCATTAACATGGTACTTACAGCTACCAGCCCGCTCCATAGAAACCCTCGAAGAAATGGTCGATATGTTTGTAATGGGGCATGCCAGAGCCAAAAAGCTGAAACAAGAGTAAACAACATATTCACCATCAAGCAGTCCTTGGGAGAGGTACTGAGGGACTTCCTCACCCAATTCAACAGGGTAAGGATGACCCTACCAAACATGTCTGAAGGGATGGCGGTCTCGGCTTTTCAGAATGGGTTGAGTAGAGAGGGTTCAAAAGCGATGAGAAAACTGTTGAGCTGGCTGATGAAATATCCTCTAACCACTTAGGATGAAATCCACAATGCTTACTATGCCAAAGTCCTAACAGATGATGATGACCTCAAAGGACCAACTCGATGGCTCATCTCTGTACAAACCGAGCACAGGAAAGAACGAAAAGATAACATAAGGGGGGATTACCTGGTCTCACGACCCAACAGGGAACGACATCAGCCATACGTCAGGGCCCCCGCCCCACCTTTTTTTCGCTATGATGAAGGCTCGTCCAGGCCGAAGACGGGAACTCACCGAAATGAGAGAGGTATGCCCCATTATTCACAATATTTGTGTGTCACCTACAGAATAGTCTATGCCACAAAAAAACTCGTAACGGAGGTGAAATGGCCGCCCAAGATGAGGTCCGACTTGAGCACCCGAAAATCCGACGCCCTCTGCGAACTCCATCAGGAGCGCGGAGATAAGACAAAAGACTGCATCACCCTCAAGCAAGAGGTTGTGAACATGTTGCAGCAGGGACACCTCAAAGAGCTGCTGAGCGACAAGGGGAGAAACAACTTTGCCAGAGGACGTGAACGCTAAGGCCCTCCGAAGCCACCGTCACCAGATCGCACTATCAACATGATCATCGGTGGCAGCGACGATGCCTCCATCAATGGCTTTAAATTAACTGCCACTCATAAGCTCAAAATATCTATCACCCACGAACGGTATAACGGACTTGAAGAAAGTTTCATCTTCGACGAGTCAGATGCCGACGGTTTGACTTTCCATCACAATGACGCTCTCGTCATTACTTTGCTCATTTTAGATAATGATGTCAAGCGTATCATGGTGGACGATGGGAGTGGAGCGTGCATTATCCATCCCCGAGTCCTCACCCAGATAAGACTCGAGGACAAGATAGTGTCGTACTGCATCACACTAACTGGTTTTAATAATGTAGTTGAACGGACACCGGGAGAAAGTACACTCCCTATCTTGGCTGGTGGCATAACGCTCGAGACGACATTCCACATCATTGACCAGGCCACTGCATACAATGCCATAGTAAGACAACTATGGATACATCCCATGAGAGCCGGCCCCTCCAGCTTATACCAAGTAATCAAATTCTTGACACCTTGAGGGATATTCAGCATATGGGGAGAAGAACTCACGTTGAGGCAATACTACCACATCGCCTTAGACAGCATGACAACCTAATAGAAGAAAGACTAGGAAAAAGAGGCATAGCAATCAACAGGGCCGAGGTCAACACAATAAGAGATCAGGGATGTCATTATGGATCCCGAAATGGTTGAAGCCGCGGACTCGACTATAGAGGACCTAGACCCCGTTCAGATAGATCCCAGTGACTACATCAAAAAGGCCTACATCGGCTACAAACTCCAAGAACCAGGTAAATTTAGTCAATTCTTATTAACTAATGCAAATTTGTTTTCCTTCAGCCATGCAGATATGCCGGTCATCCCCAAGGAGATCGCCACACACAAACTAAACGACGATCCACTCTACCCTCGATAAGGCAGGTCAGACAAAAATTCAACCCTGCCATCAACGATGTCATCCACGAGGAGGTGGAGAAGCTATTAGAAAATGGCTCCATCAGGGAGTCGAAATACCCCAAGTGGATCGCCAACGTAGTGATGGTCAAAAAGAAAAACGGGAAATGGCGGATGTGTGTAGATTTCTTAGACTTGAACAAAGTGTGCCCGAAGGATTCGTTCCTGTTACCATATATCGACCAACGCATCGACGCAATTGTCGGGTACGAGCTGTTGAGTTTTTTGGATGCGTACTCGAGCTATAACTAGATACTTATAGAAGAAGAGGACCAGGAGAAAACCACGTTCATCACCCACCGGGGAACATATTATTATAGTGTCATGCCATTCGAGATGAATAACACATAAGCTACCTATCAAAGATTGGTCACGTAAATGTTCAAAGATCAGCTCGACAAGACCATGTAGGTATATATCGACGACATCTGGTCAAATCCGTAAAAGGCGGAGGACCATATCGACTATTTAAAGGAAGCTTTCGACATAAAAAGACGATACAAAATGAAGCTAAACCTAGAGAAATGCGAGTTTGGCGTAGCCTCAAGAAATTTCTTGGGATTCTTAGTGTCACAACGGGGATCGAAGTCAACCCAGACCAAATCAAAGCTATCAAAGGGATACCAGAGCTCCTGAATACCAAGAAGCAAGTCCAAAGGTTGACAGGTGGAATTTCTGCCCCATCGAGATTCATCTCGCGGTTATCTGACAGATGTCACAGATATTTTGGCGTACTAAAAAAGGATAACGGCCTCGATTGGACGTCCGTGTGCGTACAAGCTCTACGAGAACTGAAGGCGTATTTATCGTCACCACCTCTGCTCACAAAGCCCGAACTCGGGGAACATCTCCTCGTCTACATGGCCGTCTCCAAAATAGTTGTACGTGTAATGCTGATCCGAGAAAGTAAAGGTACGCAGTCTCCATTTTATTACATTAGCAAAACACTCGTCGATGCCGAGATGAGGTACCCACACCTCTAGAAATTGGCCCTGGCACTTGTCATAGCTTCACGAAAGCTTAGACCTTATTTACAGTGACACCCTATCTCGGTCGTTACCACCTTTCCTTTGAGAGGCATTTTACATAAACCCAAATTATTGGGGAGGCCATCCAAGTGAGCCATCGAGCTAAGCGAGCACGATATCACTTATCAGTCATGAACAACGATAAATTTGCAAGTGCTCGCCGACTTCGTCGCAACCTTCAGCGCAAAGATAATTCCTGAGGTCGAGAAGGAAGCCGTCCAAGATTCTCTCCAAACACAAGACCTCTGGGTCCTATACACCGACGGTGCATCCAATGCTTTTGGATACGGATTGGAACTCGTACTCGATGTCCTTACCGACGAAGTAACTCGCCAGTCCATAAGATACCCAGATATGACTAATAACAAGGCCGGGTATGAGGCCGTAATTATAGTATTGAGACTAGCACTCAAGTATGGGGCGAAACGGTTAACACTCTATTGTGATTACGAGCTCATAGTCAACCAAGTCATAGGGACTTTTCAAATCAAAGAACAAAGGTTGCAAAAATATCATACCGTTATCTGTAAGCTGCTGCCCAAGTTTGACAAATGACATCTTGACCAGATCTCGCATGTGCAGAATATTGAAGCGGATGGCCTCGCCAAATTGGCCGTATGCACCAAAAGCCTCACAACCGGGGACAAAAGTGTAGTCTACCTCCTCAACTCGTCGCTAGACCAAATCGAGGAATATCTGTAAGTTTAACCTGGGATTGGCGCAATCGTATTATCGCCTACTTGCAGGACATCACACTACCAAACAACAAGAAGGAAGCCAAAAAACTTAGAATGCAGGTAGCCAGATACAATATGCTCCACATCGACCTATACAAGAGGACATACGGTGGCCCTCTGGCGAAATGTTTAGGCCCAAACCAGACCTAGCGCATCCTCAAAGAAGTCCATGAAGGCCATTGCGGCGCTCATTCCAGCAATCGAGCGCTCGTTAGGTGTCTCATACGGGCAGGATACTACTGGCCCAATATGAAACAAAACGCCTTAAAGTTTGTGAAGAAATGTGAGCAATGTCAAAAATATGCCCCAATAATTCACCAAGCAGGCGAACATCTCCACTCAGTCACCTCTCTGTGGCCGTTCATCAAGTGGGGAATAGACATCGTGGTCCCCCCAACAGGGCGAGGTAATGTCTGATATATTTTAGTTTTAACTGATTATTTCTCTAAATGGGTGGAAGCAGGAGTGTTCGCCCAAATACGCGAACAAGAGGTAATCACCTTCATATGGAGAAACATCATCTACCGATTCAGCCTACCTAAGGAGATCAGCTGCGACAACGGACCCCAGTTCACGGGAAAGAAAACTGTCAAATTCTTCGAGAAATGGCATATTAAGAGGATACTTTCAACCCCATATCACCCAGCGGGTAAAGGGCAGGCAGAATCCTTTCAACAAGTCCATATTAAACATCATGAAGAAAAAGCTCGAAGACGCCAAGGGACTGTGGCCGAAAATACTCCTAGAAGTATTATGGGCGTATAGAACCACCCCGAAAACAAGAACAGGAGAGACACCCTACTCTCTGGTTTACAGACCCGAAGCAGTCATACCGGTCGAAGTCAGAGAACCCAGCCTAAGGTACTCCCACAAAATCGGTACTATTAAAAACAAAATTAGAAAGCAAGAACTCGACGAACGAAGAGATATGGCATACATAAGGATGGTCACCCAAAAGCAGCAAGCGGAACAATACTACAACAAGAAAGCAAAAGGCCCCACCGCTCAAAGTCGGGGACTACGTACTCAAAGCCAATATCCAAGCAAGCAGAGATCCACGAGAAGGAAAACTGGGACGATCTGTACAAAATTATTGCCAAAGAAAACAAGGGTTCGTTCCAACTAGAGACACTAAAAGGAAAATAAATACCAAACAATTGGAACATCCGCCACCTCAAATACTTCAACTTCTAAAAGAAGAAGTGCCCCCAAGTCGTACGTTTTTCCCCTCATTTGAGTTTTGTCCCATAAGGGTTTTCTCAAGGAGGTTTTTAACTAGGCAACGAAAGGGACACTTCAAGTCGAACTATGCGAAAGAAGGACTTTTTTCTCTTTCATTGCCCGACTCCTCAATACTCTCCAAGTCGAACAGTAAAGGGACTAGATAGACTGGGACTGGAACGCCAACCATCGCCCAAATTTGTAACTTTCTCTAATCATGTAATCAGAACAACAACGTCAAACTAATAGAAACTTATGTTTATCAAAACCACCTTAACAAAAGGTTAAGTTCAACCAGCTAGAAAAACACCTATTAGCCCTCGGCCGCACCTCAACAAAAATTTAAGTTCGACCCAGCTCAAACAACACCTATCGGCCTTTAGCCGCACCTCTACAAAAGGTTAAGTTTGATCCAGCTCGGACAACACCTATCGACCCTCGGCCTCACCTTAACAAAGTTTAAGTTCGACTCAGCTTGAAGAAATACCTATCGCCTTAACGAAAGGTTAAGTTGGACCCAACTCGAATAAATCGACCCTCGGCCACACCTTAAAAAAAGGTGAAGTTCGACCCAACTCGAACAACACCTATCGGCCCTCGGCCACACCTCAATAAAAGGTCAAGTTGCTCGAACAACACTTACATTTAACAAAAGGTTAAAATTCGACCAAGTGCGAACAACACCTACCGGCCCTCGACCGTGATTTAAAGAGATTAAAATTCGACCAAGTTCAAATGACACCTATCGGCCCTTGGCCACATTTCAATATAAGGTTAAACTTAACTAAACAAGAAGCTAAGTCCGACCAAGTTCAAACCTAACCGATCGATCCTCAAACATACTCTATATTTGTGGACAAATGGGTGATTCTGCCCATAGCTATTCAACCCAAAGACTACGACCAGTCAAAGGACGACAACAATGAAGGAGCAAAACACGCAAAGTACAAGAACAAATCACGACAAATAAGGAAGGCACAAATGAAAGCAAAAGCCAACTTTGATATTTATAGACAAAGGTTTCTTACAAAGGATCTTGAAAACGCTTGCAAAAATACTCAAAATTATAAAAACAAACTATTGTTGGCCATCACCATCACGACCCACAGTGTCCTCATTGGTCCGGTCTTCAACACCGTCACCACCCCGATCTTCAGCTCCCTTTTCAACCTTGCCCGGAAGGTAAATAAAATCATAGCAGGCCTTATCCTCAAGGTGATCTATAGCATCCCCTCTGTCCTCATCTTCTTCGCTAGGGCGAGGCGTAGCTGAGTCATAGCCACAAGCAACCCGAGCCTCACGAGCCTTGACCCGAGCATCCTCAAAGTCCGCGGTAGGAACGGAGCCCGCCACATGCAACTCACGAAGCACATCTAGTCGGGCATCGGCATGAATCCATTTTTCATACAGCTCAAAAGGGGCGTTGGGGAAGCAAGAAGACGTATATGAAGAAGGTCGTGCAAGAAGTTTAGTCTTCTCGGCATCCAGAGCAGTAACTCGATCATAAAGATCGTAGGTCTCTTTTTCCAATTCCCTAATCCTTTCATCGAGCTATTCTTCTTTAGCACTTGCCATCGACAAGTCATTTTATCGCTCAGAATAAAGGGTTCGGCTCGCTAATTCAAGGAACTCCGCCCTTCTCCAAGACTCCAACCGAGCAGACTCCGCCTTATCAAGATCCTCATGCTTCTCAGTGACCTTGCCACTAAAAGCCTCCGCCTTGAAGTGGCACTCTTCAAGTTGGCCTCATTGCTGGACCACTTGGCTTGGAGATTGCTGCATTGGGCCTATACGCCCCTACTAAGCTCAAGATCCTCCTATTTGCTCCTCAACGTCTCTTCAAGGATGCTACATTTCTCCACATCCTTCATCAGCTCCTTGTCCCTCTTCGTTAAGTCCTCCCCCAGAACCCACACATCGCCGCCTTCACGAAGCCGACAACAGAACTCCCATTACTTTCTAAGGCACATTGTATACTTGTCTTTCAGCTTCACGTAAATATCTTTACGTCCCATCTCCCGTCGAGCACTCTCAATCTCTAAAATAACCGTCTACAAAACAAACAAAAAGAGTTAGAACTCACAAAGAAACTAAAGCATAAGGAAAATAACGGACAATAATCGTACTTACCCGGAGAGCGAGACCAATAATGTTATTCGACAGAGTGTTGCGTTATCGTCTCGAGGGTCGTACCCTCAACCTTAGAACAAAGAGAACCGAGGAAAAGGACTACTCCCTTGGTATTTACAAGCAAATTACGATCCATTGGGATCGTAATAAATCTGGAGCCCCCTTCCAACCTCACCTCGAGCTGAGTAAGTCCCTTTTCAATCATCCTCAACTCGTCCAAATCCATATCAGAATCGGACTTGGCGTCTCTACAGCAAAAACTTTTTCTCTACCATCAGCAGAAGAGGGGGCATCCACTGCAGCTCTAGAAGATAAAGCCTCATCTTGCCTTGGAAGTGCGACGTCGTCAGGCATCCCGCCATCGACTATCTCCCCGTGGGATGCATCGATGCAATCATGTTCATTTCCTCCAAGTGCAGGACCTCGGATTCTGCCCCAATGCTCTTTTAAACATGCACTGTGAGCGTCTCCAGAAGCACAAAGTTGCCTTCTTCTAAGTTGACGGCTATTGGCCTTTCTCCTCCCGCATCCACGGCTCTCCTCTTACGAGGCATTAAACTTCCGTCCTCATGAGAGATATCGTTATCCTCATAAATCAGTGAAAAGAGTTTGAGAAGCGGAAGTAGTGGATGAAACAGAGGCAGGTTCTTGGACTACGACAGCTGAGGGAGGGGTTGACATAGAAGCGGCAGTAGTCGCAATAGGGGAAGAATCCGAAGGTGCGGTAGCCTTCCTCCGAAAGGATGGCACCGGTGCCCGGCTACTTCTAGAAGACCCCTACCTGGGAAAAAACTAAACCTCGAATTTAGCAAAACAAATCGGCGTACAATGAAAAATGAAACAACGACAAATAGAAAAAGTTACATGTCGAAGGAAGAGCCGGTTAGAACTTCTTAATAAAGTTCGGTCAGTCGTGGATCCCTACGACGTGGGGGAGGATTTTCTCAACCTAGTTAGAAATACGCGTGACTAAAAAGGGAGGCTGATTGTTGGCTACAAGGAAAGGAAAAGTCCTTCAACTAATTTCGAGTAAGTAAAAGAACGCAAGCAAAAAATGACCACTTACGTGTGTAATTCCAAGCCTCGAGAAAGTCATCTGCATTAGCCACCACGTCCTCGGTCCTGACGTAGAAAAAAATGATCCAGAACTGGCGACTGGTCTTATCGTCCATATTCACCACCAAATATTTGCCTCCACGATGGCGAAGATTTAGCATCGTTCCCCTATAGAAGATAGGGGCGAAGAGATGAACCAAATGCTGCAGCGTCTACTCGACCCCGGTCAGCTCGGCAAATTTGGTCAGCATTCTAATAATTTTGTAGACGTATGGAGGAAGCTGAGCAGGGCATACTTTGTAGTGAAGATAGAATTCCTCCACCAACGGAAGGAGGGGGAAAGAATAACTGATGAGGAAGGGATAAGCATATAGAGCGCAGTATCCGAGGCGATGAACTTGCACCACGTCCTCACCAGCTGGGATCAGTTCGATATGGTTTGGAAGGCCGAACTTGGCCTTGAGTTCTGCCAATTCTTTAGGTATCACCGTCGACAAGAAAATCCTAAGCACGGCGTCCGGTGATTTGGTGAGGTCAGACCTAACATTAAGATTGCGGGGGATTATTTCCTCCACTAACGGGAATGCTTCGTCATCAACAATGGTGGAAACACACTCCCCGTGAGAAGGATACACAACTGCCAAAGGAGCGACGCAACTCCCTTCACCAGCATTTGATGGTAAGTTAGACATGATACAAAGTAATAAAGAAGAATAACAAGCGAGAAAGAATGGGGTGGAGTAGAGCAATAGAGTGAAGATAGGAAGTTCATAGAGAAAAATGGCAAGAAGAAGGATGGTGCTCTGAAAAGTTAGAAGAAACAAACTTCAAACTCAAGTCCAAAAACCTATAGATATCATGGCACTAAATCCAAAAATGGCTCGTCATAATTGGCACCGGAATCAAAACGGCAGATCCAATCAAGGGTCACGCATGAATCGAGGCAACGCATCGGAAATATGCGTCATAATGATGCATGATGTCATTCTAATCCTTGGACAGGATAACTCAAACAAATCGTCCAGGAAACTTGAGGTATTTGAAATATGCGACCCACAGAGGGCCACGTTGCCTGTTCGACACGGCGTTTATGACTCTTGCAGCTTACTCGATAAGTTCGACCGAACGACATTATCTGCTCATTAAACTCACATGCAAGGACAGCCTCAATAAGCGGAGGGACTAACTGTATGGGTCAAATATTATCTCTAATATGATCAAACCATATTAAATTAAGGAGGCATTTACAGGACTGCCGTGTGTTATCAGTACGACTTCAATAAAGACCTGCCCAAGGTCGAAATGGTCCCAGAAGCGATGAAGGTTGCGGTCGAAGAGTCAACAAGGATCGGAGTTGCCAAAGATCGAGGCCGAGGTTGGGTACTCTTGACAGAGCTATATCAGCTAGTTTCAAGATAGGACATTAAAGAGAATATTCTAGTTGATATTCTCTGCATTTGTACTATTAGGGTTTTTAGGAATATGTTCCCTATAAATAGAAAGAGACACAAAGATAGGGGACATGTGATATTCACTTGTAATAAAATGCATTGACTTTGTAGAGAGAATCTAACTATATTACAAGCATACGAAAACAACAGTTTTACTAAAATTCTTGCCTAGCTCTTATACTTGTCCAAGAGCATCATGAGTGCTCTAAGGCTCATCAATCATTCATTATTGTCAGAAAGAACATCCACAGATCCCACCCATTTTCGGGTAACTCACACTTTTTTATTTACTTAAATGTCATTCATTGCTGTTTTTTTAATTATTATTATTATTATTATTATTATTATTATTATTATTATTTAATGCTATCTTCCATCTTTTTGGATCATTGAATATTGTCATTATTGCTCACATTCATTACAATTCGTACAAACATATATATTATAGGCCATAAAGCCGACAACCTTATCTATTGGATATTATCATTAGCTAAGATTGACTCTATTTTACTTAAATCTAATTTATTGAACCAAAATCTATATTTTGGGTCAAACAATGTCAACATAGAACATAGTCAATGCTATGTGAGACATGTGGCTCATTTGTATGAAGGGCTAAAGCGTGGTAGAAAATTTAGAGTTTGACGGGAAAAAATGAAAGCTTAATTAGTTTTTTTGTATAAATATATATTCGTTTTGTATATATCCCAACACTCTTTCAACATGCACCCCCACACCTTCAGGGGCGGATTTATAGCTCCAATGATAGGGCACGTGAACCCTTAGTCTTACCGTCAAACTATGTATTTTATGTATGTATTTTCTATAATTAGTCTAATATTATCTGTTGGCACACATGCTCCAAAACTATTAAATAATGCACTTGGTTGAATATTGGGTTATTTATCTTGAGGAATAGGGATCGATTCCCATTTTATTTTTTTTAGTGGTGAACCCATGTTCAAGAATTTCTAGATCCACCTCTGCACATCTTATGCTGCTTGTTGTGATGACCCAAAATATCATCTTTAAATTTAATAAGTAATTATGTGTTCTAAGATCTCAAAAAGTACTATTTATCACTCCTATACTTGCGTGCGTAGTCCGTACAATTTTACGGAAAGTTTTTATGTGAAAAATAGATTAAAAATGTGAAATAGAGCTTTAAAACTCAACTGAGTTGACTTTGGTCAACATTTTGAGCAAACAGACTCGGATAAGTATTTTGACAATTCCGGTAGGTCCGTATCGTGATTTGGGACTTGGACGTATGCCCGGAATCAAATTCTGAGGTCCCTAGCCCGAGATATGGAATTTTGATAAAACAATTAAAAGTTTGAAAGCTTAATGATTTTTAAGAATTTACTGATGTTGGATTTATTGACACCGGGTCCGTATTTTGGTTCCGGAGCCTGGTATAGGTCCACTATAATATATATGATTTGTCTGCAGAATTTGGTGAGAATCGAAGTTGATTTGACATGATTCAGACGCCCGATTGTGAAAATATAAGTTTTGAAGTTTTATTACAAATTCCCTTTGATTTGGGGTCTAATTCGTAGTTCTAGGTATTATTTTGGCGATTTGATCATGCGAGCAAGTTCGTATGATGTTTTAGGACTTGGGTGCATGTTTGGTTTGGAGCGCCGAGCATTCGGATGAATTTCGGGTGGTTAACGGATCATTGTTGGACTTGAGAAAACTGTAGAAATCTGCTTCTGGTTTCCTTCTTCGCGTTCGCGGAGAGGAAATTTGGACTGGCCCATTTTGTGCTTCTCGTTCGCGACTAAGGGCACGTGTTCACGAAGGGTCGAGGTGCAAAGCTTCGCGTTCGCGAAGGGAAAGAGGCTGGCCGAGAAAATTTGCCTTCGCGTACGCGAAGGCCTAGCCAGGCAAGCATCGCGTTCGCGAGGTAGCCCTCGCATTCGCGAAGAGTAAAATTGGACAGCACAAATTTGTGCTTCGCGAACGCGAGGCACTGACCGCGTTCGCGAAGGGTAAAAATCCCAGAAACAGAACTTAAGTTCGAGAAAATGGGATTCGTCCCATTTTCAACTCTTTTTCATTTTTGAGCTCGGGTAAGGCGATTCTCCGGAGATTTTCACGAAAAAATATTGGGGTAAGTGTTCCTTATCCTATATTGATTATATTTCATGATTCCATATTCGTTTATATTATGAATCCGTAAAAGTTTGGGAGAAAAATTAGATTTTTATAAAATCTTCCAAAAAAGAAAATTTAAGATTTGAAGGTCCATTTGACATCGGAATTGGATAAATTTTGTATGGTTGAACTCGTATCGGAACGGGAGTTCGTATTTCGTAAGTGTTTTTTTGAGATTTGAGACGTGGGTCCCACTATCGAATATTAAAATAAATTTTGAATTTTTATTTGAAAAATTAGTAAATTCATATGGAATTAATTCCTATGATTCATATTGAATATATCGAATTGTTTGTGAATAGATTTGATGCTTTTGGAGACAAATTCTAAGGGAAAAGCCGTGGTCGAATAATTTATTGGAATTTGCAAAGCGAGGTAAGTATCGTGGTTAACCTTGACTTGAGGGAATAGAACCCCTGAATTATTTGCTATGTGAAATGCATGTGAACGATGTATAGGCGAGGTGACGAGTGCCTATACGTCGTCAAATTAATTATTTGCTTAATTATTCAAACATCTTAAATTTTTTTAAATCACGAATCAATTATTATATTAATTGTTTCACTCATATCCCTTGTCAAAATATTATTTCTTGAATTTCTGTAATATTTGTCCATACTTATTTGACTTATGTGTCTTAATTGCTATTTGACATTTAGTATATTAAATATTAAACTACCTATTTTCTCCACGATTTTCACAATTAATTGCTAATTGCCATTGTTTGTTCACAAATAAATTATAATTATTATGTGTCTTGATACTTAATAGTTTCTCATTGAACATGGTATTTATTGGAGTAATTTTTATTACAATCATGAGTTGTTTAAAGTTATGTTGGTGGAACGGATTGCACGCCGCAACGAAAATGAAAGCAAATACATATATATTGGGGGACCGGATTGCACGCCCCAATAGACTTATTTAAAAGTCAATATTGGGGGATCAGATTGCACGCCGCAACAGGCTTATTTAAAAGTCTATATATACTTGATTAAAATAAATATATGAGAGGATTGGAAATTAATATATTGTGGGAGCGGTTTGCACGCTGCAACGGAAATTGATTGAAATAATAATGGATTACGACTGCTGAGTTGGCTTCAATTATTATAAATGAGTTATCTGATTTATTTCTATTATTTGTTGTTATTACTAATATTACGTACAGGTTAATGTAAGTGAACCGCCTTAGCCTCGTCACTACTTTGTTGAGGTTAGGCTCAGCACTTACCAGTACATGGGGTCGGTTGTACTGATACTACACTCTGCACTTCTTGTGCAGATTTCAGAGTTGGTCCCAGCGGCGTATCATAGACTTGCTCGGATTTCAGCTACTCAGAGGAGACTTGAGGTATAACTGTACGGCGTCCGCAGTTCTAAAGTCCCCGTCTACTTTACTTTAGCTGTGTATTTATTTCCAGACAACTTTATTTTATTCAGACCTTTATTTGTATTATTCTAGAAGCTCGTGTACTTGTGACACCAATTCTGGGATGGTATTTAGACACCGTTGTTTTTATGGATTATTCACTACATTTCAGACTTTACTTCCGCATTTGTTCTTTGTTATTAATAAATTTAAAAATAATTTTTTTTAAAAAGGATAATATTATTCTAACGTTGCTTGCATAGCAAGTGAAATATTAAGCGCCATCACAGTCCAAAGATGACAATTTCGGATCGCGACACTTGTATCTTGAATTATGTGAAAATTATGTTAGATTTGTGAGTAAACTTGTGACACCCATTGTCCCCGTGAACCGGTTTGGAATTCCTATTATCCTGGTAGGTTTGTCAAATGGCTTTTAACAAACTTGGTCGATTGGTCAAAAAATTTATAATTCCCAATTAAATATGCAAAAATATACATTAATTATGTATAAGAAATATAAATTTATATTATTTTGGAAAGCCGTCGTTCTAGGTATGGATTCCCTTTGGAAAATCCATTATTCCGATATATTTGGGAAACCTGAGGAGTTTGGTCTCAAATTCCAATTCGAAGAGGAGGAGTACGCCATGCTAAGTGCCTTGGATGATTCACTTCTTAGAGTCAGCAGCTTGATCGAACCAAGCCTCTGCAATCAGAATTTTTCTGTTAAATGGCCTATTCTTCCCGGCCGAAATAGGTATTTGATCATTTCTTCGCATGCACCTACAATAGTATTCAAGTAATGCCCTTTGATTTTACCAGTTTCAGCCTGTCCAAATCTCTGGTATGACTATCGAAATCGTGAGCATCAACAATTTACTCGACCTCGTACTTCTGTAACAGTCAAATATTCATATTAAATATATATGACAGAAGAACCCATATACCAATGAATAATTTATCGACTCCACAACAAAGATGGATTAATTTTTTCAACTTCACAATTTCTTTTGTGGGAATACAATTCGAGATGATCATAGTACCAAGTACTTCATGGCGAGCTCTAATATGATCCGATTTATAAGTAAGCATCTCTTATAAAATATGAGCAACCCCAAACCCTTCTAGAGCCCTAACCTAATAATGAACAATTTTTTTATGTATCAAACTATAGGTATTTCATTGATTTATAAAAGTAAACTTGTAGGTTTAGAAACAACTTGGGATCTATATATAAGGGTTATAATTGGGGATCCTTTTGATTATTCTTTTTGTTCATCGTGAAAAATTCTCTCTACTTCTGCCCGGTCCGAAGACGTATAGGTTTAGCGAAACCTTATTAAATCTTTATATTATCTTTTTAACTTTATTTTCTTTATGTGTGATTGTGTGCTAGTTAACTCACGATCTTCCATAACCTAGCCAATTCAAAGACCCCACTGGCCATCCCTCAAATAGAAAGCCAAAAAAAAAAAGAAGGAGAAAAACCAAATCGATGTTAAACAAGTAGAAACAGTAATACTTAATGAAAAAAACGTGTATTTCATTTCTTCTTACTCCAATTCAAATTTTGTTTCGCGGTAACTGATTAGTTTTTAGTTTTAACCATATGCATATAACTTTAGAAGGGAGAATGGAGATACACGATTATTATAATCCAGAAAAGAACTGTATTGGTCTCCATTGCAATCCAGTAAAACTGAATTATACTTAAACGTGAAAATTGATCGAGCTACCTACTTTGCTTTGTCAGCTAGGAATTCCTCGTGTGTTTTGACAAAGACAAGAAATTGTTATCAACTGGATATATACAATGAAAGGAAAAATAAAATCGAAAACATGTTTTGCACAATAGGTGTACAAGGCACAGTATGAACAGATTAAACAAGCTTATGCCCTACCCTAAACCTCGAGTATAACATTTGGGATTACTGTCCAAAATTCTTTTTTTTTTAATCTTTGTTTGTAGATATCTTTGTTGTGGTGCTCCTATCAGCATCAACACATGTGTAAACAGAGGCGGATATATAGTAATGTTTATGGATTCATACGAATCCAATAGCTTTTCTTAAAATTTTATATATTAAAAGATTTAATAACTATTTTCTCGTGAACTCAATAATTTTTGAAATTGTTTTAATAACTCATAAAATTCGAATACTAAATCTGCCTCTATGGGTACACTCTTAAAAATTCATTATATTGTCTTTCTTTCTCTGTAAAATAAACTCGTCACAATAGGTAATTAAAGAGACTTTAATCAAACTGATGATTTACTTCAACAATTGTCGGCTGATTTTTGCCTAAAGGTCCCCTGCAGTTTGAAGAAACTGTAAGTGGTTGGTAGTGATTGAAACTGGAAGATTTTAAAGGGTTGTTCAAATTTGACATACTTTTGCCAACAGAAACATGGGCGATGTACTCTCCCGGATTACCTGGCCCTTTACGGTCTTAGCTATTTGTATACGGTTGAAATAGATTTCGGCCTTCGTACGTTTGATCGAGTTCGAAACATAATCGATCGAAGTGAGACTTCGAGATGGGTTCCGAAGATAGTATAAACAAGCTTCGAGCCCGAGGGACCGATCAATGTCGAGCTCAATATTATTATCAAGCTCGAATCCAAATCGAACTATGATGCAAAGTAAAGTTATCGAGCTTATGACCCAGAGACCGACCAACATTGACCCCGAATCAATTCAAGGGTCCGAGTCAGAATCGAGCTCAAGCCAAGATCGAGAGCTCGAGTCAAGACCGAAAACTCGAGTTAATATCGAGCTCATAGACAAGAACCGTTGCAATCCCACTAGAGGAGAGAATCTTGGCAGGAATTGTGGAAAAACTGATTTATCATGGGTCTCCCACTGTGTATTTTTATTTATATCTAAAGTAAGATCCCTCTACTATAAAAGGGGCGGTTATCATTTCTGTAGAGGGCAAGTTTTTGCTTATATTGTAATTCAAGCACCATATTCTCCTATAGTGAAGAGTTGTTCTTTCAAGCTTGTTAAATTGATTCCACTTGTTTAGTCATAAAATTCATCTTCTTTACAACCTTATATATTTTGCATTCTTTACAATCCATACTTGTTATTGCTATTTATCCTTACAATTTGTATTAAGTTGCACCACATATCCTTAGAACTACGTACAAATTTAACTCTATCCGTTTTTCAGGTAAACAGTTTGGCGCCCACTGTGGGGCTAAGGATAACAGTGGTTATTTGATACGAATCTGCAAAAACACACCGTTGTATTTTGCGCTTGTTTCCGAAAATATCTTGGATTTCGGATTAGCAACGACTAACTCCAGTCAAATGGCCTCACCAATCGACAACGAAGCCGGTCTTCAAGATGGGAATAATAACTTGACACCCAGTACCGAAAGACCACTTGTCAACGCTGTTGGAGCTCGAATCAGAGCGCCGATAGATATCAATTCGCATGTGGCCATTGAGGCGAACCTACACTCTGAACCCGAAAATAGCATTCATGGTGGCACTCGGTCTGCAGCTCGAGATACCCATAACGTCGAGAAAAACGGCGTCAGCTTGCGTATGATTTTCGAAATGTTGCAAGCTCAACAGGCAGCAATAGCTCAGTTGCAGAGCCAATCCCAGCTACAAAGCAGGCCGGAGCCTAATCCACCTCGAGAAATCACCCACAGAACGGAGCCAGCCATATTGAAGTCAAATGAGCAATAATCGGGGACTACTCCCAAAATTGCTAAATTGCTCGAGGAACTCACAAAGCGAGTCGAAGCCAACGATAAAAAAGTAGAAACATATAACTCCAGGGTCGATCAGATCCCTAGAGCTCCATCAACGATAAAAGGATTGGATTAAAAAAAAATAGTGCAAAAACCTTTTCCCTCGAGCGCAGCACCAAAACCAATCCCCAAAAAATTCTGTATGCCCGAAATTCCCAAAATATAACTGAACGACCGATACCAACGAGCATGTCACTTCTTACACATGTTCCATCAAGGGCAATGATTTAGAAGACGATGAAATCGAATCTGTGTTGTTAAAAGAATTCGGAGAGACCCTTTTGAAGGGAGCAATGATTTGGTATCACAACCTACCACCAAATTCCATCGACTCGTTCGCCATGTTAGCAGATTCTTTTGTGAAAGCACATGCCGACGCTATAAAATTCGCAACAAGGAAATCAGACCTCTTCAAGGTAAGACAAAAGGATAACGAGATGCTGAGGGAGTTCGTATCTCGTTTTCAAATGGAACGAATGGATCTGCCACCAGTCACAGACGATTGGGCTGTTCAGGCTTTCACTCAAGGTTTGAACAAACGAAGTTCGACGGCTTCACGACGGTTAAAGCATAACCTGATCAAATACCTAGCCATCATGTGGGCCAACGTGCACAATCGATACCAATCAAAAATTAGGGTCGAAGATGATCAATTGGGGTCTGAACCCGCTGTTCGAAGGGATATTAATCGAGAGCAAGGTCCGATCGGGGATCGATACCGACAGTACAACAGAAACCGTAGAGTCAGTGAATCGAGACATAACCCCGGGCAAAATTACAAAAGAAGTGATCGAGGTCAAGGGTCCCAGGGGCTGATGAACAAAAGTAGGTTCGATAGGCCTGCCGGATCTAAGGAAGCACCTCGGTTATCAGAATATAACTTTAGCATTGATGCATCCGCCATCGTGTCGGCTATCGGACGCATCAAAGACACTAAATGGACTCGACCCATGAAGACCGACCCTGCCCAGAGGAATTCCAATCAAATGTTCGAATATCATGGCACCCATGGCCACAGAACGGAAGATTGCAGGCAACTAAGAGAGAAAGTAGCCCAGTTATTCAACAAAGGGCACCTTCGAGAATTTTTAAGCGATAGGGCGAAGAACCATTTTAAAAACAGGGATTTCGGCAAGCAAAGCAAACAAGAAGAACCACAGCACATCATTCACATGATCATCGGCGGTGCCGATACCCCTCAGGGACCGGTGCTTAAATGCACTAATACATCAAATGTGAGAGAAAAGTGATCTCGAACTCAAGATTACACACCCATAGGAACTTTGTCCTTCAATGATGGAGATGCAGAATGAGTCATACAACCTCATAACGATGCACTGGTAATATCCGTACTCATGAATAAAACTAAAGTTAAGCGTGTGTTGATTGATCCAAGTAGCTCGGCCAACATCATCAGATTGAAGGTCGTAGAATAAATCGGCCTACAGGACCTGATCGTACCCGCAACCCTGGTTCTAAACGGATTCAATATGGCATGTGAAACCACCAAAGGCAAGATAATTCTACCGATAAACGTGGCCGGGACCATCTAGAAAATGAAGTTCCATGTGATCGAAGGCGACATGAGATACAACGCCCTTTTTGGAAGGCCATGAATCCACAACATGAGAGCTATACCTTCGACCCTACACCAGGTCCTTAAATTCCCAACATCGAGAGGAGTCAAAATAGTGTACGGAGAACAACCAGCCGCAAGAGAAATGTCCGCCATCGAGGAAGCGAAACCAATGTCCTCGCCTTCGCTAGTAAATGGATCGGGCTCATAAGGGGAACGAGATACCAAATAGCAATCACAAACAGGCTTTGACCCAACCAGATAACCAGAAGATCGAAGAAGATGATGATCAGAGGATCCCTCGATACTTCATGATTCCCGATTATTCCGACGCTACCAAATCAACGATTGAGGAATTGGAGCAAGTCACACTAATAGAGCACTGGCCCGAACGGAAGGTATACCTCGGAACAGGGCTGACCCCCGAACTCAGGAAGAAACATATTCAATTTCTTATCGATAACATTTATTGCTTTGCTTGGTCCCATTTAGATATATCAGGGATCCCACCGTACATAATGACGCATTGGCTAAGCTTGGACCCTAGGTTCAGACCGGTGAAGCAAAAGAGAAAACCCCAGTCCGAGGTAAAGCACGCATTCATAAAGGACGAGGTAACCCAACTTCTCAAGATAGGGTCCATTCGGGAGGTGATATCCCGAATGGTTAGCCAATGTAGTTGTAGTGCATAAAAAAGGAAACAAACTTAGAATGTGAGTGGATTATAAGGATCTGAACAAAGCATGCACCAAAGATTCCTTTCTGTTGCCCAACATCGATCGCATGATCGATGCCACGGCCGGCCACGAGATCCTTACTTTTCTCGATGCCTATTCCGGGTTTAATCAAATTCAGATGAACCCGAAAGACCAGGAAGAGACTTCATTTGTCACCAAATATGGAACATATTATTATAATATTGCCTTTTGGGCTAAAAAATACAGGAGCTACTTACCAATGCCTAGTAAATAAAATATTCAAAGAACAAATAGGTAAATCAATGGAAGTTTATATTGATGACATGCTAGTTAAGTCCCTGCGCGCAGAGGACTATTTGACCCATTTGCAGGAAACGTTTGAGATTTTGAGGAAATACAACATGAAGCTCAACCCCGAGAAATGTGCTTTCGGGGTCGGTTCGGGCAAGTTCCTCGGCTTCATGGTGTCAAATCGGGGAATCGAGATTAACCCCGATAAAATCAAGACCATCGAAGACATCACCAACGTGGACAGCGTGAAAGCCGTGCAGAGGCTAACGGGACGGATTGCAGCCTTAGGCCGATTCATTTCGAGATCGTCAGATCGAAGTCACAAATTTTTCTCTCTACTCAAAAAGAAGAACGATTTCGCTTGGAACCCGGAATGCCAACATGCATTAGAGGAATTAAAACGATATCTATCGAGCCCACCACTACTTCATATACCAAAAACAGATGAAAAACTTTGCTTGTACTTGGCAGTATCGGAAATCGCAGTAAGCGGTGTCCTAGTTCGAGAAGAGCAAGGTACGCAATTTCCTGTTTATTATATAAGTCGGACCTTAGGAGAAGCAGAAACTAGATATCCGCACCTAGAAAAATTGGCACTTGCACTGATAAGCACCTCTAGAAAGTTAAGACCGCACTATCAATGTCGCCCCATATGCATATTAACCACTTACCCGCTTCGTAATATTTTGCACAAGCCCGAACTATCAGGCCGATTGGCCAAATAGGCCGTCAAACTCAGTGGGTACGATATCGAATATCAACCCAGTACGGCCATCAAGTCTCAAATTTTAGCAGACTTCGTGGCCGATTTCACACCAACCCTCGTACTCGAAATCGAAAAAGAACTCTTATTGAAATCGGGTACGTCATCGGGGGTATGAACCCTTTTTACGGACGGGGCTTCGAACGTGAAAGAGTCCAAGCTAGGCATAGTTTTAAAGCCACCCACGGGTAACACAATTAGGCAATCTATCAAAACTACCAGGTTGACTAACAACGAGGCTGAGTATGAGGCCATGATTGTAGGTCTCGAGCTAGCTAAAAGCTTGGGAGCAGAAGTCATTGAAGCCAAGTGTGACTCTTTGCTGGTGGTAAATCAACTAAACAAAACCTTCGAAGTTCGAAAAGATAGAATGCAAAGGTATTTGGACAAACTACATGTCACTTTACACCATTTCAAATAATGGACTTTACATCATGTTCCACGAGAGCAAAACAGTGAGGCTGATGCACTTGCGAATATGGGATTATCGGTCGAGGAAGGTGAGTTGAGCTCGGGGACTGTCGTTCAACTCTCGAGATCCGTGATCGAAGAAGGTCATGCCGAGGTAAATTCTACGAGCTTAACCTAGGATTGGAGAAATAAGTATATTGAATAATTAAAGAATGGAAAGCTCCCATCGGACCCTAAAGATTCAAGGGCCCTACGAACCAAAGCTGCTCGATTCACGTTAGCTTCAGATGGAATGCTATACCGAAGGACATTCGATGGACCATTGGCAGTATGCTTAGGTCCAGGAGATACCGATTACATCCTACGTGAGGTGCACGAGGGCACTTATGGGAATCACTCTGGTGCCGATTCATTAGTCCGAAAAATAATCAGGGCAGGGTATTATTGGATCGATATGGGCAAAGATGCAAAGGAGTTTGTTCGAAAATGTGACAAATGTCAAAGGTTTGCACCAATGATCCATCAACCCGAAGAGCAACTTCACTCAGTCCTATACCCATGGCCATTCATGAAATGGGGTATGGATATCGTCGGCCCTCTACCATCGACCCCAGGTAAAGCTAAATTCATTTTATTTATGACTGACTATTTCTTTAAATGGGTTGAAGCACAGGCATTCGAGAAAGTAAGAGAGAAAGAGGTTATAGACTTTATCTGGGATCATATCGTATGTCGATTCGAGATACCCACCGAAATAGTGTACGACAATGGGAAACAATTTGTCTGTAGCAAAGTGACGAAATTATTCGAAGACCACAAAATAAAAGGATATTATCAACACCGTATCACCTCAGTGGGAACGGACATGCCGAATCAATGAACAAAACTATCATTCAAAACCTAAAGAAGAGGCTGAACAACGCTAAAGGAAAATGAAGAGAAATCCTACCCAAGGTCCTTTCGGCATATCGAACAACATCAAAATCTAGTACGGGGGAAACCCCGTTCTCCTTAGTATATGGTTCCGAAGCCTTGATACCAGTCGAAGTCGGCGAACCCAATGCCAGATTTTGATATACAACAGAAGAATAAAATAACGAGGCTATGAACACTAGCCTCGAATTATCAGACGAAAAACGAGAAGCTTCTCTCGTCCAATTGGCCGCCCAAAAGCAACGAATCGAAAGATACTATAATCGAAGAACCAAGCTCCGCCATTTTAAACCCGGAGACTTAGTGCTAAGGAAAGTCACCCTCAATACCCGAAATCCAAACGATGGAAAACTAGGACCGAACTGGGAAGGACCATATCAGGTTCTCGAAAATGTCGGAAAGGGATCATACAAGCTCGGCATTATAAACGACAAACAACTATCAAGCAATTGGAATGTGTCGTGTCTAAAACGATACTACTGCTAAGGTACGACCCTCCCATATTCGTTTACATTTCAAAACTAACCCCTACAGAAGTCCGATCAGGAGCTAAGATGGATCCTTCAATACGAAGCCCGTGGTCTGAAAGCATGCGTTGTACTCCTTTTCCTTTAGACCGGTTTTATCCCAAATGGGTTTTTCGGCAAGGTTTTTAATGAGGCAACCAATGATCGTGCTGTACTTGGAAATAATTCGACAGTATCCGAGGCCTCTTTACAATCGACCTTGAATACTGGGGGGGGGGGGAATTAGCCCTCAAATATATCAAGTTCTGATGCAATAAAATTATTTCGTAACAACAGGGTTCCAATAGGAAAAGTTGTAAGAGCCAAATGGTCAAAGCGAACCATGCTCATGTAGTTGGCCCGAGCCCTGACGCAAAACATGAACGCATGTATAATGACTTGCAAAGAAACTTCTCCTCTTTACCGATATCTTATATCCAAGAAATATTCCTCTATTTTGAGATTTATTATGCAAACAGAATTAAGATAAATCTCCAAGTCCGAGTAAGCACTCACTCGACTCTTACGCCTACGGGCTACATTACTTCGAGTTCGAATCATTCACTCGACTACTAAGCCTACGAGCCACTTTTATTTCGAGTTCAAGCAAGCCCTCACTCGACCATTACGCTTATGGGCTACATTACTTCGAGTTCGAATCATTCACTCGACTATTAAGCCTACGGGCCACTTTTATTTTGAGTTCGAGCAAGCACTCACTCGACCATTACGCTTATGGGCTACATTACTTTGAGTTCGAATCATTCACTCGATTGCTAAGCCTACGAGCCACTTTTATTTTGAGTTCGAGCAAGCACTCACTCGACCATTACGCCTATGGGCTACATTACTTCGAGTTCGAAACATTCACTCGACTACTAAGCCTACGGGCTACTTTTATTTTGAGTTCGAGCAAGTACTCACTCGTCCATTACGCCTATGGGCTACATTACTTCGAGTTTGAATCATTCACTCGACTGCTAAGCCTACGGGCTACTTTTATTTCGAGTTCGAGCAAGCACTCACTCGACCATTACGCCTATGGGCTACATTACTTCGAATTCAAAACATTCACTCGACTTCTAAGCCTACGGGCTACTTTTATTTCAAATTCGAGCAAGCACTCACTCGACCATTACTCCTATGGGCTACATTACTTCGAGTTCGAATCACTCACTCGACTGCTAAGCCTACATGCCACTTTTATTTCGAGATCGCACAAGAACTCACTCGACCATTACACCTATGGGCTATGTCACTTCGAGTTCGAATCATTCACTAGACTACTAAGCCAATAGGATATTTTTATTTCGAGTTCGAGCAAGCACTCACTCGACCATTACGCCTATGGACTACATTACTTCGAGTTCGAATCATTCACTCGACTAATAAGCCTAAGGGCTACATCACTTCAAGTTTGAGTAAGCCTATGTTAAGACAATCACTCAACTCGACCACTAAGCATACGAGCTACCTTATTTCAAGTTTGAGTAAGCGCTCGCTCGATTATAGAGACTGCGAAGTCCAAATTTGATTAAGTTGCTTAAATCCTTGTGAAAATATTCATAAGGCGTGAGATCGGGCACTGCGCCGGGCATTCAGGGAACCGCTGCATCACAAAAGGGGAATATTTGTGAGAAAAGAAATGAAAGAACAAAATAATAGGAGATAACAACAGAATTACGCTTACGCTTCATGTTCCACTCCTCAGGAAAAGGCATCTTTTCGGTTGGGATCAGGTCTGAAGTCCTCACTCGAACGAACCGGCCCATCCAGCCTCGATCCTTATCCTTGTCTATACTCGAGAACAGAGCCTTGGTAGCTCGACGTTGGAGTTTTATTAACCCTCCTCAAAAAAGGCGAGGACGGTATAATCGGACAAGATAATCGAGGGTGAAAGGCATCCCCTCGATTTTACTCACAAAATATCGGATCAAAATAACGATCCGCCAAAAGGAAGGATGTATATGGCCTAGGGTTATTAGGTATTTATGACAAAAATCTATGATAATAGGGTCGAGGGGACCTAACGTGAAAGGGTAAGTATACACACTTAAAAACCCTCTCACGTGAGTAGTAATATCCTCTTCAGGAGACGACACTACCACCTCTTTGTTCTTCCAGTTACAATCTTTTTTTATCCGCTCGATGTGCTTCCGGGTTATCGAACAAATATATCTCGATACAGGATCACATCGCCCAGGAACCAACGAACCTTTATCGAGTTTGAAATCAGAAGTAAGAACACATGCTGCCAGAACGCACTCCTCAGGACGAGGATCCACCGGTGTTTTATCGGCGGCGGATTGGGAAGAAGAAGCTTTTTCTTTTTGGGGGACGGTTTTGGATGTCTTCACCATTTTGGATTTAAAGAAGGTGACAAAGATTTGGTAATTTGGAAGAGGAATTTTGCAAAGAGGAACCACAGATTTGCGAATAAACTCAGAGAATACGAAGAAAGAACTTGGGAAATTTGGAAGAATGAAGATGTAAAAGTGATAAATGATAAAAGGAAGGGTTATTTATAGGTTTAAGCAATGGCGATTCAGTATCAGTGGTGGCCGACCACCGTCTGACATGCATTAAATACCTTGAAAGACTAAATTGACGGGACAGCTATCACGTGCGTCATGGTCAAGCCCAACGAAGACGTCAGCTTATAATCTGATCGAGACGTTGAAATATCATATCGTTTCTCACCACATTCTTCCTGAGAAACGAGGAGACTATCTGTATACGGTCGAAATAGATTTCGGCCTTCGTAAATTTGATCGAGTTCGAAACATAATCGATCGAAGTGAGACTTCAAGATTGGTTCTGAAGATAGTATAAACAAGCTTCGAGCCCGAGGGGCCGATCAATGTCGAGCTCGATATCATTATCAAGCTCGAATCCAAATTGAACTATGATGCAAAGTAAAGTTATGGAGCTTATGATCCAGAGACCGACCAACATTGACCCCGAATCAATTCAAGGGACCGAGTCAGAATCGAGCTCAAGCCAAGATCGAGAGCTCGAGTCAAGACCGAAAACTCGAGTCAATATCGAGCTCGTAGACAAGAGCTATTGTACTCCCACTAGAGGAGAGAATCTTGGCAGGAATTGTGGAAAAGCTGATTTATCATGGGTCTCCCACTGTGTATTTTTAATTATATCTAAAGTATGATCCCTCTACTATAAAGGGGGCGGTTATCATTTATGTAGAGGCAAGTTTTTTCTTACATTGTAATTCAAGCTTCATATTCTCCTATAGTGACGAGTTGTTCTTTCAAGCTTCTTAAATTGATTCCACTTGTTTAGTCCTAAAATCCATCTTCTTTACAACCTTATCTATTTTGAATTCTTTGCAATACATACTTGATATTTCTATTTATCCTTACGATTTGTATTAAGTTGCACCACATATCCTTAGAACTACGTATAAATTCAACTCTATCCGTTTTTCGGGTAAACACTATTCTACAAATTTCTTCTTAGTTTTTCACTGTATAATTTATCTTTAACTAAATCACCAAATCATAGTCAAACAATAATGTATCACACTTTAATTTGTGACGGTTAAGACTAAATTAGTTAATTTAGGGCCTGTTTGGAAAGTTACCCGGTAATTGCTATATTGTGTAATTACTAAGGTAGTAATTAAAAAACCTAGTAATTACACAATATAGCAATTACGATAACCTGTTTGTTTGTCATAACATAATTACAGTGTAATTACAAGCGTACTGGTTGGCTGTACAAATGTAATTACACAGTTAGATTAAATTTTAAATGAAGTAATTATCAAAACTTAAAAGTTAATATAATAAATATATGCCTATAAATGATATTTTATAAGTATAAATGATATTAAATTTAGTAGTTAAAATGCATGTTTTTTCTTGAATACACATTAATTAGTAATAATATATTTATAACTAATATTGTAAAAATAATTAATATATATTTTCCAAATTAATAATATTTAGTTTAAATAATTATAAAAACTAAAACATACATTTTGTAAGAATATCACGGAATGCATGTTTGATAAATAAATTATTATTTACAAATATAATATCATACTCCCTCCGTCTAATATTATGTGTCGTGTTTCTCTTTTACACGTCCCTTAAGAAATATTAATTAGGAAAGGGATTAGACTATTCTACCCTTATTTATGTCTTAAGATATAATCTCTCTTTATTGAATATTCATTTTATTTATGTGTTATCTCTATCTTCATGAACAATTATTACTAAGGGTAAAAAGAAAAAAAAATAATCAATTTTTTCTTGAACTTCTAAAATGACAAATAATTTGAGACAACTATATTTAGTAATCATGACTATTAATATAAAACGCAGGGAGTAACATTATTCAAATGTTTGACAAAACTAATCTATCAATTCTAACTTTAAAAAAATGAACAACATGCAATGTGAAATAACAAGCCAATACTACTAAAATAAGTAAATTGGAACCATAAATATAACACGATTTTAAAATCCAAAAACAAAGTTTAACATATGTCAAATTCTAACATAATAAAAATTAATTAGTTCCAATACAACTTTAGATTAGAAAATATAATAAGTTTATAACCTCATTCAAAAATAAATTTTTTACTTTAATGACATCACTCATTATATGTCATGTTTGTTAATGACTCATTATTTCTAATATTGGGAGGTGCAGTTTTTCAAAAATTAGAATAATAACGCAATTACGCTAAATGAAGAAAATAAAACAAATAAGAAATAAAATATATGAGCAATTACATGGAATCACAAGAAGTAAAGGTAGAAAAATAAAAGATAAATAATGTACAAAAAAAATAATATTTTAAACTTAAAAAGAATTTTACAAGTAAAAATAAAATAAAAAATTAAAATAATAGAAATAAAAAATTATAAAGAAAATAAATTAAAATAAAAACAAAAAGGAAAGAAACTAAAAAGTAACCTTGTAATTACACAGTGTAATTAACACCAATTCTCACTTCCCCCTTAAAAATAGGAGAGTGTAATTACACCTCTCCAACTACACCCAATTCCATGCTGACCAAGTAATTACTTGGCCACACAAATATGTCAAACTGTGTAATTACACTCAATTACACCCAAATCCAATTCCTAGATAGCTTTTCAAACAGGCTCTTAGTATAAATACCATGTGCGGGTAAGTACACTTATAACATGTTTGGCAAAGCTGGAAAAATCAGTTTATTTTAAGAAGTGTTTTCTTTCAAAGGTGCTTTTTTTAAAGTACTTTTGGTTAAAAATAATTTGTATTTGGCTAATTAATTTGAAAAGCACTTCTAAGCAGCAATTAATGTTTGGCCTATCTTTTAAAAAGTGCTTCTAAGTATTTTTCTCAAAGATACTTCTCAAAAAAGTAGTTTATGCTTCTGAGAAGAAGCTATTTTTTTCTGCTTCTACTCAAAAATACTTTTTTCTTCTAAAAATTTGGCCAAACACTTCAACTTAAAAAAAAATACTTTTTTTTCAAAAAAAAATTTTTTAAAAATTATTTTTTAGTTTGGAGAAGCTTGACGCTATTAGTTTTCTTTCTTTCTTTTAGTAAAAGTCATACCAATTAATAGGAAAAGAGACTTTTATCAAAATGGATTTTCCTTGGGGTCAAAAGGAGGAGTCATTGCAGATCGAAATCATGCTAATCAAACCGATGTTTCACTACTTGACACAAATGTCCGCTGAATTTGCTAAAAAGACGTGCAGTTTGACGAAATATGCCAATAGAATCCACCTGATTTCGTAGCCCTTTGGTCTTAGTAGATTCTTCAATCACTTCTGGTTAAGTTTTCCTCGGAGTATCATTTACCTTTTGCGTTTGTCTTAGTAAATAGAGTTGAGTATTGAGATTTTGATGATTAATAAAGTTTGTTTAGATGCAATGTTCAAAGAATCAAGTCCTCAACGTAGCTGCTTAACTGTTCTAAGAACTAGCTCCTCAGGGTAAAGGACCAGTTCCTCTGGTTGATGATTGTACGTCTGTGCAAGACAGTAACTTTATCTCAAAGTTACCCAGGTCCGAGTTTGGTGGAAGACGACTGCTACATATGATAAAGATTGTTGCCTAAGAAGATACGGATAATTCAGTGAGAGACAAGAGTCCCAAAACTTGTGGAATCCTATCAAACGAGAAGCTGATTATTCATAGGACTCCTAAATGATCTCAAAGTCCAGGCGTTTAAATACTATCTATTTTTGGACTTCTGAAATTATCCTTTTACACATCAACTGAAGAATTACATGTTGTTCACTCTACTTGAGTACCGGTATTGTATTCTTCTTGAGTCAGTCTAGTGAATGTGTTTTAGGAAATCGAGTTGTAATCAAGTGTTACAAACAATTACTGAGTTGGAGTGAGTGTTTGCTTTACAAGTTAGAGTAACTTGTAAATCAAATAGTCGTAGTAGGAGTACTGGAGAGTATTGAATTACAGTCTTGTAATTGATACATTTTGGCTCATTGTTCTAGTAAAGTTGAAATTGAAAATCTTATGTAGTAGGTCGTGGTTTTGCACCTTTTGAGCCGAGTGATTTTCCATGTAAAAATTATTGTGTTTACTTTACTGCTTACTTTACTTCAAGTTTAAGGAACACGATAAAGAACTAAGGTCTTTAGTAAATCATACGGCCACTCAAATTAATAATTGGTATCAGAGGAGGTTCTCTCACACACACGGCTAACACCTAGAGAGATCTTAGAAGCAAGATATATGCTCCACCCGGAATTAATGAAGGACAATCAACTACTAGACCACCACTATTTAATTAAAATTTTTTATAGTTGGTGGAAAGCAAGAATGGAATACTTCCTGACAGTTGAAAACTATGAATTATGGACTATAGTGAACCAAGGTCCATTGACTCCTACCAAACAAAATGCACAAAATGAAACGGTTCCTAAGGACCCCTCTGAATTTGTGGCAACGGATTTCAGAATGATGGAGAAGAATGCAAAGGCTAAGAAAATCCTTATCTGTGGACTTGGTCCTGATGAGTACAATAGAATTTTTGCGTGCTCTAATGCAAAGCAGTTATGGGATACACTCCAAACTGCTCATGGAGGAACAAACCAAGTGAAGAGATCAAGGATAGAACTACTTATGAGAAACTATGAGCTCTTCTCCATAAAGGAGTCTGAGCCCATCCGAGAGATGATGTCTAGGTTTACCATAATAACTAATGAACTGAAATCACTTTGAAAGGTGTTTACCTCAGAAGAGTTGGTCAGCAAAGTTCTAAGGATCCTTCCAGCTTCATGGGAATCAAAAGTCACAGCAATCCAGGAAGCCAAGGATCTGGACAAAATCTCACTTGATGAGTTGGTTGGAAACTTAAAGACTCATGAAACGAGAAAGATAGAACTGCACAAGGAAGAACCAAATAAGGATAGGGCATTGGTTCTTAAAGCGTCTGAGGAAGATGAATCTGAAAATGATAATCCCGACCTAGCAATGTTTGCCAAGTTCAAGAGGTTCATGAAGAACTCCAAAAGTGCATCTAAGAGAGAGACCAGCGGTAAGGCTAAGTAGATCGACAAACCTAATTATGATGGGTGCTACAAATGTTGCAAGCTAGATCACATGATCAAAGACTACCTAATGTGAGAAATTGAGTGGAAGAAAGAACGAGCTTAAATGGAGAAACGGGAGAAGATGAGAGAAAAGGGTTCCAACAAAGGAAAAGTCCTAGGCAAAGGATTCATTTAAGCAATGAAGCAGGCCTTCTTGGCAGCATATGAGGACAGTGGAAGTGATAAAGATGAAGAAAATAAGGATGAGGCTATAAGTCTCTATGTTGTAATTGATGAACACCAGACTGTGGAGACAAAGCTTCCAGTATATCTTGGAATGCACATTGGAAGACCTCATTTGTTTAATGGACATCACTATGATGAATGAAAGCTACGTATGGAAACATTTTTTTAGGCCACTGACTTTGATCTATGGGTAATTGTCAGTCATGGACCAATTCTCTCGACCAAACTGGATGGTGAAGGTAACAAGTGCAACAAGAGAGAAGAGGAATACGATGATGAAGATCGTCAGCTAGTCCAGAAAAATGCTAAAGTAAAGGACCTACTCTACAAAAGCTTGTCCAGAAATATTCTTTACAAAGTGTCATCTTGTATCTCTGCCCATTATATATGTAGGACCTTGGAAGCTGACTTTGGAGATGAAAACATCGAAGTGGCACTGATGGAGATTAAAGAAACCCAAACAGAAAAAGTGATAGGAATGCGTGATGACCCGATAGGTCATCTTTAAATTTAATACTCATTTCTGTATTCCGAGACCTCGAATAGCACCATTTAGTATTTTTCGATTTGCGTGCACAGTCCGTATATTTTTATGGAAAGCTTTTATGTGAAATAGTGCTTTAAAACTTACTTAAGTTGACTTTGGTCAACATTTTAAGCAAACTGACCCGGATTAGTATTTTGATAGTTCCGGTAGGTCCGTATCGTAATTTGGGACTTGGGCGTATGCACGGAATTTAATTTGGAGGTCCCTAACTTGAGTTATCGTCATTTATTGAAAATTAGAAGTTTGAAAGCTTAAATATTTCAAAGTTTGACCGTGCTTGAATTTTTCCCCACTCATTTCCCATTTCCCCCGCTCACACTCCCTCCTTCACCACTAATGTCCCCCACTCACACTCCCACTTTCACCACTCATGTGCCCAACTCACACTCCCACTTTCACCACTCATGTCCCCCACTATCCCCTCTATCACCTACACACTCATGCCTCACTCCTCACCTTCTGTACAAATATTATACAAATATTCCCCATTGTACATAAAGGAGCAGCCAAAACTAGCTGCAAAATAGCTTAAAACGACATAATAAATAGCTCTGGTTCCTCGTGAAAGCATATGCAAAACCAGCTACAAAATAGCCCCAAACATTAGCTAAAATCTCCAGCAAAAACAACCATGTAAAGCCCCTTGTTCTTCACCCAAAATCATATCTAAAACACCTCTAGATCACCATACAACGTAGCAGAAAACCAGCCACCAAACAATCCCGAATCAGCTCCAAAACACAATTGAAACCTCTATTCGAAACAACTCCAAAACGCAGTAATGAGAGCTGCTCAAAACCATTCTGAAACACTACCTCAAAACCACTGAAAACCCAGTCAAAAGCGGCCTAAACACCAAGGGAGGTGCCGTGCCATTTTATTATTTTAGCTACCTAGATTGTTGTGGGTGAATTATTTGGCTGCTACATGGCTCTTCCCTGGCTGAAATTTTTATACCATTTCCCTTCACATGTTTCCTCCCAATTGTTTTTGTAAAATTTGTTAATTACTGTGTTCAATATTGCTTTGTATATGTATATACTTGCACATGTTGTTTACGTATGTGTCTTGTCATAGACTCGTCACTACTTCGTCGAGGTTAGGCTCGACACTTACAGAGTACATGGGATTGGTTGTACTCATACTACACTCTTTACTTCTTGTGCAGACTTTGGAGTTGGTCCCAATGGCGTACCATATACTTGCTCGGATTCAGCTACCCAGAGGAGACTTGAGGTATAACTGCACAGCGTCCACGATTCTGAGTCCCCTTCAACTTTATCTTAGCTGTATATTATCTTTCAAAATCCTTGAATTTTATTCAGACCTTTATTTGTATTATTCTAGTAGCTCGTGTACTTGTGACACCAGATTCGGGCATGTATTTGGATGATTCAGTTGTTATGGTCTTCCGCATTTTATTTTAGTAATTGACTTCCATTTAATTAGATTTGTTTAAAAATGATTAATATTATTCTAACTTTGGCTTGCCTAGCAAATGAAATGTTAGGCGCCATCACGCTCCCCAAGGTGGGAATTTTTGGTCGTGAACAGTTGGTATTAGAGCACTAGGTTACTCAGGTCTCACGAGTCACGAGTATGCCTAGTAGAGTCTGAAGGATCGGTACAGAGACGTCTGTACTTATCTTCCAGAGGCTATGAAGTTTAGGAACAATATCACTTCTTTTTATTCTGTCGTGCGGATTTTATTCTATCATCGATGATTGAACCATTCTATTTTTGTTCTCTCGCAGATGGCGAGAACATGTACTACATCTACCGCTGGATAGGAGCCAGAACCCCTTGTGTCAACTATGACTAGGGGCCGAGGCTGATGTCACGCCAGAGGCCGAGGTAGAGCTTGGTCTAGAGCTCGAGCAGCAGCACCTGTTGTAGAACCTCAGGTGGATTTGGAAGTGGAGGTTCCAGCTCAGACTGTACCTGTTGGACCAGTTCAGGTCCCGGAAGGATTCATAGATACTCTAGTGCTTCAGGATGCTCTAGTCTGTTTGGTGAGCCTTATGGAGGATGTGGCCTAGAATGGTACATTTCCAGTGGCACCCGCCATCTCACAGGCAGGTGGAGGAACGCAGACTCCCACTACTCCTGCTCTGAAGCAGATGGCTCCAAAATATCAAGCTCCAACAGCCCTGCCAGTTGGGGTAATTCAGTCGGTGGTTGCGGCACCTGCTGGTTATACGCCCGGCTTGTCTTCTGAGGCTTTATTGAGGTTGGACAAGTTTACTAAGATCTTTCCAATTCAATTCAGTGGTACACCTTTTTAGGACCCATAGGATTATCTTGACTGCTACCATGAGGTGCTGCGGAACATGGGTATAGTCGAGACCAATGGGGTGGATTTTGTTGTGATTCGGATGACGGGTTCCGCCAAGAGGTAGTGGAGAGATTTTATGTTGACTAGACCAGCTAGGTTGCCTGCATTTACCTGGGATCAGTTCTCTCAGCTATTTCTAGAGAAGTACATTCCTCTCACATTGAGTGAGGATTACCACAGGCAGTTTGAGCGTCTCCAGCAGGGCAGTATGACTGTCACTCAGTACGAGATCCGTTTTGTGGATCTAGCCCGCCATGCTACTATCTTGCTCCCTACTAAGAGGGAGAGGGTGAGTAGATTCATGGAGGGACTCACTTACCTTATCATGCTTCAGACGGCCAAGGAGACCAAGAGTGATATTTCCTTTCAGGCGGCTGCAAATGTTGCTAGACGAATAGAGATGGTTCTTACTCAGGAAAAGGAACAGGTGTCTGATAAGAGATCTCATCAGTTCGGTGGGTTTAGTAGTGCCTCTTATGGAGGCAGGGGTAATTTTGGTAGGGGCCATCCTCCCAGGTCGTTTCAGTCAGCACTCCAGGAATCTCATGGTGCTTCAGGGAGCCGTGGTCCTATTGTGTCTCATCCTGACCAGTTAGCTTACAGTGCACCACCAGCTCCTATTAGTGCACCTCCGATCCAGAGTCATCAGAGTGGTTATCCAGGTCGACATTGCCAATTTCAGGGTCAGCAGTCACAATAGCTGAGGGTTTATTATACTTGTGGGGACCTTAGGGACGTTGCTAGATTTTGCCCCAGGTGTCAGGGCAGCATGCATCAATAGTGTTCTTATGCTATGATTCCATCACCAGCTCTTCTGCCACTCGTCCAGCCATCTAGGGGCATGGGTCAAACAGCTAGAGGTGGAGGTCAGGTCGTTAGAGGTGGAGGCCATTTAGTTAGAGGCCGTCCCAGAGATGTAGCTCCAGGTGGTGGAGCCCAGCCCCGATATTATGCTTTTCCAGGTAGGCCTGAGGCCGAGTCGTCTGATGTCATGATCATAGGTATTATTCCAGTTTGCCATAGAGATGCTTCAGTTCTATTTGATCCGGAATCTACTTATTCCTATGTGTCCTCATATTTTGCTTCATATCTGGCTGTGCATCATAATTCTTTGAGTGTTTCTGTATGTGTGTCCACACCGGTGAGAGATTCTGTTGTATTAGATCATGTCTATCATTCTTGTGTGGTTACTATCGGGAGTTTTGAGACTAGCGTGGATCTTCTACTTCTTGATATGGTAGATTTTGATGTCATCTTGGGTATGGATTGGCTGTCACCTTATCATGCTATATTGGATTGTCACACCAAGACGGTGACCTTAGCCTTGCCTGGGTTGCCTCGATTAGAGTGGAAAGGGATTCTTGACCATTCTACCCGCATGGTTATCTCTTATGTGAAGGCTCGACGTATGGTCGAGAAGGGCTGTCTAGTTTATTTGGCTCATATTCGCGATTCTAGTGCGGATGTTCCTTTTATGAATTTAGTCCCAGTTTTCTGTGAGTTTCCAAATGTATTTCCTGCAAAGTTTCCAGGGATGCCACCCGATAGAGATATTGACTTCTGTATTGATTTGGCTCCGGGCATCCAACCCATTTCTATTCCACCATATCGTATGGCCTTGACAGAGCTAAAGGAATTGAAGGAGCAGTTACAAGACTTGCTTGATCATGGATTCATTAGACCTAGAGTCTCGCCCTGGGGTGCGCCAGTGTTATTTGTAAAGAAGAAAGATGGTTCAATGCGGATGTGTATAGATTATTGGCAGTTGAATAAGGCTACTATCAAGAACAAGTATCTGTTGCCAAGAATCGATGACTTATTCGATCAGCTTCAGGGTGCCAAGGTGTTTTCAAAGATTGATTTAAGGTCTGGTTACCATCAGTTGAAGATTAGGGCATCTGATGTCCTTGAGACAGCTTTTCGGACTCGGTATGGGCATTACGAATTCCTAGTGATGTCATTTGGGCTAGCAAATGCCCTAACATCATTTATAGATTTGATGAACTGGGTATTCAAGCCCCATTTGGATTCTTTTGTGGTTGTATTCATTGATGATATCTTGATTTACTCTAGTGAGAGAAGCATGAGCAACATCTTCGGATTGCGCTTTAGACTTTGAAGAATAATCAGTTATATACCAAATTTTCAAAATGCGGATTTTGGTTAGACCCAGTTGCCTTTTTGGGGCATGCTGTCTCTGCAGAAAAAATAAAAGTGGATCCTAAGAAGATTGAGGCGGTTCAGAATTAGCCTAGACCTACTTCAGCTAACAAGTGCAACAAGAGAGAAGAGGAATACAATGATGAAGATCGTCAGCTAGTCCAGAAAAATGCTAAAGCAAAGGACCTGCTCTACAAAAGCTTGTCCAGAAATATTCTTTACAAAGTGTCATCTTGCATCTTTGCCCATGATATATGGAGGACCTTGGAAGCTGACTTTGGAGATGAAAACATAAAAGTGGCACTGATGGCGATTAAAGAAACCCAAACAGATGAAGAAGTGATAGGAATGTGTGATGACCCGATAGGTCATCTTTAAATTTAATACTCATTTCTATATTCTGAGACCTCGAATAGAACCATTTAGCATTCATCAACTTGCGTGCGCAGTCCGTATATTTTTCCGAAAAGCTTTTATGTGAAAAATTGATAAAAATGTGAAATTGTACTTTAAAACTCACTTAAGTTGACTTTGGTCAACATTTAAAGCAAACGGACCCGAATCAGTATTTTAACAGTTCCGGTAGGTCCGTATAGTAATTTGGGACTTGGGCGTATGCTCGAAATTTAATTTGGAGGTCCCTAACTTGAGTTATCGCCATTTATTGAAAATTAGAAGTTTGAAAGCTTAAAGATTTCAAAGTTTGACCATTCTTGAATTTTTCCCCACTCACACTTCCACTTTCATCACTCATGGTCCCAACTCACATTCCCATTTTCACCACTCATGTCCCCCACTCACACTCCCACATTCACCACTCATGTCCCCCACTCACATCCCCACTATCCCCTCCGTCACCTGCACACTCACGCCTCACTCCTCACCCCCTGTACAAATATTCCCCATTGTATATAAAGGAGCAGCCAAAACCAGCTGCAAAATAGCTCAAAAACGACCTCAAAAATAGCTCTTTTCCTAGTGAAATCAGATGCAAAACAATATACAAAACAACCCCAAACATTAACTAAAATCTCCAGCCAAAACACCAATGTAAAGCCCCATGTTCTTCACCCAAAATCAGATCTAAAACACCATTAGTCACAAAACAACGCAGTCAGAAACCAGCCACCAAACAGTCCCGAATTAGCTCCAAAACGTAGCTCGAAGACATTCCGAAATGCTGCCGCAAAACAACCAAAAATACAGTCAAAAGCAGCCTAAATAAAATAGTCCAACAAACTCCGCAAAAATTGTCGTCCTTCACCCCAACGAGCATGTTACAACCCAAATTCGCATACCATAGATCATGCCGTAAGTTAGTCGACGTAAATCCAAGAAGAGATTATCTTTGAGATGATAAGAAGTTAATCCTATTGGTCTTAAACGATACAAGGGTGTATAAGAGTGGTTAACAAGTATTTGAAGTTAAACGAATCAAGGATGTTGTAACCCGTATTTTCGGGTAACACTAGAGGTGATTAATTGTCCCAAGAGGTCTTGTTTTAATGTATTTGAATCATATAATATCCGCATCATAAGTCTTGAAGTCAAGCGAGTTATGAAACAAAAGTCGATAAAAGTTGTCGCAACTTAGGTTTATAATTTTACTTAAACTTTAGGTCAATTGTTACTGCATTTTTCTCCCTATGTGCTTCGAATTATGGGGTGATCTACCTATCAAATTGAATATCTATGAGTCTAGTTTCCAACGCATTAAACCGTTTGTCGATACGATCTCGGAATAGAGAGATATTCGTATGTTTGCGAGAGTGCGCCAAGCTACTCTCTATGGGGCCCACAAAGGCGGTTTAAGACATATGGACATATATAAGATACCTCAACCCCGTTTTAAGTCATTATTTTTCAGTATATTCAGACCTTATAACCCTAAAAACAGTCTCTCAAGGTTCTCTCATGATCCAAGACCCAAACAAAGGGCAAACAACACAAATCAAATGTCGGGAATCCCGTGGCGCTAGTAAGTTTCTTGTTCTTCTTGTTGTTGCTGATTTTTGTGTTGTTCCAGCTCGTGTGGGAGGTTGTTTTAAGTGTTTTATGTCCTGTAAATACACCTTCAAGTTTTTAATATCAACCCTAGGTGATTTCAAGTCTTCTAAAGTAATTCTAGTGCCGAAAAACCCGAATTAATTGCTAGTTTCGCTTCCTTGTTCTTGTGGCAGAATTGAAGGGATATTTCGTGGAAAATTAAGGTCAAATTGGAGTTTTTCTTTCTGTTTAAAGGTAAGGAACCTCTTACTCTATATATATTTAATATTATCCAAGTTGCAGCTAAGTCGTTGAAGCTAGAACTTGTGAAATATATATCGAAAGGCTTGGTAGTAATGTTGTTGGTTGGTGGACTGTTTTGGAGGCTCAATATGATTATTAATGATGTTGTTTGGGCTGTTTGGTGATTGTATTGACTTGTGGGAAGTCATATAAATAGGGGAGGTGCTGTCCGTTTCATCGTAAAATAGGTTGCGGTCGATACATAATTAGTTACGATGCTTAAACGATAATGATAGTGTCATTTGTCTTATTGTAGACTAAGGAGTCGTGACATTTGCATAGCTTGAGGTTGGGCAGTATATACAAGGTATGTGAGGCTATCCCCTTCATTCTTTTGCACGACTCCGATTGTACATAATGTAATGAACGAGCTCCCAAAGATACTCTACTCTTAGAAGCTAGCAGTACTTACATTGCTGCCCTTCTTATGAAACGATTGATATTGATGTTACTTCTCTTACTCTTATATTATCAATGTTGTTGGTAGTTCCTGATTCTTATAAGATTCTTGATGAAGAGTTAATCCTAATAACATGTACGAAGGATACCAACCTTATGTCACTCCGAAAGGTTCAAAATGTGATTCCAATGAGTCCAGCATGCATCATATATATGTATCTATTTTACTCTACCGAGCCGCGCTATAGTCGGCCGGGTACGACACCTATTGTGCAACCACTGATCAGTTGGGTTTTACCGAGCTCCACGTGGCCGGGTACGATTCTACCGAGCCCTATAATGGCCGGGTACGTTTTACCGAGCCTATTATGGCCGGGTACGATATGATGATGGTGATGCCCACAAAGGCGTATGTTTTAAAAGTTTATGTATATATATGTATGTATCATGTATTTCATGTCAGTAGCCCTCAGAGGTACCCAGATGTCATAGGTTGTATATTCTCTATCCCTGTTTACATTACTGTTCTTACTTATGCTTTCTTGCCTCACATACTCAGTACTTTATTCGTACTGACATCCTTTTTATTTGTGGACGCTGCATGTCGTGCTGCAGGTCCTGATAGACAGGTAGACGTAGCTCCCCCACCACAGTAGGCTGTCCAGTTCAGCGGTTATTGGCGAGATCCCTTCTCCGAACTTGCCGTGGTCTTGGTATGCATTTTTGTTATAGACATTATGGGTATGTCGGGGCCCTGTTCCGGCAATGTTGTAGCACTTATGTTCCTTTAGAGGCTCATAGACAGGTGTCGACTTATGTATGGTTTAGAATGCCTTTTTGGCTGATTTTTGTTGTATAGTCTTTCATGGCATCATGATAGCTCGTACCTTATATATAGTTTCTTGACAGTCTTGTCGTCCCATGTTATGTATGTTCATGACATTATCTTTCATTGTTGGATGTTCATGATCCATGTCTACTATTTATATTGATCTTGTCGGCCCTTAAAGATAATAAGGAAGGTTAGATAAAATGTACGTTGGTGCTCGGCAAGTATGGCCCGGGTGCTAGTCATGACCCTCCAGTTGGGTCGTGACAAACTTGGTATCAGAGCAAGTCTGTCTTAGGGAATGTCTATGAGCCGTGTCTAGTAGAGTTTTGATTATGGATGTGTAGCGCGCCACATTTATAATCAGGAGGCTACGTGACATTTAGGGTTGTTACCTTCTTCCTGAATCTAGATCGTGCGTAGAGTTGAGTAGTAAGTGTTCATATCTAATATTCACCTTGTTTTCTTTCAGCGATGCCTTCGACTAGGAAGCAAGCAATTAGTAAACGGCTTGATACAGCTGTGGGAGAGGGTAACATTCAGGTGCCTCCAACCAAAGTAGGCCAAAGTGAGGCTCATAGTGAGATGCCGTCTCATACCTCTCCGTCTCCTCCAGAGGATATTAGGAGGCACCCCGTACATCCAGTTCCTCCGTCTATCACTACAGACCACGATATGCGCAGTGCGGTGCAATTGTTGACTAGCTTGGTAGCTGGTCAGGCTCAGAGGCAGAATACCGGTGCTGCTGATAAATCGGTTAGTGCGAGAGTTCGTGATTTTATTAATCTAGACCCTCCAGTGTTTACCGGATCAGACCCCAAGGAGGACCCACAAACATTTATTGATCAGATTCATCGTACATTGCGGGTTATGCATGCTAGTGATACGGAGTCAGTAGAGTTGGCTTCTTATCGGTTACGGGATTTAGCGGTTTTCTGGTATGATAGTTGGGAGAGATCTATGGGTCCAAACGCTCCTCCAGCCGTGTAGAAGGAATTTTCTGAGGCCTTTCTTCATCACTACTTGCCAGTTGAGATACGACGAGCTAGAGCTGATAAGTTCTTGAACCTTCGACAGGTAATATGAGTGTACGAGAGTATAGTATACAGTTTTATTCTTTAGCAAGGTATGCTCTCCATATGGTGGCCGAGATGAGTGATAGGGTGCATCTGTTCGTGAACAGGTTGGGACCACATCTGATAAATGAGTGCACAACAGCCTCCTTGGTAGAGGGCATGGATATTTCCCGTATTCAGGCTTATGCCCAGACCCTAGAGGATCGTAAGCGCCAGCAAAGGGCAGATAGGGAGCAGGATAGGGGCCAGCATAAGAGGGCGAGATTTGCAGGGTATTCTGATGAGTTCAGAGGCAGTATCAGGCCCCAATCTTCGAGGAGTTCGGCGCCACCTGTAGCTAGTGCTCCTCCAAAGTTTCAGAGGCCTCGGTATGATCGATTTACCTATTCTGGTTCAGGTCAGAGTTTGAGGGCATCAGGCTCACAATTTCATAGAGATACTAGTCAGACGAGACCCCCAACACCTCGTTGTGATCAGTGCGGCAAGGCCCACTTTGGACTGTGCCTTCGAGGTTCCGATGCGTGCTATTCTTGCGAACATCGTGGCCATATGATGCGGGATTGTCCTAACAGAGGAGGTGGTGGTATGGCTCAACCGACTGGATCTGTGTCTGGTTCTTCCTCATCAGTTCGACCTCCAGCACAAGGTTTTCAACAGTCGATAGGTCGTGGTAGAGGTAGAGGTTCAGTGCCGAGTTCGAGTGGTGCTCAAAATCGAACCTATGCTCTAGTAGGTCGACAAGATCTCGAGTCATCTCCGGATGTTGTTATAGGTATATTGTCTGTGTTTTCTTATGATGTATATGCGCTAATTGATCCAGGATCTACCTTATCATATGTTACACCCTTTGTGGCTAATAAGTTTGGCATTGAACCTGAATTGATAAGTAAACCACTTGCGGTATCCACTCCGATAGGAGATTCTGTGATTGCTAGAAGGGTATATAAAGGTTGCACTGTGATGATTTGTAGTCGTCAAACCTCGACAAATTTATTTGAGTTAGAAATGGTTGATTTCGATGTGATAATGGGAATGGACTGGTTGGCCTCATGCTATGCAAATGTTGACTGTCGTACGAAGATGGTTAGGTTTCAGTTTCCTTGTGAACCCGCCATTGAATGGAAGGGGAACATTGCTACGCCGAAAGGTAGGTTTATTTCCTATATTAAGGCAAGGAAGATGATCTCAAAAGGTTACATTTATCATCTTGTTCGCGTTAGGGATGTGGAGGCGAAGCCGCCTACTCTACAATTAATCCCCGTGGTCAATGAATTTCCAGATGTTTTCCCAGATGAACTCCCAGGCCTTCCTCCTGAAAGGGAGATTGAGTTTAGCATTGATGCATTGCCTGACACTCAACCGATCTCTATCCCTCCATACAGGATGGCCCCGGCAGAGTTGCGAGAGTTGAAGGCACAGTTGAAGGACTTGCTGGATAAGGGTTTCATTAGGCCTAGCACTTCACCTTGGGGTGCGCCAGTCTTGTTCGTGCGGAAGAAAGATGGGTCGTTAAGGATGTGTATCGATTATCGACAATTGAATAAGTTTACAATAAAGAACAAGTATCCACTTCCAAGAATTGATGACCTGTTTGACCAACTCTAGGGTGCCAAGTATTTCTCCAAGATTGACTTGCGTTCAGGGTATCATCAGGTGAGGGTTAAGGAGAAGGATATTCCAAAGACGGCCTTCCGGACAAGATATGGGCATTTTGAGTTCTTGGTGATGTCGTTCAGGCTAACAAATGCCCCAGCAGCTTTTATGGATCTCATGAATAGTGTATTCAGGCCCTATCTTGATGTGTTCGTGATCATATTCATTGATGACATTCTGGTGTATTCTCGTTCGGAGGCGGAACATGCGGGCCACTTGCGGATAGTATTACAGACCCTTCAGGATCATAAGTTATATGCTAAGCTCTCTAAATGTGAATTCTGGCTGAACTCAGTAGCATTCCTTGGCCATGTGATATCTGATGAGGGTATTAGTGTCGACATTCAGAAGATCGATGCAGTGAAGAATTGGCCGAGACCTACAACACCGTCAGAAGTCCGCAGCTTCCTAGGGCTAGCAGGATATTATAGGCGGTTTGTAGAAGGGTTTTCCTCTATATCAGCACCATTGACTAAGTTAACGCAGAAATCTACCAAGTTCCAGTGGTCTGATGCTTGTGAACATAGTTTTCAGGAGCTAAAGAATCGATTGACATTCGCGCCAGTGCTCACTCTCCCAGAAGGAACAGAAGGTTATGTGGTATATTGTGATGCCTCAGGTATAGGTTTTGGGGTGCGTATTGATGCAACGTGGGAAGGTGATTGCTTATGCATCAAGACAATTGAAGAAGCATGAAAAGAATTACCCGACTCATGATTTGGAATTGGCTGCAGTAATATATGCTTTGAAGATATAGCGGCACTACTTATACGGCGTCCATGTTGACATCTACACAGATCACAAGAGTTTACAATACATCTTCAAGCAGAAGGAGTTGAATTTGAGGCAGCGTAGGTGGCTTGAATTACTGAAAGACTATGATGTCGAGATATTGTACCATCCCAGTAAAGCTAATGTTGTGGCAGACGCTCTCAGCCGTAAGTCAATGGGAAGCTTAATACATATTGAGGGAGGTAGACAAGGGTTGACCAAAGAGCTTCACCAGCTGGCCAATATGAGAATCAGATTGTTGGACTCTGATGACGGAGGTGTTACTGTACAGAATACAGCAGAATCATCTTTGGTAGCCAAGGTAAAAGCACGGCAATATGAAGATCCTACCTTAGTAAGATTGAGAGAGGGAATTCAGCAGTGTAAGATTACGGCTTTCAAGATCGGAGGAGATGGGACACTGAGATACCAGGGCCGATTATGTGTACCTAGTGTGGCAGGGTTGCGAGAGAAGATTATGATTGAGATTTACCAGTCCCGATATTCTATCCATCCTGGCTCGACAAAGATGTATCATGACGTTAAGGAGCAGTATTGGTGGGATAACATGAAGAAGTCTATTGCAGAATTTGTAGCCCAGTGTCCTAATTGTCAACAAGTAAAGATCGAGCATCAGAAACCTAGTGGATTGATTCAGAATATAGAGATTCCGACCTGGAAATGGGAGGTAATTAATATGGACTTCATTATTGGATTACCTCGCTCTTATCATAAGTTTGACTCCATCTGGGTGATAGTTGATCGACTTACAAAATCTGCCCATTTTCTGCCAGTTAAGACAACTTACACGGCTGAAGATTATGCGAAGTTGTATATCAAGGAGATTGTTAGGCTTCATGGTGTGCCGGTATCTATTATATCAGACCAAGGAGCTCAATTTACGGCTAACTTCTGGAGGCCTTTTCAGAAGGGTTTAGGCACACAAGTAAATCTCAGCACTGCATTCCATCCGCAGACTGACGGACAGGCTGAACGTACCATCCAGACGCTTGAAGATATGCTACGAGCATGTGTTCTAGATTTTAAGGGGAATTGGGATGACCATCTGGCACTTATAGAATTTGCCTACAATAATAGCTACCATTCCAGTATTAAAATGGCCCCGTATGAGGCACTGTACGGGAGGAGATGTAGATCACCAGTTGGATGGTTCGAAGTCGGTGAGACAGAATTATATGGGCCAGATTTGATTCACCAAGCCATTGAGAAGGTGAAAGTGATACAAGAGCGACTGAGGACGGCACAAAGCAGGCAAAAGTCTTATTCCGACGTCCGACGTCGTGATCTGGAATTTGAGGTTGGTGATTGGGTTTTCCTGAAGATCTCGCCGATGAAGGGTGTTATGCATTTTGGGAAGAAGGGTAAGTTGAGTCCGCGGTATATTGGGCCGTACAAAATTCTTCGACGAATTGGACAGGTTGCTTACGAGTTAGAATTGCCATCTGAATTGGAATTTGTCCACCCGGTATTCCATGTATCTATGTTGAGGAAATGTATTGGAGACCCTTCTCGGGTCGTCCCTATCAAAGATGTACAAGTTACAAAGGATCTATCATATGATGAAGTGCCAGTGGCTATATTAGATCGACAAGTCCGCAAACTGAGAACAAAGGATGTAGCTTCCGTGAAAGTATTATGGAGGAACAAGAATATAGAAGAAATGACATGGGAAGCAGAAGAGGAGATGAAGTCTAAATACCCTTACCTATTCCAGAGTGAAGATAACGAGGATGCCGGGGGAAAGAAGGACGCATTATAAGGTGAAACGGCTCTATGAGGTAAGCAATAGCTTGTGAATACTCTTTTTTTAATACAAAATGGTAATATGCATATAATGTACATATCCATAATGCTTTGTATAGTCTTGTAAGGCCATAGGTTAGGTTTAACTGCTTGCAAGTTTGGCTAGTGTCCATTTTATATGGGAAACTCAGCCAGAAATCTCCGTCGGAATCCACAATGAGTTAGACACCCCATAAACCCTTACATTCGAGGACGAATGTTCCTAAGGGGGAAAGGGTGTTACAACCCAAATTCGCATACCATAGATCACGCCGTAAGTTAGACGACGTAAATCCAAGAAGAGATTATCTTTGAGATGATAAGAAGTTAATCCTATTGGTCTTAAACGATACAAGGGTGTATAAGAGTGGTTAACAAGTATTTGAAGTTAAACGAATCAAGGATGTTGTAACCCATATTTTCGGGTAACACTAGAGGTGATTAATTGTCCCAAGAGGTCTTGTTTTAATGTATTTGAATCATATAATATCCGCATCATAAGTCTTGAAGTCAAGCGAGTTATGAAACAAAAGTCGATAAAAGTTGTCGCAACTTAGGTTTATAATTTTACTTAAACTTTAGGTCAATTGTTACTGCATTTTTCTCCCAATGTGCTTCGAATTATGGGGTGATCTACCTATCAAATTGAATATCTATGAGTCTAGTTTCCAACGCATTAAACCGTTTGTCGATACAATCTAGGAAGAGAGAGATATTCGCGTTTTTGCGAGAGTGCGCCAAGATGCTCTCTATGGGGCCCACAAAGGCGGTTTAAGACATATGGACATATATAAGATACCTCAACCCCGTTTTAAGTCATTATTTTTCAGTATATTCAGACCTTATAACCCTAAAAACAGTCTCTCAAGGTTCTCTCATGATCCAAGACCCAAACAAAGGGCAAACAACACGAATCAAATGTCGGGAATCCCGTGGCGCTAGTAAGTTTCTTGTTCTTCTTGTTGTTGCTGATTTTTGTGTTGTTCCAGCTCGTGTGGGAGGTTGTTTTAAGTGTTTTATGTCCTGTAAATACACCTTCAAGTTTTTAATATCAACCCTAGGTGATTTCAAGACTTCTAAAGTAATTCTAGTGCCGAAAAACCCGAATTAATTGCTAGTTTCGCTTCCTTGTTCTTGTGGCAGAATTGAAGGGATATCTCGTGGAAAATTAAGGTCAAACTGGAGTTGTTCTTTCTATTTAAAGTTAAGGAACCTCTTACTCTATATATATTTAATATTATCCAAGTTGCAGCTAAGTCGTTGAAGCTAGAACTTGTGAAATATATATCGAAAGGCTTGGTAGTAATGTTGTTGGTTGGTGGACTGTTTTGGAGGCTCAATATGATTATTAATGATGTTGTTTGGGCTGTTTGGTTATTGTATTGACTTGTGGGAAGTCATATAAATAGGGGAGGTGCTGTCCGTTTCATCGTAAAATAGGTTGCGGTCGATACATAATAGTTACGACTCTTAAACGATAATAATAGTGTCATTTGTCTTATTGTAGACTAAGGAGTCGTGACATTTGCATAGCTTGAGGTTGGGAAGTATATACAAGGTATGTGAGGCTATCCCCTTCATTCTTTTGCACGACTCCGATTGTACATAATGTAATGAACGAGCTCCCAAAGATACTCTACTCTTAGAAGCTAGCAGTACTTACATTGCTGCCCTTCTTATGAAACAATTGATATTGATGTTACTTCTCTTACTCTTATATTATCAATGTTGTTGGTAGTTCCTGATTCTTATAAGATTCTTGATGAAGAGTTAATCCTAATAACATGTACGAAGGATACCAACCTTATGTCACTCCGAAAGGTTCAAAATGTGATTCCAATGAGTCCAGCATGCATCATATATATGTATCTATTTTACTCTACCGAGCCGCGCTATAGTCGGCCGGGTACGACACCTATTGTGCAACCACTGATCAGTTGGGTTTTACCGAGCTCCACGTGGCCGGGTACGATTCTACCGAGCCCTATGATGGCCGGGTACGTTTTACCGAGCCTATTATGGCCGGGTACGATATGATGATGGTGATGCCCACAAAGGCGTATGTTTTAAAAGTTTATGTATATATATGTATGTATCATGTATTTCATGTCAGTAGCCCTCAGAGGTACCCAGATGTCACAGGTTGTATATTCTCTATCCCTGTTTACATTACTGTTCTTACTTATGCTTTCTTGCCTCACATACTCAGTACTTTATTCGTACTGACATCCTTTTTATTTGTGGACGCTGCATGTCGTGCTGCAGGTCCTGATAGACAGGTAGACGTAGCTCCCCCACCATAGTAGGCTGTCCAGTTCAGCGGTTATTGGCGAGATCCCTTCTCCGGACTTGCCGTGGTCTTGGTATGCATTTTTGTTATAGACATTATGGGTATGTCGGGGTCCTGTTCCGGCAATGTTGTAGCACTTATGTTCCTTTAGAGGCTCATAGACAGGTGTCGACTTATGTATGGTTTAGAATGCCTTTTCGGCTGATTTTTGTTGTATAGTCTTTCATGGCATCATGATAGCTCGTACCTTATATATAGTTTCTTGACAGTCTTGTCGTCCCATGTTATGTATTTCATGCCATTATCTTTCATTGTTGGATGGTCATGATCCATGTCTACTATTTATATTGATCTTGTCGGCCCTTAAAGATAATAAGGAAGGTTAGATAAAATGTACATTGGTGCTCGGCAAGTATGGCCCGGGTGCTAGTCATGACCCTCCAGTTGGGTCGTGACAGAGCAACCCCTCCATACTTCGTCAACTTCTACAAAGCGAGCCGAGTTCGAGTCGGGATAGTCGAGGTTCGTTGAGGTTTCTACCGAGCTAGACTCCAGTCAGATTTCCTTTCTTTATTTCATTCGATTTCTTGAGAAGCCGTGTCGAGATTCGAGGCATTCGGACACCAATTCGCGAGGCAAAGGTTTATTCGAATCTTGAGTTGGTTGCAAATCGAGGTAAGTGTCTTGGTTAACCTTGACTTGAGGGAGTAGAACTTGTTTGTCTATTTGCTTCATTATTTAATGTGCGGGTACAACGTATATGTGAGATGACGAGTACTTATGCGTTGTGGTTGAGTCAAAGCATGCGGGTGGAATTTGTTCATTGTGAATAATTGCCTATTTAACTAAGACTTTCCTGCTTAAGTTTAATATTTGTTTATTTGATCATTTTTCAAGAAATTATTGCTAATTTAATTATTGTTGAATATTTTGTAAGGTGAGCTTAGTATTCTGGTATTGAATTGATTGATAAGTATAGATCCCCGCATTTAAATACTCTTCCGAATTTATATTATCATTTCATGGTAAGGAAGAGTGTAAAAGCATGAATGGTGATGTCGTGCCATTTATACTATTTATATTATTATCATCATGGTGAGTAAGAGTAGAAAGCACGAAGAGTGATGCCGTGCCACTTTCACATTAATTATTTATTGATTTATAAAGTAAGGAAGAGAGTCAAAGCACGAAGGATGATGTCGTGCCATTTAAATTGTTTAATCATCATACTGTTACAAGAAAGTGAGTTAAAACACGAAGGGTGATGCCGTGCCATTCATATTATTTATTCATCATTTCATGGGAAGGTTGAGAGTAAAAGCACGAAGGAGAGTGTCGTGCAATTTTATTATTTCAGCTACCTAGTTTGTTGTTGGTGAATTATTTGGCTGCTACATGACACTTCCCTTGCTGAAATTTTTATACCATTTCCCTTCACATGTTTCCTCCCAATATTTTTGTAAAATTTGTTAATTACTCTGTTCAATATTGCTTCGTATATGTATATACTTGCACCAGTTGTTTACGTATGTGTCTTGTCATAGCCTCGTCATTACTTCGTCGAGGTTAGGCTTGCCACTTACAGAGTACATGTGGTCGGTTGTACTCATTCTACACTCTTTACTTCTTGTGCAGACTTTAGAGTTGGTCCCAATGGCGTACCATAGACTTGCTCGGATTCAGCTACCTAGAGGAGACTTGAGGTATAACTGCACAGCATCCGCAGTTTTGAAGTCCCCTTCAAATTTATCATAGCTGTGTATTATCTTTCAAACAACTTGAATTTTATTCAGACATTTATTTGTATTATTCTAGTAGCTCGTCCACTTGTGACACCAGATTCGGGGATGTATTTGGATGATTCGGTTGTTATCATCTTCCGCATTTTATTTCAGTAATTGACTTCCGTTTAATTTCATTTGTTTAAAAATGGTTAAGATTATTCTAACTTTGGCTTGCCTAGCAAGTGAAATGTTAGGTGCCATCATGCTCCCGAAGGTGGGAATTTCGGGTCGTGAACAGTTGGTATCAGAGCGCTAGGTTACTCAGGTCTCACGAGCCACGAGCACGCTTAGTAGAGTCTGAAAGATCGGTACGGAGACGTCTGTACTTATCTTTTAGAGGCTATGAAGTTTAGGAATATTTTCACTTCTTCTTATTCTCTCGTAGATGGCGAGAACACGTACTACATCTACCGTTGGATAGGAGCCAGAGCCCCCAGTGTCAACTATGACTAGGGGCCGAGGTCACGCCAGAGGCTGAGGTAGAGGCATAGGTAGAGCTCAGTCTAGAGCTCGAGCAACAACACTTTTTGTAGAACCTCAAGTGAATTTGGAAGCGGAGGTTCCAGCATAGACTGTACCTGTTGGACCAGCTCAGGTCCCGGAAGGATTCATAGCTACTCTTGTGCTTTAGGACACTCTAAGTCCTTTGGTGAGGCTTATGGAAGGTGTAGCCCAGAATGTTTCATTTCCAGTGGCACCAGCTGTCTCACAGGTTGGGGAGGAACGCAGACTCCCACTACTCCCGCTCCGGAGCAGATGGTTCCCCAGTATTAGGCTCTAGTAGCCCTGTCAGTTGGGGTAATTCAACCGGTGGTTGTGGCACAAGCTAGTGATAGGCCCGCCATGTCTTTTGAGGCTTCATTGAGTTTGGACAAGTTTACTAAGCTCTTTCCAGTTCACTTCAGTGGTGCACCTTCTGAGGACCCACAGGATTATCTTGACCGCTGCCATGATATGCTGCAGATCATGGGCATATTCAAGACCAATGGGGTGGATTTTGCTGTGTTTCGGATGACGTGTTCCGCCAAAGAGGTGGTGGAGAGATTTTATGTTGACCAGACCAGTTGGGTTGCCTGCACTTACCTGGGATTAGTTCTCTCAGTTATTTCTAGAGAAGTACCTTCCTGTCACACTAAGGGAGGATTACCACAGGCAATTTGAGCGTCTCCAGTAGGGCAGTATGACTGTTACTCAGTACGAGACCCGTTTTGTGGATTTAGCCTGCCATACTAGTATCTTGCTCCCTACTGAAAGGGAGAGGGTGAGGAGATTCATGGAGGGACTCACTTACCTTATCATGCTTTAGACGGCCAAGGAGACCGGGAGTGATATTTCCTTTTAGGCGGCTGCAAATGTTGCTAGACGAATAAAGATGGTTCTTGCTGAGGAAAAGGGACAGGTGTCTGATAAGAGACCTCATCAGTTTGGTAGGTTTAGTGGTGCCTCTTCTAGAGGCAGGGGTAATTTTGGTAGAGGCCATCCTCCCATGCCGTTTCAGTCAGCACTCCAGGCATCTTATGGTGCTGCAGGGAGTCGTGGTCCTATTGTGTCTCATCCTGACCAGTTAGCTTATAGTTCACCACCAACTCCTATTAGAGCACCTCCGATCCATAGTCATCAGAGTGGTTATCCAGGTCGACATGGCCAGTCCAGGGTCATCAGTCACAACAACTGAGGTCTTATTATACTTGTGGGGACCTTAGGCACGTTGCTAGATTTTTTCCCCAGGTCTTAGGGCAGCATGCAGCAATAAGGTTTTCATGCTATGATTCCAGCAACAGATGTTTCGCCATCCGCCCAGCCAGCTAGGGGTAGGGGTTAGACAACTAGAGGTGGAGGTCAGGTCATTAGAGGTGGAGGCCAGCCAGTCAGAGGCCATCCCAGAGATGTAGCTCCAGGTAGGCCTGAGGCCGAGTCGTCTGATGTCGTGGTCACAGGTATTGTTCCAGTTTGCCATACAAATGCTTTAGTTCTATTTGATCCGGGATCTACTTATTCCTATATGTCCTCATATTTTGCTTCATATCTGGTTGTGCCTCGTGATTCTCTGAGTGCTTCTGTGTGTGTGTGTACACATCGGTGGGAGATTCTGTTGTAGTAGATCATATCTATCATTCTTTTGTGGTTACTATCTGGAGTCTTGAGACTATCGTGGATCTTCTACTTCTTGATATGGTAGATTTTGATGCCATCTTGGGTATGGATTGACTGTCACCTTTTCATGCTATATTGGATTGTCACGCCAAAACGGTGACCTTAGCCATGTCGGGGTTGCCTCAATTAGAGTGTAAAGGGATTCCTGACCATTCTACCAATAGGGTTATGTCTTATGTGAAGGCTCGGCATATGGTCGAGAAGGGCTGTCTAGCTTATTTGGCTCATATTCGCGATTCTAGTGCGGATGTTCATTCTATGAATTCAGTCCTAGTTGTCCGTGAATTTCCAAGAGTATTTCCTGCAGATTTGCCGGGGATGCTACCCGAGAGAGATATTGACTTCTGTATTGATTTGGCTCCGGGCACCCAGCCCATTTCTATTCCACCATACTATATGGCCCCGCCGGAGCTAAATGAATTGAAGGATCAGTTACAAGACCTACTTGATCATGGATTCATTAGACCTAGAGTCTCGCCCTGGGTGTGTCGGTGTTATTTGTAAAGAAGAAAGCTAGTTCAATGTGGATGTGTATAGATTATCGGTAGTTGAGTAAGGCTACTATCAAGAACAAGTATCCATTGTCTAGAATTGGTGACTTATTCAATCAGCTTTAGGGTGTCAAGGTGTTTTCAAAGATCTATTTAAGGTCTGGTTACCATCAGTTGAAGATTAGGGCATCCCATGTCCCTAAGACAACTTTTCGGACTCAGTATGGGCATTACGAATTCCTAGTGATGTCATTTGGGCTAACAAATGCCCCAACATCATTTATAGATTTGATGAACCGGGTATTCAATCCCCATTTGGATTCTTTTGTGGTTGTATTCATTTATGATATCTTGATTTACTCCAGCAGTCGAGAGGAGCATGAGCTGCATCTTTGGATTGTGCTTCAGACTTTAAAGAATAATCAGTTATATGCCGAATTTTTGAAATGCGAATTTTTTGTTAGACTCAGTTGCCTTTTTGGGGCATGTTGTATCGGCAGAATGCATAAAAGTTGATCCTAAGAAGATTGAGGCAGTTTAGAATTGGCCTAGACCTACTTCAGCTATAGAGATTCGGAATTTTCTCGGTTTGGCAGGTTATTATCGCGGGTTTGTGGAGGGGTTTTCATCTATAGTATCCATATTGACCAAATTGAATCATAAGGGTGCCCCATTCAGATGGTCAAACGAGTATGAATTGAGCTTTTAGAAGCTCAAGACTGCTTTGACTATGACGCCAGTGTTAGTATTGCCCGCAGGTTCAGGATTTTATAAGGCGTATTATGATGCATCTCGCATTGGTCTTGGTGCAGTATTAATGCAAGATGGTAGAGTGATTGCATATACGTCGCGGCAGTTGAAGGATTATGAAAGGAATTACCCTATTCACGACTTAGAATTAGCAGCCATTGTTCATGCGCTAAAGATTTGGAGGCACTACCTTTACGGTGTCTCGTGTGAGGTGTTCACCGATCATTATAGTCTACAGTATCTGTTCAAACAAAAAGATCTCAATTTGAGGCACAGAAGATGGTTGGAGCTGTTGAAAGACTATGATATCACGATTTTGTATCATCCCGTAATGGCCAATGTGGCAGCCGGTGCTTTGAGTAGAAAGGCTGTGAATATGGGCAACCTTGCGTATATTCTGGTTGGTGAGAGACTGTTAGTTGCAGATGTTCAGACTTTGGCCAATCAGTTTATGACGTTAGATATTTCAGAGTCTAGTCAGATTCTAGCTTGCACAGTCGCTCAGTCTTCCTTGTATGAGCATATCAGAGAGCGACAGTATGATGATCCTCATTTGCTTGTCTTTAAGGACACGATGCGGCACGGTAGTTCCAAGCAGGTTGTTATGGGAGAATATGGAGTTCTGTGGATGCATGGTCGTATTTGTGTGCCTAATGTGTATAGGCTTCGTGAATTAATTCTGGAGAAGGCCCACATTTCCCTGTATTCTATTCATCTGGGTGCCGCCAAAATGTATCAAGATTTGCGGCAACATTATTAGTGGAGGAGAATGAATAAGGATATAGTTGCATATATATCTCGGTGTTTAAATTGTCAGCAAGTCAAGTACAAGTATCAGAGACCCGGAGGTTTACTTCAAAAGTTAGAAATTCCTGTGTAGAAATGTGAGCGTATCAATATGGATTTTGTTGTTAGGCTCCCATGGACTCAAAGAAAGTTTGACGCAGTATGGTTCATTATGGACAGGTTAACTAAGTCCGCACGTTTCATTCCAATGGCAGTTACCTACTCTTCAGAGTGGTTAGCGGAGATTTACATCTGCGAGATTGTCCGCCTTCATGGTGTGCCCGTGTCTATCATTTCTGATTGAGGTACGCAGTTCACCTCACACTTCTGGAGGGTTGTACAATGTGAGTTAGGCATGCGAGTTGAGGTGAGTACAATATTTCATCCTTAGACATACGGACAAGCGCACTATTCAAATATTGGAAGATATGATTCGCACTTGTGTTATGGATGTTGGAGGTTCTTGGGATCGATTCTTGTCACTTTCGGAGTTTGCCTATAATAACAACTAACAGTCGAGAATTCAGATGGCTCCATATGAAGCATTATACGGGAGGCGATGTCGTTCGCCAGTTGGCTAGTTTGAATCGGGAGAGACTCGGTTGTTGTGGTACCGATTTGGTACAGGATGCCTTGGATAAGGTCAAGATTATTCAGGATCGACTTCGCACAGCTCAGTCTAGGAAAAAGAGTTATGTCGACCGTAAAATTCGTGATGTTGCATTCATGGTTGGAGAAAGAGTATTGCTCTGGGTTTCACCTATGAAGGGTGTAATAGGGTTCGTAAAGAAGGGCAAGTTGAGCCCTAGGTATACCGGACCCTTTGAAATTCTTGAAAGGGTGGGTGAAGTAGCTTACAGGCTTGCACTACCACCTAGTTTATCAGCAGTTCATCCGGTGATCCATGTGTCTATGCTCCGGAAATATCATGGTGATCCTTCCCATGTGTTAGATTTTAGCTCAGTCCAACTGGACAAAGATTTGACTTATGAGGAAGAACCAGTAGCTATTATACCCCGACAGGTCCAATAGTTGAGTACAATGGGGAGGTCAGCCAGTTGAAGTATCTACCTGGGAGTCCGACTCAAACATGCAAAGTAAATATCCATACCTTTTCACCAGCCCAGGTACTTTTTCTAATTCTAATCGAGGACGAACATTTATTTTAGAGGTGGAGAATGTGATGACCCGATAGGTCATCTTTAAATTTAATACTCATTTTTGTGTTCTGAGACCTCGAATAGTACCATTTAGCATTCCTCAACGTGCTGAGCAGTCCTATATTTTTCCGGAAAGCTTTTATGTAAAAAATTGATAAAAATGTGAAATAATGCTTTAAAACTCACTTAAGTTGACTTCGATCAACATTTTGAGCAAATGGACCCGGATTTGTATTTTGACAGATCCGTTAGGTCCGTATCATAATTTGGGACTTGGGCGTATGCACGGAATTTAATTTGGAGGTCCCTAACTTGAGTTATCGTCATTTATTGAAAATTAGAAGTTTGAAAGCTTAAATATTTCAATGTTTGACCGTGCTTGAATTTTTCCCCACTCACTTCCCATTTTCCCCACTCACACTCCCACCTTCACCACTAATATCCCCCACTCACACTCCCACTTTCACCACTCATGTGCCCAACTCACACTCCCACTTTCACCACTCATGTTCCCTACTCACACTCTCACTTTCACCACTCATGTCCCCTACTCACATCCCCACTATCCCCTCTATCACCTGCACACTCACGCCTCACACATCACCCTCTGTACAAATATTTCCCATTGTACAAAAAGGAGCAGCCAAACCCAGCTGCAAAACAGCTCAAAAACGACCTCAAAAGCAGCTCTGTTTTCTAGTGAAATCAGATGCAAAACAAGCTACAAAACAGCCCCAAACATTAGCAAAACTCTCCAGCAAAAACAACCATGTAAAGCTCCTTGTTCTTCACACAAAACCAGATCTAAAACACCTCCAGATCACCAAAAAACGCAGCCAAAAACCAGCCACCAAACAGTCCCAAATCAGCTCCAAAACGCAGTTGAAACCTCTGGCTGAAACAGCTCCAAAATGCAGCAGTGAGAGCTGCTCGAAGCCATTCTGAAATGCTGCCGCAAAACCATCGAAAACGCAGTCAAAAGCGGCCTAAAACAAATCGGTCCAAAACCCTCTGCAAAAGTTTTCGTCCTTCACCCCAACGAGCAGCTCCTCCATACTGTGTCAACTACTACAAAGAGAGCCGAGTTCAAGTCGGGATAGTCAAGGTTCTTTGAGGTCTCCGGGAAACCAGAATCCAGTCAGATTTCCTTTCTTTATTTCATTTGAATTCTTGAGAAGCCGTGTCGTGATTTGAGGATTTCAGACATGAATTCACGAGGCAAAGGTTTATTGGAATCTTGAATTTGGTTGCAAATCGAGGTAAGTGTCGCGGTTAACCTTGACTTGAGGGAGTAGGATTTAATTTTCTATTTGCTACGTGATTTAATGTGCGGGTACAACGTATATGTGAGGTGACAAGTACTTATGCATTGTGGTTTACTCAAAGCATGCTGGAGGATTTTATTTAATTTTGAGTAATTGCCTATTTAACAAAGACTTTCCTGCTTAATTTATTATTTGTTTATTTGATCATTTTTCATAAAATTATTGCTAATTCAATTATTGTTGAATATTTTGGAAGGTGAGGTCGGTATTCTGGTATTGAATTGATTGATAAGTATAGATCTCCACATTTAAATACTCTTCCGAATTTATATTATCATTTCATGTTAAAGAAGAGTATAAAAGCACGAAGGGTGATGCCGTGCCATTTATACTGTTAATATTATTATAGTCATGATGAGGAAGAGTGTAAAGCACGAAGAGTGATGTCGTGCCATTTTCACATTTATTATTTATTGATTTATAAAGTGAGGAAGAGCGTCAAAGCACGAAAGGTGATGTCGTGCCATTTTAACTATTTAATCATCATGGTGTGACAAGAAAGTGGGTTAAAGAACTAAGGGTGATGTCGTGCCATTCATATTATTTATTCATCATTTCATGGTAAGGATGGGAGTAAAAGCACGAAGGGGGATGCCGTGTAATTTTATTATTTCAGCTACCTAGTTTGTTGTTGGTGAATTATTTGGATGCTACATGACACTTCCCTGGCTGAAATTTTTATATCATTTCCCTTCACATGTTTCCTCCCAATTGTTTTGTAAAATTGGTCAATTAATGTGTTCAATATTGCTTCGTATATGTATATACTTGCACATGTTGTTTACATATGTATCTTGTCATAGCCTCATTACTACTTTGTCGAGGTTAGGCTCGGCACTTACGGAGTACATGGGGTTAGTTGTACTCGTACTACACTTTGCACTACTTGTGCAGACTTTGGAGTTGGTCCCAGCGGCGTACCATAGACTTGCTGGGATTCAGCTACCCAGAGGAGACTTGAGGTATAACTATACAGCGTCCGTAGTTCTGAAATCCCCTTCTACTTTATATTAGTTGTGTATTATCTTTCAAGAAGCTTGAATTTTATTCAGACCTTAATTTGTATTATTTTTGTAGCTCGTGCACTAGTGACACCAGATTCGGGGATGTATTTTGAAGATTCGGATGTTATGGTCTTCCACATTTTATTTTAGTAATTGACTTCCGTTTAATTTGATTTGCTTAAAATGGTTAAAATTATTCTAACTTTGGCTTGCCTAGCAAGTGAAATGTTAGGCGCCATCACAGTCCCGAAGGTGGAAATTTCGGGTCGTGACAGAATGATGTCCATGAGTGATTTAGAAACTGAAGATGAAACAAACCCGGTAAGTATCTCTAACTTGAAAGAAAACATTCGTATTATGTCTAAAAAAACAACTGATTGCCATAATTATGATCATGATGAGTGAAATGGATAAAATGAGTCCTGGAAATGATCAGTTAATAAGAAATCTTTCATGTGTCAAACTTGATCTCAAGGAGATCTCACAAAGCTAATCTAGAGGAATTGGTCAAAGACCTTAAGAACCAGGTTCTTGAGCTTACTTCTAAGGATGAAAAGTCTCCTGATATATATGGTAAGGGAAAAATGAGTGATCTGCAAGATAAGCTTGAAAAAGAATAAACGGAAAAGGTCCAAAATTGCCCCTGAACTATGAGAAATGAAGCAATTTTACCCTTCGTTAATTAGTTGGGGTCAGATATATCCCTACCATTACCAAATGGGCTTAAATATACCCTTGTTGACTAACAATCAACTATTAATAAAGTAATTAATCTTTCATCGAATCAGTATTTGCCACATGTCCAAGCTTAAAATTAAACCAAGCCCAAACATTATAAATCCTCTCTTTTCCTCCTCATCTTCTCACATCACCACTCCTCTGCCAGCAACCATCGCCGGAAATTTCCCTAGTAACCTCCCCATCTTTATCCTTTCCCTCCTAAAACCACAATTAAACTTTCATTAAAAATCAATAAACAAATAATGATGTCTAAAGATCATGAAATTCACATGAATATGAAGTTGCAAATTCAAGAAAGAAAAGTATTCCACATTACAAGATGCAACATATGTGAGATAGGAGATGAATGTGATTATCCGAGTGACTACTAAGATAAAAGGATCTAAGTATATTTCTCAGAGATTTCAATAAAGATTTATTTGAAATATAATTTATGTGGGGAACTTGTGATAATGGAGAAAGCTTTAACCGTGGGGGAAACTAACACTGCCAGAAGCAGAATAAGAAAACCAATTGGCGTCTTGGATAGATAAGAAAGTCATTAGCTTTCCTTGTCTGCAAGGATTCATTAATTTTGTTCCAAAAATCACATTACTTTTCCAACAAAGAACTGATGATTTACATATCCACTATAAATAGAAAATATTGTCTAAGAATCAGGGAAAATTGTGAGCTAGTTCGCTAAATAACCAATTGAGCTATAGATTATAGTTCTAATATGAGCTCGAAATTGCCAGCGAAATTTCCTACCATGGCCGCTGGTAGAGAGGAGTCATGGTGTGAGAAGATGAGGAGGAAGAGAAAGAATTTTTAATGTTTGGGGTTGGTTTAATTTTAACCTTGGACATGTGGCAAATACTGATTCGACAAAAGATTAATTACTTTTTTAATAGTTGATTGTTAGTCAATAAGGGTATATTTGAGCCCATTTGATAACGGTAAGGGTATATCTGATCTCATCTATTAACGGAGGATAAAATTGCTTCATTTCTCATAGTTCAGGGTCAATTTTGGACCTTTTCTAAAGAATTAAAAAGGGCTAAAGATAATCTTTGTGATGTTGAATGTAGGAATAAAATCCTGCAAGAAAATCTAGAAAAGGCCAATTATGAACTATCTAGACTAAGCAAATAGCATAGATCTTCTGATGCCTTGAATTGGCTTAATGAAAAATGTAGCTCTAACAAATCCAGAATTGGCTACAGAAAACCTGTTCCCAAGTTTGATCCAAAGTATGTAGGAGTTTGTAGGAATTTCTGATAATAAAATGTGCACTCATTATGGAAAGGTAGGACACTTTAGAGATACTTGTCCTGCCTTAATTGATTCCCAGTTTAGAAACACCTTTGGTATTGCTAAAAATGTGAAGAAGGAAGAGGAGCCAACATCCAAGCCTTTTGTCCATACTAAGTGGATTAAGGTTAATAAGAATATAGCTTCTAATTGTACAAACAGAAGAGATATGATTCATCCCTTTTTAAACAAAAAGGGACCCAAGCTTGTCTGGGTTCTCAAGACTAACTTGTGATTTCTGGTGTAGGCTAAAGTGAAAGGGAACATTCAAGACAGTGGATGCTCAATACATATGACTGGAGAAAAGAAAAACTTTCTCTTCCTGACAGCATTCCAAGGGGAGTGTGTCATTTGGAAATAGGAAAAAAGTCCAGATAATAGGTATTGGCAAGATTGGTAAGTCACTCTCTTATGCTATAGAAGATATGTATTATTTGGTAGGCCTTAAACACAATCTTCTTAGCATCTCTCAAATGTGTGACAAAGAAATGAAGTAAAATTCAATTCCAAAATCTACACTATCACTAAGCTTGATAGTGATGAAGTTGTATTAAAAGGTAAGAGACATAACAATGTTTGCAAGATATCGATTATGTTACTTCCCCAGAGTGAGCATGCATGCTTAAGTGTAGTGGAAGATGATCCACTACTATGGCATAAAAGACTGGGTCATGTCAGTCTTTCTCAACTCAACAAGTTGGCAGCAAAGGACTTGGTCTTTGGTCTACCAAAAGTTGAGTTCTCCTCAAACAAGGTGTGCGATGCATGTGTTAGAGGGAAATATGTAAGGTCACCTTTTAAATCTAAAAAGGTTGTCAGCACCTATAAACCTCTGGAACTCCTTCACAAGGACCTATGTGGACCAATGAGAGTGAGAAATAAAGGAGGTAAGAGGTATGTTTTTGTGATTGTAGATGCCTTCTCGAGGTATACAGGGACACTATTTTTGGGATATAAAGATGAAACCTTTGATGTTTTCTGTGTATTTAAGTATAAGAACAGATCATGGAACTGAGTTTAAAAATTTCAAATTCCTTGAGTTTTGTAACTCACAACGTATTGACCATAATTTCTTTGCACCTAGAACTCCACAATAAAATGGCATTGTAGAAAGAAAGAATAGATCTCTAGAAGACATGGGGAAGACCATGTTGATTGCTAGTGGACTGCCTAAGAGATTCTAGGCTAAGATACTCAATACTTCTTGTTACTTTCTAAACAGATGCATGGTCAGACCTATTCTTGAGAAAACTCCCTACGAGTTACATCGAGGGAGAAAGCCCAACATCACTCACTTGAGAGCTTTTGGGTACAAATATTTTGTGCACAATAATGGTAAAGAAGCTCTGGGTAAGTTTGATGACAGAAGTGATGAGGGAATTTTCTTGGGTTACTCTCCACATAGTAAGGACTATAAAGTTTTTAATAAAAGAACTATGTGTGTAGAAGAATATATTTATGTTATCTTTGATGAATCTAACAATTTGGCTAAGAAAGGTATACAAGATGAAGATTATGACATAGGACTCACTGGTGATGGAGTTCCAAAGGAATCTGAACCTCAATATGAAGATGGATCTGGAGACCACAAGGAAATTGTAGAGATGGTGAGGAACAAGAAGAAGAGAGAACTACTATGACTGCTAACCAAACTGATGATTCCACACCTAATAAACATGTTCTTTGGATCACTCCTTGGGTGAATCTTCTCTGGGTATACAAATCAGACCATGAAAACATCAAAGTTCATATCCTCTTGAGAATATCATCTCTTGTCCAAGTGTAGGAGTGCAAACTAGGTCATCTCTGAGAAATATATGTGCACTTACAGCATTTGTCTCACAGGTTGAGCTTAAGACCATCAAGGAAGCTCTAAAGGGTCCAGATTGGATTATGGCAATGCATGAGGAGCTAAATCAGTTGAAAGAAGCAAGGTCTGACACTTATTACAAAGACCCAAGAACAGAACTATCATAGGTACCAGATGGATGTTCAGAAACAAGCTGGATGAACAAGGAAATATCGCAAGAAATAAGGCCAGATTGGTGGTTCAGGGTTACAATCAAGAGGAGGGTATTGATTACGATGAGACATTTGCACCTATAGCTAGAATGGAAGTTATAAGAATGCTGATAGCCTTTGCTACACACATGGAGTTCACCTTGTATCAGATGGATGTAAAGAGTGTCTTCTTGAATGGTTATCTGAAAGAGGAAGTATTTGTCAAACAACCTCCTGGATTTGAAAATGAAGAATTTCCTGACTATGTGTTCAAGTTAGATAAAGCTTTGTATGGACTGAAACATGCTTCAAGAGCTTGGTATGAAAGACTTTCAAAATTCCTCTTAACCAACAACTTTGTAAGAGGAAAGGTGGACAACACTCTGTTTCTAAGGAGCAAAGTCAAGAATATTCTAATTGTGCAAGTGTATGTGGATGACATTATCTTTGGGGTTACTAATGAAGCAATGTGCAATGAATTTGCTGAGATGATGGGAAATGAGTTTTAAATGAGCATGATGGGTGAATTGAACTTCTTTCCAGGGATGCAAATCAAGAAAACACCTACTGGAACCATGATACATCAGCAGAAATACATCAAGGAACTGCTAAATAAATTCAACATTGACTCATCTAAGTCCATTGACACTCTCATTGCCATTGCAACAAAACCTTGATGAAGAAGAGAAAAGTGTTGAACATAAACTATATAGAGGAATGATTGGGTCACTGTTGTACCTCACAGCAAGCAGGCCTGATATTGTATTCAGTGTGGGACTGTGTGCAAGATATCAGGCAAATCCCAAGGAATCTCACCTTAAGGATGTCAAGAGGCTACTAAGATATCTCACGGGGCCCCCCGACCTATGCCTATGGTATCCCAAAGGGTATAGATTTGATTTAGTTGGTTATGCTGATGCTAACTATGCAGGTTTTCATGTTAACGGGAAAAGCGCTTCAGGAAAAGCTTATTTTCTAGGTTCTTGTCTAGTGTCTTGAGGAACAAAGAAGCAAACCTCAGTGGACTTACTACAGTTGAGGCTGAATATGTGGCAGCAACATCATGCTATGCTCAGTTGCTATGGATAAGAAAATAGCTAAGGGGCTATGGTATTTATTGATTGTGTTCCCATTTTCTGTGATAACACCGGTGTCATAAGTATTGCTAAAAATTCATGCCAGCACAAGAAAACCAAGCACATTGACATTAGACACCACTTTCTCAGAGACAATGTTTAAAAGGCGAATATCTTAATTAACGTTTGTAAAACTGAAGATCAAATTGGTGATATTTTACTAAAGCTCTAAGTAGGGGTCACTTTGAAAAAAACAGACTAGAACTAGGTCTAATCAATACTTCCAACTAGTTGAACCCCAATGATTGGCTAGAAAAAGTATAATTAGATGTAGATAGTTAGTTTAGTACAATATGTTTGATTCAGACTCGTGCTTGTGTTAAGCACACACATATGCTTAGAAGCTCTGGCTGATAACTATGTTGCATGATGCTAATGTGAAGTGTTGAAGCTTTATTGCAGAAACAAGTAAGGAGCTACTAAGGCGTTGGTTCTTCGATTCAAGTACGTGCCATTTTGTCTTGATTCACTGGGACTTAATATCCTAAATTATTGCTATGCTTAGATTTCTAATCCTGTTAACATCACTTCTAGTTGTTTTCTAGTCAAAGAGTAGGGGGAATCCTAGAGCAATTAGAGTTTAATTACTACTGAAACCCTAACAATAAAAGTAATTGTTATAAGACTCCCGTTAGAACTCAAATTCGGTCACCCTCTCTCTTCCAGTTAAATCAGGAGTAACGTCTTTAAAAGCCCCTTGTGATCAGCTTCTCAGACCTCATTGTTTCTCTCAAACCCTAAGCAAGAATCAAGAACCAATTCTCTCTTCTCCCTTCATCGAGATCTTCTCTAATCACTATGCCTAAATCCAGCCAAACCCCTTCTAAATCCAAATCATCATCCAAGACTGAAGCAAAATCCAAGAACATGAAGCCCAAATCAAAGAAACCAGTCAAGCTATCAAGTGAACCCACACCAACACCTGATCCTTCTCCATCGATATCCTCCATTATACATACATCATCATCCCCTGTTCCTACTTCTCTTACCATCCCCACCTCAACTGCACCCTCACTTCCAAAACTAACCACCCATGCATTTGTGCCCCTTGCGAAAATACCTCTAAGTCAACCAAGGTCAAGACTACTCCAATAAAATCTGTCAAGAATGTTAAGGTAATGCTTGATGCTACTACTCAAGAAGACACAATGGTCAAGGAAGTTATGGTTCAGGGAGAATCAGTGCCAGTCACTACAAGTTAGGTACAAATCCCTTCTTCAAAATTAGATGTTCTGGTATCAGCTATAGATGTTGCACCCTTAGACACTCTTCCACCCACAAGTGAGAAACCACAAGTAGAGGATTTCACTATAGAAAAAGGTGCAGAAATCTGGAGAAAGAGGTAGATACCACTACTGTGGTGCCTGTGGTTGAGGAGGAAGGGAGTAAAGAACTAGTGCAAAATGACGCATCTGATGGTCTTTCATTCAGTTGGATGAAGGATGAGGATGGTAATGAGGGTGAAAAGGAAGAAGGAGTTGTGGACACTCATGGGAAGCACACTACTCAAGACATAGCAAATGAAGAGGAAAAGAGTGAGAATGAGGGAGATTCTGGAGAAGAGAAGGAGAGTGAGACGTATGATAGGATAGATGAACAAGTAAATAATTCTGCAGAAGAAGAAAATAATAGTGAAGAAGAGCGTAATTCTAAGAGTGAGGGTGATGATCAAGAAAAAGCAAGTGAGAGTGAAGGAGTAGATGAAGAAAGTGAGGAAGAGAATGAGAATATGAGTGAGGAATCAGAAGGCTCTATGACCATTGAGAACACTGTCATAGCCCTTTCAGAAGAAGCAAGTGGAGAGAAAATAACTGAAGAACCCGGGCCCTTGTTAACTCCTTTCACTGGAGATGAAGAGGTCTGCAGTGATGAAGATGACTTGTCATTGTCTGGGGTAGGGAAGAATCCCAGGAAGATTCTTGTGAAAGGAACAAAGTATGCACTCCCAGCAAGGAAAGAAGTGGCTTCTCTTGCCAGGATTCTCTTACAAGGAGTAAAAGAAAAGTTGTTGATGAACAAATCATTAAAGAGTCAAGAGGTGCCAAGAAGCCAAGGAAGAAAGTTTCAATCGTGGAACCTGTGGTTGAGTTGGGCGGAGAAGATGAGTCTATGTCTGCTTTGCCAGAAAAGTCCTCTACACAAAAGAGAAAGATTGCCAAAGCTAGAAAAACTGCTACCCCATCTACAAGGACCAGTAAGGGAAAGACGAGAAAGAATGTGCTAGTTGTGGTTGATAGACTCATAGAGTTAAGGAATAGAAAAGTCCGTAATAGGAAGATTCTTGCAAACACTAATGAAAAAGGGATGGCTCAACTGGTTGAAATACTTGAGTTACAGGGATGGAAGCACATGTTTGTCAAAGCCTTCCCCCATGTATGTGTTCCTATTGTAGTGGAGTTCTATGCAAATTTCCAATTTAATGGAAAGGTAGTCGAAAGTAATGTAAGGGGGTTTAAATGCAGTTTGATGCTGAGGAACTGGGGATGCTTCTAAATATTTTTTCTTTAGGATTTGACAATTACTTGAAGAAAAAGTGGCCAGCCATAGACAAAGATGTTGACACCAAAATTGTGGTCACAAGAAAGTTCTCTCAAAAGTTTGAACTGGATGCTCCCAGAAGGTGTACAAGACTGATATGACTCCCTTCCACAAGCTGCAATTTCATTTTGTCAATTCCTGCATTCTTCAGAGGTCTGAGAGAAGGCATGAAGCTACCCTGTTGGACATGGCTGTAATGGAACTACTTGACACTGGTAGACCTATCAATATCCCTAGCCTGATGATTCAGCATATGGCAAGAGCTGCAGACACTTCCAAGCCTAAGCATGTTATACCTTAATGCTTCATGTTGACTGAGTTATTCGACAAGCTCAACATTGCCTTGCCTGAGCTTAAGTATAGAAATTACAATGATATTTTGAATGTTGTTACCCCCAAGAAGTGTGTCTATGAGGAGATCAAGGCTAGAGGATCCACATGATCTGCTATTCTACCTGGGAGCAGCGGGGAACCAGAGCTCAGTAAGAGGTTGGAGTTGGCTGTTGAAGAGAATTCCAAGCTTCGTGAAGACAATGATGAGCTGAGAAAAGAAACCAGACATTTTAGGGAAGAGTTCAGAAGAGATAGGGAAGCTTATGCCCAACAAATTGCCACTCTTGTGAAATAATTGACCCCCTCTACCTCTCACCCATGAACATGTTCCTTCCCAGTGTCCTTAGTTTCCTTTCGCTATCCAATTGATGCTTTAACTTTTTTTTCTTATGTTTTAGTCTGTGTAGCTTGCAGTATGTTTAGTTTATTTTGTTTTAATGGTTTAAGACAAGGCACTGGGTTTCTTTTGGCACTACTAAATGACTTCTCTTGTACTGCTTTAATGCTTCGTACAATATTAGATCTCCAGCCTAGTCCGTTTGCCTTGATAATTCTTAAGCTTGTGTTGTAGCCTGTATGACCTTGAATCTTACATTAATTGTGCTTCATCTGTCTAACATCTTTTTATTTTTTTTTCGATGATGCCAAAAGGGTGAAGATAAGGTTGGGGGTTGTGAATATGTATGCCTGTCTATGGTACTTGTTGTGATTACCTAGTTCTACTGTGTACAATGTTTGTCATCATCAAAAAGGGAAAATTTGTTGAGTATTGAGATTTTGATGATTAACAAAGTTTGTTTAGATGCAATGTTCGGAGAACTAGGTCCTTAATGTAACTGCTTAACTGTTCTAAGAACCGGCTCCTCTGGTTGATGATTGTACGTCCGTGCAAGACAGTAACTTTATCTCAAAGTCACCCAAGTCCGGGTTTAGTGGAAGACGGCTACTACATATGATAAGGGTTGTTGCGTACGAAGATACGAATAATTTAGTGAGAGACAAGAGTCCCAAAACATGTGGAGTCCTTGGAACAATAGGAGTCCTATCAAATGAGAAGCAGATTATGCATAGGACTCCTAGAAGATCTCAAAGTCCAGGCGTTTAAATACTACTCCCTCCATTCCAATTTATGCGAACCTATTTGAATGGGCACGGAGTTTAAGAAAAAATAAAGACTTTTAGAATTTGTGGTCCTAAACAAGTCAAAAAGGGGTTCAGAGTATTTGTGTGGTTATAAAAACTTCTCATTAAGGGTAGAATTGGAAGTTTAAATTAAATTATTTCCAAATTTAGAAAGGGCTCATTCTTTTTAGAACGGACCAAAAAGGAAATAGTTCACATAAACTGGAACGGAGGGAGTATCTATTTTGGACTTCTGAAATCATCCTTTTACACATCAAATGAAGAATTACATATTGTTCACTCTAGTCGAGTACCGGTATTGTATTCTTCTTGAGTCAGTCTAGTGAATGTGTTTTAGAAAATCGAGTTGTAATCAAGTGTTACAAACAATTACTGAGTTGGAGTGAGTGTTTGCTTTACAAGTTAGAGTCTTGTAAATCAAATAGTCATAGCAGGATTATTGGGGAGTATTGAATTATATTCTTGTAATTGATATATTTTGGCTCATTGTTCTAGTGGAGTTGAAGTTGAAAATCCTACGTGCACATTTTGAGCCGGGTGATTTTTCCCGTAAAAATCCTCGTGTTTACATTATTACTTACTTTACTTCAAGTTTAAGAAATACGGTAAAGAACCAAAGTCTTTAGTTAATCATACGGGCACTCAAATTAACAAATAGCAACTAATAGTTATCTCAATATAGTAAGTTACTTTGTGTACATAAGTTAAACCTTTTACTTGATTTTAGTATCTTAAACAATGCAGGGACCAAATCTTATTTTAGGTTGACCCTAATGACTAGCTTATAATTAATATTGCTGCACAAAGTTTGGTTAATTTAACTAAAATGAAAAATATTCTGATAGGAAGCATTTTTCCTTTTGCATGAATCTGAATTAATTAGGAACTGAATAAGTATGCCAAAAGGGGTTCGAAGTTTGAGTTATATGAGAATCTGGGCCTTATATTGATATTCTTTTCAATTCATTTTTCAATTTCTTTTGTCCGGAGTACCGCGCAATCCGTTTAGATCTATTTCAGTTGCCGGCTACACGAAATGGTCTCCTATGCTCACTTCAGATTGTGCTTGTAAGATGTGGCTGCATTAAATGCATGAAACAAAATTAGATTCAAAATCTCATTAAACAACTAAAATAAAAGTCTTCTATGTTCTATAGGAAGGCATGATGTAGGGGTGTACATAGGTCGGGTTGGTTCGGATTTTTCAATTACCAAATAAAATTAATGGTGTCGGGTTTTTAAAATCTACAATCTAAACCAAACCAACAAAGTCGGGTTTTTGAATCTCGGACTTTTCTATATTTTTCGGGTTTTTGGGTTTTTCCGGTAAAGTCTTCATAATACAAAATATATAATTTGTGCTCCAAATATTTCTCAAGTCCTACTAAGATACAATAATATAATGTATTTTTCAAATAAATAACACAATAATATGAGATAAGTCATAGCATTATACTACAATATTCAACAACAAAGATAATAAAATTACATAAAGCAAATATTGCTAATTAATAAGCCATAATAAAAATTAACATAATATAAAAATACGATATAGGTCATGCATGCTAAATGTCACGACCCAAAATCCCGCCGCAGGCGTCGTGATGGTACTTAGTCTCTAAGACTAAGTAAGGCAATTACAATTACAATTCAAGCCATTTTTTTAAAAACATATAATTTAATACACGTGTCGAAACCAACAGCGAAAATAATTTTACACTTTCCCAAGACTGGTAATACTAAGTCACGAACTCTAACTGAATACATGCAATGAATCTCAAAGATCGAATATACATTATTGTTCGAATAAGAGTTGACAGTACAATAAAATGGAAAGATTCCAAGGGACTGCGACGACCAAGCAGGTCTACCTTGAATCTTTGCGATCAACACACTAACTCTGTCCGAGTCCGATATCTCCAATACCTGGCTTTACACAAAAATGTGCAGAAGTGTAGTATTAGTGCACCACAGTCGGTACCCAATAAGTATCAAGACTAACCTCGGTGGAGTGGTGATGAGGTACAGTCAAGACACTCACTAGTCAAATAACCTGTGCAATATAGCAGTATACAATAGTACTGGAAAATAACAAGCAATGATAACAACAAAATCAACCAGTGATATAACAATAAGGCAACAATAACATCATAATTATTGCTCAGACGAATAAGGAACACAAGTACAACCAATTAAACATGTCCTTCAAATATAAATCTTTCACATATTATTCTTTCGAATAAATACCTTCCTAATATAATTCTTTGAAATAATATTTTGAATATAATACTTTCAAATAAAAATCATCTTGTGACACCTCATTTTAAAATCATAAACATACGGGTGTCAGTCCACTTTCATATTTTCACGGCACCTCGTGCCTATATTTCTATCACAGCTGCACGGACAACTCACGTGTCAATAATATCAATATATATAAGATCCACATGATCAATTTATTTCCACTAAAGTGAGTTTACAATCATTAAATCAAGTAAGAAATCAACAAAGAAATAAATTTATTTTAGAAATTATTTGGGTGAAGAAAATAACATTGCACCTAAATTAAAGCATCAAATAAACTACTAACTTGGATTTAAAACTATTTAATTTAAAATAAAATAATAATTTCTTTTATTTAAATCAACTCAATCATCGAAAATCAGTAAGAAAAACCAGAAATATACTTCTTCAGAGTCTCATGCTAAAAAGCCAAAGCCAACACAATACAACTAGGAGCACAAAACACATAATAATAAAGTCAACTGGTACATCACGGAAGAAGACAAGAATTTACATATTAAATGAAACAAAATCACCCAAAACAAGAACATAAATAAAGAAATATCAACAGGGCACTCCCGAGGTACCGCCTCGTAGTCCCAAATCATAAATAAATTCACAATATCTCATTTTCTTATATCATCGCGGGAGCCTTCACATTATTTTTAAAGAAATCATTTTTCCCGAAATAGCATCCCGTGTTTTAGCCACCCTTATCACACCGCATGACTTCTAGTAGTTCCCCTACTAGCCACGTATTTCAAGCCACCCTTATCTCACCTCATGCGCTTTAACACCCTCACCTTATATCATCGCATGCGTATCAATATCACAATATTTCACAAATCGCACCTCAAGTGCCCAAATATCACAGCATAACACAACTTGTACCTCAAGTGCTTACATATCACAACATATCACAAATTGCACATCAAGTGCTCAAATATTACAACATATCACAAATTGCACATCAAGTTCTCAAATATTACAACATATCACAAATTGCACATCAACTGCTCAAATATTTCAACATATCACAAATTACACATCAAGTGCTCAAATATTATAATTTTTCACATAAATCAACAATATATTATTTTTCCACAATAAGGAGCCCACAACTCGATCATAATGTGTATAACATCTTAACAAAATGTTCGAGAGTGAACAACTCAACCGAATAATATTTTATAATTTGGCACTTTACCTCAATATGATTCACGACCTTTATAATTCAATTCCAAATTTTCAACAACGTGAACTGAAAAGTAATTCATCAAGGAACAATACCTCTTTTAAATCACAACTTCAAGAAATAAATAGATTTATTCATCTTATTAACTAAATTTTTCCATTTAAATTATCTGTAGGTAAAAATCAATAATGAAAGTGTTTTCCATAAAAATAGTAACTCAAACAAGCACAAAGTTCACATAAAAGTCAAGTGGCAATCACACCAAATTATCATATAAAAAAAATATTGGCAAACAAGGAATGAGGCATGACAAATAAGGGATTTAATAAGTTACAACAATTTTCCAATTTAATACTTAAGGGAGTCTACGAATTTCAACCGATATAATATGCACATATAAACCAAGTACGTACTCGTCACCTCGCGTACATAGTTTCAATTATACAATTTTCACATAAGACTCAATGCCTAAGTTATAATTCTCCCACTCAAGGTTAGGCAAGATACTTACCTTTTTTGAAGCTAGGCCGAAATTTCAAAATCACCTTCTTGCTTGAATTGACCTCCTGACAGCTCAAATCTAACCAAATTAATTCAATTAAGTGAATACTAATTATAGGAATCAATTCCATATGAAAACACTAATTTTCCAACAAAATTCGAAATTTAACTCAAAAATCGTCTGTGGGGCCCACGTTTTGGAATCCGACGAAACTCACAAAATTTGACAACCCATTCAATTATGAGTCCACCCATACCAATTTTATCAAATTCCGATCACAACTCGACCTCCAAATTTAAAATTTTCGTTCTTGAAAAGTTTTGCAAAAATCTTGATTTCATCCATTTAAATCCGAGATAAATAATGAATATGACCATGGATTTATGAAATATAATCACTTTTGGATATAGGACACTTTCCCAAGTTGAAGTCTTGAAGAAATCCTCAAAATCGCCCAAGAACCGTGCTCCAAAAATCCAAAACGAAATGAAGGAAATGACTATTTTTGGTCCTTAAGTTTTTGCCCATCTGTCACTAAAAGTCTATTTTCCGTCACTAAAAGTCCATTTTTTGTCACTAAAGGTTCACACCAGAACTTGCTTGCACCAACAAATATTTGTTTTTTACTAAAAAGGCTTTAACTCCATCATACAAACTCAAAATTCAACGATTCTTATTCCTATGAGTCACAAATAAAAATACGAACCTACTCGTTCAATCGAAACAAAATTCGAAGCTCATTTGCTCAATGCGATAACAATTTCGCTCGTTAAATAATTAACTCATGTTTCGTGCTAAAAACCCAATCACGACTTGATGGAATTAGACATAACTTTCCAGATCACTCCTATAATTCATTATCAAAATTTCGGAAGTCTCAAAATCGAATTTCGATCTTTAAAACTAAAAATGGACCTTTGATCATTACATGCTTATGTTGAAAACATCATATTCTTCCTTGACAGCCTGTAGTGTATCTACCATAACTTCTTGTACTCAACTCGAACCGCCAAACGGTTTTAAGTTCTGCAAACTAGATACAAAGGTCTACAACTTTCATGTTTTTCTCATCGCCCAACTCCTTATAGATTGCGAGATATAAGCTCCCAAAACCAGCCCTATGCAGCAGAAATTTCTGGCGATGCACACTGCAATAGCCAAAATCTGCAATACCAGCTTCAGTCAATCGATCATAGCTTTTTGTACAAATGTACTAATGATGAATGGTTTAACATTATGGAAACTAGAATCAAAGGGCTACAACTTTCATGTTTTAATAATTTTCATATTCCTTATAGATTTCTAAATATAAGCTTCCAAAATCGGTTCCACGCATCAGAAATATCTAGCAAAACTGCTTTACGAGCCTTCATTCAGTTGACCATAACTTTCTGTATAAATGTCCAAATAATGAATGATTTAACTTTCTGAAAACTAGAATCAATGTTCTACAACTTTAAAGTTTTGATAATATTTAGATTCCTTATATATTTTGAGATATATGCTTCCAAAATCAGCTCTGCGATTACACCAGTTGCTGTCCAAAAACAGCTTCTGCAGCAGAAACATTTCAGCAGCTCCTTTTGTCCGAAATCCATTCCGTTAACCTTTCGAAATCCACCCGAGGCCCTCGGAACCTTAACCAAATATACCAACATGTCCCAAAATACAATACAAACTTAGTTGAGGCTTCAAACCATGCCAAACAACGCCGAAATTATGAATCGTGCATCAAATCGAATTACGAGTTTTCAAATCTTCCAACTTCTATATTTTGTGCCAAAACGTATCAAATCAATTCCGATTGACCTCAAATTTTGCACACAAGTAATAAATGACATAATGGATCTATGAAAATTTTCAGAATTGAATTCCGACTCTGATATCAAAAAGTCAACTCCCCGGTCAAACTTTCCAAAAATTCAACTTTCGTCATTTCAAGCAAAATTTCACTACAGACTTCCAAACAATTTTTCGGACACGCTCCTAAGTCCAAAATCATCATACGAAACTATTTGGAATTATCAAAATTCCATTCCGGGGTCTTTTTCTCAAAAGTCAACTCTCCGGTCAACTCTTTTCATTTAAGCTTCAAAAATGAGAATTGTTCTTTAAATTAAATTCCGAATATTCCGAAAACCAAACTTGACAATACACGCGGGTCATAATACATATTACGAAGATGCTCGAGATCTTATGTAGCTCAATGGGGCATAGATTCTTAAAATGACAAGTCGGGTCGTTATATTCTCCCCCTCTTAAACATACGTTCGTCCTCGAACGTGCCAAGAATTATTCTGAAGACATTAAATTACTGAGTGCATTATTTCACACATACTCACGAGTGAATCTACGTCACCGTAAATTTAACAGGGATCCAAGAACATCATCTCTGTGGAGATTATTTCTTTTATTCACACTTATAAGCTTTAAAGCCAATTCCTTCCACTCCAATCAATTTCAAATTCCTTACATCAACACACAGTATTAGTTTCAACTGGATGTAGCAACTCGTGCCTACGCACACATCATACGTATGTCCATAACCACATCTCTGATCATAATAGTTGTTTATAATTAACTTCAGCATCCTCAATTAATCTTATCTTAGCAAAAAATCTCATATCTAATTTTTACAACACTGACGGCAACACGCGAGGCATCAAGACCTCATAATTATTTACTCGGGTTAACGAGTCATATTTAACATCACCTGGGCGGGCACCTACCTCGTAGGTTAAAACTCAATAATTACAACACGAATTTGGCAAGTATCCAAAGAGAATTTCATATAAGAATTTTCAAATAAGCCTAACAGGCATGACTCCCTATTAGTACTATAGTACAAATTTAATTTCACAAGGGAGAACTTTAACACAAAAATTTTTCTCACAAGGATCTCGTCCTTATATAACTTCCACAGCATCTCGTAGCCCGGTTTAAACATATCAATTTATATTAAAATGCGAGGATCTTGTCCTCAGTTCTGAATCACAAGTATTTTGCACATCGTCCCAACTGAATTTTTCTATTTCCTTTCTTTCTTCTTTTTAATAAATTTCGTAAATAATTTTCACAACACATAATGAACCCCCATACCGGTAGGGCATATAATTCATAAAATTGAACTCAATTATTCCGAAATCACATCAAAACCCACTGTAAAGAGTAATAGAAAGTCACTTTTGGACTTATAGTCCTCAATGGTGTACAAAATAAAAATGATAGACACGGGCTAACCTCATCGAATCTCCTAAAGGGATAGCATATAAGTGATTCACAAAATTACGAAGCTCACCCATAAGCGGAGCATAATAGGAGGACTCGCCTTAATATTCAGAACCGAATCAAATTAAGGAAAAATATTCTTTTATAATAGATCAGGATCATACCTGTAACGATACCATTTGGTGTAGTGGCTTCAGCCACACCATAGCAAATATATCAACGGGCTGGGCCGCCCCCTCTAGGGCGCCCTTTACCCGCCTGTCCTCCACCTCTAACGGTTTGTGCACGTGGGGTAGTAACTGCATTGGGGCCTATCGCCTGAGTGTTTTGATAAAATCCACCCCTCCCAAGTCTGGGACAATCTCTCATGATGTGCCTAGTATCACCACACTCATAACAACCCCTCTGCGGGTTCGGCTGCTCATACTGAGTCTATGCCGGATAACTGAAATAACCATTATTGGAACCCCGTGCCGGTGGTGCATTAAAAGAACTTACTGGAACACCCAGAGTATTCTGAAATTGTTTCCATGAACCCGCTGATACTGAAATGTAGAATTATTAAGGACGCGGGAATACCGCAAGTCCCAGCATCATCCCATACAAATCTCAGCTCTTAATCATATACAAGTTTTGGAGAACCTTTCAATACCACATAAATACATCTCAGGCCAAAACTCATATAACACATGACCCCGCAATCTGATCGTTGATAGTGGACTCCCGCAATCTAATCGTTGATAGTGGACTCCCCTCACTTGGCGCGAAGCCATAGGACACAGTCCGATGATCCACAATACTAACCTTCACCGCTCGTATATCACCATTCATAAGACACATCAAGCCATTTATTAGGCGCATGTTATCCTCGTGACAGTCAAAAGTGCTTCCTCGAGTGCCTTGACTGCTAGTATGTACCTTTCACTAAATGTAAATCACATACGAACTACATAGTCTCTAATACCACAAACAATCTTCAAATCTATATCCACCTCGTGACCCTACCATGATTGTGACGATTAGGCAATTAATTAAACCTTCTTAAAATCATACTTATCAATCAAATGTCAGAACCTGTTGCACTCCCATGTGCACAACCGAATGATCTCTCAATACTTCTGCATCATCGATCTGGACGACACGTTGTAACAATGGTTGAGCAACCTTGGCTCCCTTATAACCCCTTTGTAGTATCACGAACCGTTGGCGCATAGTTGATACCGAGTGCACAATTTCATACACGACTGGATGCAAAAGAACATAAGATATATGCTTCAAGCTGAATAAATGCTGCACGATAAGGAATGAAAGAAGTGAAAGTTTTTCCAACTAGCTCTGTAGCCTCTCGAAGATAAGTACGGACGTCTCTGTGCCGATCCACAAGACTCTACTAAACTCGTTCGTAACTCGTAGAACCTATGAACCTAAAGCTCTGATACCAACTTATCACGACCCAAAATCCCACCGTAGGCGTCGTGATGGCACTTAGTCTCTAAGACCAGGTAAGCCAATTACAATTACAATTCAAGCCATTTTTTAAAAAAACATATAATTTAATACACGTTTCGAAACCAATAGCAAAAATAATTATAACACCTTCCCAAGACTGGTAATACTGAGTCACGAACTCTAACTAAATACATACAATGAATCTCAAAGATCAAATATACAATACTGTTCGAATAAGAGTTGATAGTACAACAAAACGGAAAGATTCCAAGGGACTGCGACGACCAAGCAGCTCTACCTTGAATCCTTGCGATCAACACACTAACTCTGCCCGAGTCCGATTTCTCCAATACCTGGCTCTGCACAAAAATGTGCAAAAGTGTAATATGAGTACACCACAGTCGGTACCCAGTAAGTATCAAGACTAACCTCGGTGGAGTGGTGACGAGGTACAGTCAAGACACTCACTAGTTAAATAACCTGTGCAATATAGCAGTATACAATAGTACTGAAAAATAACTAGCAATGATAACAACAAAATCAACTAGTGATATAACAATAAGGCAACAAGAACATCATAATTATTGCTCAAACGAATAAGGAACACAAGTACAACCAATTAAACATGTCCTTCAAATATAAATATTTCACATATAATTCTTTCGAATAAATACCTTCCGAATATAATTCTTTGAAATAATATTTTGAATATAATACTTTCAAATAAAAGTCACCTTGTGACACCTCATTTCAAAATCATAAATATACGGGTCTCAGCCCACTTTCATATTTCCACGGCACCTTGTGCCCATATTTCTATCACAACTGCACGGACAACTTACGTGCCAATAATATCAATGTATATAATATCCACATGGTCAATTTATTTCCACTAAAGTGAGTTTACAATCTTTAAATCAAGTAAGAAATCAACAAAGAAATGAATTTATTTTAGAAATCATTTGGGTGAAGAAAATAACATTGCACTTAAATTAAAGAATCAGATAAACTACTAACTTGGATGTAAAACTATTTAATTTAAAATAAAATAATAATTTCTTTTATTTAAATCAACTCAATCATCGAAAATCAATAAGAAAAACCAGAAATAGACTTCTTCAGAGTCTCGTACTAAAAAGTCTAAGCCAATACAATACAACTAGGAGCACAAAATATATAATAATAAAGTCAACTAGTACATCACGGAAGAAGACAAGAATTTACATATTAAATGAAATAAAATCACCCAAGACAAGAACATAAATAAAGAAATATCAACAGGGCACTCCCGAGGTACCGCCTCGTAGTCCCAAATCATAAATAAATTCACAATATCTCATTTTATTATATCACCGCGGGAGCCTTCACATTTTATTTTTTTTAAAGAAATCATTTTCACGAAATAGCATCCCGCGTTTTAGCCACCCTTATCACACTGCATGACTTCTAGTAGTTCCCTTACTAGCCACGTGTTTCAAGCCACCCTTATCTCACCGCATGCGTTTCAACACCCTGACCTAATATCACCGCATGCGTATCAATATCACAATATTTCACAAATCGCACCTCAAGTGCCCAAATATCATAGCATAATACAACTTGCACCTTAAGTGCTCACATATCACAACATTTCACAAATTGCACATCAAGTGCTCAAATATTACAACATATCACAAATTGCACATCAAGTGCTCAAATATTATTTGTACCCAAATAGCATTTTATATTTTTATAATGTTAAATTATTATTTTCAAGCATCTTACTACACAAATAATATTTTATTATTTGTTAATTACTTTTTATAAATATTTTTTATAATTTTTCGTAGCCCAAATTTAGGGCTAATCTTGGAAAACATATTACAAATTGCAGATCAAGCGCTCAAATATTACAACATATCACAAATTACACATCTATCACGACCCAAAATTTTGCACCGACGGGACCGTGATGGCGCCTAACATTTCACTTGCTAGGCAAGCCAACGATAGAGAATCATTAAACCAATTCCTTATTCCCATTCAGTAATTAACAATAATTAACTAAGATGAAATATAATAAGTGCTGAATATCATAAAACTGTATTAATTACTACCACCCGGATCTGGAGTCATAATTCACGAGCATTCTAGAAGTTACTACAAGTAATAGTCTAAAAGAAATACAACTGCTTGAATGAAAGAAATAGTAGAACAGAAAAGATAGACGGGGACTTCAAGGTTTGTGAACGCCGACAGATCTACCTTGAGTCTCTGGATAGCGTACCAATAGCAAAATCTCGATTAACCCGAGCCGGTATCAAAATCTGCACAGAAAGTGGAGAGTGCAGTATCAGTACAACCGACCCCATGTACTGGTAAGTGTCGAGCCTAACCTCGACGAAATAGTGATGAGGCTAAGGCAAGGCACCTACAAAGCAACATGTACAATTTAACAGTGTATATGCAAATAACAGAAATGAAGAACTAAACCAGAAATGTCGGGAGGGGAATAAATTGAGGGGAATACAAGATAAAGAACTACAACAGAATGATCACCGGAGCAGTCAATGTACCATGAATCAACAGAAATAGTGAATACAGTAAGAAAAAATGCACGGCATCACCCTTCGTGCTTTTACTCTCAATCTCACCATAAAATTAATAGAAACGACATAGCATCACCCTTCATTCATTAACTCTCATATCATGGCACGACATCATCCTTCGTGCATTAACACTCACAATATGGCACGTCATCACCCTTCGTGCATCAACACTCTCCCTTACCACAATGCAATCCATAAATAACAACAGGGAGATAGAATACCAAGTACAAACCTTACTTCAACATTTAGTTCCATAATATCAATCTCAACTTTGAAATAAAAACTCAATTATCACCAGAAAATCCGTAAATATGATAAGAACGATAAATTGAACAACACTAGTATAACACGTAGCAATTTGGCATAGGAGTGAGACAATATAAGAAAAATAGAGAAACATGGAAAACAGGTAAATTGGCGGCACATAAGTACTTGTCACCTCACATATACTCCACTCACATGAATTTCACTTAGCAAGTAATCTAAGGTTCATAATTCCCTCAAGTCAGGGTTAGACACAACACTTACCTCGCTCCAAAGGCCACTTAATTCTCAATCATAGCTTTTCCTTTGGAATTTACCTCCAAATCACTCGTATCTATTCTAAAATGACTAAATAATATCAAACATTACTAAAGGAATCAATTATATTGCATAAATTAAATTTTCCAAATTTTCCTCCAAAAAGTCAAAAAATCGACCCTAGGCCCGCTTGGTCAAAACCCGAAGTTCGGACCAAAATCCTTTTACCCATTCACCCCCGAGCCCGAATATGTAAAGTTTTGGAATCCGACCTCAAATTGAGGTCTAAATCCCCAAATTCCCGAAATTCCTAGTTTCTACCCTAACCCCTAATTCTACCATGAAAACTCTAGATTTTAGGTTGAAAATTCAAGAAATGTAATGGGTAATTGAAAGAAAATAGTTTAGAATCACTAACCAACAATTTGGGGAAGAAATGACTCTTGAAAAATTGCCTCTCACCGTTTTGTTTTTGAGAAAAAAGAGTTTTTGGCTAAAATCCCGTTTTTGGATTCTGTTAAGTGCTAGGCGACAGTGTTCATCGCGTTCAAAGAGCACTGTCGCGTTCGCGAAGGGTACTGGCTACCAAGCCTTCGCGTTCGTGAGACCCAGCTAGCGTTCGCGATGATTACTCCCCCTGGCCTTCGCGTTCGCGATGAAGGAACGACCAACCCCCCCCCTCCAGGTCCCCATATGCTTCGTGTTGAGCCGGTCTCGTTCATGAAGGGTAAGTCCCCCATCACTTTGCGTTCGTGACCAGGCCTTCGCGTTCGCGAATAAGAAGTCTTAGCCTCATCAGGTTACTCTTCGCGTTTGCGAGAGGACCTTCGCGAACGCGAAGAAGGATATGCCAGACACCAGAATCTGCAGAAAACCAGATTTTACCCAAGTACAAAACATCTTGTGGCCTATCCAAAACTCACCCGAGCTCTCGGGGCTCCAAACCAAACATGTACACAAGTCTAAAAATATCATACGAACTTGCTCGCGCAATCAAATCGGCAAAATAACACCTAGAACTACGAATTATGCACCAAATCAAATGAAATTCTCAAGAACACTTTAAAATTCCTATCTTCTCAACTGGACGTCCGAATCATATCAAATCAACTACGTTTCTCACCAAATTTCATAGAGAGGTCTAAAATATCATAATGAACCTGTACCGGGCTCCGGAACTAAAATACGGACATGATACTAACAATGTCAAATATCAATCAATTCTTAAAAATAAATAATTTTCAAACTTTTAATTTTCATCAAAAATTCATAACTCAAGCTAGGGACCTCCAAATTCGATTCCGGGCATACGCCCAGGTCCCATAATGCGATACGGATCTACCGGGACCGTTGAAGCTAGGATCCGGGCCTGTTTACCAAAAATGTTGACCGAAGTCAACTAAAATTAACTTTTAAGGCAAAAGTTCTTATTTTCATTAGTTTTCAACATAAAAGCTTTCCGAAAACCTGACCGGACTGTGCACATAAATCGAGGAGGGTAAAAATGAGATTTTTACCCTCATGGAAGCTGTGAAATCCCATGGACTAGAATTGGAATCATCGCGGAAGCTAGAGAGGTTGAGAATCTTGGCCCCTCGTTTCATGGCATGAAGAACTTCTCGAGGGAAATAAGGATCACCATCTTGGAAAATTCTTAGGACAAGCATCAACGATTTAAGGGCAACGATCCAATTCCTCGTTCTACCAATACGTTTGCCAATGGCACGAGCACAGGCAGCTGCATAGGCTTTGTTGGAGGAGACAAGTTTGATGACTTCTTGAACACATCGATCATCGACAGGCACATCATCATGTGTGGTGGCTTTCAGCACAGCAACTTCAAGGGTTGAGGAAGTATTGCTTGCAACTTTTGCAAGGCTAATGCTTGTTTGATCTTTTACTGCACCAATTGCCTTCTTTAGCTTGCTTGGCATATTTCTTTAAATCACTACCTCAGAGGCAACCGTTGATTCAACTTGGATTTTCTTGATTCAAATACAGAATGTGTATAACCAATTTGATCACATTGGCATTTACAAAAAGGCAATTATGATCACCAAGTGAAAAAACACAAGAAAAAAGAATGACCCTTTTGTTTGAAGAGGATGGGGTTCTTGGATTGTCAACTTTTTTGGGATCTTGATAAAAGAGATTGTAAAAAGAACTGCTCTTTGGATTCAAGATTGATGAAAAGTGAGTGAGAGAGAGAGAAGTTAGTTGAAAAAGTAGTTGGAAAATTCTTTCTTTTTTTTCTTTCTCTCTGAATTAGTTTGGTTAATGCAGTTTACTTCTGTTGTGAAAAATGAGAGAGCTTCCTTGAATTTCTCTCAGCCTAACATTATAGTGTGCAGACGTGACCAACACTAAAAAGCCATTAACACTCACAGCCATACACGTAGATTATGAGATTATACCAAAAGAGTGGGAGAAATTTAAAAAAAAAAGAGCTAGAAGAAACGAAAAAGAGATCAAAGGAACATGTTATAGTGAACGTGCGGAGCATTCATGTGAATCTCTGATTATAATATGAAAATTGAACTAATTAATCAGCTGCTCATTGTAGATTTCCAAAAAAAAAAAAAAAAAAAACAGTCTGGTGCACAAAATATTCTGCATTCATGCAGGGTCCGAAAAATGGCCGCACCCTAAGGGGTGTAATGTAGACAACATACTATAATACAAGCATTAGTGGTTGCTTCCACTGCTCGAACCCGTGACTTATAGGTGAAGACAATTGTTGATTCGAGTTCTAAATCATAAGATGACCTTTTGGGTCATCACAATCTCCACCTCTAAAACAACCGTTCGTCCTTGATTGGACATAGAAAAGAACCTGGGTTGATAAAAAGGTGGGAATATCTACTCCGCATATCGAACTCGGACTCCCAAGTAGCTGCCTCAATAGGTTGACCTCTCCACTGCGCTCGAACTGAAGGGTAACTCTTTGACCTCAACTGACCAACCTACCGGTCTAGAATGGCCACTGGCTCCTCCTCGTAAGTCAAATCCTTATCCAACTGGACAGAGATAAAATCTAACACGTGGGACGGATCACCATGATATTTTCGGAGCATAGACGCATGGAATACCGGATGAACTGAGGATAACCCTGGAGGCAACGCAAGTCTATAAGCTACCTCCCCCACTTTCTCGAGGATCTCAAATGGCCCGATATACCTAGGGCTTAACTTGCCCTTCTTCCCAAATCTCATAACACCCTTTATGGGCGATACCCGAAACAATATTCTTTCTCCAACCATGAATGCAATATCACGAACTCTTCTGCCTGGACTGAGCTGTGCGAAGTCGATCCTGAATAATCTTGACCTTATCCAAGGCATCATGTACTAAGTCTGTGCCCAACAACCGAGCCTCTCCCGGCTCGAACCACCTAACTGGCGATCGGCATTGCCTTCCATATAATGCCTCATATGGAGCCATCTAAATGCTCGACCGGTAGCTGTTGTTGTAGGCGAACTCTGCAAGAGGCAAGAACTGATCCCAAGATCCTCCGAAGTCTATAACACAAGCACGGAGCATATCCTCCAAGATTTGAATAGTACGCTCGGACTGTCCATCCGTCTGAGGATGGAATGTTATGCTCAACTCAACCCGTGTACCCAACTCACGCTGTACTGTCCTCCAAAAGTGCAAAGTAAATTGCGTACCTCGATCAAAAATGATAGACATGGGCACACCGTGAAGACGGACGATCTCCCGAATATAAATCTCTGCTAACCGCTCCGAGGAATAGGTAACTTCCACAGGAATGAAGTGCGCCGACTTAGTCAGCCTGTCCATAATGACCCAAACTACATCGAACTTCCTCTGAGTCCGTGGGAGTCCAACAACAAAATCCATAGTGATACGCTCCCACTTCCACTCAGGAATTTCTAACCTATGAAGTAAACCACCAAGTCTCTGATGCTCACACTTTACCTGCCGGCAATTTAGGCACCGAGCTACATAGGCAACTATGTCCTTCTTCATTCGCCTCTACCAATAATGTTGCCTCAAGTCCTGATACATCTTGGCGGCACCCGGATGAATAGAATATCGGGAACTGTGGGACTCCTCAAGGATCAACTCACGAAGTCCATCCACATTAGGCACACAAATACGACCATGCATCCTCAAAACTCCATCATCTCCAACAGTAACCTGCTTGGCACCACCGTGCCGCACTGTGTCTCTAAGGACAAGTAAATGAGGATCGTCATCCTGTCGATCTCTGATGCGCTCAAACAAAGAAGATCGAACAACTGTACAAGCTAGAACACGGGTGGGCTCAGATACATCTAACCTCACGAACTGGTTGGCCAAGGCCTGAACATCAAATGCAAGCGGTCTCTCACCAAGGCTACCCATACTGACTGGCTTTCTACTCAAAGTATCGGCCACTACATTGGCCTTCCCAGGATGATAAAATATGGTGATATCATAGTCTTTCAATAGCTCTAGCCACCTCCTCTGCCTCAAATTGAGTTCCTTCTGCTTGAACAAATACTGCAAGCTCCGATGATCAGTGAATACCTCACATGGCACGCCGTAAAGATAGTGCCTCCAAATCTTCAGCGCGTGAACAATGGCTTCCAGCTTTAGATCATGAACAGGGTAATTCTTCTCGTGAACCTTCAGCTGCCGTGAAGCATATGCAATAACCTTGCCACCCTGCATCAATACCGCACCCAGACCAATACGAGATGTGTCACAATATACTGTATAAGATTCTGAACCTGTGGGTAACACCAATACCGGTGCTGTGGTCAAAGCAGTCTTGAGCTTCTGAAAGCTCGCTTCACACTCGTCTGACCACCTGAACGGGGCACCCTTCTGGGTCAATCTGGTCAACTGGGTTGCTATGGATGAAAACCCCTCCACAAATCGACGGTAATAGCCCGCCAAACCCAGGAAACTAGGGATCTCTATAGCTTATGTGGGTCTAGGCTAGTTCTGGACTACCTCAATCTTCTTAGGATCCACCTCAATACCCTCTGCTGATACAACGTGACCCAAGAAAGCAACTGAACTCAACCAAAACTCGCATTTTGAGAACTTAGCATATAACTGCCTGTCTTTCAGAGTCTGAAGAATGATCTGAAGGTACTGCTCATGCTCCTCTCGACTGTGGGAGTAGATCAAGATATCATCAATAAACACAACCACAAAGGAATCCAAGTAGGGTTTGAACACCCGATTCATCAAATCTATGAATGTTGTTAGGGCATTTGTCAGCCCAAATGACATCACTAGAAACTCATAATGCCCATACCGAGTCCGAAAAGCTATCTTAGGAACATCGGATGCCCTAATCCTCAAGTGATGGTAGCCAGATCTCAAATCAATCTTTGAAAACACCTTGGAACCCTGAAGCTGATCAAATAAATCATCAATCCTCGGTAATGGATATTTGTTCTTGATGGTGACTTTGTTCAACTGTCGATAATCTATACACATCCTCATCGATCCATCTTTCTTCTTCACAAACAACACAGGTGCACCCCAGGGCGAGACACTAGGTCTAATGAAGCCCTTATCAAGCAAATCTTACAACTGCTCCTTCAATTCTTTCAACTGTAGCGGGGCCATGCGATATGGCAGAATAGAAATAGGCTGAGTGCCCGGAGCCAAATCAATGCATAAATCAATATCCCTGTCGGGTGGCATCCCCGGCAGGTCTGCAGGAAATACCTATGGAAACTCACGAACAACCGGTACCGAATCTATGGAAGGAACCTCCGCACAAGAATTGCGGACATATGCCAAATAAGCTAGACACCCCTTCTCGACCATAAAAGATAACCCTGCTGGAAGAATGGCCAAGATTCCCTCTCCACTCTAATCGAGGCAACCCCTAAGGCTAAGGTCACCGTCTTGGCGTGACAATCTAATATAGCATGATAAGGTGATAGCCAATCCATACCCAATATGACATCAAAATCAACCATGTCGAGAAGTAGAAGATCTACGCGAGTCTCAAGATTCCCAATGGTGACCACACACGAATGATAAACACGATCTACAACAATAGCATCTCCCACTGGTGTGGACACATACACAGGAGCACTAAAAGAATCACAGGGCACAACCAAATAGGAAGCAAAATAGGATGACACATAGGAGTAAGTAGATCCCGGATCAAATAGAACTGAAGCATATCTACTGCAAATTGAAACAGTACCTGTGATAATAGCATTAGATGACTCAGCCTCAGGCCTGGCTGGGAAAGCATAACACTGAGGCTGGGCCCCACCACCCTGAACTACGTCCCTAGGACGGCCTCTAGCTGGCTGGTCTCCACCTCTAACGACCTGACCTCCACCCCTAACTGTCTGGCCTCTACCTCTGGCTACCTGACCCCTACCTCTGGCTGGCTGAGCAGGTGGTACAGCAGATGGTGCCGGAACCATGGCACGAGAACTCTGATATTGTGAGCTGCCCGTTACTCGAGGGAAAAATCTAGCAATGTAACTCGGATCATCACAAGTATAACATAACCTCGGCTGTTGTGACTGCTGACCTTGAAACTGACCCTGTCGACCTGAATAACCACCCTGATAAATCTGGAGTGCAGGTGCACTAATAGGAGCTGGTGGTGCACTGTAGGCTAGCTGGTCGGAATAATGCATCTGAGGGCCACGACCACCTGAGGCACCGTGGGATGTCTGGAGCGCTGAATGAAACGGCCTAGGAGGATGGCCTCTACCAAAAGTACTCCTGCCTCTAGGTGAGACACCGCTGAACTCACCGGAATGACGAGGTATCTTGTGAGACCCCTGACCTCCCTAAGTAAGAACCATTTCGACTCGTCTGGCGACATTAACAGCCGCCTGAAAAGAAATCTCACTCCCAGTCTCCTTAGCCATATGCAATCTGATAGGCTGAGCAAGTCCATCAATAAACCTCCTCACCCTCTCTCTCTTTCTGTGGGAAGCAGAAGAATGGCATGACGGGCCAAATCCACAAAACGGGTCTCATACTGGGTAACAGTCATACTGCCCTGCTGGAGATGCTCAAACTGACGGTGACGCTCTTCTCTCAATGGGATAGGCAGAAACTTCTCTATGAAGAGCTGAAAGAACTGGTCCCAAGTAAGAGCAGGCGGCCCAGCTGGTCTGGTCAACAAGCAATCTCTCCACCATTTCTTGGCAGAACCAATCATCTAAAATGCAGCAAAATCGACCCCATTGGTCTTTACTATACCCATGTTCCGTAAAACCTCGTGACAGCTATCAAGATACTCCTGGGGTCCTCTGAAGGAGCACCACTGAAGTGAAGAGAAAAGAGATTTGTACACTTGTCCAATCTCTATAAAGCCTCAGAAGACATAGCTGGCCCATCTCCGACCTGTGTCGCAATAACCGGCTGAACTAATCCGACTGGCTGAGCTGCTGGAGCCTGATACTGGGGAGCTAGCTGCTCCGGAGTGGGAGTGGTGGGAGTCTGGGCTCCTCCTCCAACCTGAGAGACTGTTGTGCCATGGGAAATGCGCCAGTCTGGGCCACACTCTCCATAAGGCCCACCAAAGGACCAAAGCATCCTGAAGTACTGGGGTAGCAATGAACCCCTCTAAAACCTGAGCTGGTCCGGCAGGAACAGTCTAGGCTGGAACCTCCTCGTCAAGCTCTATCTGAGGCTCTATTGCTAGGGCTGCTACTCGGGCTCTAGGCTGAGTCCTACCCCTGCCTCGACCTCTGCCCCGCATAGGAGCTGTCACTGGAGGCTCTGGCCGCTGCTCAGCGGAGGAACAAGTATGTGTTCTCGCCATCTGCGAGAGAATAAGAGTAGAAGAGTTCAATCTGTATTGAGAAAGCAAAATCGCATGACAGAGAATAATAGAAGTGAAACTTGTTCCTAAACTTCATAGCCTCTGGAAGTTATGCACAGACGTCTCCGTACCGATCCTCCAGACTCTACTAAGCTTGCTCATAAATCATGAGACCTATGCAACCTAGTGCTCTAATACCAACTTATCACGACCCGATATTTCCTATCGATGGGACCGTGATGGCGCCTAACATTTCACTTGCTAGGCAAGCCAATGTTAGAGAATCATTAAACCAATTCCTTATTCCCATTCAGTAATTAACAATAATTAACTAAGATGAAATATAATAAGTGCGGAATATCATAAAACTGTATTAATTACTACTACCCGAATCTGGAGTCACAATTTATGAGCATTCTAGAATTTACTACAAGTAATAGTATGAAAGAAATACAACTGTATGAATGAAAGACACAGAAGAACAGAAAAGATAGACGGGGACTTCAAGGTTTGTGAATGCCGACAGATCTACCTTGAGTCTCCGGACAGCGTACCAATAGCAAAATCTCGATCAACCCGAGCCGGTATCAAAATCTGCACAGAAAGTGCAGAGTGCAGTATCGGTTCAACCGACCCCATGTACTGGTAAGTGTCGAGCCTAACCTCGACGAAGTAGTGACGAGGCTAAGGCAAGGCACCTACAAATCAACCTGCACAATTTAACAGTGTATATGCAAATAACAGAAATGAAGAACTAAATCGTAAATGTCGGGAGAGGAACATACTGAGGGGAATACAAGATAAATAACTACAACAAAATGATCACCGGAGCAGTCATTATACCATGAATCAACAGGAATAGTGAATACAGTAAGGAAAAATGCACGGCATCACCCTTCGTGCTCTTACTCTCAATCTTACCATAAAATTAAAAGAAACAGCACGGCATCACCCTTCGTGCATTAACTCTCATATCATGGCACGGCATCACCCTACGTGCATTAACACTCACAATATGGCACGACATCACCCTTCGTGCATTAACACTCACAATATGGCACGGTATCACCCTTCGTGTATTAGCACTCACAATATGGCACGGCATCACCCTTCGTGCATTAACACTCACAATATGGCACGGCATCACCCTTCGTGCATTAACACTCTCCCTTACCATAATACAATGCATAAATAACAACAGGGAGATAGAATAACAAGTACAAACCTTACTTCAACATTTGGTTTCATAATATCAATCTCAACTTTGAAATAAAAACTCAATTATCACCAGAAAATCCGTAAACATGATAAGAACGATAAATTGAACAGCACTAGTATAACACGTAGCAATTTGGCATAGGAGTGAGACAATATAAGAAAAACAGAGAAACAGGGAAAATAGGTAAATTGGCGGCGTATAAGTACTTGTCACATCACATATACGCTGCTCACATGAATTTCACTTAGCAAGTAATCTAAGGTTCCTAATTCCCTCAAGTCAGGGTTAGACACAATACTTACCTCGCTCTGAAGGCCACTTAATTCTCAATCTCAGCTTTTCCTTTGAAATTCACCTCTAAATCACTCGTATCTATTCAAAAATGACTCAATAATATCAAACATTACTAAATGAATCAATTATATTGCATAAATTAAATTTTCCAAATTTTCCTCCAAAAAGTCGAAAAATCGACCCCGGGCCCGCTTGGTCAAAATCCGAGGTTCGGACCAAAATGCTTTTACCCATTCACCTCCGAGCCCGAATATATAATTAGTTTTGGAATCCGACCTCGAAATGAGGTCTAAATCCCCAAATTCTCGAAATCCCTAATTTCTAACCGAACCCCTAATTCTACCATGAAAACTCTAGATTTAAGGTTGCAAATTCAAGAAATGTCATGGGTAATTGAAAGAAAATGGTTTAGAATCACTTACCAATAATTTGGGAAAGAAATGAATCTTGCAAAATCGCCTCTAACCGTTTGGTTTTTGAGAAAAATGAATTTTTGGCTAAAATCCCGTTTTTGGATTCTGTTAAGTGGTGGGCGACAGTATTCATCGCATTCGCGAAAGGTACTGGCTGCCAAGCCTTCGCGTTCATGAGACCCAGCTCGCGTTCGCGAAGTTTCCCCCCTGGCCTTCACGTTCGCGAGGCATAGCTCGCGTTCGCGCTGAAGGAATGATCGACCCTCCCCCCCTCCCCCCCCCCCCAGGTCCCCGCATGCTTCGCGTTGAGTTGGTCGCGTTCGCGAAGGGTAAGTCCCCCATCACTTCGCGTTCACGACAAGGCCTTCGCGTTCGCGAAGAAGAAGTCTCAGCCTCATCAGGTTACTCTTCGCGTTCGTGAGAGGAGCTTCGTGAACGCGAAGAAGGATATGCGAGACACCAGAATCTGCAGAAAACCAGATTTTTCCCAAGTCCAAAACATCTTCTGGCCTATCCGAAACTCACCCGGGCACTCGGGGCTCCAAACCAAACATGCACACAAGTCTAAATATATCATACGAACTTGCTCGCGTGATCAAATGGCCAAAATAACACCTAGAACTACGAATTTAGCACCAAATAAAATGAAATTCTCAAGAACAGTTTATAATTCCTATCTTCTCAACTAGACATCCGAATCACGTCAAATCAACTCTGTTTCTCATCAAATTTCACAGACAGGTCTTAAATATCATAATGAACATGTACCGGGCTCAGGAACCAAAATACAGACCCGATACTAACAATACCAAATATCAATCAATTCTTAAAAACAAATACTTTCCAAACTTTTAATTTTAATGAAAAATTCACAACTCAAGCTAGGGACCTCCGAATTCGATTTCGGGCATACACCCAGGTCACGTAATTCGATACGGACCTACCAGGACTATCAAAGCACAGATCCGGGCCCGTTTACCAGAAATATTGACCGAAGTCAACTAAAATCAACTTGTAAGGCAAAAATTCTTATTTTTTTAGTTTTCAACATAAAAGCTTTCCGAAAACCTACCCGGATTGCGCATGCAAATCGAGGAGGGTAAAATGAGATTTTTAAGGCTTAAGAGCGTAGATTCGAGTTCTAAATCATAAGATGACCTTTTGGGTCATCACAACATCAAGTGCTCAAATATTATAACTTTCCACATAAATCAACAATACATTATTTTTTCACAATAAGGAGCCCACGACTCGATCATAATATGTACAACATCTTAACAAAATATTCGGGAGTGAATAACTCAACCGAATAATATTTCACAATTTGGCACTTTGTCTCAATATGATTCACGGCCTTTATAATTCAATTCCAAATTTTCAACAACGTGAAGTGAAAAGTAATTCATCAAGGAACAACACCTCTTTTAAATCACAACTTCAAGAAATAAATAGATTTATTCATCTTATTAACTAAATTTTTCCATTTAAATTATCTGTAGCTAAAAATCAATAATGAAAGTGTTTTGGATAAAAATGGCAACTCAAACAAACACAGAGTTCACATAAAAGTCAAGTGGCAATCACACCAAATTATCATATAAAAACAACCTCGGCAAACAAGGAATGAGGCATGACAAATAAGGGATTTAATAAATTACAATAATTTTTCCAATTTAATACTTAAGGGCGTCTACGAATTTCAATCGATATAATATGCACATAAAAACCAAGTACGTACTCGTCACCTCGCATACATGGTTTCAATTACACAATTTCCACATAAGACTCAATGCTTAGAGGTAATTCCCCCACTCAAGGTTAGGCAAGATATTTACCTTTTTTGAAGCTAGGCCGATTTTTCAAAATCGCCTTCTAGCTTGAATTGACCTCCGGACAGCTCAAATCTAACCAAATTAATTCAATTAACTGAATACTAATTATAGAAATTAATTCCATATGAAAATACTAATTTTTCAAAAAAATCCGAAATTTAACTCAAAAATCGCCCATGGGGCCCACGTCTCAGAATCTGATGAAACTCACAAAATCCGACAACACATTCAATTACGAGTCCACCCATACCAATTTTATCAAATTTCGATAATAACTTGACCTCCAAATCTAAAATTTCTGTTCTTGAATAGTTTTGCATAAATCTTGATTTCTTCCATTTAAATTCGAAATAAATGATGAATATGACCATGGATTTATGAAATATAATCTCTTTTGGATATAGGACACTTACCCAAGTTGAAGTCTTGAAGAAATCCTCAAAATCGCCCAAGAACCGTGCTCCAAAAATCCAAAATGAAATGAAGGAAATAACCATTTTTGGTCCTTAAGTTTCTGTCCATCCGTCACTAAAAGTCCATTTTCCGTCACTAAAAGTCTATTTTTCATCACTAAAAGTCCACATCATAACTTGATTGCACCAGCAGTTATTTTGTTTTCACTAAAAAGGCTCTAACTCCATCATACGAACTCGGAATTCAACGATTCTTATTCCTATGAGTCACAAATAATAATACAAACCTAGTCGTTCAATCGAAACTAAATTTGCAGCTCATTTGCTCAATGCGATACCAATTTCGCATGTTAAACAATTAACTCTTGTTTCGTGCTAAAAACTCAATCACGACTTGATGAAATTAGACGAAACTTTCCAGATCACTCCTATAATTCATTATCAAAATCCCAGAAGTCTCGAAATCGAATTTCAATCTCTAAAACTAAAAATGGACCTTTGGATCATTACATGCTTATGTTGAAAACATCAAACTCTTCCTCGACAACCTATAGTAAATCAACCATAACTTCTTGTACTCAACTCCAACTACCAAATGGTTTCAAGTTCTACAAACTAGATACAAAGGTCTAAAACTTTCATGTTTTGCTCATCGCCCAACTCCTTATAGATTGCGGGATACAAGCTCCCAAAGTCAGCCCTGTGCAGCAGAAATTTCTGGCGATGCACACTGCTGTAGCCAAAATCTGCAGTACCAACTTCAGTCAATCGATCATAACGTTTTCTACAAATGTTTTAATGATGAATGGTTTATTATTCTAGAAACTAGAATCAAAGGGCTACAACTTTCATGTTTTGATAATGTTCAGATTCCTTATAGATTTCGAGATATGAGCTTCCAAAGTCGGCTCCACGCATCAGAAATTTCTGGCGAAACCGCTTTACCAGCCTTCATTCAATCGACCATAACTTTCTGTACAAATGTCCAAATGATAAATGGTTTAACTTTCTGGAAACTATAATCAAAGAGCTACAACTTTAAAGTTTTGATAATATTTAGATTCCGATATATAAGCTTCCAAAGTCATTTCTGTGATTGCACCAGTTGTTGTTCAAAAATAGCTTCTGCAGCAGAAATATTCTAGCAGCTCCTATTGTCCGAAATCCATTCTGTTAACCTTTCGAAATCCACTCGAGGCCCTCAGGACCTTAACCAAATATACCAACATGTCCCAAAATATAATACGAACTTAGTTGAGGCTTCAAACCATGCCAAACAATGCCTAAATTATGAATCGCACATCGAATCGAATTATGAGTTTTTAAATCTTCCAACTTCGATATTTTGCGCCGAAACATATCAAATCAATTCCGATTGACCTCTAATTTTGCACACAAGTCATAAATGATATAATGGATCTATGAAAATTTTCAGAACTGAATTCCGCCTTTGATATTTCAAGCAAAATTTTACTACAGACTTCCAAAAAATTTTCCGAACACGCTCCTAAGTCCAAAATACCATACGGAGCTATTGGAATTATCAAAATTCCATTCCGGGGTCGTTTGCTCAAAAGTCAACTATCCGATCAACTCTTTCCATTTAAGCTTCAAAAATGAGAATTTTTCTTTAAATTAAATTTCGAATCTTCCGAAAACCAAACTCAATAATACACGCGGGTCATAATACATATCACGAAACTGCTCGAGACCTTATGCAGCTAAATGGGGTAAAGATTTTTAAAATGACAAGTCGAGTCGTTACACTAAAATAAGTATAGCTAATAAGTATAATTAATTACATAACTAAGCACTAAAGAAATAGATAAACTAAGTTATGCATTTTCATTATAATCTAACGTAAAACTAAAAATAGATATCCAACACTATCGTCATTCCTAGTATTGAATTGAATTTCTTTTGTTAGCATTAGTATTGATTTGAACTTTGTTTGAGTTACTACATTTATGGGCTATAAAAAAAATTTACAATTCAAGAATGTTAAGTCCATACTTGAAATTATACGTTGATAAAACTGTGAAAAAGTTTAAAAAATATTTAGAAATTATATTACAATAAATATTTATATATATAAAATATTATTTAAAATTGTATAAATATACTATCGGGTTGGTTTGGTTTCGGTTTGACTTTTTTTAGTTAAAACCAAACCAAACCAATTATGGTCGGATTTGTTTTCAATATCAAACCACATCCGATTGTTTTTCCAGTTTGACTCGGATTATTGGTTTGGTGCGATTTATTTATTTTCTTTGTACACCCCTAGCATGAAGTACGATGTGGTAGAAACGAATCACATTTACAAAATAAAAAAATGATTAAAAAAACATGTACTATAAGTTGAAGATATACATCTCTACACGCAGTATTTCAAGTGAAATAATAATGATTTTCACTCATAAACTTCTAACTTGTACTCAAAATGAACTTCATGGTCAAACACAAAATTATAATTTATTTATTTCAACTTCAAATATATTTTTTTTCAACTTCAACTAAATATAGTGTTAACACCTATATTATTTTGGTCAATTTCCATCAATTTGGAAAGAATCTTCTTTAAAATTTGGCGGAAAAAAATTATTATTCAGCGGATTCAATGCAATACATTCTAAAAAGGTGTACTTGAATTCAAGTAACAACAACTACTTAGACTTGGTAAATCTTCTTCTATACACCAAAAGCGAATAATTCCTAAGACTCGATCGTGCTCTTTTCCACATTTAGAATAAGCTAGCTCTCGACTGATTTAGCTTGGTACGTAGCGCTTACCTTGATCTTACAGGGAACTAGTTGATGTCAATGAAATTAGAGTAAAATTAAAGTAATATAGAAATTTTTATTAGACCCATGGCACAAATCATATGGAAACAAAAAAGATATAACATTTTCATGATAGGCTGAACGACGAATGCAATATTTCTAAATCATAGAATCACGCTAACGAACTAGAAAATCTAGTTAAAATAATGAGTGCTTTTTTGACTTTTAGCCCGCGCCAGAAAATATTTATATTTGGTAGACGAAAAAGTATATTAAAATTTGTATAATTTGTGTGTGTGTGTGTGTGTGTGTGTGTGTATATATATATATATATATATATATATATATATATATATATATATATATATATATATATATATATATATATATATATTATTTTGAGAGCGGCTATTGTCACGACCCAAAATCCACTGTAGATCGTGATGGCGCCTAACGTCGCCGTCAGGCAAGCCAACGGTAATTTATTAATTCAATTACCCATCTTTATTACCTTTGAAATCAAAATTTCTATTAACTAATTAGTATAAAATAGGATTTACAAAGTGAAACAATGATAGTTATGTGAACTACCGTACCAAACATCTTGTAGGAACTCCCAAAATACGGTGTCACAAGGGCATGAGCATCAACTAGGAAAAAAATGATAAATACAACATCTGTCTGGATTACAATTTAAACAGGAGTATATAAATAACTTTGATGGAGACTCTATAGCTGCACCATAAGTCCCCGCGATAGTTGCGCCTCTGCACCCAAAAGATCACTAGAAATGCATGTACCTGCACAAAAATTTGCAGCAAGTGTTGTATGAGTACGTAAACAACATGTACCCAGTAAGTATCAAGTCTAATCTCGAAGAAGTAGTGACGAGAGGTCGACTTTGACACTCATTATGGGTCAATAATATTAAAATAGAAATATTTAACTAGACATGGTTTATGTGAATAACAATAATTTTTCTTAACAAGCGGGAATAAATAATTCTTTCAAATTCAATAATTTCCAATTAATCAATTATCTTCACAAGCTGCAATAGGATGCCAAGGTATCGTGTAATTATTATTATTAAGCATGATTTCTGCTGAGGTCGTACGACCTTATCTAGAGTGTTGTGTATACTACCGAGGGATGTGCGGCACGATCCATAAATGCATCTACACTGCCGAGGCTTTCGGCCCGCTCCACAAGAAAGAAGGACATTTTCTTATGAACCTCCGGAATGAGAAGTTATAAAAAGGCTAACACATAAGGATGTACATTTCTATTAGCATTCAAGTAATTTGCAAAAAAATTCATGTATGCGAAATTTCGGTCTTTTACTCTTTCCTCTAACATTTTCCAATATAATTTCAGTACTGTAATTAAATAAAGGATGTAATTATTACAAGTAATTCATGATTTGAGTCTTAAACTACCCATACATAGCATAATTAGTAGCTACGCACGGACTCTCATCATCTCGTGCGTACGTAGCCCCCACAATTAGCAGCAAATATTAGTTTAAATCACCAATGAGGTAAATTCTCTCTTACAAGGTTAGACAAGAGACTTACCTCGCTCCGAAGCTCCATAGCCGGCTCCAACGCCACTCTAATACCTCAAATCGATGCTTGTCGATCCAAAACTATGCAAACAAGGTGCAAACCAATCAAAATGTGTTATAATACCCATAATTAATCAATTTGAACAATTTCCAATCCCGCTCGAAAAGTCGGTAAAATTCATCCTCGGGCCCACGTATCCGGATTCCGATATTTTTCGGAGATAAACTTTACCCATAACATCATGAACTCAAATATATCATTTATTCCAAATTCCATGTCCAATTTCGTGGTCAAAATCCAAAAATACCAATTTCTAGGTTTTTCTTACAAATCCCAAATTCCTACTAATTTTCATATTTAAATCCATATATAAACCAAGTACTTAACTTGTAATAGGTGGAAATCACTTACCTTTCTTTAGATGGTGAAAATACTCCCTTGAAGAGCTCCAAACATCGCCCAAGCCGTATGGAAAATGGGTGAAATTAACCCAAATCCCGTTTTTAAAACATTCTGCCCAGCACAGTCGCCCCTTCTTCGCGTTTGCGACCAATGCCTCGCGTTTGCTAAGGCCAAATGTCTCTTCCCCAAAATTCCTCTTCGCGCTCGCGACCTCCTCGTCGCGTTCGCGAAACCTTCTGATCACTTCCCTCCACGTTCGCGGTCCATTAGTTTCCTTCGCGAAGGCCTATTGCTCCAGGCCCCATTCTTCATTGCGTTCGCGTCCTCACAAACGCGTTCACGATGGCAAGTTGACCTTGCTCCTTCGCGTTCGCATTCGCGAAGGCCAAACGACCTCAAGCCCATCTCCTCCATTTCCTTCTACGCGTTCGTGACTGGCCCACCACGTTCGCGTAGGTTCCTCAAGCACCCCTCCTCGTTCGCGAGCCCTTCTTCACGTTCGTGAAGCACAAGATATCAATCACCATTTTCCTTCTTTGCAAATGTGAGACTCCTTTCGCGTTCGTGAAGAACAAAACCAGAACCAGCAACAGCTTTGAATCCAAATTCGATCCGAAACCACCCCGAAACACACCTGAGGCCCCCCGGGACCCCGTCCAATCATACCAACCAGTCTTATAACATAACACAAACTTGCTCGAGGCCTCAAATCATATTAAACAACGTCAAAGCCCTGAATCACACCCCAATTCAAGCTTAATGAACTTTAGAACTTCAAACTTCAACATTCGACGTCGAAACCTATCAAATCACGTCTGATTAACCTCAAATTTTGCACACAGGTCACATTTGACATTACGGACCTTTTCCAACTTCAGGAATCGGAATCCGACCCCGATATCAAAAAGTCCACTCCCGGTAAAACTTCCCAAAAACTTTCAAATTCCCAACTTTCGCCAAATGACCTACGAAACTCCAAATCCACATCTGGACGTGCTCCTAAAGCCAAAATCACCGTACGAAGCTATTCCCATACTCATAATCCCAAATGGATATTGATAACATTGAAATACACTTCAAAATAAATTTAAGAAATCTTTCCCAAAATGCCAACTTCCACAATAGGCGTTGAAACGCTCTCGGGTCATCCGAAACCCGATCCGGACATATGCCCAAGTCTGAAATCATCATACAAACCTATTGGAACCTTCAAATCCCGATTCCGAGGTCGTTCACTCAAAAGTCAGAGTTTGGTCAACTTTTCCAACTTAAAGCTTCCAAATTCAGAATTTTCTTTCCAAACCAAATTCGAACTTCCCGAAATTAAATTCCGACCACATTGTGATGACCCAAGGGGTCATCTTGTGTTTTAGGACCTTATTCCACACTCGTTAGCCTTAAAAATCATATTTTTACCCTCCTCAATTTGCGTGCGTAATCCAGGCATGTTTCCAAAAAGCTTTTATGTTGAAAACTAATGAAAATAAGAAATTTTATCTTAAAAGTTGATTTTAGTTGACTTCAGTCAATATTTTGGGTAAACGGGCCCAGATCCGTGTTTTGACGGTCCCAATGGATCTGTATCGAATTATGGGACCTGTGCTAAATTCGTAGTTCTAGGTGTTATTTTTGCGATTTTATCGCGCAAGCAAGTCCGTATGATATTTTTTGACTTGTTTGCGTGTTTGGTTTGGAGCCCCGAGGGATCGGGTGAGTTTTGGATAGGCTACGGGATGTTTCGGACTTAGAAATTTCTGTTGTTTTGCTGTTGTTGGTGCATAGGTATTTTGTTCTTCGTGATCGCGAAGCCTCTCCCGTGATCGCGAAGTGTAAACCTGCCTGAGGGAGACTTTCTTCTATGCGAACGCGAAGGGCTGGTCGTGAATGCAGAGCGTTGGGGGCATTACCCTTCGCGAACGCGACCAGGCTACCGCAAATGCGAAGCATTGGGACCTGGGGGAGGGGAATCATACTCTAAGCGAACGCGACACAAGGCTCGCGAACGCGGAGGCCGGTGGGAATAAGCCTTAGAGAACGTAAAGAGTATCTTGCGAACGCGAAGGTTACTGGAGCCGCTGCATCACGATCGCTTCAAACCCCTCGTGAACACGAAGAAGGTCTGACGCATGTGTATTAAAACAGAACCAGCACGGGATTTTTCAAAAATTTCACAACTCCTTCATTAGAACTCAACCTAGGGCGATTCTTGAAGAGGGATTTCGACACTCAATCATAGGTTTGCACTTTCTAACTTGTTTTCTTCAGTTTCCATCATTATTTAATGAATTCCCAGTCTTTAATCTTGTTCTTTAAGGGTAGAAATTACAGATTTTGGGGGAACTGGGAATTTAGATCTCAATTTGAGGTCGGATTCCAAACTAATTACATATTCGGGCTCGGGGTTGAATGGGTAAAAGGATTTTGGTCCGAACCTCGGGTTTTGACCATGCGGGCCCGGGACCGATTTATGACTTTTTGGAGGAAAATTTGAGAAATTTAATTTATGCAATATAATTGATTCCTTTAGCAATATTTGATATTATTGAGTCATTTTTAAATAGATACGAGTGGTTTGGAGGTGAATTCCAAAGGAAGAGTTGTCATTGAGAATTAAGTGGCCTTCAGAGCAAGGTAAATATTATGTCTAACCCTGACTTGAGGGAATTAGGAACCTTAGATTATTTGCTAAGTGAAATTCATGTGAGCGGCATATATGTGAGGTGACTAGTACTTATGCGCCGCCAATTTACCTGTTTTCCATGTTGTTTTCCATTTTTCTTATATTTGTCTCTTTCCTATGCCTAATTGCTATATGTTTACACTAGTGTTGTTAAATTGACCATCATTATCATGTTTACGGATTTTCTGTTGGTGATCGAGTATTTATTTAAAAGTTGAGATTTATATTGTGGAACCAAATGTTGAAGTAAGGTTTGTACTTGTTATTCTATCTCCATGTTGTTATTTATGCATTGCATTATGGTAAGGGTGAGTGTTAATGCACGAAGGGTGATGTCATGCCATATTATGAGTGTTAATGCACGAAGGGTGATGACGTGCCATATTGTGAGTGTTAATGCACGAAGGGTGATGTCGTGCCATATTGTGAGTGTAAAAGCACGAAGGGTGATGTCGTTCCATGATATGAGAGTTAATGCACGAAGGGTGATGTCGTGCCGTTTCTATTGATTTTATGGTGAGATTAAGAGTAAAAGCACAAAGGGTGATGTCGTGCATTTTTCCTTATTGTATTCACTATTCCTATTGATTCATGGTATATTGACTGCTCCGGTGATCATTCTGTTGTAGTTCTTTATCTTGTATTCTCCTCAGTATGTTTCCCCTCCCGACATTTCCTATTTAGTTCTTCATCTCTGTTATTTATATAGATACTGTTAAATTGTACATGTTGATTTGTAGGTGCCTTGCCTTAGCCTCATCACTACTTCGTCAAGGTTAGGCTCGACATTTACCAGTACATGGGGTCGGTTGTACTGATACTGCACTCTGCACTTTCTGTGCAGATTTTGATACCGGCTCGGGTTGATCGAGATTTTGCTATTGGTCCACTGTCCGGAGACTCAAGATAGATCTGTCGGCATTCACAGACCTTGAAGTCCCCATCTATCTTTTTTGTTCTACTGTTTCTTTCATTCAGACAGTTGTATTTCTTTCAGACTATTACTTGTAGTAAATTGTAGAATGCTCATGAATTGTGACTCTAGATTCGGGCGATAGTAATTAATACAGTTTTATAATATTCCGCACTTATTATATTTTATCTTAGTTAATTATTGTTATTTACTGAATGGAAATAAGGAATTGGTTTAATGATTCTCTAACGTTGGCTTGCCTAGCAAGTGAAATGTTAGGTGCCATCACGGTCCCCCGTCGGTGGAAATTTTGGGTCGTGACAAGTTGGTATCAGAGCTAGGTTGCTTAGGTCTCACGATTCACGAGCAAGCTTAGTAGAGTCTGGAGGATCGGTACGGAGACTTCTATGCTTATCTTCCAGAGGCTATGAAGTTTAGGAACAAATTTCACTTTTATTCTCTTATGTCGTGCAATGTTGTTTTCTCAATACTGATTGAACTCTTGTTCTCTCGCAGATGGCGAGAACACGTACTGCTTCCTCAGTTGAGCAGCAGCCAGAGCCTCCAGTGGCAGCTCCTACGCGGGGCAGAGGTCAAGGCCGAGGCCGAGGTAGGGGTAGGGCTCAGCCTAGAGCACGAGCAGCAGCCCCAGCAGTGGAGCCTCAGATAGAGCTTGACGAGGAGGTTCCAGCCCAGACTTTTCCTACCGGACCAGCTCAGGTTCTGGAGGGGTTCATTGCCACCCCAGTACTTCAGGACGCTTTGGTCTGTTTGGTGGGCCTTATGGAGAGTGTGGCCTAGACTAGTGCATTTCCCATGGCACCAGCACTCTCTCAGGCTGGAGGAGGAGCCCAGACTCCCACCACTCCCACTCTGGAGCAGATAGCTCCCCAGTATCAGGCTCCAGCAACTCAGTCAGTCGGATTAGTTCAGCCGGTTATTGTGGCACAGGTCGGACATGGGCCATCTATGTCTTCTGAGGCTTTATGGAGATTGGACAGGTTTACCAAGATCTTTCCTGTTCACTTCAGTGGTGCTCCTTCAGAGGATCCCCAGGAGTATCTTGACAGCTGTTACGAGATTCTATGGAATATGGGCATAGTGGAGACCAATGGGGTCAATTTTGCTGTATTTCAGATGACTAGTCCCGCCAAGAAGTGGTGGAGAGATTACTTGTTGATAAAACCAGCTTGGTCGCCTGCTCTTACTTGGGACCAGTTCTCTCAGCTCTTCATAGAGAAGTTTCTGCCTATCACATTGAGAGAGGTGCGTCGCCATCAGTTTGAGCGTCTCCAGCAGGGCAGTATGATTGTTACTCAGTATGAGACCCGTTTTGTGGATTTGGCATGTCATGCTATTCTTCTGCTTCCCATCGAGAGAGAGAGAGGGTGAGGAGGTTTATTGATGGACTTGCTCAACCTATCAGATTATAGATGGCTAAGGAGACTGGGAGTGTGATTTCTTTTCAGGCGGCTGCTAATGTCGCCAGACGAGTCGAGATGGGTCTTACTCAGGGAGGTCAGGGGTCTGACAAGAGACCTCGTCATTCCGGTGAGTTCAGCGGTGCCTCATCTAGAGGCAGGAGTACTTTTGGTAGAGGCCATCCTCCCAGGCCATTTCATTCAGTGCTCCAGGCAACCCACGGTGCCTCAGGTGGTCGTGGCCCTCAGATGCATTATTCCGACCAGCTAGCCTACAGTGCACTACCAACTCGTATTAGTGTACCTCCACTCCAGAGTTATTAGGGTGGTTATTCAGGTCGACAGGGTCAGTTTTAGGGTCAGCAATCACAATAGCCGAGGTTATGTTATACTTGTGATAATCCGAGGCACATTGCTAGATTTTGCCCTCAGGTAACGGGTAGCTCACAACATTAGATTTCTCGTGCCATGGTTCCGGCACCAGTTGCTACACCACCTGCTCATCCAGCCAGAGGCAGGGGTCAGGCAGCCAGAGGTGGAGGCCAGACTGTTAGAGGTGGAGGTCAGGCTGCTAGAGGTGGAGACCAGCCAGTTAGAGGCCATCCCAGGGACGTAGTTCAGAGTGGTGGGGCCCAGCCCTGGTGTTATGCTTTCCCAGCTAGGCCTGAGGCTGAGTCATCGGACGTTATTATCACAGGTATTGTTTAAGTATGCAGTAGAGATGCTTCAGTTCTATTTGATCCGGGGTCTACTTACTCCTATGTGTCATCTTACTTTGCTTTATATTTGGTTGTGCCCCGTGATTCTTTGAGCGCCCCTATATATGTGTCCACGCCCGTAGGGGATGCTATTGTTGTAGATCGTATGTATCGCTCGTGTGTGGTCGTTATTGTAGGTCTTGAGACCAGTTTAGACCTTTTGCTCCTCGATATGGTTTATTTCGATGTTATATTGGGCATGAATTGGCTGTCACCTTACCATGCTATTTTGGACTATCACGCTAAGACAGTGACCTTAGCCTTGCCGGGGTTGCCTCGATTAGAATGGAGAGGGACTCCTGGACACTCTTCCAGCAGAGTTACTTCTTATATGAATATGGTCGAGAAGGGGTGTTTGGCCTATTTGGCTTATGTTCGTGATTCTAGTATTGAGGCTCCTTCTATGGATTCTGTGCCTGTTGTTCGTGAGTTCCCTGAGGTATTTCCTGCAGACCTTCCAGGGATGCCAACCAACAGGGATATTGACTTTTGTATTGATCTGGTTCCGGGCACTCAGCCCATTTCTATTCCACCATACCGAATGGACCCACCAGAGTTAAAAGAATTGAAGGAACCGTTGCAGGATTTGCTTGACAAGGACTTCATTAGACCTAGTGTCTCGCCCTGGGTGTGCCGGTTTTGTTCGTGAAGAAGAAGAATGGATCTATGAGGATGTGTATAGATTATCGGCAGTTGAACAATGTCACTATCAAGAACAAGTATCCGTTGCCGAGGATTGATGATTTGTTTGATCAGTTTCAGGGTGCCAAGGTGCTTTCAAAGATTGATTTGAGATCTGGCTACCATCAGTTGAGGATTAGGGAATCCGATGTCCCTAAGATAGCTTTTCGGACGCGGTATAGGCACTATGAGTTTCTGGTGATGTCGTTTGGGTTGACCAATGCCCCAGCAGCATTTATGAACTTGATGAACCGAGTGTTCAAGCCTCACCTGGATTCATTTGTGATTGTGTTTATTGATGACATCTTGGTATACTCCCGCAGGCGGGAGGAGCATAAGCAGCACCTCCGGATAGTGCTCCAGAATTAGAGGGACAGTCAGTTGTATGCTAAATTTTCGAAGTGCGAGTTTTGGTTGGATTTAGTTGCTTTCTTGGGTCACGTTGTATCAGCAGAGGGTATTCAGATGGATCCTAAGAAGATTGAGGCAGTCAAGAACTGGCCTAGGCCCACTTCAGCCACGGAGATTAGGAGTTTCTTGGGTTTGGCGGGTTATTACCGTCGGTTTGTGGAGGGGTTTTCATTTATAGCAGCCCTGATGACCAGGTTGACTCAGAAGGGTACCCCATTCAGATGGTCGGACGAGTGTGAGGCGAGCTTTCAGAAGCTCAAGGTAGCCTTGACTTCAGCACCAGTGTTGGTATTACCATCGGGTTCGAGATCTTAAACGGTATATTGTAATGCCTCCCGTGTTAGGATCGGAGCAGTATTGATGCAGGAGGGCAGGGTGATTGCATATGTGTCTCGTCAGTTGAAGGTTCATGATAAGAATTACCATATTCATCACTTAGAGTTGGCAGCCATTATTCACGCGCTGAAGATTTGGAGGCACTATCTTTACGGCATGCTATGTGAGGTATTCACAAATCATCGGAGCTTGCAGTATTTGTTCAAGCAAAAGGAACTCAATTTGAGGCAGAGGAGATGGTTGGAGCTATTGAAAGAGTATGGTATCACCATATTGTATCATCCCGGGAAGGCCAATGTGGTGGCCGATGCTTTGAGTAGAAAGCCAGCTAGTATGGGTAGCCTTGTATATCTTCCAATTGGTGAGAGACCGCTTGCATTGGATTTTCAGGCCCTTGCCAATCAGTTCGTGAGGTTGGATGTTTCTGAGCCCAGCCGTGTTCTAGTTTGTACTGTTGCTCGGTCATCTTTGTTTGAGCATATCAGAGATTGGCAGTATGACGATCCTCATTTGCTTGTCCTTAGAGACACAGTGCGGCACGGTGGTGCCAAGCAAGTTACTGTTGGAGATGATAGAGTTTTGAGAATGCAGGGTTGTATTTGTGTGCCTAATGTGGATGGACTTCGTGAGTTGATTCTTGAGGAGGCCCACAGTTCCCGGTATTCCATTCATCCGGGCACCGCCAAGATGTATTAGGACTTGCGGCAGCATTATTGGTGGAGGAGGATGAAGAAATACATAGTTGCATATATAGCTCGGTATCTAAATTGTCAGCAAGTAAAGTACGAGCATCAGAGACTTGGTGGTTTACTTCAGAAGATAGAGATTCCTGAGTGGAAGTAGGAGCGCATCACAATGGATTTTGTTGTTGGACTCCCATGGACTCAGAGGAAGTTCGACGTTGTGTGGGTTATTGTGGATAGGCTGACTAAGTCAGCGCACTTCATTCCTGTGGCAGTTACCTATTCCTCATAGCGGTTGGCAGAGATTTATATTCGGGTGATCGCCTGTCTTTACGGTGTGCCCATGTCTATCATTTTTGATCGAGGTATGCAGTTTACCTCACACTTTTGGAGGGCAGTACAGCGTGAGTTGGGTACGCGGGTTGAGTTGAGCACAACATTTCATCCTCACACGGACGGGCAGTCTGAGCTTACTATTCAGATCTTGGAGGATATGCTCCGCGCTTGTGTTATAGACTTCGGAGGATCGTGGGATCAGTTCTTGCCCCTTGTAGAGTTTGCCTACAATAACAAGCATTCTGATGGCTCCCTATAAGGCATTATATGGTAGACGGTGCAGGTCGCCAGTTGGGTGGTTTGAGCTGGGGGAGGCTCGGTTGTTGGGAACAGATTTAGTACAAGAGGCCTTGGACAAGGTCAAGATTATACAGGATTGACTTCGTACAGCTCAGTCCAGGCAAAAGAGTTATGTCGACCGTAGAGTTCGTGATGTGGTATTCATGGTCGGGGAGAGAGTGTTGCTTTGGATATCGCCCATGAAGGGTGTCATGAGGTTTGGGAAGAAGGGCAAGTTGAGCCCTAGGTATATCGGGCCATTTGAGATTCTCGAGAGAGTGGGGGAGGTGGCTTATAGACTTGTGTTGCCTCCAGGGTTATCATCAGTTCATCCAGTATTTCACGTGTCCATGCTCCGGAAGTATCATGGTGACCCGTCCCATGTATTAGATTTCAGCTATGTCTAGTTGGACAAGGATTTGACTTATGAGGAGGAGCTGGTAGCCATTCTAGACCGGCAGGTTCGACACCTGAGGTCGAAGAGTTATCCTTTAGTTCGAGTGCAGTGGAGAGGTCAGCCTATTGAGGCAGCTACGTAGGAGTCCAAACCGGACATGCGGAGTAGATATCCCCACTTGTTCGCCAGTTCAGGTACTTTTCTATGTTCGTTCGAAGACGAACGTTTGTTTTAGAGGTGGAGATTGTGATAACCCAAGGGGTCATCTTGTGATTTAGGACCTTATTCCACCCTCGTTAGCCTTAAAAATCTCATTTTTACCCTCCTCGATTTGCGTGCACAGTCCGGGCATATTTCCGGAAAGTTTTTATGTTGAAAACTAATGAAAATAAGAATTGTTTCCTTAAAAGTTGATTTTAGTTGACTTTAGTCAACAATTTTGGTAAAAGGGCCCAGATCCGTGTTTTGACGGTCCTGGTGGGTCCGTATCGAATTATGGGACCTGGGCGTATGCCCGGAATCGAATTCGGAGGTTCCTAGATCAAGTTATGAATTTTTGATGAAAATTAAAAGTCTAAAAATTAATTATTTCTAAGAATTGATTGATATTTGGCATTGTGATTACCGGGTCCGTATCTTGGTTCCGGAGCTCGGTACAGATTCATTATGATATTTAAGACTTGCCTGTGAAATTTGGCGAGAAACTGAGTTGATTTGACATGATTCGGACGTCTAGTTTAGAAAATAGAAATTTTAAAGTGTTCTTGAGAATTTCATTTGATTTGGTGCTAAATTCGTAGTTCTAGGTGTTATTTTGGCGATTTGATCGCGCGAGCAAGTCCGTATGATATTTTTAGACTTGTGTGCATGTTTGGTTTGGAGCCCCAAGGGCTCGGGTGAGTTTGGGATAGGCTACGGGATGTTTCGGACTTAGAAATTTCTGTTGTTTTGATGTTGCTGGTGCACAGGTATTTTGTGCTTCGCGATCGCGAAGCCTCTCCTGCGATCGCGAAGTGTAAACTTGCCTGAGGGAGACTTTCTTCTACGTGAATGCGAAGGGCTGGTCGCGAACGCGGAGCGTTGGGGGCATTACCCTTCGCGAATGCGACCAGGCTACCGCGAACGCGAAGCATTGGGACCTAGGAGAGGGGAATCATACTCTACGTGAACGCGGCACAAGGCTCGCGAACGCGGAGGCCGGTGGAATAAGCCTTAGCAAACGTGAAGAGTATCTCGCGAACGCGAAGTCTACTGGAGCTGCTGCATCGCGATCACGTCAGACCCCTTGCGAACGCGAAGAAAGTCTGACGCATGTGTATTAAAACAGAACCAGCACGGGATTTTTCAAAAATTTCACAACTCCTTCATTAGAACTCAACCTAGGGCGATTCTTGAAGAGGTATTTCGACACCCAATCATAGGTTTGCACTTTCTAACTTATTTTCTTCAGTTTCCATCATCATTTAATGAATTCCCAATCTTTAATCTTGTTCTTTAAGGAAAGAAATTAGGGAATTTGGGGGAATTGGGAATTTTACAAATTTGGTAATTTAGACCTCAATTTGTGGTCGGATTCCAAAACTAATTACATATTCGGGATCGGGGTGAATGGGTAAAAGGATTTTGGTCCGAACCTTGGGTTTTGACCAAGCGGGGCCCTGGGTCGATTTTCGACTTTTTGGAGGAAAATTTGGGAAAGTTAATTTATGCAATATAATTGATTCCTTTAGCAATATTTGATATTATTGAGTCATTTTTGAATAGATACGAGTGGTTTGGAAGTGAATTCCAAAGGAAAAGCTGTGATTGAGAACTAAGTGGCCTTCGAAGCAAGTGTTGTGTCTAACCCTGACTTGAGGGAATTAGGAACCTTAGATTATTTGCTAAGTGAAATTCATGTGAGCGGCATATATGTGAGGTGACGAGTACTTATGCGCCGCCAATTTACCTGTTTTCCATGTTTTTTTCCCCTTTTTGTTATATTTGTCTCTTTCCTATGCCTAATTGCTACATGTTTACACTAGTGTTGTTAAATTGACCGTCATTATCATGTTTACTGATTTTCTGTTGGTGATCGAGTATTTATTTAAAAGTTGAGATTTATATTGTGGAACCAAATGTTGAAGTAAGGTTTGTACTTGTTATTCTATCTCCCTGTTATTATTTATGCATTGCATTATGGCAAGGGAGAGTGTTAATGCACGAAGGGTGATGCCGTGCCATATTGTGAGTGTTAATGCACGAAGGGTAATGTCGTGCCATATTGTGAGTGTTAATGCACGAAGGGTGATGTCGTGCCATATTGTGAGTGTAAAACTACGAAAGGTGATGTCGTGCCATGATATGAGAGTTAATGCACGATGGGTGATGTCGTACCGTTTCTATTGATTTTATGGTGAGATTGAGAGTAAAAGCACGAAGGGTGATGTCGTGCATTTTTTCTTACTGTATTCACTATTCCTGTTGATTCATGGTATATCGACTGTTCCGGTGATCATTCTATTTAGTTCTTTATCTTGTATTCCCCTCAGTATGTTTCCCCTCCCGACATTTTCTGTTTAGTTCTTCATCTCTGTTATTTGTATATACACTGTTAAATTGTACATGTTGATTTGTAGGTGCCTTGCCTTAACCTCGTCACTACTTCGTCGAGGTTAGGCTCGATACTTACTAGTACATGGGGTCGGTTGTACTGATACTGCACTCTGTACTTTCTGTGCAGATATTGATATCGACTCGGGTTGATCGAGATTTTGCTATTGGTCCGCTGTCCGGAGACTCAAGATAGATCTGTCGGCTTTCATAGACCTTGAAGTCCCCGTCTATCTTTTCTGTTCTACTGTTTCTTTCATTCAGACAATTGTATTTCTTTCAGACTATTACTTGTAGTAAATTCTAGAATGCTCGTGAATTGTGACTCCAGATCCGGGTGGTAGTAATTAATACAGTTTTATAATATTCCGCACTTATTATATTTCATCTTAGTTAATTATTGTTATTTACTGAATGGAAATAAGAAATTGGTTTAATGAGCCTCTAGCGTTGGCTTGCCTAGCAAGTGAAATGTTAGGCGTCATCACGGTCCCGTCGGTGAAAATTTCAGGTCGTGACAAACACGTACTAGTCATAACACCTTAAGTGAAGCTACTCAAGGCCTCGAACCACCAAATGACGCGCTAGAGCTCAAAATGACCGGTCGGCTCATTACAGCTATGCAATGTCATTTCCTCAAATAACTACACATGTCATATTTGAGTTTAAGTTTTATGCATTAAACACGTGTGAAAATTGTTTGCAAATTTAATGTGGAATTAATATAGGAAAAAGGTCAAATTTATTCCTTTACTTTCAAAAATAGTTTACGTTTAACCCCCATTATACTTTGCGAACAAATATACTGTCACGACCCAAAATCCCATTGCATGCGTCGTGATGGCATTTACTCTCTAAGACTAGGTAAGACGATTACAATTTCAATTCAAGCCATTAAAAGCGAAAACAATTATAAAAAAACTCCCAAGACTGGTAATATTGAGTCACGAACTCTAACTGAATACATGCAATGATCTCAAGGATCGAATATACAATACTGTTTGAATAAGAGTTGACAGTACAATAAAATGAAAAGATTCCAAGGGATTGCGACGACAAAGCAACTCTACCTTGAATCCTTGCGATCAACACACTAACTTTGTCTGAGTCTGATATCTCCAATACCTGGCTCTGCACAAAAATGTGCAGAAGTGTAGTATGAGTACCACGGTCGGCACCCAGTAAGTATCAAGACTAACCTCGGTGGAATAGTGATGAGGTACAGTCAAGACACTCACTAGTTAAATAACTTGTGCAATATAACAGTATACAATAGTACTGAAAAATAACTAGTCATGATAGCAACAAAATTCAACCAGTGATATAAACAGCAAGTCAACAAGAACACCATAATTATTGCTCAAGCGAATAAGGAACACAACTACAAACAATTAATCAAGTCCTTTAAATATAAATCTTTCACATATAATTCTTTCAGATAAATCTCTTTTGAATATACTTCTTTCAAATAAATATCTTTTGAATATAATTCTTTCAAATAAATATCTTTCGAATAAAATTCTTTCAAATAAAATTCATTCTATGACACCTCATTTTATAATCATAAAATGCGGGTCTTAGCCCACTTTTATATTTTCGTAACACGGGTCTCAACCCACTTTCATATTTTCACGGCACCTCGTGCCCATATTTCTATCACAACTGCACGGACAACTCATGTGTCAATAACATATTCCGCCCGACAATAGCCATAGGCTCACAATTTCAACATGTATCAGACTATTATCGAATTTACTGAATTAACAAAACAAGTTGCACAAAATATAAAAGTAATCACAAGAAAATCAAAACATCACGTGTACATCACCAGCACAATAACCCCACATCATCATATAATATCCTTGACAATAACCACCCTTATCTCTCTTATAACCACCCTTATCATACCTATAATAGTCTCACTTATCCCTCCGCCCTGACAATATCAATAGCCACCCTTATTGCTCATATAGCCACCCTTATCACTCCTATAATAGCCTCCTTTATCGCTCTGTTTAATAGCCCCCCTTATTACTCCGCCCAGACAATATCCCAACACACATAACAACAGTGAAATGTCACCATTATGCCCGCATAATATCAACAGTGGGATGCCACCCTTATACGTCGTATAATTGTAACCCAAATCACATAACAATTCACACATAATATTATCGCAACAACACAACATAATCAACTCGTATTTAAATTTGCTCGTAGGCCACAACCTTTCCAAAGATACAACGAAATTAATTAATTTTACAACATATAGCCCACGGCTCAACACAATGTATATAAAATCGCAAAAACAACAACAAGGATGGAAAAGTAACTCAGCAAGAACAACGCCTTCTTTAATCCAATTTTTTGATAAATACATTAATATCTCTTTTTAAACTTATTTAATTAATTATTTGCAGATGAAAAATTCATAATGTAATTATTTTCAGGAAATGTCAACTCAATACGCACACAAAATTCACATAAAAATCAAAGTAGCAATCACACCAAATTATCATATAAAACAAATTCGACAAACAAAGAACGGGGCATGACAAATAAGGATTAATAAATGCCAGCAATTTCTAATTTAATACTTAAAAATGCGTACGACTTTAAACCAATAAAATTTGCACATATAAGCTCGAGTACGTACTCGTCACCTCGCGTAATGTCATTTAGACTTGCGTGTAAAATTTGAAATCAATCGGAGTTGTTTTGATATAAATCGGCATCGATTTCGGAATTTGAAAGTTTATTGTTTATAGGCTTGAATTTGGGTTGTGATTCATAGGATCGAGGTAGTTTTGATGTTGTTACATGTGATTTGAGGCCTCGAGTAAGTCTGTATTATGTTATGGGACTTATTGGTATATTTGAACGGGATCCCGAGTGGCTCGGGTGAGTTTCTGAGGGGTTTAGGATAATTTCTAGACCATTTTTAGTTGTTGGTTTTTGGCTACAACAGTGTGCATTGCGATCGCGGGGAATTGGTTGCGATCGCGAAGAGTAAAATGGGAAATATTGGCCTGTGAATCGCGATCGTGATCGCGTAGAGGAAGATTCTACTGCACTGACCCGACTTTGGAAGTTTATATCTTGAAATTTATAAGAAATTTGAAGATGATCCAAAAATAAAAGTTGTAGCCTTTTGTGTCTAGTTTGCAGAAACTCAAACCGTTTGGCATTTGGAGTTATGTACAGAAAGTTATGGTTGATAAACTACAGTTTGTCTGGGAAGAGTTTGGAAATCGCGAAGAAGAAATTTATGTTGCACAGGGCTAACTTTGGAAGCTTATATCTCGCAATCTATAAGGAATTGCAGAATGATCAAAACATTAAAGTGGTAGCTCTTGATGTCTAGTTTTCAGAAAGTCAAACCATTGGTAATTTAGAGTTTTGTACAAAAAATGATGACCATTATACTAGAGGCTATCTGGGAAGAGTTTGGAAATGGCTGTTGCGGAATTTGTTCATCGCGAACGCGAGGGGAGGGTCGCGAACGCTAAGAACAAGCCCTCGTGCAGCAGAATAAAGTCAAAAAATGAGACTTTATTCCATTTTTCGACGAAGAAAGCTCGGGTGAGGTAATATTTCGAGAGTTTTTTAAGGAAAATATTGGGGTAAGAATTCCTAACTCGATTTTGGTTAAACTACATGAATCTATTATTTTTTTTATCATGAAATTAGTGGGAATTGGGTTACAAATGGTAGAAACTTTCTATACCTTAAATTGAGGATTTGGAGGTCGATTGTTATCGAAATTTGATAAATGGGTATGGTTGAACTTGTATCGGAATGGGTGTTCGGATTTCGTAAAAATTCTGTCAGGTTCCGAGAGGCGAGCCCAGCGTTGACTTTCGGGTTGACTTTTTAATATTAAATTTTAAGTTGACGTTATATTATCCGTAATTATTTTCGATAAATTTTAATGAAGTTATGCAATTAATTTGGCTAGATTTGAGCCACCGGAAGTCATTTCACACAAGAAGGCTATTTTGGAATATCGTCCTAACTTCAAAAAGGTAAGTATCTCCAACTTCCGGAATCGGATTCCGACCCCGATATCGATAAATTCAACTCCTAGTCAAACTTCCAAATTTCATTTTTCAACTTTCGCCAATTTACGTCGAAACGATCTACAGACCTCCAAATCAACATCCGGTCGCGTACCTAAGTCTAAAATCATCATACGGAGCTAGCAGATTCATCAAAACTCCATTCCGAAGTCGTTTACATAAAAGTCAAACTCCGGTCAACTCTTTTCGCTTAAGCTTTAAAAACAAGAGTTGTTCTTTTAAATTGATTCTGAATCATCCGAAAACTAAACTCGACCTTGTACGCAAGTCATAGCACATATTACAAAGATGCTCGAGACCTTAAGCCACCAAACGAGACGCTAAGTGTTAAAATGACAAGTCGGGTCATTACATGTACCCTTTGTCACGATCCAATTTAGGATCATGACCGGCACTTAGGAGCAAGTGCCCTCAAGTAAGCCTTATCTGTATTTTACAGAAAATCAGATAGAATTTTTCCTATTTTAGGACTAACCAAAAATTAACCTTGTCTCAGAAATCAGCATAAAACCAACCTATGTCACCCAAAGTATCTCATAATCCCTACCAACTAATCAAACAACTATCTGCCACTATTAATCCATCAATTGTAATACAGTACTACTAAATTCATCTCCAAAATATGATAAAAAGTCTAATACTAGTCATAGTTTTAAAATAATAAAGGAATACTCATGACACAAAAAAAAAGATTATGAAGCGACTCTAAGAGTTTTAAAGAAAAGATCATAACAAATGAATAAATTCTTTGTCCACGCCAACAAGTGCGGGGATCACCAAGAACTGTCAACTCGTGTACTCTAATTAATGAAATCCTCGCGTCAACTACTATCTCTGTAAAAAAAAAAATTAGCGGGGAGTGAGTCATTAGCTCAGTGAGTAATAACACTTAGCCACAACTGATTTTAATGGGAACAAGTCAGAAAATATACCTTTATAATAATAATCAGGAACTATTATAAAAATAAAATGCTCTCTTAAAAACGGTAAATATAATCAGTCTATTCATGTGCTTCCTGTAACAGAAATTAATTTAACAAATCGGTGATAAACTCGGTAAACACTGTCTCATAGCAAATCTTTATATTTGGGAGGTTTCCAAGAAAGGATCATGTAATCTGTATCACTGTGTGGATCCCTTCGTAAAAGGAGTCAAATATAACTGTAGGTCCCTACTCGAGGGAAAACTGTAACTGTATGCTAGCTCTATCTTCCCATTAGCGAGGGCTATAAATCTAATTGGTAATTTGTAAATACAAGGTGCACCAGGTCTAATGAACCCACCGTTAGCTACGGGATCCTTCAAAGTCTCCTCCCACTTATACTTTTCTTTGTAAACAGTAAATATTCACATGAAACCATTTTCAAAATAGTATAGGGCATTTCAATTCTTATCAAATCATGTAATCCAATCTCAAGTAATAGTAAAATATTTGTAGTAACAGTGAGAACCTTTTAAATAACTGTAAACATCTCAAGTAAATTATTCAGTACTATATCAAGTAAAGGACTTGTCCCGCATGCAATTTCAAACATTCGGCAACACTTTTTATTTTCAAAATATAGTACAAACCATGCAGGTTATGAAAACATAAATTGCGATAAGATTGTTACTCACAATACTCGTGTCGAAATATCAAACTCGCCACCTCGAGCAATCCGTATGACTTCTTTCAATCTATAATCACATCACATCTACCTTGTGTTAATTGCCTTCTTTAGGCTAATTTATAACTAATTTAGAATACCCAATCCTTGAGACTTCACATCTAATTTTTTAACTCGCCAAATTATATTGACTCATGATACATGTAACTTAAACCAATACATAATATTCTAATAAAAAGTTATCAATGGTTTATTCATGGTACTGCAAAAATATTTTTTTCATAAACATGTGAATGAGTCCAAGCTCGATTAGTATCGTTGTCCGAAATATGTCTATTGGTATCTAATTTTCTATACCTTCTTCCAATGTATAAATGAGATAAAAAAAAATTATCAGAAGAAAAGAACTCAGATGAAAAGTTCTAGTATTACCCGTAAGAACCAGTACGTATTTAAAATTTCTCAAAATTTGGTTCCAGCCTATTTCTTCTTCTTCTTTGTTTCCTCCTCTGCGTTTTTTATTCTTTTCCTGCTTTAGCTTCTGTTATAGTCGTAGCAAGGCTGCGTTCCCTTTTCCCCCAAATCTTCCTTCTTTTTTTGTTTTGTTTTTGGTTTCCCCCTTTTCTCGTTTCTCTTTCCAGTGGGCTTAGCCCATTCTTCTATTGTTATATTCTTCTTTTTTTCCTTCTTAATTTAATTTTTTTTAATGACCAATGCACCCTTAGTTAAATTATGGGATATTACACCCTTGCCATTAGCAAAATAGTTAAAAATACTCGTGCATTAATCATCCCTTCCATCATGGCCAACAACATCCCACGTGGCATTAAAGAAGGGCAATAGCTATGGCGGCAACGGTATTAACTCAAATGGGTTTTTCTGAAAGTCGATACAATAGCAGCGGCGCAAATTAAATATACAATGTAGGTGGTGAGATGACATGTTACGTCGCGTCCACCTCACTTAAATTTCATGACATGTGGGATTTCTTTGGCCATGATGGAAGGAAGTTAACGGCCTAGGGGTATTTTTAAGAGAAAAATTCATTTATAATCCATCGGGCCAAACATATATCATCTGATAGCCACAAATTGACCCATACAAGTCATAGCCTAAAAACAATAACAATTGCTGGGCGGAGGTAAACGTTGACAGAATTTCGTATCAACCAAACAACTCTTAATCTCCTCCCAATTCTCAGCATTAACCACATACTTCTGCAACCAGTGCGAGTAATCTCCAAACTTGGCTTCCATATAACCTCTCCCAGACAAAGCCCTGCTCACGTTTTTATTTGTGACCAAAATAGCGAACACCGAGAAACAAAGCAACCCTACGATGAGCAAAAACAGCAAAAACAAATATATCCACAGGAAAAACGTGACTCGGCAACAAGACCCAACCAATCCGAGCACAGAAACAACCAGTAGAGAAATTCCCAGTATTAACAAAGGCTTCTGAAACACTTTTTGGCAAAGTGTAACGCTGCCATTAAAATGGAGCCAATCAGCCAAATTGAAAACCCTATGGCTACAAGTGAAACCGCTAGGGTCACACAATTAAGGAATGTGATTATCAAGTTGCTTACTCGGACCATCTTCCTTTGTTTTTTTGGATGAATGAAATTACAAAAGTTGAAAAAATAACGGATAGTCTGTATGTGTGTGTATATATATATATATATATATATATATATATATAAACGATAATAAAAGGTCAAATGCCTAGAATCTGGGAAAGTAAAACCCCAGAAATCTCTGAGGATGAAACTCGTTTTTCTCGTTGGGTAAATACTTAGAATAATAAGAACGAAATGGCTAGTAAGAAGGCGGATGAAGGAAGTCTCCAATGGAAATGTTCCAAAATTGTATCCATTATTGCGTCGAGGTTAAATGAGATGTTGTTGGGGTACATACGTGTGGTGTGTTGATAGGATTTAATACTACGTGCCTAAAAAGCTTTGGGGCTTCCCTTACTATAAACAGTAAAAAGAAAAGAGAAAACAATAAGTTTGGTCAGTCAAAAGATACGGTTTTTAACTTTTTATAAGTTGTGAATGAAAAAAAGTGTCTTTTTACTCTGATTCTGTCCTGACTTCACTTCGCTATGCATATCCTCACTGACCCGTATAACTTATACAAAAAATATACTAAATAGACTGTTACTATACAAAATATATTGTCACTATACAAAAATATACTAAATAGACTATCACTATACAAAATATATACAAAATAGATTGTCACTATACAAAATAGACTGTCACTATACAAAAACTATACAAAATAGACTGTCACTATACAAAAAATATACAAAGTAGACTGTCAATATACAAAAAAATATATAAAATAGACATTTCGGGCTACTAGATATAATATGTTTGGGCCGAAGGGCCATTTCGTGTCAATGGAAAAAAACATGGGCTATTAAAATTTTGAGGAGCTATAGATGGTAGTTTTCTCTATTTTTAACTATTTTGCTAATGGTAAGTATAACTTTAAATGCTAAGTATAACGGAAGGCAAATGTAGACTGCTTTCATTAATACTAGGGTTAATATGGCCATTATCCAATTAATATAGAGAACCTATGTGATAAGCATGAACATAGGAAGAGTCATGATTTGAAGTTTATTGAAGCTTTTAGCCCTTTATGTTAGTGGATTCTAAATTATTAATTTATACATATTAAATAAATTTCTTGTGATAAATATAAATTTAATTTGGACTAAAATTACTGAGTTTTGCGGAACTCTTAGTTTGAGTTTGGTCAAGCTCGTAGCTTGATCTCTAGCTCCGCACTTGAGCAATTGATAGTTGGGAAAAAATGATAACTGACTTGTTTTAATATGTTAAACTATAATGATTAGTTTAAAGTATCCTTACAATTAGTAGACACTTCATATATAGTTTATATATACAAGGAGTTCGGTACTATATCTATAAGGCGGCGTATAATGCATTCGTTTCTGAGCCCTGCATATTTAAATGTTAGAGGAAATTTACTTGCATATTGAAGCAAGTGGAATGATAAGCATTTTTGTATCTTCTCATGATTATTTATTCAATTTGAAATACTTAAAAAGTTACCATTGGATTATCTCATAATTACATAACCACGATCAGATAATTTTTCCAGCTAATTATTAGTGCCTTCTTGATGAACCAAACAATAGTGTAAATGATTATTCCTGTGCAACCATTTAGCTTTTCTTTTTTCTTTTTAAGCCAGTTAAGTTATTAATTGAGTCTCATTAAATCTTTTCGATTTCAAGTTAATATTATACTCTACGAAGTTATTATTACTCTTAGTTTTCCATCAATTACTATTTCAATTATTCAGCCAATGCTTTTTATTTAACACTCAATTTAATGTTATTTGCACACTTCTTTCACAATTAAGAGAATAAGAGCGTAATCAGTTTTCTCAATCAGGTCACTTTTATCGTAACTTATTTTATTTTTAAGATTTCAAATCTCATGTTTTATGGAAACTTAGGTTGGGTAATGTAACGACCCGGCCGGTCGTTTTGAGTATTACAACCTCGTTCCCCCATTTACTGCTTAATTTATGCCTTACACTTGTTATGTGACTCGCCAAGGTGATTGGTTCGGGTCCGGTGAGGTTTTGGAATGAATTGGAACACTTAGTTCCAAGGTTTAAAGCTTAAGTTAAAATAGTGACCGGATGTCGACTTATGTGTAAACGACTCCGGAATAGAGTTTTGATGATTCCAATAACTCTGAATGGTGATTTTGGACTTAGGAGTATGTCCGAAAAATTACTTGTGTCACGACCCAATTTTTCCTCCGTTGGGTACCGTGATGGAACCTAGTCTTAGGGACTATGTAAGCCTAACATTTACGGAAATAATAACCATATTAATTAACGCCGGACAAATGCAAAGTAAAAATCTCTATACAATACTTACAATCCCAAAACCAGTAGTACAAGCCATAAGCTCTATTGAATTACTAGAAAGCCTATAAATACAACTGTTTTGAAATAGAGATAAAACAGTGCAAGTGCAATTTCAGAAGGTGACTCCAAAGCCTGCGAACGCAGCAACAGGTTTACCTTGAATCTCCACAGCCAAATCTGTACCGTTAGCAAGCGGTCAACCGACTCCACATTACCTGGCTCTGCACAAAAATATGCAGGAGTATAGTATGAGTACACCACGGTCGGTACCCAGTAAGTATCAAGACTAACCTCAGTGGAGTAATGACGAGGTACAGTCAAAACACTCACTAGTCAAATAACTTGCGTCATACTAAAATAATCAAAAACAAATAGTAGTGATAGCAACAATAATCAACTAGTGATATAAACAGTAAGTCAACAAGAATACTATAATTATTACTCCGACGAATAAGAAAAACACAAGTACAACGAATTAAACAAGTTTTTCACATATAATTTCTTCAAATAAATACCTACCAAATATATTTCTTCAAATAAGTATCCTTCAATATAAAACTCTTTCAAATAAATATCTTTAAAATATAATTCTTTAATTTAAAAGTCACCCTGTGACACCTCATTTCATAATTATAAAATACGGGTCTCAACCCACCTTCATATTTCTACGGCACCTCATGTCCATATTTCTATCAGAACTGTACGGACTACTCACGTGCCAATAATAACAATGTATATAAGATCCACACAATAAATTTATTTCCGATAAAGTAAGTTTTAAGTTTTTAAATCAAGTAAGAAAATCAACAAAAAAATGAATTTATTTTAGAAATAATTTGGGTGAAGAAAATAACATTTCAATTAAAATGAAGTACCCGATAGTTGCTGATTTGGATGTAAAACTTATAAGAATTAAAGCATACATCAATTTCTTTTATTCAAAACAACTTAACCCTGAAAACTAATAAAGACTAGAACCACAAATCCTCAGAGTCTCGTACAAGAGCCAAAGCCAATACATTACAACAAGGGATACAAACATATAATAAAATCAAATAATACATCATAGAAGAACACAACAATTTACCTATCACGGAAATACAAAATAACCGAAGACAAGTGCAACCATAGAGAATATCAACAAAGGCACTCCCGAGATACCGTCTCGTAGTCCCAAAAGTAAATATGCAATAACAACAATGCCCCCAGTCCATCACAAGTCATCACAATTCAATCCCCGACATAGCCCACCCTGTCTCGCCACGTGCGCAATAATAAAGTAAATTGCCCCCTTGTCTCGCCGCACGCGCATAATAATATTCTCACCTTGTCTCGCCACATGCGCAAATAATACATCATAGAAGAACACAACAATTTACCTATCACGGAAATACAAAATAACCGAAGACAAGTGCAACCATAGAGAATGTCAATAAAGGCACTCCCGAGATACCGTCTCGTAGTCCCAAAAGTAAATATGCAACAACAATAATGCCCCCAGGCCATCACAAGTCATCACAATTTAATCCCCGACATAGCCCACCCTATCTCGCCACGTGCGCAATAATAAAGTAAATTGCCCCCCTTGTCTCGCCGCACGCGCATAATAATATTTCCACCTTGTCTCGCCACATGCTCTCTCTCTCTCTCTCTCTCTCTCTCTCTCTCTCTCTCTCTCTCTCTCTCTCTCTCTCTCTCTCTCTCTCTCTCTCACACACACACACACACACACACACACACACACACACACACACACACACACACATATATATATATATAGCCTTGTCATGCCACATGTGAATAAATCAATAGTAAAAATAGCACGGCAGAAACCTCGGACAAACACCCGAACATAACTCCCACAATATAACGTGTTAATATCACATCTCATAAATTGCACCTCAAGTGCTCAAATATTACAACATATCACAGATTGCACATCAAATGCTCAATTATTACAACTTATCACAGATTGCATATCAAGTGCTCAAATATTACAACTTATCACAAATTGCACATCAAGTGCTCAAATATTACAAATTATCACAGATTGCACATCAAGTGCACAAATATCAAAACTTGCCAAAAATAATCAACAACATCTTATCTTCCACAATAAGGAGCTCATGGCTCGACCATAATGTGCACAAAATCTTAACAAAATATCCGGAAGTGAACAACTCAAAAAAATAATATTTCACATAAAAATCAATGTGGCAATCACACCAGATCATCATGTAAAAATAATTTCAACAAACAAGGATCTAGCAGTGACAAATAGAGGATTTAATAAGTGCCAATAAATTTCCAATTTAATACATAAGAGCGTCTAAGAATTTTTTGTAACGACCCGACTTGTCGTTTTAAGAATTAACGCCCCGTTCAACGACTTAAGGTCCCGGACAACTTCATAATATATATTATGACCCGCGAGTGTGGTCGAGTTTGATTTTCGAAAAATCTAGAATTTAATTGAAAGAGAAATTCTCATTTTGAAGCTTAAATGGAAAGAGTTGACCAAAGAGTTGACTTTTGAGCAAACGACCTCGGAATAGAATTTTGATGATGTCAATAGCTTCGTTTGGTGATTTTGGACTTAGGCGCGTGTTCGAATTTGGATTTGGAAGTCCGTAGGACAATTCGACGCATTTTGGCGAAAGTTGAAAAATAGACGATTTTCGGAAAGTTTGATCGAAGGTTGAATTTTTGATAACGAGGTCGGAATCCAATTCTGAAAATTGGAATAGGTCCGTTATGTCACTTATGACTTGTGTGCAAAATTTGAGGTCAATCGGACTTGATTCGATAGGTTTCAGTATCGAATGTTGAAGTTGGAAATTTCATAATAGACTAAGTTTCAAGTGAGTTCGCACAAGACCTAACTTCAAACGAGCATACCTCTCTTGCTATGAAGATTTATTTAGTGTATTACCTATCAAAAGAAATGTCTATGTGTCTAGTTTCCAACGCTTTAAACCGTTCGTCATTCGGACATTCCTACAAGAAGTTATGACCAACTTACCAAATGCTGAAAAAAATGCAATTCTGCGACCAATTATGCGATAGCAAAACAGTTATGCGATCGCAAAACTGCTTCTGCGACCGCAAACTGGTCGCAAAATGGACCAAAAGATCCCAGTTCTGGGCACCGATTTTGCGATCAGTTTTGCGGCCCGCATACCCATTCTGCGGTCCATTATGCGACCGCAGACCTGCTTTCGGAGGGTTAAGCTTTCTATTTTCATAACCCGACCCCATTTTGATAAATAGGCTTTGGGGCTTATTTTGGGGTATTTTTCTGAGGGTTTTAGAGAGAGATAAGAGCATTTTAGAGAGATAAGGAGGGAACCTAACATTTTAATCATCCAATCTTCAAGAATCAAGGAAGCTAATCACAAGATCTTCATCAAAGAGGTAAGATTCAACCCCTAGTCTTCAATTTCGAGTTTGGGGTAAAAGATTGGTGATTGGGAGTATGATTATTGGGTGTAAGAGTATTATGTATATATGATTGTACAAATAAGATTTGTAGGAAGATTGTTGAGATCAAATAAGTAAAGATTGGGTTGTGGAATGAAAGAAATCTTGTAGAAGAACCTTGTAACCAAATTTGCACACCTAGTGTTTGATAAAATGCTCAAATGAGCTGAAACCATGAAAATCTTCTTAATTATGGTTCACTTTTGTTATGCTTCTAAATAGATTGAAGTTGCTAGAATTTTCGGAACCTCGTAGTAATGTAAGGAAGGCTCAAGAAAGATTGGAGTCGTCCGGAGGTCAATTCAAGCAAGAAGGCGATTTTGGAATATCGGCCTAACTTCAAAAAAAGTAAGTGTCTTGCTTAACCTCGAGTGGGGGAATTTTTCCTTAGGTATTGAGTTTTATGTACAAATTGTGTAATTAAAAATCATGTGCGCGAGATGACGAGTACGTACTTGGTTTATATGTGTGAATTTCATTGATTAAAAATCCTTAGATTCCCTTATGTATTAAATTGAAAATTATTGGCACTTATTAAATCCTCTATTTGTCATGCCTAGATCCTTGTTTGTTGAAATTATTTCTATATGATGATTTGGTATGATTTTCACCTTGAATTTATGTGAAATATATTTTGTTAAGATTTTGTACACATTATGGTCAAGCCATGGGCTCCTTATTGTGAAAAATGATGTATTGTTGATTTTTGTGGCAAGTTGTGATATGTGAGCACTTGATGTGCAGTTGTTGAAATCATATTTACTTTGGGACTACGAAACGATATTCTAGGAGATCCCCCTGCCCTGCATATTTACTTTGGGACTACGGAACGGTATTCCGGGAGATTCCCCTGCACATTTACTTTGGGACTACGGAACGGTATTCCGGGAGATTCCCCTGCATATTTACTTTTGGGACTACGAGGCGGTACCTCGGGAGATTCTCCCTGTCTTGCATACTTACTTTTGGGACTACGAGGCAGTACTTCGGGAGTGCCCTTTTGTTGATATTTTCTATGGATGCACTTGCCTTGGGTTATTTTGTTTTTCCGTAATTTGTAAATTCTTATGTTTTTCGTGATGTATTATTTGACTTAATATTATGTGTTTTGTATTTCTTGATGTATTGTGTTGACCTTGACTTTTTCGTACAAGACTTTGAGGATTTGTATTTTTTATTTGTACTTGTTTTTGATGATTGAGTTGTTTTAAATAAAAGAAAATTTTCTAGTATGTTTAATTTAATAAATTCTATATCCAAATCAGTAGTTTAGCTGATGCTTTATTTTAATGAAAATGTCATTTTTCCTCACTCAAACGATTTCTAAAATAAACTTATCTTTTTATTGATTTCTTACTTGAATTAAAGATTTTTAACCTTACTTTATTGAAAATAAATTGATCATGCGGATCTTATATACATTGATATTTTGGTACGTGAGTTGTCCGTACAGTTATGAAAATAATATGGGCATGAGGTACGGGAGAAAAATATGATGATTTTATTATTCGCATGTGAGTTGTCGGTGTGATGGTGATAGAAATATGGGCACGAGGTGCCGTGGAAAATATGAAAGTGGGTTGAGACCCGTAATTTTTATGATTGTGAAATGAGGTGTCACATGGTGACTTTTACTTGAAAATATATTTATTGAAAAGAATTATATTTGAAAGATAATTATTCAAAAAAAGTATATTCGAAAGATATTTATCTTAAATAATAATATGTGAAGGATTTATATTTGAAGGATTTGACTTGTTGATTGTACTTGTGTTCCTTATTCGCCTGAGTAATAATTATGATGTTCTTATTGCCTTGTTGTTATATCACTGGTTGAGTTTGTTGTTATCATTGCTAGTTGTTTTCCAGTACCATTGTATACTGCTATATTGTACAGGTTATTTGACTAGTGAGTGTTTTGACTGTACCTCGTCTCTACTCCACTGAGATTAGTCTTGATACTTACTGGGTACCGACCGTGGTGTACTCATACTACACTTCTGCACATTTTTGTGCAGAGCCAGGTATTGGAGGTATCAGACCTGGATAGAGTTAGAGTGTGATTGCAAGGATTCAAGTAGAGCTGCTTGGTCGCCGCAGTCCCTTGGAGTCAGTTCCTTTCATTGTACTGTTAATTTTTAATCAAACAGGATTGAGTATTCGATCATTGAGATCATTTCATGTATTATGTTAGAGTTCGCGACTCAGTACTACCAGTCTTGGGAGGTTGTTATAATTATTTTCGTTGTTGGTTTCGTTTATAAAAAAAATGGCTTCGAAATGTAATGGAAATCGGCTTACCTAGTCTTAGAGACTAGGTTCCATCACGACGCTTGTGGTGGGATTTTGGGTCGTGACATTTTTAATCAATGAAATTTGCACATATAAACCAAGTACGTACTCGTCACCTCGCGTACATGGTTTTCAATTACACAAATCACACATAAGACTCAATGCCTAAGGAAAAAAATTCCCCCACTCGAGGTTAGGCAAGATACTTACCTCTAACCGTAAAATTGTTTACTCTGTTGTGCCTTTGCAATGCGAATTGGCCTCCAAAATCCTTGTATCTAGTCACAATTAATTCGATACAGTCAACAAAATTTATATAATCAATTCCATAAGAAAATACTACATTTTTCAATAAAAATTCGAAATTAACCCAAAAATTGCATGCGGGGCCCACACCTCGGAATCTGGTGAAAGTTACGAAATACGAACATCCATTCACTCACGAGTCTAACCATACTAAAATCACTAAATTCTGATACCATTTCATCCCTCAAATCGTGATTTTTCATTTTGAAAATTTTCTTCAAAAATCACCCTTTTCCTCAATTCAAAACACAAATTAAATGATAAAAATAAAGATAGAATCATGGTAATAAATAAATTCTAGGTGAAGAACACTTACCCAATCGATTTGCTTGAAAAACCCACAAGAAATCGCTCAAAACCGAGCTCTATAAGTCAAAATGTGATAAAAATGGCCTAACCCTCGATTTGAAAATCTTATATTCTGCCCAGGCCTGAAAGCATCGCGAACGCGGAGAATGGGAAGCATTCACGAAGAAGAAGAAAAAAAGCTGCCCAGTTATTCTTCGCGAACGCGAAGACACGTTCGCGAACGCGGAGAGGAAAAATCCGATGGCCCAACGACTGCTCTTCGCGAACGCGTGAAGTAGTATACGAACGCGAAGAGTGGAATGGCATAGCTACGCGAACACGTAAGCGACACGCGAACGCGAAGAGAAAAATGATCACCAGTGTCAGGGCCTGGTTTGCACTTCGCGAACGCGAGATAGGGAATGCGAATACGAAGAAGGGGGTGGCAGAACTTCGCGAATGTGAGAGGGTGACTGCGAATGCGAAGAGGAAATATTTCATCCACCAAAATAACACTACGCGAACGTGATGAAGGAAACTAGATGACAGATAACAACAGTTCAAAATAAGAGAAAATGACCCGTAGCCCATCCGAAACTAACGGGACCCCGTTTAAACTTACTAACAAGTTTCATAACCTAACACGGATTCACTCGAGGTCTCAAATCACATCAAACAATGCCGAAAATACAAATCGCACCACGAATCGAACTTATAAACTTCCAAAACTTCCAACCTCTAAAAAAACGTGGCGAAACCTATCAAACCCACCCGGAATGACGTCAAATTTTGCAAGCAAGTCCCAAATAACATAACGGAGCTGTTCCAACTCTCGGAATCGCATTCCGACCCCAATATCAAAAAGGCCACTTATAGTCAAAATCTCCAAAAATTTGACTTTCGCCATTTCAAGCCTAAATCAGCTACAGACCTCAAATTCACAATCCGTATACGTTCCTAAGTTCAAAATCACCCAACAGAGCTAACGGAACCGACGGAACTCCATTCCGGAGTCGTATTCACATAGTTCTGACTACAGTCAAAATCCTAAGACTTAAGCTTCCGTTTTAGGGACTAAGTGTCCCAAATCACTCCGAATCACCCGGTAGTTGAATTCAACCACGCACGTAAGTCAATACACATAATACAAAGTTGTTCAGACCCTTATGCTGCCAGACGGGGCTTAAATTCTTAAAACGACAAGTCGGATCGTTACATTCTCCCCCTCTTAAACATACGTTCGTCCTCGAACGTGCCAAGAATTATTCTGATGACATTAAATTACTGAGTGCATTATTTCGCACATACTTGCGGGTGATTCTACGTCACCAAAAATTTAACAGGGGTCCGAAAACATCATCTCAGTGGAGATTATTTCTTTTACCCATATTTATAAACCTTAAAACCAATTTCTTACACTCCAAACATTTCCAAAAGGCCTGATTTTTACATCAACGCACGGTATTAGTCTCAACTGGTTATAGAAACTCGTACCTACACACACATCAACTTTCTTGATAGTGTTACATTCTCCCACATGAAGCACATCATATGTATGCTCATCACCACATCTTTGGTCTTAAAAATTGTTCATAATTAATTCCAGCATCATCAATTAACCTCATATTAACCAAAATCTCGTTTCGAATTTTCACAACACTGACAACAGAATGTGAGGCATGAATACCTCATAATTATTTATTCGAATTAACGAGTCACATTTAACGCCACCTGGGCACCCACCATATAGGCTAAAACTCAATGTCTACAACATAATTATGGCTAGATAAGCACAGAAAAAAAATATACAAGGATTAACAAATAAGCCTAACAGGCATGACTCCCTATTAATACTATAGTACAAATTAAATTTCACAAAATTTAAACTCATAAAATTTTCACCACATAGACCTCGTCCTTATATAACTTCTACTTCGGCTTGTAGCCCAGTTTAAATATTCATCTCATATAAAAATGCGAGGATCTCTTCCTCAACTCTGAATCACAAGTATTTTGCACATTGTGCCAACTGATATTTTCAAATTCCTTTCTTTCTTCTTTTCAATAAATTCCATAAATAATTTTTTTTCACAACACATAATGAACCCTCATACCAATAGGGCATATAATGCATAAAAATTGAGATCAATTATTCTGAAATCACATCAAAACCCACTGTAGTGAGTCATAAAAGTCATTTTTGGACTTATAGCCCTCAGTAGTGTACAAATAAAAATGATAGACACGGGCTAACATCTTGAAATCTCCCAACAGGGATAAACATATAAGTGGGTCACAAAATTACAAAGCTCACTCATAAGCGGGGCATAATAGAAGGACTCGCCTCAATATTCATAACCGAATAAAATTAAGGAAAAATATCCTTTTATAAAAAATCGGGATGTACCTATAACGACACCATCTGGTGTAGTGGCCTCAGCCACAACGGGCTGGGCCTCCACCTCTAGGGCGCCCTCTACCCGCCTGTCCTGCACCTCTAACTGGTTGTGCACGTGGAATATTAACTGGAATAAAGCATGTAGCCTGAGCGTTTTGATGAAGTTTGCCTCTCCCAAATATAGGACAATCTCTCATGATGTGCCTAGTATCACCATACTCATAACAACCTATCTGAGGTCGCGGTTGCTCATGCTGAGTCTGTGCCGGATAACTGAAATAACCACTTTAATAATCTTGTGCCGGTGGTGAGCTAAAAGTATTAACTAGAGCACTACGAGTACTGTGAATTGCGGACTAGCCTGACCGACTACCCGAACCTCCGCCATGATAAGTCATAACTGCAGAGTAGAATTTAATAAATCCTCCAGAGTTCCGAGACCTTTTGGCCTCCTTAGACTCCTCCTCCTCATTTTGAACATGTTCTAATATCCTAACAGTCTCTACTACTTGCTGAAATGGAATGTCAGTCTGCAACTCTCGAGCCACACATATTTTAAAATCATAATCGAGCCCCTCAATGAATCTATGGGCTCGCTCTCAAACTGTAGGAACCAAGATAGGGTCAGATGTCAGTGACCGATTACGAGGTGAGGTTCTCTGAGTTATCTCGCCGTGCACTTATGATACTCCCTACTGAGGCGGAGAGAGTGCGAAGGTTTGTTGTGGGTTTACATACTAGCATTCAGGCCATTATGGCTCGAGAGGTTGAGATGGGTACTTCGTATGAGATAGTCATGGAGATAGCTCGGAGGATTGAGGGTGTGCATCAGCGTTGCCGAGAGCAAGTTAAGAGAGATAAGCGGTTTAGATATTCTGGAGAGTTCAGAGGTGCTCCGTCTGGGGGAAGAGGTCAGTTCGTGAGAGGGCAGTCCAGCAGACCCCCCATATCCAGCACCACTGCCTCCTCGGGGTGCTCCACTGTGACCTTATTTCAGTGCTATACCAGAGAGTTCTTATCGCCCACCAGCTATTCAGGGTTCTTCCAGTGGGTATTCGGGTCACCAGGGCTAGATTCTTAGTCAACAGCCCATTGCACCGAAGAGTTGTTACGAGTGCGGGGATCCTAGTCACATGCGGAGATTCTTCCCCAGGCTTCGGGGTAGACCGATGTAGCAGGGTCAGCAACTTATGATTATCGCACCAGTTGCTCCACTAGTCGTCCGACCATCAAGAGATGGAGGACGCGTGGGTAGGGGCCGTCCTAGAGGTGGAAGTCAGCCAGGCAGAGGCCAGCCAGTTGGCGCTCCAGCTCGGTTCTATGCTTTTCCGGCCAGACCAGATGTAGAGGCCTCAGATGCCGTGATTACAGGTATTATTTCTGTTTGCGGCAAATATGCCTCCGTATTATTTGATCCAGGGTCTACATATTCCTATGTGTCGTCTCTATTTACTCATTTCCTGGGTGTTTCTCGTGAGTCCTTGAGTACTCTTGTGGGCGATTCTATTGTTGTGAATCGGATCTACCGGTCCTGTATTATCACATTCTATGGTTATGAAACTAGAGCAGATCTCCTATTGCTTAAGATGACCGGCTTTGAAATCATCCTGGGCATGGACTGGTTATCTCCATATCATGCCATCCTAGATTGCCATGCCAAGACTGTTACCTTGGCTATTCCAGAATTTCCTAGGTTGGAATGGAAGGGTTCGTCTGTTAATGCATCGAATCGGGTTATTTCATTTATGAAGGCTCAACACATGGTTGAGAAGGGTTTTTTAGCTTATCTAGCCTATGTTTGGGATACTACTGCAGAGACTCCGACTATTGATTCAGTTCATGTAGTTCGGGAGTTCTCCGATGTATTTCCTTCAGATCTTCCAGGCATGCCACCTGATCGTGATATTGATTTCTGTATTGATTTGGCTCCGGATACCCAACCTATATCTATCCCACCGTATTGCATGGCTCCGAAAGAATTGAAAGAACGGCTTGAGGAATTACTAGCCAAAGGGTTCATCAGACCGAGTGTATCGCCTTGGGGTGAACCGGTATTATTTGTAAAGAAGAAAGATGGAACGATGCGAATGTGTATTGATTATCGTCAATTGAACAAAGTCACTATTAAGAACAAGTATCCGTTGCCGCGTATTGATGATCTTTTTGACCAATTGCAGGGTTCCAGGTTGTTCTCTAAGATCGACTTGAGGTCGGGGTACCATCAGTTAAAGATTCGGAATTCGAATGTTCCGAAGACTACATTTCGGACTAGATATGGTCATTATGAGTTTCTGGTGGTGTCCTTCGGTTTAACTAACGCCCCGGCAGTGTTTATGGATTTGATGAACAGGGTATTCAGAACATATATTGATTCATTTGTCATTGTCTTCATTTATGATATTTTGATTTACTCGCGCAACAAGGAAGAGCACGAGCAGCATATGAAAGTGATGCTTCAGACGTTGCGGGAACAAAAGCTATACGCTAAGTTCTCCAAATATTAGTTCTGGCTGGAGTCTGTAGCATTTTCGGGGCATATTGTATCGGGCGGGGGCATTAAAGTTGATCCCAAAAAGATTGAGGCAGTTCAGAATTGGCATCGTCCCATTTCGAAGACTGAGATCAGGAATTTTCTGGGTTTAGTAGGTTATTATCGTCGATTCGTGAAGGGTTTTTCATCTATTGCAACGCCTTTGACCAAATTAACCCAGAAGGGTGCTCCGTTCCGATGGTCCGATGATTGTGAGGTGAGCTTTCAGAAGCTCAAGACAGCATTAACTACAGCACCAGTGTTAGTGTTGCCTTCCGATTTGAGGATGTATACAATGTATTGTGACGCTTCACGCGTTGGCTTGGGTTATGTATTGATACAGAAAGGGCGAGTTATTGCATATGATTTACGTCAACTGAAACCCCATGAGAAGAATGATCCAGTGCATGATTTGGAGTTAGCTGCGATTGTTCACGCTCTTAAGATTTGGAGGCATTATCTTTATGGGGTGTCTTGTGAGGTTTACACTGATCATCGCAGTTTGCAGCATTTGTTCAAGCAGTGGGATCTAAATTTGAGACAGCGCAGATGGCTTCAGTTACTAAAAGATTATGATATTACTATCCTATATCATCCAGGCAAAGCAAATGTGGTTGCAGATGCCTTGAGTAGAAAGGCGGAGAGTATGGGTAGTTCATTTCAGCAGAGAAGAGGCCATTAGCTTTGGATATTCAGTCCTTGGCTAACAGACTTATGAGGCTGGACATTTCAGAGCCCAGCCGAGTTCTTGCATGTGTTGTGGCCCAGTCTTCACTACTTGAGCAGATCAAGACTCGCCAGTATGATGATCCACACTTAATGGTTCTTCGAGAAACGGTACTACGGGGTGGTGCCAAGGAAGTTACTATTGGAGCGGATGGAGTTCTGTGACTCCAGGATCGTCTATGTGTTCCTAATGTGGATGGACTGAAGAAAAAGATCCTAGAGGAGGCACATAGTTCTTGGTATTTTATTCATTGAGGCACAACAAAGATGTATCGTGACTTGAGGTAGCATTATTGGTGGCGACGAATAAAAAAGGACATAGTTGAGTATGTAGCTAGGTGTCTAAATTGCCAGTAAGTTAAATATGAGCACCAGAGGCCAGGTGACCTACTTCAGCAGATGATTATACCAGAATGGAAATGGGAACGCATTACTATGGACTTTGTAGTTGGGTTGTCGCGGACCTTGCGGAAGTTTGATGTAGTTTGGGTGATTGTTGACAGGATGACCAAGTCGGCACACTTTATTCCTGTTGTGACTACGCATAATTCAGAGAGGTTGGCCCAGATATATATCCAGGAGATAGTTCGGTTGCACGGTATGCCAATTTCTATCATATCAGATAGAGGCCCTCAGTTTACTTCACATTTCTGGAGAGCAGTACAGAGTGAATTAGGGACCTGTGTAGAGCTCAGCACAACCTTTCATCCGCAGACCGACGGGCAGTCAGAGCGGACAATTCAGATTTTGGAGGATATGCTCGGGGCATGTGTGATTGACTTTGGAGATCAGTGGGATCGTTTCTTGCCTTTGGCCGAGTTTGCTTATAATAACAATTACCAATCTAGCATCGAGATGGCTCCATTTGAGGCTTTATATGGTCGGCGATGTCGTTCGCCCATCGGATGGTTTGAGCCCGGCGAGGCGAAGTTATATGGTACTGATTTGGTGAAGGATTCCTTGGAAAAGGTAAAGTTGGTTCAGGAGCGACTTCGTACAGCACAATCCAGACATAAGAGTTACGCAGATCAGAAAGCGCGTGACTTATCTTTTATGGTAGGTGAAAAAGTCCTCTTGAAAGTTTCGCCGATGAAGGGAATCATGAGATTTGGGAAAAGGGGGAAGTTGAGCCTAAGGTTTATAGGCCCATTTGAGGTGTTGAGATGAGTTAGGGAGGTTGCTTACGAGCTTGCTTTGCCTCCCAGTATATCAGGAGTTCATCCAGTTTTCCATGCATCTATGCTCCGAAAGTATCATGCCAACCTATCACATGTGTTAGACTTCATCACAGTTCAGCTAGATAATAGCTTGGGTTATGAAGAAGAGCCAGTTGCCATTGTTGGTAAACAGGTTCGCCAGTTATTGTCCAAGAGGATTTATGCAGTAAAAGTCCAGTGAAGGGACCAACCAATCGAGGAAGAGACTTGGGAGGCCGAGGAAAATATGTGGAGCAGATATCCACACTTATTTACCACTCCAGGTACAATTCTAAACCCGTTCGAGGACGAACGTTTGTTTAAGAGGTGGAGAATGTAATGACCCAACTAGTCATTTTGACTTTTAGAACCCCGTTCCCCTAAATAAAACTTTTCGTATGTGCTTTTATTAATTTATCACTTGCGGGGATGGTTGGTTCAGAATTTGGAAGTGATCGGGTTGAAATCGGAACAATTGGTTCCTTAGTTTGGCTTTAAAAGACCAAATTTGACTTCGGTCAACATTTTGAGAAAACAACCCCGAAATCGGGATTTGACGATTCCAATAGGTTCGTATGATGATTTCGGACTTGAGCGTATGTTCGAATCGGGTTTTTAAAAACCCAGGAGTATTTTAGCGCTTAATAGTGAAAATCAACTATTTGAAGGTTTAAAGTTCTTTAAAATTTGGTTTGGAGTAAGTTTTGGAGTAATCGAGGTCCGTTTGAAATTCCGAGTTTGGGAATAGTTCCGTATGGTGATTTAAGATTTGCACGCAAATTTTTGTGTCATTTCGAGTAGTATAAGTATGTTTCAACGCGTTCGGAGTAAGTTTAAAGAATTTCAAATTTCTAAGTTGAATCAATTTGGTTTGAGGTATGATTCTTAGTTTTGATGTTGTTTTACGAGTTTCGAGAGTTCAAGCGAGTCCATTTTATGATTTCAAACTTGTTGGTATGTTGGGGCAGGGCCCCGGGGGCCCCGACCGTTAATCAGATGAGGCTCGGAGTAAGTTAGAAATTGAGAGCCAAAGCTGAAGCTCCCCAGTTCTGTCAGAACTGCAGACGCGGAAAAAGAGCCGCACCTGGGAAGGCGCAGGTGCGAAGGAGAGAAGCGCAGGTGCGGAGAAGGCGCAGGTGAGACATAGAAGTCGCAGATGCGAGCCGCTGACCGCAGAAGCGAAGGGCCAGCTTAGGGGGAAAAACCGCATCTGCGATACCTTTTCTGCAGATATGGAGCCGCAAAAGAGGGTAGCTAGCCGCAGATGCGAAAAAACCTGCTTGGGCAGAACCTTAAAAATGGACAAGGCCCAGTTCATTTTAGTCCGTGTTTCTTCCATGTTTGGGCGATTTCAGAGCTTTTTGAGAGGGGATTTCAACTAGCAATTGGAAGGTAATTTAATTCTACACACCTTGAGTTAAATACATAGATTATGGGTAGATTATAACTAGTAAATCTTAGAAATCAAGGGTTTAGATGAAAAACCTAAATTTTTATAAAAATGAGATTTTAACCACGAAAATGATTATGGAATTGGATAAAAATTATATATTTGAGTTCTTGAGATTATGGGTAACGTTTTTCTCCGAAAATTTTCGGAATCCAGGCACGTGGGCCCGGGGTGAATTTTAAAAATTTTACCATTTTGGATAGGGTAATTTATTTAATAGATGAATTTCGAATTATTGAGCATGCATTAATTATTTTATATAACTTTTGGATAGTTTCGGATTTTTCGGCATCGAATTGAGGTTTTACGTGACATTTGATCGGAAAAATGGACTTTGAGACAAGGTAAGTCTCCTGTCTAATCTTGTGAGGGGGAATTTACCCAATAGGTGATTTAAATTAATAATTGTTGCTAAATGTGGGGGTTACGTACGCACGAGGTGACGAGAGTACGTATGTAGCTACTATTTATGCTAAAGTCCGGATAGTTTAGAACTCAAAAATCATGAATTATGTGTGTAAATTGTATTCTTCATTTAATTAAATTATTTGTAATACATTGTGAATTGTTAGGGAAAGATAGTAAAAGATGAAAACCTCATACACTAAATTTTCTATTTAAATTAATTAATTATTAAAAAAAATTGTGCATCCTCTCGTATTTATCTTATAATAAATACACTCTCATTCCGGAGGTACATAAAAAATGTCCTCCTTTCTTGTGGAGCGGGCCGAACGCCTCGGCAGTATAGATGCATCTATGGATCAGTCCCTCGACAGTGTACACAACACTCTGGATCGGGCCATACGACCTCGGCAGAAATCGTGGCTAATAATAATAATAATTACACAATACCTTGATATTTTAATTGCAGTTTGTGAATTTAATTAATAGATTGGGAATTGTTGCATTTAAAGAAATTTAATTATTTCTGTTGGTTAAATAAAATTATTGTTAACTCTTTGAATCATGTTGATTGAAATATTCTATTTTTTAAATTTATTATTATTAACCTTTAGTGAGTGTTAAAGTCGACCATCTCGTATCTACCTCTTCGAGATTAGGCTTGATACTTACTGGGTACACGTTGTTTACGTACTCATTCTACACTTGCTGCACTTTTTGTGCAGGACCTGATACAGGTGCTATAGTTGGACCTATCGGCGTGCACCCACGATATCCAGAGGCATAGTGGTGAGCTGCCTTTCTGAGCCATTCCGCAGCAATCAGTGCCTCTTCCTGAATTTTATTCTATCTATTTTATTTCAGACAGTATTTGAATTTTTGTATAATCTACTAGATGCTCATACACTTGTGACACCAGGTCTTGGCACACACACTAGTAGAATTTTTAGATTTAATTACTTTCTTAGTTATTTTAAATTTACCAGATCTTTTCACATTGTCTTGATTATTGCAAGTAAGAAGAGTTTAATTATTCGGTTAATTTATAAAAGGATTGAATACGTGTTTAAATTACTAGTTGGCTTGCCTAGCTGTAGTGTTGGGAGTCATCACGACCTATAGGTGAAATTGGGTCGTGACACATATACATATAAATTAAAATAATACTAAAAATGAATTCTTTCCCACAAGAAACTTAGACTGGGATATATGAGATACTTATTAATTACATTTCTTAATTTATCAATTTTCAGTTTACACATAATGAAAGTTCATAATCGATTGACATTGTTACATAATGTCCTTGTCAATTTATACGCTCTTTGATAAAGCAAATTTTTAATCCCTTTATCCTTTGTATGTTAGAATCCCAATAAATGTATATCACAATAATAATGTGTGTATCACAATTTTATTTTCCTTCTTTGTGTATATTAAAATATATATTAAAATTTTATTTTTTTTATTTATATATCTAAACTATGAAATTATAAAATTAGTTAATATTTATTATTTTCTCTATATCAATGTATATTACAACAAAATAATTATATTTTTGTATATCCAAGTGTATAACACATCAAATAATATGTATACCAAAATATATATCACAAGTTTATTTTCTTTCTTTGTGTATATCAAAATATATATATGATATACATTTATTAGTTATCTAGTGCCAATATCTATAGCTATAATTTTTTTTCTGCTAATTATGTGGATGCATTGTCACACCATGCCAAAATCCCTTTATTAAAAATGTGTTGTGTACTTCCAATCTGTTGTGGGGCCCAAACTTGTATTCATTTTGGCCCATCTTTGGAAATCAAATGGATCTAAAGGAAAAAATTCAATGTAATAGAATCAAGGGAGCTTTGTGGGATAATTCACTATAATTCTCACTTCAATGCTGTAACGACCCGGCCGGTCGTTTCTAGAGTTATAGCCATGCTTTCTCTATTTCTGCTTCTTCTGTGTTCTTGAGTTATATTATGATATATCGGGTTAGTTGGTTCGGGTCCGGAGTGGTTTCAGTGTGAATTGAGACACTTAAGTTGGAAAAGTCAACTGGATGTTGACTTATATGTAAATGATCTCATATTTGGATTTTGATGATTCTGTTAGCTCCATTAGGTGATTTTTGATTTGAAGGTCTGTAGTGGAATTAGGCTTGAATTGGCGAAAGTTGGAAATTTGGTGATTTTGGTCGGCAGTGAAAAATTTGATATCGGGGTTGGAATCGATTTCCGGAAGTTGGAGTAGGTTCGTAGTGTCACTTGTAACGTGTGTGTAAAATTTGAGGTCATTCGGACGTGGTTTGGTAGGTTTTGGCGTCGTTTGCGGAATTTGGAAGTTTGGAAGTTCTTAGGCTTGAATCTGAGAGTAATTTGGTATTTTGATGTTGTTTTGAGTGGTTCGAAGGTTCGACTAAGTTCGTATGGGGTTATATGACTTGTTGGCATGTTTGGGTGAGGCTCCGAGGGCCTCAGGTGTGTTTCGGGTAGTTAACGGATCAAGTTTGAAGTTTGGAGAGTTGTTGAAGTTGGCATGTTGCTGGTGTAATCGCACCTGCGAGGGAATTTGTCGCAGGTGTGATGAAGCAGGTGCGACGCCGCAGGTGCGGTGGGACGGACGCAGGTGCCGGAGTGTGTTGGACCGGGAAAAACCGCAGGTGCTAGTGGGTGTGCACATCTGCGAGCCCGCAGAAGCGGAAGAGAGGAGGTCAAGCAGTGGCTGCAGGTGCGAGGTCTTTTCCGCACCTGCGAGGTCGCAGAAGCGGATATTGAGCACAGGTGCGAAGTTGGGGACTTAAGTGATTTTCTGCAGATGCGGAGGTTATTGCGCAAAAGCGAGACCGCAAGTGCAAAAAGTCTGGGCAGAACCTATAAATAGAGGACTTCGCGATTTGTTGCTCATTTCCACCATTTTCAAGTCGGACCTTGGAACTTTTGGAGTGATTTTGAAGGGGATTCAAGGGTTTTTCAGTGAGGTAAGTTGCTTGAGTTCTAATACTCCTAACTATGGTATTTTCCAGTTGTTTTCTCATCTAATTAGTGGGATTTAGGAGTGAAAATAGGGGGTTAGGGCTTTTTGGAGAAGGTAATTTGAGGATTTGAGGGACCAAATGAGGTCAGATTTTGATAAATTTCGTATGGTTAGACTCGTGAGTGGATGGTCTTTCAAGTTTTGTGACTTGTCGGATTTCGAGATGTGGGCCCGGGGGCTGGGTTTGAACCAATTTCGGGTTTTGGGTCTAATTTGGTAGTTTTATTGTGGAATTGCTTCCTTAACATATATTAATGGTATTGAACTGATTGTGACTAGATTCGGAGTATTTGGAGGCCGAATCGAGAAGAAAGGGCATTGCGAAGTAGGGATTTATTCGGATTGAGGTAAGTAACAGTCTTAAATCTGGTTTTGAGGGTATGAAACCCCGAGAATTTGTATAATGTGATATTTGGAGATGACGCACATGCTTAGGTGACGGGCTTGTAAGCGTGCACCGTGAGGGATTGTGACTTGGTCTGTCCCGTGAGACTATAAAGTCGAATAGCCATTGTTATTACTTGATTTTCCTTGTCTTTGAGCAATTGACTACCTTTCATGTTAGAAACCATGCTTAGACCATATGATATCACTATTGGGATCCGCAACGGTCGTATACTTGTTGAACTGACTGCTAATTGTTGTCTTGTACTCAGTCACAGTCTTATTGTGTGTTATGTCTCTGTTTCCTCTCATTTCTTATTGATACTTGTTGTGTTCCCTGTTGGGGCTGGTTATTATGATATTCTGGGAGCCCGAGGGGCTGGAGAGGTTAGTGACTGAGGTAGGGCCTGAGTGCCGGGTTAAGAGCTATGTGAGATATATTGGATCGGGCTGCACGCCGCAGTAATATAGGATCGGGTTGCATGCCGCAACAAGCCTTCGGGCCATATATCGGATCGGGATGCACGTCGCAGCAATATATGCATCGAACTGCGCGCTGCAGCAGTATTGGGTCGGGATGCACGCCACAGCAATATATAGCGCTTGGGCTGTAGGAGCCCCTCCGGAGTCTGTACACCCCTAGTGAGCGCAGGTACCTTTGATTGTGAGTATTGAGGTTGAGAGCCGAGTGATTGAGTTGTTGAGATAGATGAGTGACAGTAGCCCTATGAGGCTGTACTTGCTCTTATTTTGTTGTTGCACTTCGTTGCTAATTGTTGTTCTTGTGAAACTTTCTGGAGGGCTTATATTGTTGTACCTGAACTCGAAATATTTTTATTTAAAACACCGAATTGAAAGCATGTCTACTTTTCTTGCCGAAATTACTAAAATGAACTGAAATTGTGTAGCTCGTCACTGCTTCTTAGTTCCTTATTTAATTTTATTACTTACTAAGTTGGAAGTACTCACGTTACTCCCTACACCTAGTGTGCAGATTCAGGTGTGACTGGACGTGGAGATTATTGATTTCGTGCACAGTTGATCTTCTGGAGATTTACAAGGTAGCTGCCGGCGTTCGCAGACCTTGTTCTCCCTCCTCATTATCTTTCTTTCTCTGTATTGATATCTAGACGCAGACTATTATAGACACTGTCTTTTAGATTGAGAGTCTAGTTGCTCATGACTTAGTGACACCTTGATGTAGGGCTATTTTTTCGCACTTATGTTTTATTTGGGTTTTACCCCCGTATTTATGAGAAACTCCAGTTATTTTAAATGTCTTAATTCTTTTCTATTAAATTTGGAAAGTGTTTTGGGAAGGTCGGCTTGCCTACCACCACGATAGGCGCCATCACGATGGGTTAGGTCTTGGGTCGTGACAAGTTGGTATCAGAGCCTAGGTTACATAGGTATCACGAGTCATGATCGGGTTTAGTAGAGTCTTGCGGATCGGTATGGAGACGTCTGTACTTATCTTCGGGAGGCTACAGGACCTTTAGGAAACTCCACATTCTTGAATTCTTGTCGTGCGAATCTGATGATTCTAGTAACTAAACATTTGTTGTTTCATTCTCTCATAGATGGTGAGGACTCGTACTACCGGTTAAGAGACCCAACCACCAATACCACCAGCCAGGGCCGCGAGAGGCCGAGGCCGCGGTAGAGGTCGTGGTAGGTGCAGAGGTGCAGTCGCACAGCAGTTGGGGCAGTACTTGCAGATCCACCAGTTGCCCCAGATCAGGACCAGATTCCAGTTGTTGATGCACCAGCTCAGGCACCACCTGTGCCTATTGTGATTCCAGGCCTTCAGGAGGCCTTAGCTCAGATTCTGACTGCGTGCACCAGCCTTGCTCAGGCAGTCTCTGTTCCGCCGCAGCAACCACTTCTCATGTCGGGGGAGGTGCTTAGACTCCCGCTGCTCGCATACCAGAGCAGGTGGTACAGGGATTCCAGACACCGGGGGCACCACCCGCCCAGTTGGTTGCAACTGCTCAGGACTATGTGGTTTCTGCTATGCCTGAGGATGAGCAGCGTAGATTAGAGAGGTTTGGGAGACTCGAGCCTCCATCTTTCAGTGGTGCAGAGGGAGAGGATGCACAGGATTTCTTGGACAGGTATCAGAGGATACTCCGTACAGTAGGTATTCTGGAGACCAGCGGGGTCGCGTTCACTACCTTTCAGTTCTTTGGGGCTGCATTCAGTTGGTGGGAGGCTTACGAGAGGCATAGGTCGGTCGGCGCAGCACCCCGTACTTGGTAGCAGTTCTCTGTTATCTTTCTGGAGAAGTTCGTACCTCATTCCCGCAGAGAGGAGCTGCAGATAGTTTGAGCAGCTTCGTCAGGGTGATATATCCGTGACGCAGTATAAGATGCGATTCTCAGAGTTGGCCCGTCATGCTATCTGGTTGGTTCCCACGGACAGAGAGAGCATCAGGAGGTTTATAGATGGTCTCACTTTTCAGCTTCTATTGCTTATGACCAGAGAGAGTGTTTGGTGCTACTTTTGATGAGGTTGTCGACATTGCTCGGCAGATTGAGATAGTTCGCGATCAGGAGAGGGTTGAGAGGGAGGCCAAGAAGCCTCTTGGACAGGGTGGATTTAGTGGTACTCCTTCTGGGGGTCACTTCCAGCACAGTAGAGGCCGTCCATTCAGACATGCTCAGACGGCTCGCCCAATTCACCGTGGTACATCATCTGGCCATGGATCTCACAGTTATCAGCAGGGTCGTTCATCTCTTAGTGCCCTTCCAGCATAAAGTTCTTCTCGTGCTTCATTGGGTCAGGGTTCGTCTATTCCAGGTCCTTCTGCTAGTTATCCCGGTGCTCGGGGATCCCTTCAGTCCCCAGCACCAGCACTGGGGTGTAGCTATGAGTGTAGGGAGTTTGGTCACATGAGGAGAGAGTGTCCCCGTCTAGTAGGAGGTCCCGCTCCGCAGAGAAGCCAGTCTATGTCATCAGCATCAGTTCCTCCACCACCAGCTCAGTCAGCTAGGGGTGGAGCCCAGTCAGCTAGGGGTCACCCGAGAGGGGAAGGCAGATCAGGGGGTAGCCAGGCCCGTTTCTATGCTCTTCTTGCCATACCAGATTCTATTGCTTCAGAAGTTGTGATTACAGGTATTGTCTTAGTTTGTCACAAAGATGTCTCTGTATTATTTGACCCTGGTTCCACTTATTCATATGTTTCCTCGTATTTCGCTCATTTTCTGGATATGCCCCGTGAGTCTTTAGTTTCATCTGTTCATGTATCTACTCTTGTGGGTGATACTATTGTTGTGGACCGCATATATCGGTCATGTATGGTAACTATAGGGGGTCTGGAAACCAGAGTGGATCTTTTGCTGCTCAGTATGGTCGATTTTGATGTGATATTGGGTATGGATTGGTTGTCTCCATGTCATTCTGTTCTAGATTGTCACGCTAAAATTATGACGTTGGCGATGCCGGAGTTGCCAAGGGTTGAGTGGAGCAGTTCTATAGACTATGTTCCCAGTAGAGTGATTTCATACTTGAAGGCTCAACGGATGGTTGAGAAGGGTTGTCTATCCTATTTGGCTTTTGTGAGGGATGTTAGTGCAGAGACTCCTGCCATTAATTCTGTTTCGGTGGTACGTGACTTTCTGGATGTGTTTCCTGCAGACATGTCGGGCATGCCGCATGATAGGGATATTGACTTTGGTATTGATTTGGTGCCGGGCACTCAGCCCATTTCTATTCCACCGTATCGTATGGAATCGGCGGAGTTGAAGGGACAGCTTCAGGAAGTTCTTGATTTCGACCTAGTGTGTCACCTTGGGGTGCACCGATCCAATATTTGAAGAAGAAGGATCGTTCCATGAGGATGTGCATTGATTACATGCAGTTAAACAAGGTCACGGTCAAGGACAAGTACGCTTTGCCACGTATTGATGACCTATTTGACTAGCTTCAGGGGACGAGGGTGTTCTCCAAGATTGATTTGAGGTCAGGGTATCACCAGCTGAAGATTCGGGATTCAGATATTCTTAAGACAGCTTTCAGGACCCGATATGGCCATTATGAGTTCTTAGTGATGTCTTTTGGGCTGACCAATGCCCCAGCAACGTTCATGCATTTGATGAACAGTGTATTCCAGCCCTATTTAGACTCATTCGTTATTGTATTCATTGATGACATCCTAGTGTACTCTCGTAGCCAGGAGGAGCATGCTCATCATCTGAGGATTTTGTTACAGAGATTGGGGGAGGAGAAGCTCTATGCAAAGTTCTCCAAGTGTGAGTTTTGGCTCGGTTCAGTAGCATTCTTGGTGCACGTGGTCTCCAGTGAGGGTATTCAGGTGGATCCAAAAAAGATAGAGGCGGTGCAGAGTTGGCCTAGACCTTCCTCAACCATGGAGATTAGGAGCTTACTTGGTTTGGCGGGCTATTACCGTCGCTTTGTGGAGGGATTTTCATCTATTGCGTCACCCTTGACCAAATTGACCCAAAAGGGTGCTCCATTCAGGCGGTTGGATGAGTGTGAGGAAAGCTTTCAGAAGCTCATGACTGCCTTGACCACAGCTCCAATGTTAGTTTTGCCATCAGCTTCAGGTTCTTACATCGTGTATTGTGATGCCTCGAGGATAGGCATTGGATGTGTTCTGATGTAGGAGGGTAGGGTGATTGCCTATGCCTCGCGCCAGTTGAAGACCCATGAGAAGAACTATCTTGTCCATGATATTGAGTTAGCAACCATTGTTCACGCCTTGAAGATTTGGCGTCATTATTTGTATGGGGTTCATTGTGAGATCCATACTGATCACCGGAGTTTGCAGCATTTATTTAAGTATAAGGATCTTAATTTGCGTCAGCGGAGATGGTTAGAGCTTCTTAAGGACTATGATATCACTGTTTTGTACCATCCGGGGAAGGACAATGTGGTGGCCGATGCTTTGAGTCACCGGGCGGAGAGTTTGTGGAGTTTAGCATATCTTCCGGCAGCAGAGAGACCCTTGGCATTGGATGTTCAGGCCTTAGCGAGCCAGCTTGTTAGATTGGATATATCAGAGCCGAGTCGGCTATTGGCTTGCGTAGTCTCCAGGTCTTCTCTTTATGACCGAATCAGGGAGCGTCAGTATGATGACCCCCCTCGTTCTTCAGGACAGGGTCCGGCGAGGTGATGCTAGGGATGTGACTATTGGTGATGACGGCGTGTTGAGTATGCAGGTCCGGATATGTGTGCCTAGTGTAGATGGGCTTCGGGAGTTGATTCTTGAGAAGGCCCACAGCTCGCGGTATTCCATCCATCCAGGTGTCGCGAAGATGTATCAGGATTTGAGACAGCACTATTGGTGGAGGCGGATGAAGAAGGATATAGTTGGGTTTGTAGCTTGGTATCTCAACTGTCAGCAGGTTAAGTATGAGCATCAGAGACCGGGTGGATTGCTTCAGAGATTAGAGATCCCATAGTGGAAGTGGGAGCGGATCACCATGGACTTCATAGTTGGGCTTCCACAGACTTCGAGGAAGTTCGATGCTATTTGGGTCATTGTGGATCGGCTGACCAAGTTCGCGCACTTCATTCCAGTTGGTACTACTTACACTTCGGAGCGGTTGGCTGAGATTTATATTCGAGAGATTGTTCGCCTGCATGGTGTCCCAGTTTCCATCATTTCAGATAGAGGTACTCAGTTTACATTGCAGTTTTGGAGGGCCGTGCAGCGAGAATTGGGTACTCAGGTTGAGTTGAGCACAGCTTTTCACCCTCAAACGGACAGACAGTCTGAGCGCACTATCCAGATATTGGAGGACATGTTGTGAGCCTGTGTCATTGACTTTGGGGGTTCATGGGACCAGTTTCTACCGCTCGCGGAGTTTGCATATAACAACAGTTAACAGTCGAGCATTCAGATGGCTCTGTACGAGGCTTTATATGGGAGGAGATGTAGATCTCCAGTAGGATAGTTCGAACTGGGTGAGGCTAAGCTCTTGGGTACAGACTTGGTCCAGGATGCATTAGACAAGGTGAAATCAATTCAGGAGCAGCTTCGCACGGCGCAGTCTAGGCAGAAGATCAATGCAGACAGGAAAGTCCGTGATGTGTCATTCATGGTCGGGGAGAAGGTGTTGCTGAAGGTATCACCCATGAAGGGTTTTATGAGGTTTGGGAAGAGGAGAAAGTTGAGCTCCCGGTTCATTGGGCCTTTTGAGGTGCTTCAGAGGGTAGGGGAGGTGGCTTACAAGCTTGCCTTGCCACCCAACTTGTCGAGTGTGCATCCAGTGTTTCACGTTTCTATGCTCCGGAAGTATATTGGAGATCCGTCCCATGTTTTGGATTTCAGCACGGTTCAGTTGGATAGTGATATGACTTATGATGTGGAGTCGGTGGCCATTTTGGATCGACAGGTTCGGAAGTTGAGATCAAAGGATATAGCTTCAGCGAAGGTGCAGTGGAGAGGTCAGCCTATGGAGGAGTCCACTAGGGAGACCGAGCGGGAGATGCGGAGCAAATATTCACACCTATTCGAGACTCCAGGTATGCTTCTAGACTTGTTCGAGGACGAACGTTTGTTTAAGAGGGGGAGGATGTAACGACCCGGCCGGTCATTTCGAGAGTTATAGCCCCGTTTCCCCCATTTCTGCTTCTTCCGTGTTCTTCGGTTATATTATGATATATCGGGTTAGTTGGTTCAGGTCTGGAGTGGTTTCGGAGTGAATTGAGACACTTAGTCTCTTTGAGATAAGTCTAAGTTGAAAAAGTCAACTGGATATTGACTTATGTGTAAACGATCTCGGATTTGGATTTTGATGATTCTGTTAGTTCCGTTAGGTAATTTTTGATTTGGAGGTCTGTAGTGGAATTAGGCTTGAATTGGCGAAAGTTGGAAATTTGGCGGTTTTGGCCGGCAGTGAAAAATTTAATATCGGGATCGGAATCGATTTCCGAAAGTTGGAGTAGGTTTGTAGTGTCACTTGTGACGTGTGTGTAAATATTTGAGGTCATTCGGACGTGGTTTGGTAGGTTTCGGCGTCGTTTGCGGAATTTAGAAGTGTGGAAGTTCTTAGGCTTGAATTTGAGGGTAATTTGGTGCTTTTTTGTTTTTTGAGTGGTTCGAAGGTTCTTCTAAGTTCATATGGGGTTATATGACTTGTTGGCATGTTTGGTTGAGGCCTCTAGGGCCTCGGGTGTGTTTCGGGTGGTTAACGAATCAAGTTTGAAGTTTGGAGAATTGCTAAAGTTGGCTTATTGCTTGTGTAATCGCACCTGCGAGGGTATTGTCGCAGGTCCGACGCCGCAGGTGCGGTGGGACGGACGCAGGTGCGGGAGTGTGTTGGACTGGGGAGAACCACAGGTGCGAGTGGGTGTGCGCATCTGCGAGCCCGCAAAAGCGGGTAGTTGCCCGCAGAAGCGGAAACGAGTAGGTCAGGCAGTGGCAGCAGGTGCGAGGTCTTTTCCGCACCTGCGAGGTCTCAGAAGCGGATAGGGAGCGCAGGTGCGGAGTTGGGGACTTAAGTGGTTTTACTCAGATGCGGAGGTTATTGCGCAAAAGCGAGACCGCAGGTGCGCATTCTGAGCCGCAGGTGCGAAAAGCCAGGGCAGAACCTATAAATAGAAGACTTCGCGAATGTTTGCTCATTTCCACCATTTTCAAGTCGTGCCTTGGAGCTTTTGGAGTGATTTTGAAGGGAATTCAAGGGTTTTTCAGTGAGTTAAGTTGCTTGAGCTCTAATAATCTTAAGTATGGTGTTTTTCTGTTGTTTTCTCATCTAATTAGTGGGATTTAGGAGTGAAAATAGGGGGTTAGGGCTTGGGATTTTGGAGAAGGTAATTTGAGGATTTGAGGGACCAAATGAGGTCGGATTTTGATAAATTTCGTATGGTTAGACTCATGAGTGGATGTGCTTTTAAGTTTTGTGACTTTTATCGGATTTCGAGACGTGGGCCCGGGGGCCGGGTTTGAACCAAATTCGGATTTTGGGTCTAATTTGGTAGTTTTTCTTGCGGAATTGCTTCCTTTAGCATATATTAATGGTATTGTACTGGTTGTGACTAGATTCGGAGCATTTGGAGGCCGAATCGAGAGGCAAGGGCATTGCAAAGTAGGGATTTATTCGGATTGAGGTGAGTAACAGTCTTAAATCTGGTTTTGAGGGTATAAAACCCCGAGAATTTGTATAATGTGATATTTGAAGGTGACGCACATGCTAGGTGACGGGCGTGTGAGCGTGCACCGTGGGGGATTATGACTTGGTCTATCCCGTGAGACTGTAAAGTCGAATAGCCATTGTTATTACTTGAGTTTCCTTGTCTTTGAGAAATTGACTGACTTTCATGTTAGAAACCATGCTTATGCCATATGATATCACTATTGGGACTCGCAGCGGTCGTATACTTGTTGAACTGACTGTTAATTGTTGTCTTGTACTCAGTCACAGTCTTATTGTGGGTTATGTCTCTGTTTCCTCTCATTTCTTGTTGATACTTGTTGTATTCCCTGTTGGGCTGGTTATTATGATATTCTGGGAGCCCGAGGGGCTGGAGAGATAAGTGACTGAGGTAGGGCATGAGTGCCGGGTTGAGAGCTATGTGAGATATATTGGATCGAGCTGCACGCCGCAGCAATATTGGATTGGGTTGCATGCTGCAACAAGCCTTCGAGCCATATATCGGATCGGGATGCACGCCGCAGTAATATATGGATCGGGCTGCACGCCGCAGCAATATTGGTCGGGCTGCACGCCGCAGCAATAGATAGCGCTTGGGCTGTAGGAGCCCCTCCGGAGTCTATACAACCGCAGTGAGCGCAGGTACCTTTGATTGTGCGTATTGAGGCTGAGAGCCGAGTGATTGAGCTGTTAAGATAGATGAGTGACAGTAGCTCTATGAGGCTGTACTTGCTCTTATTTTGTTGTTGCACTTCGTTGCTAATTGTTGTTGTTGTAAAACTTTCTGGAGGGCTTATATTGTTGTACTTGAACTCGAAATGTTTTGATTTAAAACACTGAATTGAAAGCATGCCTATTTTTCTTGCCGAAATTACTAAAATGAACTGAAATTGTGTAGCTCGTCACTGCTTCTCAGTTCCTTATTTAATTTTGTTACTTACTGAGTTGGAAGTAATCACGTTACTCCCTACACCTTGTGTGTAGATTCATGTGTGACTGGACGTGGAGGTCATTGAGTTCGTGCGCAGTTGATCTTCCGGAGATTTACGAGGTAGCTGCCGGCGTTCGCAGACCTTGTGCTCCCTCCTCATTATCTTTCTTTCTCTGTATTGATATCTAGACGCAGACTATTGTAGACACTGTTTTTTAGATTGAGAGTCTAGTTGCTCATGACTTAGTGACACCCCGATGTCGGGCTATTTTTTCGCACTTATATTTTATTTGGGTTTTACCCTCGTATTTATGAGAAACTCCGATTATTTTAAATGTCTTAATTCTTTTCTATTAAATTTGGAAAGTGTTTTGGAAAGATCGGCTTGCCTAGTACCACGATAGGCGCCATCACGACGGGTTAGGTTTTGGGTCGTGACAAATGCCCTACTGCGAATTGATATCTATGTTTTACTTTTAACAATGAAGCAATCTTTATTTTCACTCTACATTATGATGTACATTTACTTCTTTTTCTTTTGGTAAATAATACTAGAGTTAATGATGAATTTTCTGAATAGAAAAGAGCAAAATTGTAAATCAATGGGTAAACTCAAGGAAAGTAGGTGATGTCAGGGAAATTTCATTATGATAATATATAATTATAACATACAATATATACTACAAGAAAATCTATATATATATATATATATATATATATATATATATATATATATATATAAAGGAGGGACTTAGAAAAGTGATGTGGCACCTCTCTAAAGTCAAGGATTATATTTATTTATTTTTCTCCTTTTTTTGCTTTTTCTTACTCATTTTTCATTTATTCTATTAATTAAATTAATAGAAAGTCCAAAAATCATATTCTAACGTGTTATTTTAGTTTCTCTTTGCCATAAATCGTTTTGTTTCGAAACCGTTGCAAAAGTAACTCATTGTCTCTATTATTTCTTCTGTTACTTATAATTACCATTATTAGTATATAGTAATGTTGCACCGTTTGAATTCGGCCAACAAACTCATATATATAGACTCAACTGCTCCCACTTTCTATCTATTGTGAGCCGAGAGGGCAACGACGCAATGGAGTTTTATCAGCCGGCAGAGAAAAGTGGAAGAATGTCTTTGCAGTATATATGTGAACTTGGATGGAGGGAAGGCGCTTAAGGGAATTGATGTAAGGATTAATATGTTGTTATCTATAGTCTCATTCTTTCTGTGAGGAAACATCCAATATAGAAGGAAGTTTTAGTGATTGATATATCAAAATCTTTCAATGGATAAATTGAGATTATGAGATCTTACGAACTTCTGGAAAAAGCTATGCATTTGGTGTCACTGTTTATGATGGGAAGAGATAGCAAGTCATAATTTAAAAGTTATCTTTATCATTTTTTATTAGCATAGATAAACTAGATATGTTTACTTTAATGTGATTTTTCCGTGATTATTATTAGAAGAATTGTTTTTTGCACTATATAAGTTTAGTGTTTATATTAAGTCAACTTTTATACCTTTGAATTCTTTTGTGTGTAATTTTTTTTTCTCATTCCATTCAAATCTCATTAATATTCTCTATAAATTCAAAAGAGAAAATAACCTACAAATAGAAACTGGTTTATTCGACCGACTAAGTTGTCGGTTATATGGCACATCTTATAAGCCATCAAAAGTACTTTTTTTCTCATTTTTCAGTTATCTTCTTTTAAAAGTATCGCTACATAACTTACCTCTTCAACTTCGTTATCCATAAAACTCTTCATGTCCATATCTGTCAAATTTTAATTTGTAAGTTAATGACACTTTATGACATTCCTCCATTTTGCTTATATAAATTCATATTTTGTCATAAAGACTTCCACCCAAAGTTATGTGTTTCATGTCATATTTGGAATGGTAATGTTGTTTGTTGTGGAATATGACAATTTTAGATATTAATTTACTCTCTTTCAGAGGCGGATCCATGATTTAAATCATATGGATTTAATTTTAAGGTTTTTAACATTGAACCCATTATATTTTTAAAGTTATGGGTTCATATCTACTATTTTTGCAATTTTAATAAATTTTTATTCCGCGTCGAAAGTTATGATTTCAGTTGAATCCGTAGTCAGTACACTGCATCCGCCTCTGCTCTCTTTTCCTTGCCGAAAGAGAGATATGTGATGGTAGTACTCCTATTTTCTAATCAGAATAATTACACGATTGACTGCACATGATATAGAACCACGAAGAAGCATACAGTGCTATAGTGAATGCTACTTTTTCGTTTCTTTGGTAGAAACAAATGCCTTAAGCTACATGTATAGATTAACTTGATTACCTAAAGATCTTAAATAGGAGAAAAAATCCTTACACTGATGATTATACAATTTATAGAAAATAATTTTGACAAAAACACATTCCTAAAATATAAATGTACCACAATAGAGAATGAAACAACAAAATAACACTCCAACATAGAAGTAATAGTTATAATGCAGACAAATATTCATACAACTTTTCGATAGATGTATAACGTTGCCACTATGGGGACTAAAACAATAAAAGAACATTACTAACAAATAAGAACAATAAGTAATATTTCGATGGTGCTAATTTAAGTAGTCTTCTTTTCCTTTTGGATTGACATACTAATTTCCTAAGAACCAAGTCTTTTGTCATGAAGAGTTAATGAAAAATCATGGGTCGTTTGGTTGGGAAATAAGTTATCCCATGATTAGTTATTCTGGGATAAGTTATTCCACCCTCCCACAGGGATAATAACAATACGACAATTCCGGTATAACTAATTCCGGATTAGTTATACCGTGATTTTAACCCAACCAAATATGGAATAAACTCATCTCAAATTTAATCCCGGGATTAATTATTCCTTATCCCTCATACCAAATGAGCCCGTGGATTAAAATTTGAAATCCATTATTTTAAAATTGAAACTTAAAAAGAATCATTAAAATATGTTTTTGAATATAATGATGAAATAAAAACTCATAAGTTCTTTACAAATGGGCGAAGCGCGATGTAATTTACTAGTTCATTATAAATACTAGAGCACTAGTTCAGAAGCATGCGTGCCTTTCTTTCTGTTTTTAATTTCACAAAAAGGGGCGAAATATATGGTTCAAATGGGGAGTCGAATAATTATACCATGTAAGTAGGGTTATAAATTATTTCTCATCAAAAATACTTTTTAAAATAGTATTTATGAGAGAAATGGTTTTAAAAGCTTGGCCAAAATAATAGATAGAGAGGTCAAATTGAAGGAAAACCACGTGTCATTCGTTCATATGTTTTCGTCCCAAAACAAAGAACACAACAATTCTTTCTCCAAATTGATCACCAGCCCTAATAGTTGAGAAATCAGTGAACAACGCATTTTGGACAAGCATTGACAGCTTCTTCCATTGAGTTCGTCGGACCTAAGTGAACGTTCGCTATACCCAGGTGTAAAGTTTCACTAATACTTAGCTTACCAGAGAGATACACGAGTATATATACAGAAACTCAAGTTGAACTTTTAATCAGGCTATTCACCCCCTTTAAATTTTAATCAATTCAGAATTTCATAAATTTACTATAGGTGATGGGTTGGTAAGTGGCCTTTCTTTGTTTATTTTGAAATGTTTAGTACTTTTCTGGATAAAATTATTGGTCATGGACCTTTTAATTTTTCATTCGTTTATTGGCCTAGTGATGATTCTGCTTTTCAAGTTTGGTAATAAACACGTTCATGTAAGATAATAAACGCAGGCATGAACCTCGTTGATTATGTAGTTAGCTAACTTTGCGGTCCTTTTAGAATACTATAATATAATATTAATAGCTTCCAGAAGGTAGAGAATTCATGGGACAAAATACATTGTAACACAACACAGTTATGAACACAAAAAGTTCCATTTTTGAATAAAGCTGCCAGCAACAACCATATTTGAACACGATATATAGCCTCTATATCATAATATCAATTCCACTAGATCAAAAGAAATTCTGACTGGATACTCCACAGCAACAATTTCTACCGATTTACTTGCACTATGCCAATATGGAATCCTATTCCTTCCCTATATATGCTAGTTATCTTGATCATCACTATGTTTCCACTTGTTTCTGCCAAATACCATTTTAATACTTCTGAAACATCTTCAACTGCAAATGTACTTGCCCTCTTAACATGGAAGGCCAGCCTTGAAAGTGAAAGCCAATTACTTCTTTCTTCTTGGGTGAATACAAGCACAAGTCCTTGCCATTGGGACTGCATTCGTTGCGACAGTGTTGGACGAGTAACTGAGATGAATATGCAAAATTATAGCATAAAGGGTACCCTTCACTATCTTGATTTTTCATCATTCTCCTATCTCATCAGATTAGACTTACCCAATAACTCACTCTATGGTACTCTTCCCACCAACATATTCAATCTTTCAAGGCTGAGTTACCTTGACTTAGGCTACAATGATTTTTCAGGAATGGTTCCACCTGAAATAGGGTTATTGAGAAGCTTGAGTTTTTTATTTCTTGATTACAACGAATTCTCTGGGCATATTCCACGAGAAATAGGGATGTTGAGTTCTTTAAAAGACCTCTTTCTGTCAAAAAACACATTTGTTGGCTCTATTCCCACTTCTTTTGGTAACTTGACCAACATAAAGTCCTTGTATCTTCATAGCAACACGCTTTCAGGACCCATCCCTCAGGAGATTTGGTCTTTGACACATTTGATGGATGTTGATTTGGGATGGAACAATTTTAGTGGTCAAATATCAAGTTCTATTGGGAATTTCAGAAAGTTGTACTCTTTGATTTTGTCCAAAAACAGTCTCACAGGTGAAATACCAACATCAATTGGAGACTTAAGCAACCTGCTCGTTTTATCCATTTGTAAAAACAGGCTTTCAGGGCCCATTCCTACATCCATTGGAAACTTGACGAAGCTAAAGACATTGTATTTATGTCAAAATGGATTGTATGGTCCCATTCCTCCAAGCTTTGGGAACTTAAAATCTCTTGTTGATATGAGATTGTTCATTAATAAACTCAATGGACCCCTTCCACTAGAGTTGGAAAACATTACCAACTGGGAGATGTTTCACATAGCCGATAACCATCTCTCTGGTCATTTGCCTCATAATGTTTGTCTTGGTGGATTCCTGACAGAAGTATCAGTGCAGAATAATCGTTTCATCGGTAGCATTCCGAGAAGCTTGAAAAACTGCTCCAAGTTATCCAGGGTCAGACTTGAAAACAATAAACTATCAGGAAAAATATCAGAAGCTTTCGGTGTATATCCGAATCTAGACTACATTGATTTAAGTCACAATGAATTGCATGGAGAGCTATCATCACAATGGGGACTTTGTGGTAAAGTTACCTGTTTGAAGATGTCCAACAACAATTTATCTGGATCTATTCCATTTGAGATTGGAAATGCATCTTCTTTACAGGTGCTTGATCTCTCCTCTAACAATTTCACTGGCAAGGTCCCTAGAAGCTTGGATAGCCTAAAGCTACTTTTTGAGCTTGATTTGTCTAGTAACGAACTTTCAGATGGTATTCCATCAGAACTTGGGAAGCTTTCTTCCCTTGCAAAACTTAACTTAGCAGCAAATCATCTCAGTGGCATAATTCCACAAGAGATTGGAAACAATGTGCAGCTATTGAGCTTGAACTTAAGCAAAAACATGTTGGAAGCAAGTATTCCTTCACACTTAGGGAACTTGCGGTTCTTACAAAATATGGATCTTAGTCATAACATGCTTACTGGTGAGATGCCATGGAAACTGGGACGATTACAAAGCTTGGAGCTAATGAATCTTTCGCATAATAAGCTGTTTGGTTCGATCCCATCAAGTTTGGATCAGTGTCTTAGTTTGAGGTTTGTTGATATATCTAATAATCAATTGGCCGGTCCTGTTCCTAACATCTTAGCTTTTCAGAATGCGTCGCTTGAAGAACTAAGAGACAATAAAGGCTTGTGTGGCCATCTCATTGGTTTGAAACCTTGCTCTTCATATTTAATCACCAAGAAAAGAATAAAAATCTCGACGATTCTTTTTAGTTTGGGTGGTGTTCTTCTTTTGATGGTTGTGATCATTTGTCTTCTTTATACCACATCTTGGAAAAGGAAAAATCAAATTGAGCAAAGAGAACAAACCAAGGATCTTTTTTCCATTTGGAGCTTCGACGGGAAGATGACATATGAGAACATCATTAGCGCAACAGAGGGATTTAACAGCAAATATTGCATAGGAAAGGGAGGACATGGAAGTGTCTTCAGGGTCGAGTTACCAAGCGAGCAAGTGGTCGCGGTGAAAAAATTTCATCCTTTAGATGATGGTGAGTTGGACAGCTTGAAAAGCTTTAAAAATGAAACAAAAACATTGTTGTTAATCCGTCATCGTAATATTGTAAAGCTTTATGGATTTTGTTCACATGCAAGACATTCTTTCTTGGTTTACGAATTCTTGGAAGGAGGAAGCTTATTAGAGAGACTAAGAAATGATGTTAAAGCGGCAGAGTTAGATTGGATTAAGAGAGTGGACATTGTCAAAGGAGTAGCAAATGCATTATCTTATATGCATCATGAGTGTTCACCTCCTATTCTTCACAGGGATATATCAAGTAAGAATGTTTTGTTAGATTGTGAAGACAGGCCCCATCTTTCTGATTTTGGTACTGCAAAACTCCTAAGGCCTAACTCCTCTAATTGGACTTCATTTGCTGGAACTTTTGGATATGTTGCTCCAGGTATGCTCTATTTAAGTTTAGACTAACTCCTATGTGTAAATTATTTTCATGAATTTCAAGAATCTCAATTACTAAAAAAGTAGCAGGATTTTCTATGTGTAGTGCATGTCAAAAAGTATATGACAAAAAACATTCTCCTTGAGATAATGTTCTTAATGTCTTTCATTCAATCCTTTGATACACATGGTTGCATGTCAAATTTGTTTGAGCCTTGAGCGGGCAAGGGCAGCCCGGTGCACAAAGCATCACGTGTTCACGCAGGATCCAGGGAAGGGCCGTACCCCAAAGGGGTGTGATGTAGGCAGCCTACCCTGACGCAAGCATCTGTGGCTGATTCCACGGCTTGAACCAAGGCTCCCCTTGGAGAGGAACAATTTTAAATCATTTACAACAGTAAACCAGTTGCTTTTGAGTCTTATATCATTTTCATTCTCTTGTATTCTGCTGGTTCTCTTAGTTATGGAAATTGTGCATCTGAATATTCCTTTTCTTCTTGATTCACATGTATATACAGAGCTTGCTTACACTATGGAGGTAGATGAAAGTTGTGATACCTACAGTTTTGGAGTGCTATCATTGGAAGTGATTTTAGGTCGGCATCCAGCTGATCATATTGTTCATGCTATATCATCAAAAACCGGCCTTGACATATTATTAAAGGATTTCATTGATCAACGGCCATTACCTCCGTTTCGAGTGGCTGAAGAATTGATCAACATCACAAAGATAGCATTGACATGTCTTTATCCAAGTCCACAACTTAGGCCAACCATGCAACAAGTTTCTACGTCTTTAGCCAAAGAAAAGCCACTTTTGAATAATTGTTTTCCTTTTATTACTTTAGGCCAACTGATTGATCTTGAACTAGGAAGTTCCTAAAATTTGTGTGTTTTCCCTTTTTACATTAGCAATTGTGGCGTTTTCTCCTCTTGTACTGCACATTACCATCTTTATGCAATAGACTAATAGAGTACATATATTGCAAAAAGAGAACGTTGATCTTGAGCTAGAAGTTAAAGTATAATTCTTACCGTTTACTCTTATACTTATTTTTTCTTACTTTTGGTAAGAGTTCATGATTGAAAGAAAAGAGCAACTTCCCATGAAAGAGCTAGTGTAATTTAAAACTAAGGGACAGATAATTAAGATAGAGCATACCTGGAGCAGTTTTTCAAGCTTCTTGATAACCAATTAAACAGTTATTCTGCACTGATATTTCTCTCAGGAACCCACCAATTTTGCGAAACTGCAGTTTTGCAAGATTAGATAAGCTGATCCCTCTATCCAAATTTATGTTGCAATTTTTTCTTTTTAAGTCTTTTCCAAAATGAACATTACCTTTCTATATTTAGAAATAATGTAACTTTAAATTTCTCATTGTACTAATGAGATCATTTATAGTCACACAAATATCTATGATTTATTTTAGACAGCAAGTTTTAAAAGTCTTCTTCTCTTTCTTAAATTCGATGCCAAGTCAAATTGTGCCACATAAATTGAGACAGAGTAAGTATTATAGCCTGTTTGGCCGTGTTTCTTTTTGGCCAAAAGTTTTTTTTTGAGGGCCAAAAGTGCTTTTTCCTAGAGTTAACATGTTTGACCAAGCTTTTAGAAAATAATAAAGTACTTTTAAGTAAAAACAAAAGCAGAAAAAAAATAGTTTCTTCCCAAAAATATTTTTTTGAAAAACACTTTTTAAAAAAACACACTTGCATGCACTTTCTTAAAACTTGACCAAATACTAACTGCGGCTCGAAAGTGTTTTTTCAAACTAATTACCCAAACACAAACTGTTTCTTATCAACGTGTTCGCCGAAAGCTTCCTTTTTTTCTTTTTAGTCTTTCCTTGCCAAGAACCAAAAGGTGAGAGGCAGAGCTCGGTCTCAAGGTTTAAATTTAAAGTCACTAGTCAGTTCAACTGTACAAGTAAAAAACGAAAGTAAATATTACATGCAACTAAGGGGTCGTTTGGTTACGGGTAAGTGGGATATCCCAGTATAAAAATTGAGATTAAATTTATTCCATGTTTTGTAACTGGTATTAAATAATACTGGTATAATTTTATACAAAATATTGGTATAAACTTATCCCACATTGGAGGTGGAATAACAATACCGGTATTATAATCCCTTGGATAAAGATTTCGTGAAGGCCGGATTACCCCTCCAAAAGCCCTTTTCACTGCTTCAGTACGTTTGTTTTGTCAGTTCTCCACAAACCCTTTTCTCTCCGACGATACAACCGAGCTTCACATCTCAACCATGGCTCCCTGATATCACGAGAGAAAATCTACTTCTCCTTCTCAGTAAGTTTTTATTTCTTCTCTTCCCTTCTCTTGTTACTTCCCCTTCTCAACCTCATTCTCTATTATTACACGAAAGTCTTTCTCTAAAAAAAAAAAAAACTTTTTTTCTTCTCTTTTTTGTTACTTCTCTTTGTCCAAGGTATCTATTTTCTGTTTGTTGAGTAACAACTGTTGGGATTTTGATGTTGGTTTGTACTTGTTTTGTTTGCTGAAACCCAGAAATTTTCAGCATTCTTTTACATAGTAAATGTAGTTTTAGTGAAATATTAATGATTTTTACCATTCTCAACCTCATTGCGCCCAAGTCGCCCTATGTTGCAGTACAACAACAACAACCCAGTATAATCCCACTAGTGAGGTCTGGGGAGGGTAGTTTGTACGCAGACCTTACCCCTACCCTAGGGCAGAGAGGTTGTTTTCGATAGACCCTCGGCTCCCTCCCTACAAGAACTCCCCACCTTGCTCTTGGGGTGACTTGAACTCACAACCTCTTGGTTGGAAGTGGAGGGTGCTCACCACTAGAGCAACCCACTCTTGTCCTATGTTGCAGTAATATAAGTGAATAAAACAAGTGATTTCAGCTGAAAAAATCGCAGTAGATTAGCATTTTAATTCCTTCCAGATTTAAAAACAAATCAGTATGTAAAAACAAGGCTCAGTTGCTCAGCTTCTCCGAAAGATATCTACTCTTAATTTAACACTGAGTTAAAAAAAAAAAAAAAAAAACTTGCTATGTTGAATCAGAAGTGTTCATCTTTTGCATTTACTTATTAATCATAAGATAAGTTTAGTTTTGTTGTCCGAAAATGTAAGCTTTTTTATTAGTACTTCTCTCATTTGTAACCTAAGATGAATCAATCTACTTTGAGATATCTTGTCTCCTGCAAGTCTTTCTAGATTAAAGTTGAAGTTGGAGTGGATTGAATTTGTGAATGTAAGAATACAAAAAAGAAATGTGGTAGTTACCAGTACAAAAAGGAGTTGATTGCATCTTCATTGTGTGCTTTTATGAGATTTATATGCTGGAGTTTAACATTATAAAATTTTATTTTCTCTGTTTTGCTAGCTTCCGAAATGGATTGTGAAAAATAAAGTTCATTCCTTTCTATTTCTTTACTTGATCAGCTTTCCCACAAGATCATAAATGAGTAATCACGCAGCACCTTCTAATCAAGCGTCGAAAAGGTCAAGGAGATCAACACCTCAGTGTCGAAGGACATGGACACTAGAACAAGAACGCACTCTTGTTGTTGGTTTAAAAGATTTAAGGTTGGAAAGCCGATAATAGAACCTTTAAGAATGGATACTTGATGGAATTATAGCATCATTTACAGAAAGTTCTTCCTAACTGTGGATTAAAATCTGCACCACATATTAATTCTAAATTGAAAGCATGGAAGAGGGACTATAGTACTATAGTTTCATTAAAAAGTCTAAGTGGATTGGGCTTTAAATATGGTGAAGGAAGAATTATAGTTGATGATCTAACAAAATGGGATGAGTTTGTTAAGGTAATGAAAGTTTTATTTTCAAGTAATCGAATATGTTAGTTCCTTAGAATTAATTTTTAATATATTAATTATGTTCTTTTGTCACTAATTTATTTGTAGATTGATCCAAATGCCAAAGGAATGCAAAGTAAGACATGGCCATTTTTTGAGGATTGGGAGGAAATATTTGAAAAGATAGAGCAACAGGAGAGTTTGCAAAAGGGCCGCAAGATGCTGTTGAGGAAATTGCTCAGAGTGAAGGTCGGGGAGTTTCTAATGACATGAGTTTGGGATTTCCTATTGATGTTGATGATGAAGAAGAAGAAGATGTTGGACACGAACCTGATGTAGCCCCTGGAGAAGCAGAAAATACTCATGAACCTAGTGAAGCTTCTTATAGTGCAGATCATGGAGTCAACAGCAAGCTAAAAATACTAGAAGCTCCTCTTCTAATATCAATGATAAAGGAGAAAAGCAGAAAAAGAAAAAGATCTATAGACAATGATGACGAGACAATTTTAAAGAGTTTAGTCGATGTTATGAAGCAATTTATGGAAAACCATGACAAAAGGATGGGTGCTTTAGTTGAAAGGTTTGGGGGGCGTGATGAGTCTGAAATTCGTGGAAAAGTTCTAGATATCCTCTCATCCCCTGCTTTTGAGTTGTACACTTCAGAACAACAAATCAAAGCAGCAATGGGGCTTACTTCTGAGGTTAGAAGAATGGATATATTCTTACGGATGGGTGAACTTGAACGTCAGAATATGGTCTGGATGATTATCAATGATATATTTCCAAGTATATAAGATATAATTGTAAAGGTTGGGCATGGGTTTGATGGTTTTTGCTAAATTGACGACCTTCAAAATGTTCAATAGATGTATTATATTTTTGATGCCTCAGCTCCATAAACTTGATATGTGACTAGTATGAGCATGAGGATGCATATGTAAATGTAATGCATGAATGCTAATTGGTATGAGGATCATACCTTTTGTCTATTTATAGCTTTTTATGATCGTGTGATATTGTTTTTATATTTGCGACATGCTTGAACAATTTCGCGGTGATTTTATGGCACTATTGGTATTCCAGAGCAATGTGTATGTTTGCCGCTGCACTTTTTTAGTTTCAATTTCTGCAGATTTTGACTGCAGTTTCTACACTTTTTCTTATTGTAGTATCTGCACTTATTTTAGCTTTAGTTTCTGCACTTATTTTAGTTTTGATTTCTGCATATTTTAATTTCAGTTTGTAGTTTTTAAGTTTCAGTTTAGCAGATTTTAGTTTCAGTTTCTGCATAAGCTTCTGCACTCTTTTTGCTGGAGTTTTTGCACAATTCTTGTATTTTTTTGCACTGTATTTGAGTAATTTTTGCATAGTTCCTGCACTTTCTGCATTCTTGGTGCACAGTTTCTGCATGATTCCTGTATTTTTCTGCTATGTTTTTACATTATTTCTGCATTTTTCTGCACTCTTTTTGCATAGTTTCTGCAGTTTTCTGCATAGTTTTTGCATTTTTCTGCATTGATTCTGCACTCTTTTGCATAGTTTCTATATTTTTCTGTATATTTCTACACTATTTTAGCTTCAGTTTGTGTACTTCTTTTGCAACAGTGCAGCAACAATATAATTTTCTTGCATCTTGGATGAATGAAGTAATGTCTTTGAGTATTTGAACTTAGTATAATAAGAAAATATTGTTGGGTGGAGTTTTCTGTTAAGAAAAATATCGTTTGTATAAGCCATGAAATATCTAAGGTTAAAATAGGAAATAGAATTTTATCCAAGTTTATCCAACTTTAAACCAAACACATGTTTTGGATTATATACGGTATATCCCATTTTTAATCCAATGAACGAAACAAAGTAATAACACTAAGTAACCCAAGGGATTATTAATACCAGGATTATAATCCTGGAATAATTCTGTCCGCGAACCAAACGACCCCTAAGTGTAACGTATCAAAGGTCATTGAATCGTCGTATTGGAAAGATTTTAGACTACCAGAGAAAAAAAGCTATCTAACCCTAATATCCTTGAAGTGCTTTTTCCGGTGCGGTATTTTTTTGAAGTGAAAAAATGAACTTCATTTAGGTTTGGCATATAATTTTCGAATTTCATGTTCTTCTTCTTTATAACAAAGAAAAAGAGAAAAATGTAAACGCCAAACTGAAAAGAGAAAAAAGTAAAAGACAAACTGCTTTGTTTAAAAATAAAAATAAAAGCATTTTTTACCTTTTATGAACTTGACCAAACAAGTTAGTAAAGATTTACAAGTCAAAATAATCTTTTATATTATAAGTCACTCATTTCTTTTCTTTTTTCTGTTTACTTTTCGAAAAGGCAGTTGGCATACATTCTTGTGTTCCTTTCTAGGTGATGTTATTTTCCTGAGCTTAACTTAAATATACATCATTAGAGTCACCTTCACCTATTTTAATACTAGATGGTTAGTGCCCGTGCTATGTACGGGCATATGCCCGACAAAAGAGCATGAACTCAATACTACATAGCAGACCTATAGATGCAACATTAACAGTGAACCGGAGAAGCATTTTTGGCTTAGATGTGCATAAAATAGCTACAGCAATAAGAGAAAATAAAGAAACAGAAAGACCAGAATATACTTGGATGAATACAGGGATCATCACTTAACTGCAATATTGCATCAGAAAAGTAGCTGGGCCAGCAATTCCATTAACCAGAAGGATAATTCACAAAGAATAGATAAGAAACATAGCAACATTATTCCACAACCCACTTAAGAATAGAGATCATGCAATTGTATGTCATAATTTTACATCATTTACTAAACATGAATTTTTCAACAGCCTTTTTAAGTTACGAACAATACAGAATAATACCACCAGCCCCACCCTAGAAGAAAAATTACCTCTCTATCTCTGGTATTGCAGTTTTGCGTTCAATGCTTCATACTGCAGAGAAGTCCTGGTCAGTTAGAACATGAGATTTTGCAACTTTGTGAAGTGCAGTAATTGCAGTGCATTGTGAAACAGATTGAGTCCTAACTTCTTCATGCTATAAGCATTCCTCGACCTGAATTTCATCAAGAGAGTGTAATCAATAACTGGTGAGGAACTATAAAGTTTATGCAACATGCAAAGCAAGCTTAAATAAATAGCACCTTCAGCATCTAATCCTCGTAACATTTTCTTACAGTCCAATCTGAGGCTTTCTTAGAGTAGGATATACCTTCAGCATTGATTCTTCAAAGTCTATCACGTAATATTTCAGGGAGTTTTCACCCATCTCCACGTATACATTCAAAATATTCTTCACTAAGCCTAATCTATTAGCTCTCCTCACATTCTCTATCTATGTATAATAGTAGTATATGAATCATCTCATGTCCAAAAATAACGGTCGCGAATGAAAAAAGAGAACAATAAAAATGTATATTCTACTGTACTTCAATACATATAGCTGCTTATAAATCTTGCCGCTCCTAAAGTGAAACCAATATGGTAGTGTCATTATTACATTTTACCTAGCAAAGATTGATTTAGGAGTTTTCATGTTCTTGGATCAAGTGTGCAAGGAATATTGCTAGGATGGGCAGACCGCTAGTACTGCAAAGATAAGTGATTACCTATATGGATTGTGTTATTTTTATTTGCTAAGGTAGGTAACATGTCCATTGAAATGAAGTGAAGTATCACTGTTTAAAGCTACCTTCAGTCCATGTCTTCGCAACTCTCTAACTACCAGCTAAATCTAAGAGCAAAAGCTCTCTTTAATATAACAAGATTTCAACTTTACTCTTCAGCTTATACAGGTTTTGCAACCAAAAACCTTATCCTCTCAAACTATATTAGCATTCTTTTTTTTACTATTCATTCAATTTTTATTTAGTTTCACCAAATCACAACCAGATAGAGGAGTAATGAGATCTACACCAATAACTGTAAAAAAAAAAAAAAAAAAATTACTAGAAGCTTTAATATAATAAGAAATCATTGCATGTATTACGAAAAAAATGCCGAGAGCACATCAAATATTGCAAGATGAAAGGAACGGACACAAAATCAATTTCTCTGTACTTGTCTTAGGAAACTAATAGTCACAATTTATACCCAAAAGGAAAACAAAATTAGACAACACAAAAATCAAAAGACAGAATATAAAGAAATCAGAATTGAAAAAACAAACTAAACAAAATGGAAAGGGAGGTAGAAGAACCCACCGGAGAGAGAAATAGGGCAGCAGAGATGAGCGGAAGAAAAAAGAGAGAGAGAAAGAGAGTGACAAATGAAAAAAGAACCAAAATTTGCTTACAAATTATACAGAGAAGAAGCGTAATTTCCACATGGAACCTAGATTTTCACATAATTATCACCGGTGAAAATGGAAAGAAGTAATAGAAGCTCGCTATTTACACATATTCATTATTTTCGCATCCTAGTAGCAATACTTTGGCTACCTAAATATTATTTAAACCAAGGTTGCCTTATTGCTACCAGGATGCGAAAATAATGAATATGTGGACAGGGATAAACATGTAGATAGTGAGCTTCTATTACTTCTGTCCATTTTCACCGGTGATAATTTTCCTCAGGCTCCACTTGGTTGGATTTTACTGGGTTGTTGTTGTTTAGGTAGCCAAAGTAATTTGTTACACCTTCAATATTTATTCATGTGATGTCGGGAAAAATACGTGCAAGTGCAAGAAGATGTAAAACACAAGGGGGAAAGAAAAGCTAGACGAAGCAATACTCAGTTGCTTACTTGGTTTAGCTTGAGATCATAGAGCAGGAGCATAGGGTGGCATTCATTCAAACTCTAATTGATGATCCAAGTAGCTTGGGTGGTCACTTGGTTGACACCTTTAGAATAATACTCAGAAAGAGGCAAGAAAGATGAATTAAAAATCTATCAATAGATAAACATAGTAACAAATAGATAAAAATAAACAAAGACAAGAATGAACCAGTAGCAAACATATGAGAAGGAAAACATTGCATTTATGTGTTAATTTCTTCCTTCATGTACCATTCTTCCAATTTCTAGAAAATAGTCTCATTTTTCTTTACTCCCTCCGTTTCAATTTATGTGAACTTGTTTGACTTGACACGGAGTTTAAGAAAAAACGAATACTTTTAAAATTTGTGGTCCTAAACAAGTCAGAAAGGGGCCTAGAGCATTTGTCTGGTTATAAAAGCTTCTCATTAAGGGTAGAATTGAAAGTTTAAGCAAAATTATTTTCAAATTTAGAAAGGGGTCATTCTTTTTTGAGCTGACCAAAAAGGAAATAGATTCACCTAAACTGGAACGGGGAGTAGTATGTATGTATGTATGTAAGGACTGTATAGATTTAACACAAATGCCTTTTACACATAAGAACTGTAGATCATCTTATTTTTAATTTTCTTTTGTCCAATTTCACTCTTTATGTGTATTCATTGAATAATTTATTTTTTTCTTGCCTGTAGATTCAAATGAATAGAGCTGACTTAACTTCTTATGACCCGCCAAAAATTAAAGAAAATTAACCACATCTTAACACGAAATACAGAACAAAATATGATGGACAAACTATTCATAGGAGAAACCAGAGACAAAGAAGCCAATATTTTACCAAATAATACTCACTAAGAAAAAGATAACGGCAACAAATGGACATTAAAAGGACCAACACCTGAGACGACGAAGATTTGATCTCATCTCTCTCACCCTCTGCTTCACAGTAATACATAAAGCATTAGCTACTATTTATAGAGAGAATACAATAAACTACTGGCAACCATTAGCAATTTTATGAGAAAATTCACATGCGTACAATTTAGGAACAACAGAAACTACAATTAGAAATGGAAAAAAACAAAACGTCGATTTTTAGTAGATCAAAAAAGAATTTGATGAGCGAATTAATTTTCTGACCAAAAATAGGCCTTTTGGCAATTTCGAAACCTAGCAAACCCACATGCATCTACAGAACAAAGTAAGAGAGTAGCAAAGAAAACTTAACAGATACCCACCAAATCCCTATAATCAAGAAACATGTGAAGGAAATTTTTTTTTTCTAGAATTCAAAAATACAGTAGACTCCATAGACAAACTTCAACCAAAACAGAGAACTTTTGAAACGAAACCCATAAGGGTTGAGAGAAAGAGCAGTATGATAGGAAGATTTACTATTTTACTTCCTGGGGTTGAGATGAGAGGATAGCTCTGAGAATAATAAAATCAGAAAGAAAGAATTAGGAAAAAGGAAAACTTTGAGGAAGTGACACAAATGGAATGGAAGAACTTTTTCTTCTGAATGACTAACATGGAGAAAACACCAACTCTGCCCATAAAACAATTCATATTTACTATTATACGCTTTGTCGTACCAAAGCCCTCCCATCGACTCTTTTTGAGTAAGGTCAGTAGGCAATAAGCTCACATCCGGAGGAAAGATAAAAGTCATCTTATCTTGACTACTCCTTATAAGGCAGAACTTATCACCCAATTTCGCACTAGGTCGAATTTGTATGCCGTTGTTAAGCAAGCCCACAAGCGAAATTACTATTTATTTATTTATTTTTAACATATTTTTAATTACACAAAATTTTATGCAACTGTGATAAGCCTTTTTAAATAAAATATCAACATCATAAGTACATAGTCTTTTGTGATAGAAATGATAAGTACAACAATACATAAGTGCTTGATCACGCCCAACTATGCCTTATAAAATAGATTTAGCGGTCGTTACAAATATATTCCGGCTAATAAGTCCGGAGTCGAATCCTACAGGGAATTAACCTATCAAACACAACTACTAGACTCGCACAAATTTACGTAATCAATCTTCAGAAATATTTAAGTAACAATTTGGGCTTTTATTAACTAAATATTACGTAATAAAAATGCAATAATTAATAACTAACTACGAACGGGTTGTAAACAAGAATTGGAATGATCTAAAGTTGTGATTTTCCCTATTGTCGGAATCTTTTCCGCTACGTTTTCTACAAATTTGCCTAAGTCTTCTCTATCGACCATGAGCACTCTAACTGTCGTAACTCTCTTCCGAGTAATTACCACAATTTACTAGACATATTCTCCTGAATTACGCTAGCTGGCATTAAGTACAGCTCACTCAGATCGCACCAAGGTTTCGTTATCCCTAATCCCACCTTTAAACCTCCTTATTGATCCCTCATATACGTTTAGGAGTGATGTTGTTCAACAACTACCTAAATATGCACTCTCTTCCGAGTAATACATACTAAATAGGCACAGCTAATTGAGGGCCCTTCAATCAACCACAAGAATAATATAGTTGAACAAATAGAAAAAATACTACGGCAAATTTATATTAACGTAACAAGAAAATCATCCTTCAATAGGTTCCATCAAAACCTTAGACTATGGATTTAGCTACTCATGATCAAAGTAACAATATCCAAAGTATGTTGCATAATTAAAATACAAGATAAAGATAAAGTGATGTAGAATTTATTGACTCTAACTCCCGGCGATTGTTCTATGAGCTATCCTTGCCTCCGGTTGCAAAAGTCCTTCCAAGTGATGTTTTTAGGTTTATTTATATGTGTAGGAAAAGACCTAAACGTGTAGGCCAAGTCCTAGTCAAACCCGAAAACGAATTAAGTCTTCAAAACTCGGATTGGACCTGGCCCCAGGCTTGGCGTCGCCAACCTAATGCCTGATGAACCTGGCTCCAAGCCTGGCGTCGCCAGCCTAACGCATGGTTCTACTTGGCCTTTGCCTTGCGTCGCCAGCCTAACCCCAGCTTCAAGCCTGGCCTTTTCCTTGCAACGCCATCCTAACACCAGCTTCAAGCCTAGCATCGCCAGGTTCTCTCATTCACTGCTCTCGCGCACGCTTTCGACTTGTAGGTTTCATTTTTCTTCTACTTTCATGATCCAATTCACCTACATATAAAATGGACCCTATTACATGCAAATAAGGTGTACTTTATTATTAAAGCGTATAAAAATTCAAGGCGAATAATGTGCTAAACCATGAATTATAGCCACACATCAATACCCCATACTTAAACATTGCTCATCCTCGAGCAATCAAACTACACTCATAGACACAACCTATTAAGCAATTCCCTTAACTCATTATACCAAAAATCTTTAAAAATAGTTTAAGCACAAAGGTGCGACATCCTTGCCTCAAAATTCGACTCACAAATACCATGCTTTATTCACAATTCACTTACTTACTCTACATGGAAGTCAACAATATTACATTTCCTTTATGAATCATGTGCCCTCACCCAATCAAAGAGCTTAGTTCCACACAATGAATTTTAAGAACATAGGAACTCCAGATAGACAAAATTCACTCGCTCTCAGAAATAACATTCATATGCCACAAATGATGCACCATAGGTTTGCCCGTAGTGTAATACTCTACTAATCGAGTTCATTCAATCTAAGATCAAGAAGGGCTTTCATTGGTTGTAATGTAGGATGCGGATCGGGTAGGATACATTTGGATATGAGTGACTACACCTCCCTTAAGCACTTTGATACATATACTTTAATACGCAACCCATACTTATGTCAACCCAACATTCCACCCTTACTTCAATTTATATTACCCCATATTTCTTTAAGCACACGTATATTAAGAGTCGCCACTGATCAAAGAATATTCTTTTTCACAGCAATACAACTATTTTTTTTTCTTTTTTCTTTCTTTCATTTTTCAATTCTAGCGGCTCTTACTTTTTTAAAACAGTGCACATTTCTCCTTATTTCATTAGTTCCACTTAAAAACCAAACCAACTACCCCACACTTTAACTTTTACAATGTTCATAATAATTCAAGTGCTCATTAGAGGTGAAAAGGTTCAAATAGATGGTTAATTCAAATAATTGGGTAAGACTTGTAGTGTGGTTGCCAAAGAAACAGGATTACAAGCTCAAAGGGGTTAACTACGTTACATAACCTTTAGGTGGGTAAATTATATATATATATGGCTTAACAAAGAAACGCCTATATCACTTTTCAGACTGAACAAGACCACTATTTCGCTTTGCACACACACATGGCAAGTTTTAGATATCAAATGCAATGCACAGAATACATACAAAACTCACACACATGGCACATAACTCACTCAGGATTGGTTTCATCGCGACACTCCAGTCAAAGCAGTTAAGCAAAATTAGGAATCTATGATTTAAGGTATTTATGCTAGAGTAAAAAAAAATGAACCTAAGCATCATGACCATAGTACTAACTATTCTCAAGGCATAACAAAGCTAAGAGATATTTCTACAATTAAAGGCATAGCTCTGTGATTCCTACTCCTAAAAATTAAAACTAACTATACCCGGTTCAACTAAAAACCCTTGGAAAAGAATCGCGGCCCAAAGAAAAACCAAGGGAGAATTACTACACTACCTAAAAAAAATCTTTTTGGTGTTTTTTCTTCTAGACTTACTTCCCTCAAGAAAACTCTCTAGGAGATCCATCGTCGAGAAGAGTCCAATTTTTCTGTTTTTTTTTTCTAACTAACACTAAATAACTAAAACACATATCAAAATCAATTACTAAACAAATACTAAAACACATACTAAAACAAAGCAAATAAATACTAAATAACTAAAATTAACATGTACAATTCTCTATCCCACACTTAGATCATGCATTGTCCTCAGTGCATGCACAAAATGACAAAACACGAAAAATGAGTAGGGTGTAAAGAAACTCCCTGATCAAGCAGCGTCTTCATCCTCTGACGCTCTCCACTCTTCATCATGTTCGTCCTCCTCATCATCACCATCTCCCTCACCACCGGGGAGTCTGTATCCATCTCCTAACCCAACCAGCTGCTGGGCATGAGCATTGAGCGGGTACAGGTGCTCCAATCCAGTCCTCTCCTCATATGTGGTCGGGCAACCTCCTATCCTTAGCTGCAAATCCATTATCCCATAAAGATGGGCCATAAAACTATCATCCCGAGCATTGCGCTCGGTACTTGTCAAAGATGTCATGGCAGTCTCTTCTTTCAGCCGGAGACTAGTGATGTCTGTTTGTCGTAGGGGCTGATCGATGGTGTGGTCAAACTCTGGCTCCTCCTCAACCTCCTCGTGTCTTAAGTACTGATTTTGAAAATTGTCAAATGGCATTTGATCGACCTTTTTACTTATTCTGACTACAGACATCTGGTAGTGGATCAGATGACCCACATTACCCTTTGACCCGTCATGAGGAAGTAGAGCGCACAGGTCCTCTCGTGGCTAATGAGCGTGTCATGATTTCACGGTAGGAGCCATGCATTTATCAATTTAAGCCACACTTGAGCCTCCGCCCTCATCTTCTTCTTGGGGAACCTCTTTTACCGATTAGTTTTCTTATCCCGGACCCATGATGTCGTAGAGTCGGCACCACAAAGCGTGTGTCTCAACTCTCTATAGGTAGGCCGGCGAATGAAGTGGTCCAATGGCTCCACAGGAACATCCGGAGCACCTAAAAAGTTACATATGGTCGTGGCTGAAAAATCTATCAATCGCCCACGAATCAGCACCAGCTGTTCAGTACTCTACGGATCAAACCCTGTATAAAATTCTCGGACTAGGTTGAGATTAATGTCCCATGTGTTCTTGAATACATAGCTCAACCCCATATCCTGAATGCCCCTCCAAATTGCCTGATACTTTGCTTTCAAGCATCGTACGTGGATAGCTTCTTCCGGATGTACATGTTTAGGCCTACAGTGCCTGTACCAATCCTTAGTATGCGGTGGTATGTTGTTGATCCCAAACTCCCGTTGGCCTTGTGGTTGTTGACGCATGGCTGCTATAGCTGCCACAACTTGTACTCCACTTAGATTGGAGGTAGTTTCTCCCCTTTTTCTCTTCTTTGGGGGAGGTGCGAAGGTCGCCTTTGCTTTAGCCAGCGCAGTGGAAATAGCATTTCCTTTGCCTGTGTCTTTTCTGAGAGGCATCTTCGTTCTTACACAAATAAGCAGTAGTCAGATAAAACTGCATTACATACTACACACATAATCTTGCCCAACTTTTCGAGGTTACTCGGACTTCACCTCGTATTTTCTTAATATTAGAATCAAAGAACAACATATGGGCTACCCGTGAGCCACCCCAGACTTAAGATTTTAACGTGGTGCACGATTTCATAACACTAGTATATTAATCCCAGAGACTCGGGCTCCAATGGGGACAGGAATGCCATTGAGGCATTATATCAAACACTTAACATGCATTAGTGTCATGGGAGTTCTTATGGAACTGAGGGATTGCCTCATCCTCCCAAATCGGCTTGGGGGTTCCGTACTACCACATGTTTTCACAATCGCAGCACCATTCCTATGGGGTTCATGGGGTTGGCGCACACAAACTCAATACTACAATGAAGAACAACCACCAATTTTTGTGTGTAATTGTATACCTGTACCCAACTCGAAATTACAAAGGAAAAAGATCAAATCATACCTTTAAAGCTTTTGAGAGGAGGGAGCTGCCTGAGAATTTCTGATGAGTGTGAAAGAATAGCAAGACTAAGCTTGACTTCAATGGGGATAGGAGAGACAACTGTGGCAATATGATGTTGAGTATGTGTGGGTAAGCCAATTCGTGCAGTGTGTTTGGTTGAGAGCAAAGCTGATGAGCAGATGTGTGTGCTTGTGAATTATCTTTTTTAGAGCTTGATGTGTGTTTGTTTAGGTGAGGTTAGGGTTTTGTATTCTTTTCAGTGTTTAGGGCGTGTAACGTGAGGAGGTTCGACTAAAATAAGGAGAAAAAAAAATTAAACTGGGCCGAAATAACTTACCTGGTGTCGCCTGGCCCAGTACCTGGCGTAATCCAGGCGTCGCCAGCCTAACGTCAGCCTTACATGGCTTTACCCAGGCGTCGCCGGCCTAAGGCCTGGTAGACCTGGCGTTAGCCAGGCGTCGCCAGCCCCAACGCCAACTTTGCTTGGCTTTATCCTAGCGTCGCCTGCCGCAGCGCCTAGTGTACGGCAAGTGATGCTGAAACCCTGCTCGACTTGCCCAAACTCACCTACAAACTTGTTAGTACCTAAAAACAAAAAGAAAAATTCTAACTACACTAAAAATTAACTACGAATTGGGTTGCCTCCCAACGAGCGCCTTAGTTAACGTCGTGGCACAATGAATACAACAGTCCAATGGGTTGCCTTCCATGAAGCGCATGATTTAACGTCGCGGCTCGACGCAGATAATTGCACTTAAGGCTCGCTTAACCTTGGTGGCTCGAGCAAATGAGTCACCAATACTACTTTCTCATCTTCCATGCCCAAATAATGTTTTAACTTGTGCCCATTGACTCTAAACGTGCGAGAGTCATTTGATGCAACAATCTCTATGGCTCTGGTTGGGTGAATATCTACCACACTAAATGGTCCCGACCATCGTGACTTTAACTTACCCGGAAATAACCTCAACCATAAGTTGTATAGCAATACCTTATCTCCGGGTTTAAAACTTCGCTCAAGAATATTTTTATCGTGCATTATTTTCATTCTCTCCTTGTATAATCTTGTGCTCTCAAAAACGTGGTAACGAAATTCATCAAGCTCGTGCAACTCTGTGACTTTACTTGTGCCCACAACTTCTATATCGAGATTCAACTGCCGTAATGACCATAAAGCTCTATGCTCCAACTCCACTGGTAGGTGATATGCCTTCCCAAATACCAATTTATACGGCGACATACCAACAGAGTTTTGAAAGCGGTACGATAGGCCCAGAGGGCATCACCTAACTTTCTTGCCCAATCTGTTCTTGTAGCATTCACAGTCTTTGTCAAAACACTCTTTATCTCTCTGTTCGACACTTCTACTTGCCCACTCTTTTGTGGATGATATGGGGTGGCGACTTTGTGACGTACACCATACTTTTCTAACAGCTTTGCGAAGGCTCGATTATAGAAGTGAGTGCCTCTGTCACTGATTATCGGCCTTGGAGTGCCAAATCGGGTGAATATGTTCTTTCTCAAAAAGCCAATTATCCCCTTAGCATCATTGGTCGGGAGCGCTGCAGCCTCCACCCATTTTGACACGTAGTCCACAGCTACGCGTATGTATTTGTTGCCATATGAGCTGACGAAGGCCCCCATGAAATCGATTTCCCACACATCAAACACTTCTACCTCTTGAATTGGGTTCATAGGCATCTCATGTCGGTGGGAAATATTCCCAGTTCGTTGGCATCTATCACAACCTTTCACCCATAAGTGTGCATCTTTGAACACTGTCGGCCAGTAGAAGCCCGATTCCAGCACTTTCATAGTGGTCCTTACTCCCCCGAAGTGGCCACCATATAGTGATGCATGACAAACCTGCAAAATAGAAGATTGGTCTATCTCGGGGATACATCTCCGGATTATGTTATCAACACAAATCCTGAACAGGTAAGGCCCATCCCAATAATACATATGGCAGTCACGAAAGAACTTTTTCTTTTGAACAGAGGAAAAATCATAGGGGACAATACCGCTTGCCAGGTAGTTTGCAATGTCTGCATACCATGGCGCCTCCTCCAATGTCACTATTAGCAATTGTTTATCTGGGAATATCTCAGTTATATCTTCTACCTCGACTTTCTTTTCAGCTCCCTCCAACCTTGAAAGGTGGTCTGCCACTTGGTTCTCTACCCCTTTTCTATCGCGGATCTGCAAATCAAATTCTTTTAGTAAAAGAACCCAACGGATCAAGCGTGGCTTTGACTCATTCTTTGCTATCAGGTACCTAAGTGTTGCATAGTCAGTATAAACAATCACTTTTGAACCAATCAAATAAGACCTGAATTTGTCGAATGCAAACACCACAGCCAACATCTCTTTCTCAGTCACGGTATAATTGAGTTGTGCACCGCTTAGCGTTCTGCTTGCATAGTAAATTGGGTGCACCAGTTTGTCCTTCCGCTGCCCCATGACTGTTCCTATAGCATAGTCACTCGCATCACACATGAGCTCAAACGGTTGCTCCCAGTTGGGTGCAACGATGATTGGTGCAATCACCAGTATCCTCTTCAGCTCCTCAAATATGCTAACCTGCAGTCATAAGAAAACACAAAAGAATGATCCTTTTCAAGGAGTTTACACAAAGGGTTAGCAATTTTAGAGAAATACTTTATAAATCGCCTGTAGAACCCGGCGTGCCCAAGGAAACTTCTTACTGCCTTGACTGAAGTGGGCGGTGACAACTTCTCAATCACGTCAACCTTAGCATGGTCAACCTCAATACCCTTACTGGACACTCGATGCCCCAACATTATACCTTCTTGTACCATAAATGGCATTTCTCCCAGTTCAGCACTAAATTTGTCTCCACACACCTTTTCAACACTCTTCTTAAATTGTGAAGACAGTCTTTGAACGAATCCCCCACTACAGAGAAATCATCCATAAATACTTTCATAATATCTTCAACCATGTCAGTGAAAATGGCTAACATACACCTCTGAAAGGTGGCCGGTGTATTGCATAGGCCAAACGGCATTCTCCGAAAGGCAAAGATGTCATACGGACACGTGAATGATGTCTTCTCTCTATCCTCAGGGGCTATGGAAATCTGATTGTACCCCGAATACCCATCTAAAAAGCAGAAGTAAGACCTCCCTACCAATCTATCTAACATTTGGTCAATGAATGGTAAAGGAAAATGGTATTTCCGGGTGGCTGTGTTCAGTTTTCTATAATCCATATAAATTCGCCAACCCATAACTGTACGAGTCGAGATCAACTCATTATTCTCATTGGGCACTACAGTCATTCCACCCTTCTTTGGCACACACTGAACTGGGCTGACCCAGTTACTGTCAGAGATTGGGAAGATGATTCACGTATCTAACCACTTGATCACTTCTTTCTTCACCACTTATTTCATGTTAGGGTTCATCCTTCTTTGATGTTCTCTGGAAGGTTTGTGCCCATCTTCCAGCAGAATCTTATGCTTACAAAATGTCGGGTTGATCCCCTTAATATCTGCAATGGTCTAGCCAATTACAGTCTTGCATTCCATTAACACCTGCAAAAGTTGTTCTGCCTTCACATCTAACAAACTGGATGAGATAATAATAGGTAAAGTGGATTTAGGTCCCAAGAAAGCATACCTGAGGTGAGACGGTAACGGTTTTAACTCCAAGTGTGGTGACTCTTCAATTGATGGCTTAACTGGAGGTGTTTTTCTTTCTTCTAAGTGTAAGGGCTCGAATTCGAGCTCTCTTTTCCAGTACTCTCGCTCTTCAAGGGCCAAAACCCACTCTGTCAAGTTTTCACCAACCATTTCTTCAAAGTTCATGAGGCATGCTGCTAGAGGGTTTTTTGCGTTCAGAGTCTCATCTTCCTCCTCCAAGATCACATCCACAGCTTCTATCAGAGAGCAGTTAGCAAACTCACTAGATCGCCGCATAGATTTCTACACATTAAACGTTATCTCTTCATCGTTCAGTCTCATCTTTAGCTCCCCAGTTTCACAATCAATTAGGGATCTCCCAGTGGCCAAGAATGAACTTCCCAAAGTTATGGGAATCTTCTCGTCAACTTGGCAGTCTAGAATGACAAAATCTGCTAGGAAAACAAACTTCCCCACCTGTACTAATACATCATCAAGGATACCAGAGGGCCTTTTCACTGTCCGATCGGCCAACTGTAATAACATAGACGTGGGTCTAGCTCTTCCAATGCCTAACCTTTTGTAGATAGCCAAGGGCATCGAGTTTATGCTTGCCCCCAAATCACAAAGTGCCTTAGCAAACGCATAGTTGCCTATTGTGCATGGGATTGTAAAACTCCCTGGATCAGATAACTTCTCAGCTATGGGTCTTGTCACCATAGCACTACATGTCTGATTCAGTGTAACCGTGGCCAAGTCTTGAAAGTCGAACTTACAAGACATCAAGTCCTTCATCATTTTTGCATAACCAGGTATTTCCTTTAAGGCGTCAATCAATGGAATGTTCACCTGAATTTGCTTCAATATCTCCAAGAATTTCTTATATTTCTCATCTTTTTTATATTTAGCCAATCTCTGGGGGAAGGGTGTTGGAGGCCGCTTCTTTCCTGTGATTTGATTTTGAACCTGCTCTGGCACTGTTTCTACTGCCTTATATTGCTCTGACTCAGTTTCCTTCGCGACTTCTTTTTCTTTGCTTGTTTCAGCTAGCACATGTTGTACCGTCACCTTTGTTAACCATGTTGAGTCATCTATCTTGATGGGTACTGGCACAAGTGTTTTAGTAGGTCAGATTTCGCGATCCATCTCTTGCTCCGGATCTAGGTCTCTACCATTTCGTAGACTCACTGCCATAAGCTATTTCACACCCTGTTCTTTTGGATTGACTTGTGTATCTGCAGGTAATATCCCTTGGGGATGATTGTTTAGGGCCATAGAAATCTGTCCTAATTGAATCTCAATACCCTTTATTGCTGATTCATGTGAGTCTACCCTCTGTTGCATTTTTCCCATGGATCCAATCCATTATTGCAGCATTCTATTGTTGTTATCCAGCATTCCCTCAAGTTTAGTAAACCCATCATCTGGTCTCATAATCTGCTGTTGTTGAGGTTGTTGATAAGTCAGCTGCTGATTTTGCTGGATGTAGCCTTGTTGCCTTTGGTAAGGTGCAACTTGACCCAGTGGTCGCATAGCTCCAGGATTGTTATTGTTATTGTACTGCTGCTGCGCTGGTCTATATTGTTGATTATGTTGACCCCAATTCTGACCACCTTGCCTTTGTCCCCCATAGTTGGCTACATAATTCATATCTTCCTGATATTGCTAGTTGTCACCTTCCGCACTCCACGAGCAAACATATGGTTGGTTAATGCATGGTGTACATAAGCCCCCATTAGTTGTGTCAACTATGTGAACCTGCTGCTTCTGGCCTGATTCATCAATCTTTTTGGTGAGGATACTCATTTGTGTCATTAGAGTGGCCACATTCTCAGCTATGGAGTTGTTTGGGTCCAAAGCCACTGAGTGAACTACCGGAGTGATCGTGGAGGCTCTTGTCATCCATCCTGAGTTTTGGGCCATCTTATCAAGTAGGATCTTGTATTCTGCGAACGTTTTGCTCAGAAATGCTCCACCTGCTGAAGCATCAACATTGGCCTTTAAGCTGTCAGCCAGTCCCATGTAGAATCTCTGTCCCAATATCTGATCTAGAATACCATGATGTGGACGCTTAACCAGCATGCCCTTGAACCTCTCCCACATTTCTTGTAGTGATTCTGTTGGTCTCTTCCTGTAGCTCAATATATCATCAATCTGTTGGGTAGTTTTATTTAGTAGGTAGAATTTGTTCAAAAATTGCTTGACTAATTCTACCTAAGTAGTGATGGAATTTATGGGGAGTAAATTAAGCCAAGTCTGAGCTTCTCCTGTCACCAAGAATGGGAACAACAAAAGCTTTATTGTGTCTGGTGTCAAGTTAGGTTGCCTTTGCGTTAAACATATCGATTTGAAATTCTTCAAGTGCTGCTGAGGATCTTCAATGTGTGACCCTGAGAACAGTCCCATGTTCTGCAACAAATGTAGCATATTGTTTGTTATTTGGAATGATTCTGCTTGTATCTGAGGGGCTGCAATTGCGGTTGCCAGATTGTCGGTGGTGGGTTGTGTCCAATCATATAATGTTGTTTCTAGTACAAGAGGTACCATACCCCGATTGTTTGGTTCATTCTCATTGTTTCTGTTGTTGATTGGATTTTCTATTCCGTAAGCCATGTATGGTTCGATTTGGTCTGTCGAGTTTCGTTGCTGTTTGCTTTTCTTGTTTGCACGATTTAGTGCCTTGAAAACTTTCTCATGATCTGATAATGCTTCGAGCAATTCATCACCAGTTCTTGAGGAGTTCCTAGGCATGCACATGTAACACCCAAGACTACAAACGTTAAAATTTCAATGTATTTGGTTAAGAATGGAGATAATTGACTACACTAAGAATTCTAGCACTTCTTTTAGCTGCAATTAATAACACCGTTAATTCCCTGACAATGGTACCAAAATTTGATCACGCCCAACTATGCCATATAAAAAGGACTTAGCGGTCGTTGTAAATATATTCCGGCTAATAAGTCCGGAGTCGAATCCTACAGGGAATTAACCTATCAAACACAACTACTAGACTCGCACAAATTCACGCAATCAATCTTCAGAAATATTTAAGTTACAATTTGGATTTTTATTAACTAAATATTACGTAATGAAAATGCAATAATTAATAACTAACTATGAACGGGTTGTAAACAAGAATTGGAATGATCTAAGGTTGTGATTTCCCCTATTGTCGGAATCTTTTTCGTTACGTTTTCTACAAATTTGCCTAAGTCTTTTCTATCGACCATGAGTACTCTAACTGTCGTAACTCTCTCCCGAGTAATTATCACAATTTACTAGACATATTCTCCCGAATTGCGCTAGCTGGCATTAAGTACAGCTCACTCAGATCGCACCAAGGTTTCGTTATCCCTAATCCCATATTTAAACCTCCGTATTAATCCCTCATATACGTTTAGGAGTGATGTTATTCAACAACTACCTAAATATGCACTCTCTCCCGAGTAATACATACTAAATAGGCACAGCTAATTGAGGGTCCTTCAATCAACCACAAGACTAATATAGTTGAACAAATAGAGAAAATACTACGGCAAATTTTATATTAACGTAACAAGAAAATCATTCTTCAATAGGTTCCATCAAAACCTTAGACTATAGATTTAGCTACTCGTGATCAAAGTAACAATATCCAAAGTATGTTGCATAATTAAAGTACAAGATAAAGATAAAGTGATGTAGAAAATGTTGACTCTAACTCCCGGCGGTTGTTCTATGAGCTATCCTTCCCTCTGGTTGCAAAAGTCCTTCCAAGTGGTATTTTTAGTTCTATTTATATGTGTAGGAAAAGACCTAAACGTGTAGGTCAAGTCCTAGTCAAACCCGGAAACGAATTAAGTCTTCAAAACTCGGATTGGACCTGGCCCCAGGCCTGGCGTCACTAGCCTAACGCCTGATGAACATGGCTCCAGGTCTGGCATCGCCAGCCTAACGCCTGGTTCTGCTTGGCCTTTGCCTTGAGTCGCCAGCCTAACGCCAGCTTCAAGCCTGGCCTTTGCCTTATAACACCAGCCTAATGCCAACTTCAAGCCTGGCGTCGCTAGTTCTCTCATTCTCTGCTCCCGCGCACGCTTTCGACTTGTAGGTCTCGTTTTTCTTCTACTTTCATCTCCAATTCACTTACACATAAAATGGACCCTATTACACGCAAATAAGGTGGACTTTATCATTAAAGCGTATAAAAATGCAAGGCGAATAATGTGCTAAACCATTAATATTATAGCCACACATCAATGCTACAAATCCCCAAAATCCGGCGTCACAAGTACATAAGCAATCTAGAGCAAGCAGCTCACCCCTAAGTCTTCGTAGATTATCGGCTACGCCCGCATGATCACTGGTGGAACCTGTCTCAGTACTTGCACATAAGTGCAGAAATGTATCTTGAGCACGAAGAACAACACGTACCCAATAAGTATCTAGTCTAACCTTAAAGAGGTAGGGACAAGGGGTCGACTTGACACTTACTAGAGGTCAATAATAATAATGAAAGTGTATAAAGTAGACATGGTGAACATACAACAGGTATCAATGAGACAAATAAAAGTAACTACAATAAATACAACAGGAGTCCGTAACACATCACCAACCTCTCATAACTAGCCGTGAAGACCCTAACTCAATTATATCCAAACTAGAACTCGTTTCGATTATTAAGCATAAAGTTGTCGAAGCGAACGTCCCGATCACATAAGAATAGTGGTACTCAGTACTGCCGAGGCGAACGACCCTATCCCATAAGAATAGTGTTACCATCATACTGCCGAGGCAAAACGCCCGATCCCATAAGAATAGCGTTATCATCATATTATCGAGGCGAATGACCCGATCCCATTAGAGTAAAGAAGTTTACCTCGCTCGCGGAAGTACTTGTGACGCGAGAGGACATAGATTTTTCATAATTATTAAGTATTCCCCAATTTTCCAAAATAATTAAGAAAGCTAAGTCGAAAATTGAAACTTTAAATCCCTAGTTTTAGCTCTATTCAAGATAGTTGATACACATGACAAACACAACAGTACAATTAAAAGCATGATGTGGATCTAAGACCACCCGGACATATCATGGAATATAGCTACGCACGGAGTCTCGTCACCTCGTGCGTACGTAGCTCCCAACACAAGTAATACACAACAAAGATACACCTAACGTGATGAGTTCCCTCTTACAAGATTAGGCAAGAGACTTACCTCGTTTCCAAGCTCACTCCTAGTTCACTAATCCGTGCTAAAAGCCCCAAATCGATGTCGAACAATCCGAAATTAGTCAAATATTGTATAATTTAATCAATATATACTCAAAAGTTCATAATTTAGCTATTAGAGTAATTACCCAACCCAAATTGGAAGATTCTTAAAATTCTCCTCCGGGCCCACGTGTTCGGATTCCGGAATTTTTTGAAGATAAATATCACTTATAGCCTTACGAACGCAAATATATAATTGTTTCTACTTAATTCCATAACTAATTTCGTGGTCAAATCTTATTTTTACCAAAACCCTAGGTTCTTCTCAAAATCCCATTAATTTCACCATTTTTTCATGTGAAATGATTCACGTATTTAGCAAAAGAATTGATAGGGATCACTTACATCTCCCTCCACAAAATATTCTCAAAATCGCCTAAGACCAAGTGGAAAATGAAGGAAATAAAGGTAAGTCCCGTAATAAAAAGCTCTTGCACCAGTCGCAGATGACTAACATGGAGAATATTATTTCTGCCCATAAAATAATTCATATTTACTATTATACCCTTTATCGTACCTAAGCCTTCACTTATTATATAGTTAAAAAAGGTTAATGATCTTATTTATGAGATCACAAATCACACTTTTTTAGTAACCTAATAATTTGAAAAACATTAAGTTGTCTGTATATAGGGTAAAATTTATTAGACTATTCTGAAAATGAATTATTTTTTATATTTCAAAATAATTTACTTTTGAATTTTCTAGTTTATTCTTAATGATATGCTTTTAAAGTCACACAAGAGAAATATTTTTAAAAAATTAACACTCTAATTTTCAAAAGAATTTCTTTCTTTATTATCGCCCGTGTTTGACTAAAAAATATAGGTCTTGGTTCAAATATTTAAATCTATGTGAACAAGGATTAATCTTAGCTAACAATAATATCCTTTGATATGATTGTTAAAAAGTAGTAAATGTCGTATAGGTCTGGTCGGACGATGGTAATAATATGTAATAGATGTTCGAGAAATCAGGATAAATAATATAGCATTCAGTGATAATGAATAGCAATAAATAGCATTTAAGTAAATAGGAGGAATGATTCACCCAATAAAGGATGGAATGGGTGGATGTTCCTCGTGACAATGATAAATGATAGACAAATTCTTGAATATTCGAGTTATTCTCGGATCTGATGGAAAACTATGGACAAGAATCTTAGTGAAAATGTGGTATTTGTATCTTAGCAAGAGAGAGAGACGAATATTTTTGTTAAAGTGTATTCTTTACAAATAAATATCACATACCCTTATCATTGTCTCTTTTTCTATTTATACGGGATATGTTCCTAAGAAATTATAATTGTACTAGTGCAAAGAATATCCACTAGAATATTCTCTTTAATGTCCTATCTCGAAAACTAACTGTTACAACTCTGTTAATGGTACTCGACCTCGTCCCTTGTTAGAACCTCGACTACGACTTTTATGGATAACGACCCTTGTTGACTACGACTCTTGTTGACTCTTCGGCCCTAGACTTTGCTGCTTCTTGGACTATCTCGACAAATGATGACTTGGGGATTCTTTTCTTAGTATTATCTTGGCTTAAATATTCCAAAGATAGATTTTAACCCATACAGTTAGTCCCTCCGCTTATTGAGGCCGGCTTTAGTAGGGTTTGATGAGCGAATTTTGTTCGTCATGGTCGGAATAATCGAGCGAGATGTGCGGGTCGTAGTGGTTATGGCGAACTGGAAATGTGGCCCTACGCGGGCCGCTTATTTCAAACGCTTTGATTTTCCCGGTTGGTTTGTTGGAGTTATGCTGTTCACAAATTAGGATGACGTCATGACGTTATGCGTCATTATGACGCATATTCCCGATGTGTTGCTTCCTTTCATGTGTGACCTTTGATTGAACTTGCCGCTTCGATTCTGGTGCCAGGTAATGATGAACCAACTTTGGTTATGGAACCAATATCCTTATAAATAGGGATGTTAGGGTATGATTTTGAAGTTTCAAGTTTTCTATTTCAATACCTTGCATTATTCCCTTGCCCTAAACCTCTTCTTTCTGTTCCAGTAACTTGCACTCGATCTCAGTTCTTCTCCATTCAATACTTCTTTTGAAATATGTCTAACATGCCTTCCGAGTCTAGTAAGGGGAGTGAAGCGATTCCTTTGGCGATGGTGTTTCCCCCTCACGAGGAAAATATTCCCGTTGCCGTCGATGATGGAAGTTTCCCGTTGGTGGAGAATATAGTTCCTCGCAACCCTGATACTAGGTCTGACTTCTCTAAATTACTTGATGTTGACACTGGAGCCTTTAGGTCTATGATAATGGAGAAAGAATTCGGAGAACTTTGGGCTAAGTTTGACCTACCCGACTACGTCGAATTGATTCCGGCCGGATGGGAATACTGTGCAGGTCCACCGTACTGGGTATTGCGCCTTCTATGCCTATCCCTTCCAAGTCGACTACACTCTTCCTCTTCTTCCATTGGCGGATGAATTTTGTCCTTATTACAATATTTTCCCAACTCAGCTTGCGTCGTATGTCTATAAGCTTATAATGATGCTTATCAAATTCGCCGAGTTGGCCTAGGTCGAACTGACTCTTCGGTATTTAATACATATGTTCGCTCCCATCCTTTATAGAGGGACGATGTTGAACCTTCGCCATCGAGGAGGCAAGTGCCTGGTGGTGAAGATGGATAACAAAGCTAACCGCCAATTCTGGTTCAACTTTTTCTTTGTCAGAACCGATGACGTGGTGGCCAACGTTGACGGTTTCCCTGAGACTTGAAATTATACTCGTAAGTATCTAATTTCCTTGCATGTAGGTACTTGATTTGATTTTTTTTGTTTGGTCGTGGACTTTGACCTCGTGTCCTTTTCTCACACAGCCAAGACCTCGTGTCCTTTTCATTTTGCTTGCCTCTGTTGATATTTTCCTTTCCCTTGTTTTTCTTAGCTTCGGCTAGGGGATCTTCGAGGAGGTCGAGAGCTCCCATGCCCTCGTTTCAAAAGAGGAAAGTTACTGCATCCTCGACTCTTGTCCCTTCTTCGACTGCGGCTACTTTTGTGCCCCGGTCCCTTATTCGACAGCGACTGCTTTTGTTCGTGCCCCAGGCCCTTCAGTGGTTGTCCCTTCTTCGGTCGTAGAGGCTTCGACCGTAGAAACCTCGGCCTCTCCATTATACCGTCTTATTGATGAGGACGAGGAGCCTTTGCCTGGTGATGGGGATTTGAAACCTCGTAAGAGGAGGTTCGTAGACATTAAGGGGGAGAGGTCGGTGGCTACCGATGTGGGAGACTGCGATTTCTTCCTTCGGAAGACAGCCAAAGTGCATATAAGGGAGATCCCAGAGGCTAGTCCCGAAACCATTTATTTTGGAGGATGCGGATGTTCGACCTGAGGGGGCTACAGTCGAAGGATGGCGGGTGACGACTCTGTGCTTCCAAGACGTGAAGAGGCTTCATCTTCAGGTGTTCTGGCAGATGTACCTCCTTTGATTGATGATATAAGCAAGGTTGTTGGTGAAGAGGATGTTGGATCTGATTCCAACATGGATGTGAATGAGCTAAGGATGATTGGCGAGGGGATTACTCAACTCGAAGTGAGGTTGGAAGGGGGTTCGAGGACTATTACGATCCTGATGGACTGTAATCTTCTTGTGAATACCGAGAAAATTATCCCTTCCCTTGTCCCTCTCAGTTCTAAAGTGGAGGGTATGACCCTCAAGGATATGAACGACAGCAACCTGTCGAATAATATTGTTGGCCTCGCCCTTCGAGTGAGTACATTAATTGTTAATTATTTTTCCTTTGATTTTGTTTCTTCACGGTCTCTAACTTATTTTGTTTGTTTGTAGACGATCATCTTAAAAATTGAGAGTGCTAGTAGGGAGCAGAAGCGCAAAGACATTTACGTGAATTTAAAGGATAAGTGCTTTAGAGTTCTTGAGAAGTACCGAGAGCTTCGGCGTCAGCTTTGTGAGGGCGGCAGTCTGCTCTGAGGGAGGATTTGAAGGACCGAGACGAGGAGCTTGTGCGGATGGTGGGGAAGTGCAGTGACATGGGGGAGACGTTAAGGAGCAAAGAGGAAGAGCTTGAGCTCAGCAAGGGGGCCGAAGCCTAGTGTAGCGATCTCCAAGCTCAGGTGGTTTCGCTGCTTGCCCAACCTGAGGAGTGTCTATTCAGGGTGGAGGCTCTAAGTGGCGAGGTCATCGAGAAGGCAGAGGATTTAGAGAAGGTAGAGTCCGCTCGATTTGAGGCTTTGAGGAAGGCAGACTCTTTTGAGGTGGTGATTCGGACTCTCCGTTCCGAGCGAGAGAATGACTTAGCAATAACAAAGCTTAAAGAGGAGTGCCTCGATGAGAGGATTGGAGAGTTGGAGAAAGAGACTTCTTATCTCTATGATCGAGTCGTTAATTTGGAGGTCTAGAAGGCTCAACTATTGGCACAACCATCTTCTTCCCGTACTTTAGATTTTCCTAACGTTCCTCGGGAATTGTACGAGGAGTGGATTCATATCGAGGCCTAGTTAGATGTGTTTCTAGATCTTCATAAGGTGGGATTTGTCTCTAAAGTCGCCTTCGAAAATGTTCATGTTAAAGCTCGTGAAGCTTGAGTCGCTTGTGGGTATGATCGCGCTATGTATGAGGACGGTGATGACGAGGGGGATGAGGGTGTGTACTAACTCGAGGAGAATGCCTGGTATGATGATGCATATCCTGCGGGCGAAGGTGGTGATGGCCAAGGAGGTAATGTATTGAGGACCAAGTCGGCGGGGATGTTGAAGGCCGTGATGGTAGTGTCCATTAGTTCTCTTTAGATTTTTTTGTATATGTTTCTGTTGGCTTCTTCACGAGCCTATTGTAAACAATTTTTTAAGTATATGAAATGTTAGAGTGTTTCCTTGCATATTCTTCTCTTCCTGTGCTTTATTTTCTATACTTGTGTATATTTTTGTTTCTTTGTTGGAGTGTGGCCGAGGGCCGATGGGAGTTTGTTCCAGCGAGATCGAACATAATATTTTGTTAGATTACGGTCGAGGTCTAGTAGGTGTTTGTTCGAGCGGGGTAGAACATAACCTTTCGTTAAATTGCGACCAAGGGCCGATAGGTGTTTGTTCGAGCATGGTCGAACATAACCTTTTTATTTAATTGCGGCTGAGGGCCAGTAGGTGTTTGTTTGAGCGAGGTCAAACATAACCTTTCATTAAATTGTGGCCGAGGGCCGATAGGTGTTTGTTCGAGCGGGTTCGAATATAACCTTTCATTAAATTGTGGCTGAGGGCCGGTATGTGTTTGTTCAAGGGGGGTCGAACATAACCTTTTATTAAATTATGGCCGAGGGTCCGTAGGTGTTTGTTCGAGCGAGGTCAAACATAACCTTTCATTAAATTATGGCTGAGGGACGGTAGGTGTTTGTTCGAGCGGGGTCGAACATAACCTAAATGCAAGAAAGATGTGTTGATAAGCGTAAAGTATATTGCCTTGACAATGTTGTTTTGGTTACATACTTGGAGTAATTTACAGATTTTTTGATTGTTGGTTGGCATTCTAGTCCCAGTCCCAGTCTATCTAGTCCATTCATTGGTCGATCTGGATAATATTGAGAGGTTGAGCAATGAATTAGTAACCATAACCCTACCTTCGCTTAATTTAATTCGAAACGTTCCATTCGCCACCTTGTTAAAAACCTCCTTGAGAAAACCCAAATGGGACAAAACTCAAGTGAGGGAAAAAATGTACTGCTTGGAAGATGTTTTTCTCTCAGAAGTTGAAGTATTTGAGGTGGCTGATATTTCAATTGTTTGATAGCAGCTTTCCTTCCATTGTCTCTAATTGGAACGAACCCTTGTTTGCTTTGGTTGTGATTTTATATAGACCATCCCAATTTGTTCCCAACTTGCCTTCCCTAGGATTTTTGCTTGCTTGAGTTTTAGCTTTCAGTACTTAGTCCCCGACTTTGAGCGGCTTGATCTTTTCTTTCTAATTGTAATAGCGTTCTACTTTTTGTTTTTGGGCGATCATTCTTATGTAGGTCATATCTCTTCGTTCGTCGACTTCGTCGAGTTCCTGTCTTCTGCTCCCATCGTTACTCGTGTCGCTCTCATAGGAGTACCTTAGGCTGGGTTCTCTGACCTCGACTGGTATTACTTCCTCAGTCCTATAGACCAAAAAGTAGGGCGTCTCTCCTGTGATTGTTTTGGAGTTGTTCGGTAGGCCCACAATACTTCTGGTAGTATTTCCGGCCATAGTCCCTTGGAGTCTTCGAGCTTCTTCTTCTTGATGTTTAGTATTGACTTGTTGGAGAACTCTGCTTGTCTGTTACCAACGAGGTGATACGGGGTCAAGAGTATCCTCTTGATATGCCATTTCTCGAAGAATGCGGAGGTTTTCTTTTCTGTGAACTGGGGTCCGTTGTCACGACTGATTTCTTTGGGAAGGCTGAATCGGCAGATGATGTTTCTCCATATAAAGGTGATTACTTCATGTTCCCGTATTTGGGTGAATTCTCCTGCTTCCACCCACTTAGAGAAATAGTCAGTTAACACCAAAAGGAATCGTACATTACCTAGCCCTGCTAGTAGAGGGCCCACGATGTCCATTCCACATTTGATGAACGGCCAAGGGGATGTGACTGAGTGGAGGTGCTCACCTTCTTGGAGAATCATTGGGGTGTACTTTTGGCACTGCTAGCATCTCTTTACGAAGTCCGCAACATCATTTTTCATGGTGGGTCAGTAATATCTTACCCGTATGAGGCATCTGACCAGTGCCTGGTTGCTGGAGTGAGCCCCGCAATGGAATTTGTGAACTTCTTCAAAGATGCGCTGAGTTTGGTTCAGGCCCAAGCATTTTGCCAGAGGGGATGCCATGGGTCCTCTTGTACAAATCGCTGCAGAGGATATTGTACCTAGCCGCTTGCATTCTTAGTTTCTTGGCCTCCTTTTTGTCTCTATGGAGTGTGTCGTCCTACAAGTGTGCGACAATACAATTGTGCCAGTCCCAAGTTAAGTTCATGGTTCTTACCTCGACTTGTTCTAATGATGAGTTGACAAGATGGACCATGTTTTTGTCTCCGATTGTGATGTTTTTGGTGGTAGCGACTAGTTTGGCGAGGCCAGCTGTCTCGACATTTTGTGCTCGTGGGATTTGGTCGAGCTGACATTCTTCGAACTCAGGTAGTAGCTTGTAGATTTTGGTCTGGTATTTTTGCAATCTTTGTTCCTTGATTTGGAAAGTCTGTGTGACTTGATTGACTATGAGCTGGGAATCGCAGCGCAGTTTCAACCGTTTTGCTCCATATTTGAGTGCTAGTCTTAGACCTGCAATTACAGCCGTATACTCAGCCTCATTGTTAGTCATATCCGGGCATCTTATGGACTAGCAAATCATTTCGCATGTTGGGACTTCGAGTACGAGTCCCGGTCCGCTCCCCGATATGTTGTAAGCGCCATCGGTATATAGGACCCAGAGGTCTTGTGTTTGGAGGGAGGTTTGGATGGCTTCCCTTTCGACTTCAGGCATTATTTTTGCGCTAATGTCGGCTACGAAGTCGGAGAGCACTTGGTAGTCAAGAGTTTCGGTATCCAATTAATGGCTTTGATTTGTTCTGGGTTGACCTCGATCCATCGCTGTGATACCAGAAAACCCAAGAACTTTCCCGAGGCTACACCGAATGCGCATTTCTCCGGGTTCAACTTCATTCCATACCATCTAAGTATGTCGAAAGTTTCTTTCAAATGATCGATGTGATCTTCTACCCTTTTGGACTTGACAAGCATGTCGTCTATATATACCTCCATTGTTTTGCCGAGCTGGTCTTTGAAAAACTTTGTCACCAACCTTTGATAAGTAGCTCCTACGTTCTTTAGTCCAAAAGGCATGACCCTATAGCAATACGCCTCTTGGTGGGTGATGAACGTGGTTGTTTCCTGATCTTCTTCTTCCATAAGGATCTGATTATAGCATGAGTAAGCGTCCAAGAAACTTAGTAGCTCATGCCATGCCATTGCGTCAATGAGTTGGTCGATATGTGGCAACGAGAACAAATCCTTTGGGCATACATTGTTCAAATCTGTGAAATCCACACACATATGCCATTTCCCACTCTTCTTTTGACCATCACTACGTTAGCGACCCATTTGGGGTACTTTGATTCCCTGATGGAACCATTTTCTAACAGTTTTTCCACCTCCTCGCGAACTGCATCATTAATTATGGAGTTGAATATACGTCTGACCTGTCTCATTGGGGGTGGAGTGGGTTGACGTTAAATTTGTGTATAGCGGCATATCTACATGGCTAAAAGCAAATAAATTTGTGTTAGATGTTAAGAATTGACTGAATTTACCTGGTTCCCGAAGATTACAGCTGATATAGGCCTTCTTGCTGTGGTCGTTGAGATCCAACTGAACAGGGTCGAGGTCTTCTATGGTCGACCCAGCAGCTTCGACCATATTAGGGTCCTTGATGACGTCATCTATTTCATCTTGCTCCGACCTCAACCATGTTGATTGCTATGCCTCTTTCCTTTTTCTTTTCTCTGTTGGGTGGCCATACTGTCTAAGGAAATGTGGTAGCATTCCGATGATGTGAGATATTCTCCGCGTATGTTGAAAATTCCCCATAGAGTTGGGAATTTAATCACTTGGTATAAGCTGGAGGGGACAGCTTTCATGGGATGTATCCATGGTCGTCCCACTATGGCGCTGTACGCAGTGGCTTGGTCCATGATGTGGAACGTTGTCTCCAGAGTTACGCCGCTGGCCAAAATGGGGAGTGTAATTTCCTTGAATGTTCGTTCAACTGCAGTGTTAAAACCAGTTAGCGTGATACAGTGCACCACTATCTTATCTTTGAGTCTTATTTGGGTAAGTACTCGGGGATGGATAATGCACGCGTCGCTCCCGTCATCTACCATAATGTGTTTAACATCGGTATCTAAAATTCATAAAGTAATAACGAGGGCATCATTATGTGGAAAAGTCAAATCGTCAGCGTTCGACTTGTCGAAGATGATACTTTCTTCAAGTTCGTCATACCATTCGCGGGTGATGGATCGCTTGAGTTAGTTGGTAGTGGTGAACTTCACACTATTGATAGAGGCATCATCGCCGTCGTCGATAATCATGTTGAATTATTGATGGTACAAGCTGGTGAGGGAGGCTTTGGCGGTCCTTGGTGTTCGCGTCCTCTAGCGAAATTGGTTCTTCCCCTGTCGCTTAGCATCTCTTTGAGGTTCCTTTGTCGCAACATGTTCACAACTTCTTGCCTGAGGGCGATGCAATCTTTGATTTTGTGCCCTCGTTCCTGGTGGAACTCATAGAGGGCATCAGACTTCTTGGTGTTCGGGTCTGATCTCATCTTCGGCGACTATTTTACTTTTGGTTCGAGCTTCTCTAGGGCGTAGACTACCTCTGTAGGTGACACACAAAAATTGTGAGTAGATAATAAGGGAGGCGTACCTCTTTCATTACAATGAGTTCCTGCCCTTGGCCTGGATAGGCCTTCTTCGTGGCGGGGGAGAGGGAGGGGGGAGGGAAGAGGCACATCGGCCGTCCTGATATACGGTTGCTTGAATTGAGGTTAGTCAATGAGTTGGTCCGTTGAGGTCGTCCTCATCTGCATGGACCTCGGCACAATAGGCATTGTGGATTTCGTCCCAAGTGGTTGGGGGATACTTCATCAGCTGACTCAACAATTTTTTGGTTGCTCTCGAACCATATCTACTCAGCCCATTCTGAAAGGTTGTGACCTCCATACCTTTGGATACGTTTGGTAGAGTCATCTTTACTCGATTGAACCGGGCGAGTAAGTTCCTTAGCCCCTCTTCCAAGGACTGCCTGACGGCAAATATGTTGTTAACTCTCGCCTTGGACTTCTTGGTTCCGGCATAGGCGGTTACAAATTTATCGGCTATTTCTTCGAAGGTTTCTATGGAGCGAGCTAGTAGCTATGAATATCACGCCAATGCTCCTCCCGTGAGGGTTTCGCCAAACTTTTACAGCAAAATGGAGGGCACTTGTTCTTTGGTGAGGTCGTTGCCTTTCACGGCTATGACATAATGAGTCACGTGATCTTCACGATCGGTCATGCCATCGTATATCCTGAGCAAGGATTTATATTAGCTAACAATAATATCTTTATATAGGGTGGCATTTTGAAGGTCTTTGGTAAGGTATGCGGGGCTCCATCGTCACTATAGGCTATAATATCGTATAGTCAGCCGGCGTCCCTTTTTGGCAGCAGCTTAGGAGCGCCTGATGGTAGGCTATAATCTCGTATTTTAGTCATTTATTGCACTTTAATTTACTGCACTTTATTCTTTTTGAGATTTAATTGCTAGAGTTTTGCACTTATTGTGTGTTTTATGCCTTGTAGGAGTGATTCCGAGCTATGTAGATATTATGAAATATTTTATGCCTTGTTAACGTACCAATTAGCCATGCCTCGAGGAGTTTTTTCACAGTTATGGGTGTCCCTTCCTCTGCAGACGTGAAGGCTCCTTTACCGCAGGGTTTTGTTATGCTGCACTGTGGGGGCGCTGACTCATCTCGTCTAAGGGATGTACTGAGCGTCGTGCCCTTATCTGTTATTTCACAGCTTTCGTTGATGACATTCATGAGGTTGGTTGGGAGGTCACTTGTTATCATCGTCCTTTCTTCTCGGTTACTTGTCATGTAGGGTTTTGTGTACACAAAGAGAGGAGGTCAAATTGTTTGACCAGAAAATATAGTTCTTGGTTCAAATAATTAAATTTATGTGAACAAGGATTAATCTTATCTAACAATAATATCCATTGATATGATTGTTAAAAAGCAGTAAATATTGTATGGGTCTGGTCGGACGATGGTAATAATATGTAATAGATGTTCGAGAAACCAGGAGTAATAATATAGCATTCAATGATAATGAATAGCAATAAACGGTATTTAAGTAAATAGGAGAAATAATTCACCCAATAAATGATGGAATGGGTGGATGTTCCTCTTGACAATTATGAATGATAGACAAATCCTTGAATATTCGAGTTATTCTCGAATCTGATGGGAAAGTATGAACAAGAATCTTAGTGAAAATGTGGTATTTGTATCTTAGCAAGAGAGAGGGACGAATCTTTTTGTCAAAGTGTGTTCTTTACAAATGAATATCACATGCCCCTATCATTGTCTCTTTTTCTATTTATATATTATATGGGACATGTTCCTAAGAAATCCTAATAGTACAAGTGGAGGGAATATCCATTAGAATATTCTCTTTAATGTCCTATCTCGAAAACTAGCCGTTACAGCTTTGTTAACAGACCTCGACCTCGTCCCTTGTTGGCACCTCGACTACGACTCTTGTTGATAACGGCCCTTGTTGACTACGACTCTTGTTGACTCTTCGGCCACAGACTTTGCTGCTTCTTGGGTTATCTCGACAAATGACGACTCGGAAATTCTTTTCTTAATATTATCTTGGATTAAATATTCCAGAGACAGATTTTGACCCATACAACCCGTGCCAAGTCAAACTCGGCTCTTCAAATGGAACCCAAAAGATGGTTTGAGATATTTTACGGAAAAAAAAAGTATAGTAACTTGTAAGTAAAGATTTTTTAACTCAGTTTTTTTAGCAGGGGGTTTGAACTTAAAAATGTGAGACTTAAAAATAATAATTTTTAAAGTTAAGTTGACAAATTTTTTTAAAAAATAAATTGTATTTGAATATATATTTCATTTGAAAATATCTTTCAGTTTTATGAGTAAAAATATTATTTACTTGAAAAAATGATAATTGTTATACATTTCTTGTGTTTCATTTTAGGTGATGTTATTTCCTTATGAGTTTAACTTAAATATACATCATTAGAGTCACATTTGTCTATTATAATATGTAAATTATCTTATTTATGAGATTACAAATCACACTTTTTGAGTAACCTAATAATGTGAAATTTTTTAACTTGTCTGTATATAGGATAAACTTTATTAGACTATTCTGAAAACGAATTACTTTTTTTATATTTTAAAATAATTTACTTTTGAATTTTCTAGTTTATTCTTAATGGTGTGCTTTTAAAGTCACACAAAAAAATATAAAAAACAAAGATTAACACTCTAATTTTAAAAAAAAAATCTTTCTTTATTATCGTCCGTACCAAGTCAAAACCGTCTCTTCAAACGAAACCCAAAAAATGGATTGAGATATTTTACGAGGAAAATAAAGTATAATAACTTGCAATTAAAGATTTTCAAACTCACTTTTTTTTAGCCGGGGGTTTGGACTTAAAAATGTGAGACTTAACAATAATAATTTTTAAAGTTAAGTTGAAATTTCTTTTAAAAATAAATTATATTTGGATATATATTTTACTTGAAAATATATTAAAGTTTTATGAGTAAAAATGTTATTTACTTGAAAAAATGGGCACTTTTAAAATAATATTTGAAACTAATCTTCAAAAATTCATTGCTTGTCACGACCCAAAACCTAACCCGTCGTGATGGCGCCTATCGTGGTACTAGGCAACCCGACCTTTCATAAAACGGGGATAAAACCCAATTAAAATATAAGTACGGAAAAATAGCCCGACATCGGGGTGTCACTAAGTCACGAGCATTTAACAACCAATCTAGAAAATAGAGTCTACTACACTCTCCCAGATGCCAAAATAAGAGAGAAAAGATAATAAGAAAGGAGAAACAAAGACTGCGGACGCCGACAGCTACCTCAGTGACCGCCAGAACCGTACACACTTGGATCTACATATGAAGTGCATGGTGTAGCATGAGTACAACCAACTCAGCAAGTAACATAATTAAATAAGGAACTGAGAAGCAGTGACAAGCTATAAAAATACAGTTCATTTCAAAGGTTTTCAGTAAAGAGTGAACATGCTTTCAATTCCTGTGGTGTAAGTCAAATCAGTTCGAGCTCAAGTAAAACAGATATGAACCTTCTAGAAATTTCATCACAACAACAAATAAATAACTAAGTGCAACATTAAATAAAAGCAAGTACAAACTCTCAAGGCAACAGTCACTCAACTCATCTCAACAGCTCATACTCTCAGCTCTCAGCCCTCAATATACATTCTCAATAGGTACATGTGCTCACTGGGGGTGTGCAGACTCCGGAGGGGCTCCTTTCAGCCCAAGCGCTATATCGTTGCGGCGTGCAGCCCGACCCAATCATATAAGTAGCCATAAGGCTCGTTGCGGCGTGCAACCCGATCCATATAACCTCACATAGCTCACAGCTCGGCACTCAGGCCCTATCTCAGTCACTAACCTCTCCAGCCCTTCGGGCTCATAGAATATCATAATAATCAACCCAAATAGAGAATACAACAAGTATCAACAAGAACTGAGAGGGAACAAAGATGTAACACACAAGTAAGACTGGGAATGAGTACAAGGAAACAATTAGCAGTCAATTCAACAAGTATACGACCGCTGCGGGTCCCAACAACGATATCATATGACCTAAACATAGTTTCTAACATGAAAGGCAATCAATTGCTCAAAGACAAGGACAAACAAGTAATAACAATGGCTATTCGACTTTACAGTCTCACGGGACGGACCAAGTCATAATCCCTCACGGTGCACGCTCACACGCCCGTCACCTAACATGTGCGTCACCTCCAAACACTCATATCATACCAATTCTCGGGGTTTCATACCCTCAAAACCAGATTTAAGACTGTTACTTACCTCAATCCAAGCAGAAAAATATCCTACTCCGCGATGCCTTTGCCTCTCAAATCGGCCTCCAAACGTCATGAATCTAGTCACAAGTAATACAACATAATCAATAAAGGCTAAAGATGTCAATTCCACAAGAAAACTACTAAATTAAAGCCAAAATCCGAAATCGACTCAAACCCGGCCCCCCAGGCCCACGTCTCGAAATCTGACAAAAGTTACAAAACCAGAAAGACCATTCACTCATGAGTCTAACCATACCAAATTTATCAAAATCCAACCTCATTTGGTCACTCAAATCCCCAAAATCAACTCTCCGACTCTTAAGTCTTAAATCCCCCAAATTTCTTGTTCAAATCCCTAATTAGATGATGAATAAAGCCATGGATTCACGAAATTTATACCATTATGGCATAGAATCACTTACCCCAACGTTTCTCCTTGAAAACCTTTGAAAAATCACCTCTCTCCCGAATTCCTCAAGACCAAAATTGGAAAATGAAAGACAAAACCTCGAGCTCGCGTTTTCTGCCCAGCAAAACCGTACATGCAGTCCTAGTTCCGCACCTGCGGAACCGCATCTGCGAAAAGAGCTCCGCTTCTGCGAAAATTCATTAAAAGACTGACTCTGCTCCTGCGATCACCTGACCGCATCTGTGGCCATCGCAGATGCGGGGCCCAAGCTGCACTTGCGATCCAACTGTGCATATGTGCCTCTTAATCTGCTTCTACGACCACCGCAGATGCAGGATTTCCATCGCACCCGCGGTCTGAGCCCAGGCCTTCCTTATCCACACTTGTGGCTCTTCCTTCGCTCCTGCGGCCTCGCACCTGCGGTTCCCATTCCGCAGGTGCGGAAACACCAGCAACAACAGCTTGAACTGCATTTTTCCAACTTCAAACGATTCGTTAACCACTTGGAATCACCCTGAGGCCCTCGGGACCTCAATCAAACATACCAATAGGTCATATAACCCTATACGAACTTAGTCGAATCCTCGAATCACTCAAAACAACATCAAAATACCAAATTACACTCGAATTCAAGCCTAAGAACTTCTAAACTTTCGAATTCCGCATATTGTGCCGAAACCTATCAAACCACGTATGAATGACCTCAAATTTTACACACACATCAAAAATGATACCACGAACCTACTCGAACTTCCGGAATTCCATTCCGACCCCGATATCAAAATTCCACTACCGATCAAAATCGCCAAAATTCTAACTTTCGCCAATTCAAGCCAAATTCTACTACGGACCTCCAAATCACATTCTGGATGCGCTCCTAAGTCCAAAATCACCTAACGGAGCTAACGGAACCATCAAAATTCAAATCCGAGATCGTTTACACATAAGTCAATATCCGGTTGACTTTTCCAACTTAAGCTTCTAATAAAGAGACTAAGCGTCTCAATTTAGCTCTGAAACCATTCTGGACCCGAACTAACTAACCCGGCATATTATAATATAGCTGAAGAACACAAAAGAAGCAGGAAATGGGGTAAACGGGGCTAACACTCTCGAAATGGACGGCCGGATCGTTATATCCTCCCCCTCTTAAACAAACGTTCGTCCTCGAACGAGCATAGAGACATAATTGAAGTGGTGAAAATAAGAGGATAACGGCTGCGCATAACATGCTCGGTCTCCCAAGTTGCCTCCTCGACCGGCTGACCTATCCACTGCACCTTTACTGAAGCTATATCCTTTGACCTCAACTTCCGAACCTGCCACTCCAAAATGGCCACTGGCTCTACATTATAAGTCATATCACCATCCAACTGAACCGTGCTAAAATCCAAAACATGGGACGGATCGTTGATATACTTCCGAAGCATAGAAACATGAAATGCTGGATGCATACTCGACAAGCTAGGTGGCAAGGCAAACTTGTAAGCCACTTCCCCTATCCTCTAAAGTACCTCAAAAGGCCCAATGAACCGGGGGCTCAACTTGCCCCTCTTCCCAAACCTCACAACACCCTTCATGGGTGATACTTTCAGCAGAACTTTCTCCACGGCCATGAAAGACACATCACGGACCTTCCTGTCAGCATAGCTCTTCTGCCTAGACTGCGTTGTGCAAAGCCGCTCCTGAATCAATTTCACCTTGTCTAATGCATCCTGGACCAAGTCTGTACCCAAGAGCCTAGCCTCACCCAGCTCAAACTATCCCACCGGAGATCTACACCGCCTCCCATATAAAGCCTCGTACGAAGCCATCTGAATGCTCGACTGATAACTGTTGTTATATACAAACTCCACTACCGGAAGAAACTAGTCCCATGAACCCCCAAAATCAATGACACAAGCACGTAATATGTCCTCCAATATCTGGATAGTGCGCTCGGACTGTTCGTCCGTCTGAGGGTGAAAGGATGTGCTCAACTCAACCTGAGTACCCAACTATCGCTGCATGGCCCTCCAAAACTACGATGTAAACTGTGTGCCTCTATCTGAAATGATAAAAACTGGGACACCATGAAGCCGAACAATCTCTCGGATGTAAATCTCAGCCAACCACTCTGAAGAGTAAGTGGTACCAACTGGAATGAAGTGCGCGGACTTGGTCAGCCGATCCACAATCACCCAAATAGCATCGAACTTCCTCGAAGTCCGTAGGAGCCCAACTACGAAATCTATGGTGATTCGCTCCCACTTTCACTCTGGGATCTCTAACCTCTGAAGCAAGCCTCCCGGTCTCTGATGCTCATACTTAACCTGCTGACAGTTGAGACACCGAGCCGCAAACCCAACTATATCTTTCTTCATCCTCCTTTATCAATAGTGCTGTCTCAAATTTTGGTACATTTTCCGGGCACCCGGATGAATGGAATACCGCGAGCTGTGGGCCTCCTAAAGAATCAACTCCCGAAGCCCATCCACATTGGGCACACATATCCGGTCTTGCATTCTCAACACGCCATCATCACCAATAGTCACATCTCTAGCATCACCTTGCCGAACCCTGTCCTGGAGGACGAGCAGATAGGGGTCATCATACTAACGCTCCCTGATACAATCATAAAGATAAGACCTAGAGACCACACAAGCCAATACCCGACTCGGCTCCGAAATGTCCAATCTGACAAGATGGCTAGCTAAGGCCCGAACATCCAATGCCAAGGGTCTCTCTGCTGCTGGAAGATACGCTAAACTCACCAAACTCACCGACTAGCAACTCAAGGCATCGGCCACTACATTGGCCTTCCCGGGATGGTACATAATGGTGATATCATAGTCCTGGAGAATCTCCAACCACCTCCGCTGACGCAAGTTAATATCCTTCTATTTGAACAGGTGCTGCAAACTCCGATGATCAATGTAAATCTCACAATGGACCCCGTACAAGTAGTGCCACCAAATATTCAAGGCGTGAACAATATCTGCTAACGTAAGATCATGGACACAATAGTTCTTCTCATGGGTCTTCAACTGGCGCGAAGCATAAGCAATCACTCTACCCTCTTGTATCAGAACACACCCAATACCAATCCGCGAGGCATCACAATACACTGTGTAGGAACCAGAAGCTGATAGCAGAACTAGAACTGGAGCCATGGTCAAGGAAGTCTTGAGCTTCTGAAAGCTCTCCTCGCACTCATCCGACAACTGAATGGAACACCCTTTTGGTTCAATCTGGTCAAGGGCAATGCAATAGATGAAAACCCTTCACAAAACGATGGTAATAGCCAGCCAAACCAAGAAAGATCCTAATCTCCGTGGTTGAGGACGATCTGAGCCAACTCTACACCGCCTATATCTTCTTTAGATCCACCTGAATACCCTCACTGGACACCACGTGTCCCAAAAACGCCACTAAATTGAGCCAAAACTCACACTTGGAGAACTTTGCATAAAGCTTCTCCTCCCTCAATCTTTGTAACACAATCCTCAGATGCTAGGCATGCTCCTCCTGGCTACGCGAGTACACAAGGATATCATCAATGAATACAATAACGAACGAGTCCAAATAAGGCTGAAACACACTGTTCATCAAATGCATGAACGTTGTTGGGGTGTTAGTCAGCCCAAAAGACATCACAAGGAACTTATAATGGCCATATCGTATCCTGAAAGCTGTCTTAAGAATATCCGAATCCTGAATCTTTAGTTGGTGATACCCTGACCTCAAATCAATCTTGGAGAACACCATCGCTCCCTGCAGCTGGTCAAACAAATCATCAATGCGCGGCAAAGGATACTTATTCTTGACTGTGACCTTGTTCAACTATCTGTAATCAATGCACATTCTCATAGTACCATCCTTCTTCTTTACAAATAGAACCGGTGCACCCCAAGGTAACACGCTAGGCCGAATAAACCCCTTATCAAGGAGTTCCTGAAGTTGTCCCTTCAACTCCTTCAACTCCGCCGGTGCCATACGATACGGTGGAATAGAAATGGGTTGAGTGCCCGGCACCAAATCAATACCGAAGCCAATGTCCCTGTCAGGCGGCATGCCCGACAAGTCTGCAGGAAACACATCCGGGAAATCACACACCACAGGAACAGAATCAATAGCAGGGACCTCTGCACTAACATCCCTCACAAAAGCCAAATAAGATAGACAACCCTTCTCAACCATCCGCTGAGCATTCAAGTATGAAATCACTATACTGGAAACATAGTCTATAGAATCGCTCCACTCAACTCTCGGCAACCCCGGCATCGCTAACGTCACGGTCTTAGCGTGATAATCTAAAACAACATGACATGGAGACAACCAATCCATACCCAATATCACGTCAAAATCAACCTTACTAAGCAACAAGAGATCCTCTCTAGTCTCCAGACTCCCAATAGTCATCATACATAACCGATATACACGATCCACAATAATAGTATCGCCCACAGGAGTAGATACATGAACAGATGAAACTAAAGACTCACGGGGCATATCCAGAAAATGAGTGAAATATGAGGAAACATATGAATAAGTGGAACCAGGGTCAAATAATACAGAGGCATCTCTGTGGCAAACTGAGACAATACATGTAATCACAGTGTCTGAAGCAATGACATCTGGACTAGAAGGAAGAGCATAGAAACGGGCCTAGCTACCCCCCGATCGGCCTCTGCCTCTCAGGCGACCCCTAACTGACTCGGCTCCTCCCCTAGCTAGCTGAGCGGGTGGTGAAGAGACTGGTGCTGATGTCGTAGACTAGCACCTCTATTGATCCGGACCTCTCATAAGGCGGGGATAATGTCTCCTGATGTGGCCAAACTCTCCACACTTATAGCAACTTCCCAATGTTGGTGCTGGGGACTGAAGGGAGCCTCGAGCACCGGGATGACTAGTAGAAGGACCTGGCATAGACGAGCTCTGACCCCATGGAGCACGGGACGAACTCTGAGCTGGGAGGGCACTGAGAGATGAATGGCCCTACTGATCGCTGTGTGAACCATGGCCAAATGATGCACCACGGTGGACTGGGCAAGCCATCTGAGCATGTCTGAAAGGACGACCCCTACCGTGGTGGAACTGCCCCCAGAAGGAACACCGCTAAATCCACCCTGTCCACGAGGCCTCTTGGCCTCCCTCTCAACCCTCTCCTAACTGCGAACCATCTCAATATGACGCGCAATGTCGACAACCTCATCAAAAGTAGCACCAGACACTCTCTCTCTCTCTGGTCATAAGCAATCGCAGATGAAAAGTGAGGCCATCTATAAACCTCTTGATCCTCTCCCTGTCTGTGGGAACCAACCAGATAGCATGACAGGCCAACTTCGAGAATCGCATCTCATACTACGTCACAGACATATCACCCTAACGAAGCTGCTCAAATTGCCTACGCAGCTCCTCTCTGCGGGACTGTGGTACGAACTTCTCCAGGAATAGACCGGAGAACTGCTGCCATGTAAGGGGTGTTACGCCGACTGGCCTACGCCTCTTGTAAGCCTCCCACCAACTGAAGGCAGCCCCAGAAAACTGAAAAGTTGTGAACGATACCTCACTGGCCTCTAAAATACTTGTTGTACGAAGTATCCTCTGCCACATGTCCAAGAAACCCTGTGCATCCTCTCCCTCGGTACCACTGAAAGATGGAGGTTGGAGTCTCCCAATCCTCTCCAATCTACGCTGCTCATCCTCAGGCATAACATGAACCATATAGTCCTGAGCAGCTGCAATCGGCTGGGCTGGTGGTGCCCCCGGTGTCTGGAATCCCTGTACCACCTGCTCTGGTGTGCGGGCAGCGGGAGTTTGAGCACCTCCACCGGCCTGAGAAGTGGCTACTGTGGCCGGAACAGAGACCGCCTGAGCAAGACTGGTACACGCAGTCAGAATCTGAACTAAGGCCTCCGAAGGCTTGGAATCACAAGAGGCATAGGTGGTGCCTGAGTTGTTGCATCAACAACTGGAATCTGGTCCTGATCTGGGGCAACTGGTGGATCTGCAGGTACTGCCCCAGCTGTTGTGCGGGCTGCATCTCTGCCCCTACCGCGGCCTTTACCGTAACCTCGGCCTCTCGCGACCTTGGCTGGGGGTACTGGTGGCTGTCCATCCTGCCCGGTAGTACGAGTCTTCACCATCTATGAGCGAATGAAACATAAGATGTTTAGTTATTAGAATCAACAGATTCGCACGACAAGAATTTAAGAATGTGAAATTTCCTAAGGGTTCTGCAGCCTCTCAAAGATAAGTACAGACGTCTCTGTACCGATCCGCAAGACTCTACTAAACCTGCTCATGACTCGTGAGACCTATGTAACCTAGGCTCGGATACCAACTTGTCACGACCCAAAACCTAGCGTGTCGTGATGGCACCTATCGTGGTACTAGGCAAGCCAACCTTTCCAAAACACTTTCAAAATTTAAAAGAAATAAATTAAGACATTTAAAATAACCGAAGTTTTTTTATAAAACGGGGGGAAAACCCAATTAAAACATAAGTGCGGAAAAATAGCCCGACGTCGGGGTGTCACTAAGTCACGAGAATCTAACAACCAATCTAGAAAATAGAGTCTACTACAATCTGTGCCAAATGCCAAAATAAGAGAGAAAATATAATAAGAGAGGAGAAACAAGGACTGCGGACGCCGGCAGCTATCTCGCAAGTCTCCAATAGTTATCTCGCACACGAACTCAGTGACTGCCAGAACCGTACACACCTGGATCTGCATATGAAGTGCAGGGTGTAGCATGAATACAACAAACTCGGCAAGTAACAGAATTAAATAAGGAACTGAGAAGCAGTGACGAGCTATAAAAATACAGCTCATTTCAAAAAATTTCAGTAAAGAGTGAACATGCTTTCAATTTCGGTGGTGTAAGTCAAATCAGTTCGAGCTCAAGTAAAACAGATATGAATCTTCCAGAAATTTCACCACAACAACAGATAACAACTAAGTGCAACAATAAATAAAAGCAGGTACAGCCTCTCAAGGCAGCAGTCACTCAACTCATTTCAACAGCTCATACTCTCGGCTCTCAGCCCTCAATACACACTCTCAATAGGTACCTGCGCTCACTGGGGGTGTGCAGACTCCAGAGGGGCTCCTTTCAGCCCAAGCGCTATATCGCTGCGGCATTCAGACCGATCCAATCATATAAGTATCCATAAGGCTCGTCGCGACATACAACCCAATCCACAATCCATAAATAGCCATAAGGCTCGTTGTGGCGTGCAACCCGATCCATATAACCTCACATAGCTCACAGCTCGGCACTCAGGCCCTATCTTATTCACTAACCTCTCCAGCCCCTCGGGCTCACAGAATATCATAATAATCATCCCAAATAGAGAATACAACAAGTATCAACAAGTACTGAGAGGGAATAGAGATGTAACACACAAGTAAGACTGTGACTGAGTACAAGACAGTAATTAGCAGTCAATTTAATAAGAATACGACCATTGCGGGTCCCAACAACGATATCATAGGGCCTAAGCATGGTTTCTAACATGAAAGGCAGTCAATTGCTTAAAGACAACGAAAAATAAGTAATAACAATAGCTATTCGACTTTACAGTCTTACGGGACGGACCAAGTCACAATCCCTCGCGATGCACGCTCACACGCCCGTCACCTAGCATGTGCGTTACCTCCAAACACTCACATCATACCAATTCTCGGGGTTTCATACCCTCAAAACTAGATTTAAGACTGTTACTTACCTCAATTCGAGCAGAAAAGCATCCTACTTCGCGATGCCTTTACTTCTCAAATCGGCCTCCAAACGTCCCCAATCTAGCCACAAGTAATACAACACAATCAATAAAGGCTAAAGAGATCAATTCCACAAGAAAACTACTAAATTAGAGCCAAAATCCGAAATCGACTCAAATCTGGGCCCCCGGGCCCACGTTTCAAAATCTGACAAACGTCACAAAACCCAAAAGCCCATTCACTCAAGAGTCTAGCCATACCAAATTTATCAAATTCCGACTTCATTTGGTCACTCAAATCCCCAAAATCCACTCTCCAACTCTCAAGACTTAAATCCCACAAATTTCTAGTTCAAATCCCTAATTAGATGATGAATAAAGCCATGGATTCACGAAATGTATACCATTATGGCTTAGAATCACTTACGCCAATGTTGCTCCTTGAAAACCTTTGAAAAATCGCCTCTCTCCCGAATTCCTCAAGTCCAAAATTGGAAAATTAAAGACAAAACCTCGAGCTGGTGTATTCTGCCCAGCATAACCGCACACGCAGTCCTAGTTCCGCACCTGCGGAACCGCATCTGTCAAAAGAGCTCCGCTTCTGAGGAAATTCATTAAAAGACTGACTCCGCTCCTATGATCACTTGACCGCATCTGGAGCCATCGCAGATGCGGGGCCCAAGCCGGACTTGCGATCCAACTGCGCATCTGCGCCTCTTAATTTGCTTTTGCGACCACCGCAAATGCGGGATTTCTATCGCACCCGCGGTCTGAGCCCAGGCCTTCCTTAGCCGCACCTGCGGCTCTTCCTTCACTCCTGCGGCCTCGCACCTGTGGTTCCCATTCCGCAGGTGCAGAAACACCAGCAGCAGCAGCTTCAACTGTATTTTGCCAACTTCAAACGATCCGTTAACCACCCAGAATCACCCCGAGGCCCTCGGGACCTCAACCAAACATACCAACAGGTCATATAACCCTATACTAACTTATTCAAATCCTCGAATCACTCAAAATAACATCAAAATATCAAATTACACTCGGATTCAAGCCTAAGAACTTTTAAACTGCCGAATTTCGCATATGGTGCCGAAACCTATCAAACCACATCTGAATGACCTCAAATTTTACACACACATCAAAGATGACACCACGAACCTACTCCAACTTTCAAAATTCTATTCCGACCCCGATATCAAAATTTCACTACCGACCAAAATTGCCAAAATTCTAACTTTCAACAATTCAAGCCAAATTCTACTACAGGCCTCTAAATCACATTCCGGATGTGCTCCTAAGTCCAAAATCACCTAACGGAGCTAACAGAACCATAAAAATTCAAATATGAGATCGTTTACACATAAGTCAATATCTGATTGACTTTTCCAACTTAAGCTTCTAATAAAAAGACTAAGTGTCTCAATTTAGCTCCGAAACCATTCCGGATCCGAACCAACTAACCCGGCATATTATAATATAGCTGAAGAACACAAAAGAAGCAAGAAATATGGGAAACGGGACTAACACTCTCGAAACGACCGGCCGGGTGTTGATAACGTGTTATAAAATAAAAACTGTAAAGTAAAGACAAGTATAGAGAGAAATTGATATATTATTCAAACTTCAAACTTATGTACATAATGAACTGAAAACTCCTCTATTTATAGAAGAAAGGAAGCAGCTGCGAGGCTTTTCAGGAAGCAGCTGCAAGGCTTTTCTTTAGCTGCTTGTAAGCTGTCTGCATGAGCTGCTTGCAACCTGCCTGTTTAATAAGAAGTTGCTACAAATTATTTCATTGAGTTGCTTGCAACTTGCCTGCATCGGCTGCTTGTAGATAAACTTCAACAGAGTACTAAATGGATAATCTTCTTTAGGAAGATTATCTATAGCGGAGTAATAAATGGATATCCATAATATAATATTTTCATAACACTCCCCTTTGGATGTTCATTAAAAGATAATGTGCCTCGTTAAAACCTTACTAGGAAAAATCCAGTGGAAAAAATCTCAGTGAAGAAAAAAGAGTACACATATTTAGTAATACGCATTTCTAGCTGCCTCATTAAAAACCTTATAAGAAAAATCCCATGGGAAAAAGCTTAGTTAGGAAAAAAGAGTACAAAGCGTATTTCACTCCCCCTGATGAAAACCTTATTTCAAATATTTGAGTCTCCACATTTCAATCTTGTATAATTCTCTAAAGTTGAAGTTGTCAAAGATTTAGTGAACAAATCTGTTGGAATGTCACTTGAACGGATTTGTTGCACATCGATGTCACCATTTTTCTGAAGATCATGTGTGTAGAATAATTCTGGTGAAATGTGCTACGTTCTATCTCCTTTTATAAATCCTCCCTTCAATTGGGCTATACATGCAGCATTGTCTTAATTTAAAATTGTGGGTCTTTTCTCACATTCCAAACCACATTTTTCTCGAATAAAATAAATTATTGATCTCAACCATATGCATTCCCTACTTGCTTCATGAATAGCTATTATCTCAGTATGATTTGAAGAAGTAGCAACAATTAATTGCTTTGTGGAGCGCCATGATATGACAGTACCTCCACATGTAAACACGTACCCAGTTTGAGATCTAACTTTATGGGGATCGGATAAATAACATGCATCTGTATAACCAACAAGATCTGCACTACCTTTGTTAGCATAAAACAAACCCATATCAAGAGTTCCCTTTAAATATCACAATATATGCTTAATCCCGTTCCAATGTCTCCGTGTAGGAAAAGAGCTATATCTTGCTAGTAAATTAACAGAAAATACTATGTCAGGCCTTGTAACATTAGCAAGATACATTAGTGCACCAATTGCACTGAGATAGGGTACTTTGTGACCAAGAAGTTCCTCATCCTCTTCTGGAGGTCGGAACGGGTCCTTATTCACTTCAAGTGATCGAACAACCATTGGTGTACTGAATGGGTGCACTTTGTCCATGTAAACGCATTTTAAGACCCTTTCTGTATAGGCAGATTGATGTATAAAGATCTCGTCTGCTAAATGTTCAATTTGCAGTCCAAGACAAAGTTTTGTCTTTCCAAGATCTTTCATCTCAAATTCTTTTTTAAGATATTCAATTGCATTTTGGAGCTCTTTTGGAGTTTCAACAAGATTTATATCATCAACATAAACAACAAGTATAACAAATTCTGAAGCCATTTTTTGAATAAAAATACATGGACAAATAACATCATTTATGTAACCTTCTTTCAACAAATATTCACTAAGGTGATTATACCGTACAAAGATCTTTGTAATCTGATTGAATATATTTCCCGAGATTTCGAATATGCTTCAGGCATTTTAAATCCTTCATGAATTTTCATGTAAATCTCATTATCAAATGACCCATACAGATAAGTTGTAACCACATCCATCATATGTATTTCAAGCCTTTCACGTAAGACTAAATTGATGAGATATCGAAATGTTATGGCATCCATAACGGGTGAATAAGTTTCTCCATAATCGACTCCAGGTCGTTATGAGAATACTTGTGCGACAAGGCGAGCCTTGTATCTTTCAACTTCATTTTGGTCATTCCTTTTTCGCACAAAACCCCATTTATGACCAACTGATTTTATACCAGCAGGTGTTTGGACTACTGATCCAAAGACCTCTCTTTTAGCAAATGCGTTCAATTCTAATTGAATTGCCCCTTGCCATTTTGGCCAATCAGATCTTTGTCGACATTCTTAGACAGACTGGGGTTCAAAATCCTCACTATCTTGCATAATGTTAAGTGCAACATTATAAGCAAAAATATTATCCACCACTATTTCAGATCGATTTAAATTAATCCCATCACCAGTAGAACTTATTAAAAGTTCCCCGCTCACTTGAGTCTCGGGTTCAGTGATTTCTTCAGGAATCTCAGAACTAATCAGATCTTGGGTCTCTTCAGGAGATCCTTTTATAGTATCATTTTGATCATTTGACGATTTTCTTTTTCGAGGATTTAGATCCTTAGAACCCAAAGGCCTACCACGCTTTAGGAGTGCTTTAGGTTCACTAGCTCTCATGCTAGTAGATGGTCCTGCTGGGACATTAATTCGGATAGGCACACTCTCTGCAGGGATATGTGACTTAGTTATCCTTTTCAAATCAGTAAATGCGTCTTGCATTTGATTAGCTATATTTTATAAATGGATGGTCTTTTGGACCTCCTGATTACATATAGGGGTATGTGGATCAAAATGAGATAATGATAAAAAATTTCACACAATTTCTCTTTTGATTTTATTTTTCTCTCCCCCTAATTGTGGAAAATTTGTTTTATCAAACCGACAATCTGCAAATCGAGCAATAAATAAATCTCTCGTCTATGGTTCAAGATAGAGAATAATAGAGGGTGATTCAAACCCAACATATATTCCTAACCTTCTCTGCGGGCCCATCTTACTACGATGTGGTGGTGCTACTGGCACATATACAACACATCCAAAAATTCGTAGATGGGCAATATTTGGTTCATGAAAAAAAACTAATTGTGACGGAAAATTTTTATTATAATGTGTCAGTCTGATACGGATAAGTGATGATGCATGCAAGATAGCATGGCCCCAAACAGTAGTGGGCAATTTTATTTTCATAAGTAGTGGTCTTGCTATCTGTAATGACCCGACCGGTCATTTTGAGTATTACAACTCCGTTCCCCCATTTACTGCTCTATTACTGATTTATAACTGTATTATGACCTATCAGATTAGTTAGTTTGGGTCTGGAGAGATTTCGGAAGGAATTGAGACACTTAGTCTCATAATGGAAATTTTAAGTTGGAAAAGTCGACTGGATGTCGACTTATGTGTAAATGACCTCAGATTTGAATTCTGATGATTCCAGTAGCTCCGTATGGTGATTTTGGACTTAGGAGCATTTCCGAAAAATTATTTGGAGGTCCGTGGAATAAGGCTTGAAATGGCGAAAGTTGAATTTTGGGAAGTTTGATCGGGGGGTTGACTTTTTATTATCGAGGTCGGAATCTGATTCTGAAAAATTTGAATAGGTCCGTAATGTAAAATGTGACTTGTGTGCAAAATTTGAAGTCATTCCGCATTGATTTGATATGTTTCGGCACAAGATATAGAATTAAAAAGTTCAAAGTTCATAGATTTTGATTTGAGGTGTGATTCGTCGTTTTGATGTTGTTTGATGTGATTTGAGGCCTCGAGTAGGTCTGTGGTATGTTTTAGGACTTGTTAGTGTATTTGGTTGAGGTCCCGGGGGCCTCAGGTGAGTTTTGGACGAGGTTCAGATCAATTTTATTTTGTATTGCATTGTTGAAGGCTGTAGGCTCTGGTGTTTCCGCATCTGCGGAAGAATGAATGCAGATGCGAGTCCGTAGATGCGGATAGTTGGTCGCAAAAGTGAAGGAAGGCTGGGCTGAAATTGATCGCAGAAGCGGGAAATTGGGGAGCATCTGCGGCCCCGCAGAAGCGAAGGTCTTGGGCACAGAAGCGAGTTGTTGCATAGGTGCGGCGTTGTTCCCTCATAAACGGTTGCGCAGGAGCGAGCCCAGGCTCCACAGATGCGAAAATCCTGGGTAGAACCCTTTAAGTTTGGGGTTTCGCTATTTTTCACCATTTTCGGATTTTGGAGGTCAGTTTGGGCGATTTTGGAGAGGAATGTTTCCACACAACTTTGGGTAAGTGTTCTTGACTCCCTTATGATTATATTCCATGAATTAATCTTTGTTTTCGACGTTAGAATATTGATTTTTTGAGATAAATCAGAGGAATTTTCTATAATTTCATAAAATGAATTTTCGAGATTTGAACACCGATTCGGAGTTGGATTTGAGTGAAATTTGTATGGTTGAACTTCTAATTGGATGGGTTGTCAGATTTTGTGAGTTTCGTCGGATTCCGAGATATGGGTCCCATTGGCAATTTTTGGAGTGTAATTTCGAATTTTGTGGGAAAATATTGGTATTTTGATATGGAATTAATTTCTATAAATTGTGTGGACTGAATTAAATTTATTGTGGCTAGATTCGAGCCGTTCAGAAATTGGTACGCACAGAATGGAATATTTGGAGCATTATTTAGCTTGCTCGACATTGTATTCGGCTTGTTTGAGGTAAGTAACTCTTCTTATCTTGGAGCTGAGAGTATGAACCCTAATTATATATGTTATGTATTTGGTGTTGAGGTGACGTACATGCTAGGTGACGGGCGTGTGGGCGTGCACCGTGTGAACTGTGTAGTTATTTGAACTTGTTTGAAATCAGGAAATCTCTACGTACTAGAGTTATCAAAATGTGATTCATGCTATAAACTATGTTTAGACTACATGGTTATCCTGTTGGGACCCACCAAGGTCATTTCTGCTATTAAGTTATCTGTTTTCATTGCATTACATACCCAGTCATACGTATTCACATGCATATCATATCTCAGTATCTATTGTTATTTATTGATATATTATATCATCATTTTCGAGATATTTTTATGACATTGTGAGCCCACGAGAGAGAGACTGAAGAGATTGATGACTAAGTGAAGCCGAGGGCCTGATTGATTATGATATTGATACTGATTTATGATAGCGCTTGGGCTGAAGGAGCCCCTCCGGAGTCTGTACACACCCCCAGTGAGCGCGAGTGATATTATTGAGGGATGGATTTCCTTGGACATGGATTTTTCCGAAGTACTTGATACCTGGAGATGGAATTCTCCACAGGGTTAGATTGCCTCTTTTCCTCGGTACTAGGTGACTTATAGCCAGTGTTGTATATGTTCTGGGATGGATTTCCCTGGGCTGTATGGGCCATATACAGTACCGAGTGGTTGAGCATGATGAGTGGAAAGTGTGAGACAGTGAGATTAAGTACTCTGAGAGTGTCAGTACATGATTCATCTCTGAGATACATGGCATTGGCATGCACACATGACATACAGACATAGAGATATATTTTCCCCATGTTGTACGGTATCACGTCATTCATGAATTTTTACACACATTGATATGTGGTCATAGAGAGGTATTTCACACTTGATATTTGGAAAGAAAATGAAATATCTAATTTATTGTGGAAAGGATTTTTGGAAAAATTTACGGTTTTCAAATTATCTCATATTTTACGACGATTTCGGTAAAGGATTTAAGATTTCACTGATATTCTTGAAAAGTGGAACTATTTTCGGAAAACTATGAAAAAGCTGAGCATTTTTATCGCTGAGTTACTTTCTTATTTATATGCTCTACGTTGTTAGGAACTGCTATTGGTTATTGGTGCTGGACCCGACCTATGTTCCAGCTCGTCACTGCTTTCAACCTAAGGTTAGGTTTGTTACTTACTCAGTACATGGGGTCAGTTGTACTGATACTACACTTCTGTACATTGTGTGCAGTTGTTGGCTGTTGTTGTTGCTGTGCGCGATGGTTGCCGGATTTGAAGATGTACCTGCGTTCCTATTGTAGCTGCCTCTTGTTCATGGTAGCCTTAGATTTATAAAAACTATATTTATGTACTTTTCAAACATAAGATGTATTTACTTCATATCATCTTTGTAAATTCTATTCTTAGAAGCTCATGATTTGTACTACCAGTCCTTGGAAAATGTATAAGATTCAGATAATTCCTTTGTTTAATTGTCTTATTAAAAAGTTAATTAAAATTGGATAGTTATTAGTTGGCTTACCTAGGGGGTTGGGTTAGGTGCCATTACGACTAGTGAATTTTGGGTCGTGATAAGGTGGTACCAGAGCTTTAGGTTCATAGGTTCTACAAGTCATGAGCAAGTGTCTAGTGGAGTCTTTCGGATCGGTATGATGACGTCCATACCTATCTTCGAAAGGCTACACGGCATTTAGGATATATACTTCCCATCTTTTGTTCCTTATTGTGCGGAATTGATTCAGCTTGAGACATAACTCTTTGAATTCCTTCCACGTATTCGTATGCGCACATGAGCGCTCGGTATCAGATGTGCATCACCGGCTTGTGATTCTATGAACGAGGTTCGAGATGTGTATTATGTGTTTTGGTGATGGGCCAGTCTGGAGGACTTGAGACCATGGTTAGATCGTAGCTTAAGCTCGGTAACTTCAATTGTAACTTGTATATTTGGACTCATATGTCCCTACGAGTGGAATTTGTGGCTCGATGAGCGGTGGAATGGCTTTGTGATGGGTATGATGTAACTACGAGATGTGTTAAGACGATTTGAATATGATGAGAAGTGTTTCCTTAAAATGTAAAGGAAAGGCAATTGGGTGCTTGATTTTCATTTTGATATGACGTACAATTTCGAGTGTAAATATTTTGAAGGATCTTTCATGTTGTTAAATTTTGGGACAAATTAAATTCTCATGTCTTGTTAATGAGTTTGGACTCGAAAAGATTAAGTAATTGCATAGTAATTGTGACTGCGAAAGGGTATAACAAGATACCAATTTGAGGCTAAGCAGGTGGGTTATCCCCTGCAGAGTAATCTACGTAGGTATGTTCCTTATAATGTGAGTGAAAAGTTTCTTTTCTGCCAGTGGGGTGTATGTATTAAGATTTAAATTTGAATCTGGTTGAGAGAGTTGACTTGACTGTCAAGAGAATAAATGCGAGCTTAGAGGATGATCGAGGTATTTTATGGTTGGTGTTATATGAGCTTGAGAAAAATTTTCATTGAACTGACTAAAGTATTATGGCAGCAATAGAGTATGGGTATTGTGAGTTATCGAATGTTTTGATTTATGGCTTTGAGCCAAGTGGGGGAGTCTGCTATTAACAATTTAATTCATGGCTATGGGTCAAATTTTTGTTTTGGTCTGAGGTTTACTTGGGAATTAGTGATGACTTTCAGAGGTGGAGTTCGAGAATAACTGGAGTAAGGAAATTTTTGGATACGGGTTATATTGCGCTTTATGAGTATATGAAAATTGTGGGATGAGTGAGTTATTATTTGTGAATGATGTAGTGCCCACGGAGTATGAATTTGATCGGTGGTATTAAAGTAAAGTTACTTCTTTAAGTGTTATTGTGCTAATGAGGCACGTGTCTCTTGGCCCATTTGGGCGGTGTAATTTGGATTTGAACAAAGGGGGAGACTCTCGAGAAAGTTCCAATAGGTTCGAGGTTTATATATAGCAATTGAGAATTTCTCCGGACTTGTGTATGGATAAAATATGAGATTTGCATTTAATGGCGCCTGGACTTGAGAAAATTCTATATGACTAAGGACTCTACATTACAGTATAAGAAAGGAAAGGGGGACAATTTTTAATTTACATAAGGTTTTTAAGAGTGGATGTCTCGTTTGTGGTGCTTTTGGGGTACTTAAAAAGAATACATTGACTTATGGGCCTTATGGCGGTGTGGTTTTATGTTAGGGTGTCTTATAGTGAGTTGTGGTTAACGATCGTGGTGTTTTAGCAAGGAGAAGTATCAATCTGAAGACAAATTCAGAGGGACTCGGAGAAATAGGACAACTGGGTAGTAGACTGGACCAGTATGGTAATGGTAGGATCGGTCCTTTGGGTAATTACGATGTGGTAAGACTTTACAGATATTTTGGTGGCAATATTCTTGGGTTTGGTGACTTGCGTGGCTTGTTTGAGTTAGAGATATTCAGTTCTAATGGCTTGATTATGTGCAAATGAATTCCAAAGTATTCTTGAAGGTTTCTACCATAGTTTAAGTCGGATACTTTTCTACCGGTGTGGGAAACGTGTTGTGTATTGTGATTTCCTCCTGGAAAGAAGCAAGAGAAAGGTTTCTAACTAATAGGGTATGTAAATTGTTGGTGACTCAAAGTTGATAATGAGATTCTTGTGCTTGTCACATGATGGCATAATAGATGCGGTGTGTTGTGCGGGATTAAAATATACATATACGAGGTGGCAGTTCAGTCTTGAAGGGAAGGTCCCAAATTTTGGACAACATGGTCAACTTCAGATATTTAGATGAATGTTATAACTGCTTGGTAATCCCCGAGAAGGGTGCGCATTTCAAAAAGTACATTGTGTTTCGATGTCATTAGTATTACGATACACACCTGGTTGATAGAATGCTGATATTCAAATTATTGCTATGCGGCACAGAAGTATTATGGAAATATTCCGAGTGGGATGATCGTTCATTAAGGATGTGATAGTCATTTGGGCGATGGAGATTGGATCAGAAATGGTGATTCATGTGTTCTAGGGATTTGAAGACTGAGAGTTTTCAGAAGCTTATTGTTTCATGGTTGTGGACTGTGAAGTAGTGGCCGAAGCCAGCCAAATGATAGTATGTATTATGATTTCAGTTATTATGGATTTTTGGAGGGTTATTTATCTATTTGTGGGTAACCAGAGCTGATTTGGGGGTCCATTGGTAGGCCCAATTAGGATGTGTGTTCCACGCCAAGTCGGATTGGTTGGCTCCATACTGCTATTATTGAGGGATGTGTCATTCGCTTGATGTTGAGATTATTCGTGTTCTGAAATGATCTGTGAGTTACTCTTTTATGCTACGAGAAATTGTGATTCATTGGTTATGCACACATGGTGTGGTTCTATTAGGGGCCTTATGGCGGAATTTGAGCGAGATGAGTATTTGGGTATTGCATGATTGATTGCGTATTGGTTATACCACACACGACCGATACACACGCTCCACAATAATAGTATCGCACACCAGTATAGATTCATGAACAGGTAAAATTAAGGACTCACGGGGCATATCCAGATAACGTACAACATATGATGAAACATACGAATAAGTGGAACTAGGGTAAAATAATATAAAAGCTTCCCTATGGCACACTGAGAGAATACATGTGATCACTGCATCTGAAGCAACGACATCTGGCATGGAAGGAAAAGCATAGAATTCGCCACATGATCGGCCTCCCCCTCTTGGGCAACCCCTAGCTGACTGAGCCCCACCCCGAGCTGGCTGGGCGGGTGGTGGAGAAACTAGTGCAAGAGTTATAGCCTGATTCCTCTGCTGAACTAGACATCGCGAATAGCGGGGACAATATTTCCTCACATGACCCAACTCTCCACACTCATAAAAATCCTTCCCGAAAAATGGTGGCGAGTTCTGAGGTGGACCTCGAGAACCAGAATAACTACCAGAAGAACCTGGTGTAGATGAACCTTGAACTGATGGTGCACGAGATGAACTCTGAGCTGGAAGTGCAGAGAAGACTGACTCTGTCGAGCACTGTATGGACCATGGCTAGCTGATGCGCCATGATAAGCTGAACGAGCTACCTGAGCGGGCCTATAAGGACGATCCTTGCTATGATAGGGCTTCCCCCATAAGGAACATCGCTGGAATTACCCGGACCACGTGACCTCTTGTCATCCCTTTCCTCACCCTCCGGAGTACGGACAAACGCTAGCCGTCGAGCATTGTTAACCACCTTGTCGAATCTAGCACCTGCTACAATCCCTAGAGTCATAGAAAAACAGAACTGCTGGTTGAGGCCATTAATGAACCTCCTGATATTTTCCCTCTCAGTTGGAACCAACCAAACTTCATGACGAGCCAACTCTGAAAGTCACATCTCATACTGAGTCACTGACAAGTCCTCCTGACATAAATATTTGAACTGCGTGCGCAGTTCCTCTCTGCGGGTCTGTGGCACAAACTTCTCCAGAAATAATACGGAGAACTCATGCCATGAAAATGGTGCTGCACCAACTGGTCTACTCCTCTCATAAGTCTCCCACCATCTGACGACAGCCCCATAAAACTGAAAAGTAGTAAACAAGACCCCACTGGTCTCTAGAATACCCGTTGTCCGAAGCATCCACTGGTATTTATCCAGAAAACCATAAGCATCCTATTACTCAGTACCGCTAAATGATGGAGGTCGAAGCCACCTAAATCTCTAAAGTCTCCTCTACTCATCATCAACCATAACGGGGACTACCGGGGCCTGAGCAGCTGCAACCGGCTGGGCTGGTAGTGCCCCCGGTATCTGAAGTCCCTGCATAACCTACTCTAGAGTACGGGCAACAAGGCTATGAGTATCTCCCCCGGCCAGAGAAGTGGAAGGTGCGGCCTGAGCCAAAACCACCTGAGCAAGGCCAGTGCAAACTTTCAATATCTGTGCTAGAGCCTCCTGAAGGTTAAGAATCACAATAGGCACAGCTGGTGCCTGAGCTGGTCATGTCGGCTAAGTTATATTTGGAATCTACTCCTGAGCTAGAGCAACTGGTGGTGCTACGGGTGCTGCTCCAACTGCTGTACGAGCTACACCTCGACCTCTACCTTGGCCCCGACATCTCGTGACCCTAACTGGTGTCACGGGTAGATGATCATCCGATCCGATAGTATGTGTCCTCACCATCTGTGAGAGAATAGAATAATAGGAATTTAGTTTTCGGAATCAACAAATTCGCACGATAGAATACAAGAAAGTGAAATTTCCTAAGGGTTCGACAGCCTCTCGAAGATAAGTACAGACGTCCCCGTACCGATCTGCAAGACTCTACTAAACCTGCTCATGACTCGTGAGACCTATGTAACCTAGGCTATGATACCAACTTGTCATGACCCAAAATCCGCATGTCGTGATGGAGCCTATCTCAATACTAGGCAAGCCGACAATCTCAATAAAACACAATATCTTTTAAGTTTGAAAACATAGTATTTGAATTCAATAGAAAACTTCACAAATAAGGATATAAAACACTCCCAAAACTTGGTGTCACTGAATACATGAGCATCTAAATGATGAAAAAGTCTGACTGATAAAAACACTGTTTGAAAATATAGAATAATACAATAACAAAAAGGAGGAGAGTCAAGGTCAGCGGACACCAGGAAGCTACCTTGATAGTCTCCAACTGATAATACTCTGAGATCTAACAGTCGTCGTGTCCGGAAGCACATGGATCTGCACACAAGGTGCAGAGTGTAGTATGAGTACAACCAACTGAATAAGTAACAAGACTAACCTTTGGGCTGAAAGTAGTGATGAGCGCAACAGGTTCAGTCTAGTATGGAAACAACAGTACAGAAATGTAGGCATGCTTTCAAGTTGAATAGTTAATCTCAGTATAAGTAAAATAGATCAATACTGAATAATATGAGGAATATGACATCTCAGTGGGAAAACCTCGTGTACTCACGATCACAAATTACTCGGTAACTCAGTATTGTACATGGCCCATCCAACCCAGGGAAATTCCATCCCGTATATATATACATCAACCGACAGTCAGTGACTCAGTACCGTATAAGGCCAAATCTAGCCCAGGGGTAAATTTATCCCCAAATTATAATGATTCGGACAAAATCCATGTCCAAGGAAATTCATCACAAATATAAATAAGTAAGGCAAGTTCATGCCCTGGGAAGTCCATCTCGAATATAAATCATCTACGCTCACTGTGGGGGGTACAGACTCCGGAGGGGCTCCTTCAGCCCAAGCGTGATATAAAACCGATATGGCCTGCTATAGGCGAGCAAACCCGATCCATACAATAATAATATATATAAAGTCGATATGGCATACTGTAGGCGGGCAGTCCCGATCCCATAAATATCCTCACAATTTATGAACATGACTGAGTATGAAATGTACATTTTAAAATAATCAAATTCAACAGCAACACGACCCTATGGGTCCCAAAATATAGGCCAGTAGCCTAAATGGGTGAATTAAGTTGGAAAATTTAGAAAATCCTCTTGGTTTAAATTGAAGATTTGAGGGTCGAGTTGAGGTCGGATTTTGGTAAAATTGGTATGGGTTGACTCGTGGTTGAATGGGCTTTTGAATTTTGTAACTTTTGTTGGGTTCTGAGATGTGGTCCTCACGGATGATTTTTTGGAGCTAAATTTCGGATTTTGTTGGAAAATTAGTATTTTCTTATGGAATTAATTCCAATAAATTTTATTGACAGAATCGAATTATTTGTGGCTAGATTCGAGGCGTTTGGAGACCAATTCACGAGGCAAGGGCCTAGCGAAGTAAAGAATTACACGGTTTGAGGTAAGTAACACTTCTGAACTTGGTTCTGAGGGTATGAATCCCCGAATTGGAATTATACAAACTGTTTGGAGGTGACGCACACGATACTTGACGAGCGTGTGGACGTGCACCATAGAAATTGTGACTTGAATAAATCCTGTGAAGTTGTAAAAGAAAAATTAAAGAGTCATGTTATTATTTGAACATTTCCCACGTGTTAAAGAAATTGAATTGAGGCTTTTATTAAAGATCATGTTTAGGCTGCGTGCCAATATTTTTGGGACCCATGGGGTCGTGTTGTTGTTGAATTAATTATTTAAAAAAATATATATTTCACACTCAGTCATATTCGTCCATTGTAAGGATATTTATGGGATCGAGTTGCGCATCGCAGCATTCCATATTGGCTTTATATATGTTATCATTAAATGGATCGGGACTGCCCGCCTACAGCAGGTCATAATGGCTTTATACATTATTATTATATGGATCGGGGATGCCTGCCTGTAGTAGGCCTTATTGGCTTTACTATTTTACGGATCGGGGTTGCCCGCTTGCAGTAGGCCTTATAGGCTTTATTATTATACGGATCGGGACTGCCCGCCTTCAGTAGGCCATAAAGGCTTTATATCACGCATGGGCTAAATGAGCCCCTCCAGAGTCTGTACACAGCCCAGTGAGCATAGATGATTATATATATTCGGGATGGATTTGTTTAGGGCACAGACTTGCCTTACTTATTTATATTGTGACGAATTTACCTGGACATGGATCTTGTCCGTATCAATTATAGTTGGGGATAAAATTCCCAGGGCTGAATTGGCCTTATGCGGTACTAAGTGACTGACTGTCAATCGATGTGTATGTGTGTGTGTGTGTATATATATATATATACACACACATACATGAGATGGAATATTCCTGGGCCGGATTGACCATAGACAGTACCGAGTGACCGAATGATTTGTGACCCGTAATACACGAGGTCTTTCCACTGAGACGTCATATTCCTCATATCATACAATATTGATCGGTTTCACTTGTACTGAGTTTAACTGTTGAACTAGAAAGCATGCCTACATTTCTGTATAATTATTTATACTTGACTGTACTTGCGGAGCTCGTCACTACTTTCAGCCCAGAGGTTAGTCTTGTTACTTATTGAATTGGTTGTACTCATACTACACTCTGCACCTTATGTGTAGATCCGTGTGCTTCCGGACATGGCGGCTATTTTACCTCAGTGTGTTACCAGTTGGAGACTATCAAGGTAGATGCCTGGCATCCGCTGACCTTGTCTCTTTTTCCTTCAGTTATTGTACTATTTTATACTTTCAGACAGTGGTTTTAAATAGTCATACATTGTATTCATATTAGATGCTCATGTACTCTATGACACCTAGTTTTGGGAGTGTTATATTTGTATTTGTGAGATTTTTTCCGCTGAATTTAATTATTTTATTTTCGATTTAAAATATATTATGGTTTATTAAGATTGTGAGTTTGCCTAGTATTGAAATAGGCGCCATCACGACTCGTGAGACTTTGGGTCATGACACTTCTCAACGTAGTAATTTTGTTTCTGATGAGTTGGCTGCTGAAATTTTAGAAGTTAAAACTATTAGAGAATTGGTCGACTGCATGGAGGTGATTAAAGTATTAAACTCCTTTAGTATTTAATTTATGTTATGTTGTGTATGTATAACAGTGTTGGATCTAAAAACACTATTTTGTTTTCTCAAATATGCACATATATATTTTTAGAATACCTGTAACATAAGTTTTTGAGCAATTCACAATATGAAACTTCAAAGTGAAATCCTAAATGCTCCTATTGATGTGACATGCCCTTATGCACGTCTCTTTTATTATTCTAATATGTAAAATGGTACTAAATCTCGTAATCTCATATTAACAAATTTATAAGAGACATAAATGAAACTAATTGAATCTGGATACTTACTGCTGCTTATGTATTTGGTTTTGAACATCATCATTTAATGGAATATAATGATACAAAACCTTTATAATCTTAGGATAAAAAATTAATAAGACTAAATAAGTGAAACTAATTGAATATCTATGCTTATCGCTGATTATCTATTTGGTATTTGTCACGATCCAAACTAACCCTGTCGTGATGACGCATATCGTGGAACTAGGCAAGCCGACTCATTTTCAAAACAAACCGATATTTTCATTTCAAGGAAAAATTCAAGGCTATTTAACATAAAAACCTTCGTAAAGGAGTTCAAATCAAAATAAAAGTGCGGAAAAGAAAAGCCCGACATCGGGGTGTCACTAGTCATGAGCATCTACTACAATTTGTCTGACAATATCGAGACTAACATAGTCTGAAAAATAGCTAAATACAACTAAAGGAAGATAAGAGAGAGAAGAGCAGGGTTGTGATCGCCAGGTAGCTACTTTGCTATCCCCGAAAAAATCTGCAACCGAAATAGTCAACAGCCGCTACCGTGTCCGGCTACACCTGGATCTGCACACAAGGTGTGGGGAGTAAAGTGAGTACGCTAACTCAGTAAGCAACAACAGTAAATAAAGACTGTGCAGTAAGGCATATAAAGTCCACATCATGAAATCTCAGTAAAACACAACATGCTTTTAAAAATTTGTGTTTGAATCAAATCATCTCGTTTAAACCAAGTTCCAGTAAAAATCATTTAAGATATTTTTCAGCAGTTTCAAACAGAGGCTCACTCCAAAGGTGAGCAAAAATGATGAAATCATAATCAGCCCCCCGGGCAACATCACTCGTATACAGCCCCTCGGGCAAACCTCATAATCACTCGTAAACAGCCCCTTAGACATACCTCACCATCACTTATGCCTCCCAGTCACTCAGTACTCGGCACTCGCACTCAGTAGGTACCTGCGCTCACTGGGATATGTACAAACTCCGGAGGGGCTCCTTCAGCCAAGCGCTATATCAAGCCAAATCATGGCACAAATCAATCAGGCCCTCGGGCTATATCAAATATGTTGCAACGTGCAGCCAAGTTCCCATAAATATTCTCATCAGGCCCTCGGCCTCACTCAGTCATAAACCTCTCAAGCCACTCGGGCTCTTAGTAAAAACAGGGTACTCAGCCCAAAACAACATTTATATGCATCAAAATAGAGTAATAAAACTGAATTATGCAGTAAACAGGTATAACCATGACTGAGTATAGATTTTCAATCGAAAACAGTGAGAGGATAGTAAGAAAAAGGCCCCTAAGGGTCCAAATAACACTGGCACAAGGCCCAAACATGGCATTCTCTCCAATTCACAGAAACTCATTTCTAAAACTCATAAGTATCATATAGTTTCAACAAAATATGCAACTTTACAGTTGCTACGGGACGGACCAAGTCACAATCCCCAACGGTGCATGCCCACACACCCGTCATCTAGCATGTGCGTCACCTCAAAATAGTAAAATGATACGAAATTCGGGGTTTCATATCCTCATGACTAGATTTACAGTCGTTACTTACCTCAAGCCGGTCAAATCTCTACCCCGTGATGCTCTTGCCTCTCGACTCGGTCTCCAAATGCTCTGAATCTATTCACAATCAGTACAATACCATCAATATACGCTAATGGAATGAATTTCATAAGTAAAACTATCAAATTAGACTAGAATCCCGAAATCGGCTCAAACCCGGCCCCCGGCCCACATCTCAAAATATGACAAAATTTACAAAACTAGAAAGCCCATTCACTCACGAGTCCATACATATAAAATTTATCAAAATCCGACATCATTTGGTCCCTCAAATCCTTAAATTAATCTCTCCAAAATCCCAAGCCCTAACTCCTCATTTCACTTCAAAAATCCTACTAATTAAGGATGAACAAAGCCATAGATTAACAAAATTTATACCATTATGGGTTAGAATCACTTACCCCAACGTTGCTCCTTGAAAACCTTCGAAAACTCACCCCTCTCCCGAGTTCCTCAAGTCCAAAATTGAAAATGAAAGACAAAACTACGAGCTGGAGGTTTTCTGTCCAGCACTATCGCACTTGCGGCCTCTTTTTCCGCTTCTGTGATGTCGCACCTGCGGTATTTACATCGCAGGTGAGGAACTCACTTAGGATCCCAGGTTTTGCATTTGCGTCCAACCTTTCGCACCTGCACGTAACACTTCGCATCTGCGAAGCCAGTCACATTCCACTCCTCCGCATCTGCGCCCCAGGTCTCGCACATGCGGGTTCGCAGATGCGACTTCACCTACGCACCTGCGGACGCATACTACCTAACACTGTCCATACCTGTGAACTCCCACGCACACCAGCGACCTCGCACCTACGGCTCCCCCTCTGCAGGTGTGGAAATATCAGTAGTAGTAGCCTCAGCTGCATTTTCCAACTTTAAATAATCCGTTAACCACCCGGAATCACCCCGAGGCCCTAGGGACATCAACCAAAAATACCTACAAGTCATATATCAACATACAAACTTAGTCTAACCTTCGAATCACTCAAAACAATATCAAATCATCAAATTACCATCGGATTCAAGCCTAAAAACTTCTAAACTTCTAAATTCGACAACCGATGCCAAAACCAACCAAACCACGTCCGAATAACCTCAAATGTTTCACACACGTCACAAATTACACTACGAATCTACTCCAGCTTCCGTAATTCCATTCCGACCCCGATATCAACTTTTTCACTGCCGACCGAAATCGTCAAATTTCCAACTTTCGCCAATTCAAGCTTAATTCCACTCGGACCTCCAAATCACATTCCTGATGCACTCCTAAGTCCAAAATCACCTAACGGATCTAACATAAGCATAAAATTCAAATTCGAGACCGTTTACACATAGGTCAATATCCGGTTCACTTTTCCAATTTAAAATTCTAAAAAGGAGACTAAGTGTCTCATTCCACTCCAAAATCACTCCGGACCCGAACCAACTAACCCGATATAACACAATACAACTGAATAACACATAAAGAAGCAGAAATGGGGAAACGAAGCTATAAGTCCCGAAACGACCGGCCGGGTCGTTACATCCTCCCCCTCTTAAACAACAGTTCGTCCTCGTATGGGTCTAGAAACATACCTGGTGTCTCGAATAAGCGTGGATATCTGCTCCGCATTTCCCGCTCGGTCTCCCAGGTGGCCTCCTCCGCAGGCTGCCCTCTCCACTGCACCTTCACTGAAGTTATGTCCTTTGACCTCAACCTTCGAACCTGCCGATCCAAAATAGCCATCGGCTCCATATCATAAGTCATATCACCCTCCAACTGAACCGTGCTAAAGTCCAAAACATGGAACATGTCTCCAATATACTTCCGGAGCATGGAAACATCAAACACTGGGTGCACACTCGACAAGCTGGGTGGCAAGGCAAGCTTATAAGCCACCTCCCCTATTCTCTGAAGCACCTCAAAAGGCCCAATGAACCGGGGGCTCAACTTGCCCCTCTTACCAAACCTCATAACACCTTTCATGGGTGAAACCTTCAGCAAAACCTTCTCCCCAACCATGAAAGATACATCACAGACCTTCCTGGTTGCATAGCTCTTCTGCCTAGACTGCGCCATGCGAAGCCACTCCTGAATCAATTTCGCCTTGTCTAATGCATCCCAGACTAAGTCTGTACCCAAGAGCCTAGCCTCACCCGCCTCAAACTATCCAACCGGAGATCTACACCTCCTCCCATATAAAGCCTCGTACGGAGCTATCTGAATACTCGACTGATAACTGTTATTATATGCAAACTCCGCGAATGGCAGGAACTGGTCCCATGAACCCCTAAAGTCAATGACACAAGCGCACAACATGTCCTCCAATATCTTAATAGTGCGCTCGGACTGCCCATCCGTCTGAGGGTGAAAAGCTGTGCTCAACTCAACCTGAGTACCCAACTCTTGCTGCACGACCCTCCAAAACTGCGACGTAAACTGAGTGCACCTATCTGAAATGATGGAAACTGGGACACCATGCAGGCGAACAATCTCTCGGATGTAAATCTCAGCCAACCGCTCTGAAGAGTAAGTAGTGCTAACTGGAATGAAGTGCGCGGACTTGGTTAGCCGATCCACAATAACCCAAATAGTATCAAACTTTCTCGAAGTCCGTAGGAGCCAAACTACAAAGTCCGTGGTGATTCGCTCCCACTTCCACTTCGGAATGTCTAATCTTTGAAGCAAGCCACCCGGTCTATGATGTTCATACTTAACCTGCTGACAGTTGAGACACCGAGCTACAAATGCAACTATATCCTTCTTCATCCGCCTCCAGCAGTAGTGATGTCTTAAATCCTGGTACATCTTCGCGGCACCCGGATGGATGGAATACCGTCAATTGTGGGCCTCCTCAAGAATCAACTCCCGGAGCCTATCTACATTAGGCATACATATCCGTCCATGCATCCTCAAGACACCGTCATCACTAATAGTCACATCCCTAGCATCTCCTCTCTGAACCCTATCCTGAAGAATGAGTAAGTGGGGGTCATCATACTGACGCTCCCTGATACGGTCATAAAGAGAAGACCTGGAGACCACACAAGTCAACACCTGACTTGGCTCCGAAATATCCAATCTCACAAGCTGGACCGCTAAGGCCTGAACATCCAATGCCAAAGGTCTCTTTACTGCTGGAAGATATGCTAAACTCCCCAAACTCTTTACCCGGCGACTCAAAGCATCGGCCACCACATTGGCCTTCCCCGGATGGTACAAAATAGTGATATCATATTCCTTAAGAAGCTCCAACCATCTCCGCTGATGCAAATTAAGATCCTTCTTCTTAAACAGATGTTGTAGATTCCAGTGATCAGTACAGATTTCACAATGAACCCCATATAAATAATGACGCCAAATCTTCAAGGCGTGAACAATGGTTGCTAACTCAAGATCATGGACATGATAGCTCTTCTCATGGGTCTTCAACTGGCGCGAGGCATAGGCAATCACCCTACCCTCCTGCATTAGAACACAACCAATACCTATCCTCGAGGCATCACAATACACGGTGTAAGAACCTGAAGCTGATGGCAGAACTAACACTGGAACTATGGTCAAAGCAGTCTCTGAAAGCTCTCCTCACACTCGTCCACCTGAATAGAGCACCCTTTTGGGTCAATTTGGTCATGGGCAATGCAATAGATGAAAATCCCTCCACAAAGTGACGGTAGTACCAACCGATAGACAGTAATCATCAAAAGTTTGAGATGAGAATTCTCCAACATTATCAAGGCGAATAGCCTTTATAGGATAATTTGGGAATTATGCCCTTATTCGAATTATTTGGACTAATAGCTTTGCAAACGTCAGGTTGCGAGATGATAGTAGGTACACATGAGACCATCTTGAAGAGACATCTATTAGGACTATAAAATATCTAAACAACCCACTTGGTAGGTAAATGGGTCCACATATATCCCCATGTATACGTTCTAAAAAGGCAGGGGATTCAATGGCAACCTTTATTGGTGATGGTCTAGTGATCATTTTGCCTTGATAACAAGCATCACAAGAAAATTTATTATTTGTAAGAATCTTCAGGCTCTTTAATGGATGCCCACTCGATTTTTTAGTAATTTGTCTTATCATTATTGATCCAGGATGGCCCAAACGGCCATGTCCAAGCACAAAAATATTTGAATCAGTAAACTTCTGGTTTACGATAGAGTGTGCTTCAACTGTACTAATCTTTGAATAGTATAAATCAGAAGATAAAGTTGGTAACTTTTCTACAATGTACTTCTGGCCCGAAACATTCTTTGTAATACAAAGATATTCCATATTCATTTCATCTATCGTCTCAACATGATACCCATTTCAGCGGATATCTATAAAACTCAATAAGTTTTTTCGGGACTTGGAGGAGAATAATGCATTGTCTATTATAAGTTTTGTTCCCTTAGACATAAATACAACAGCTCTACCAGAGCCTTCAATCAAACTTATATTACCAGAAATTGTAGAAATATTTGCTTTTTTCCTATGCAAATAAGAAAAGTATTCCTGATCTTTGAATATGGCATGAGTTGTTCCACTATCAATTACACAAATATCTTCATGATTGGTCTTTGATCCAAACATAATTTGAGGATTATCCATATTCTTCAAAATGACATAAATAAAATATATTATAATAAACATCATTATCAAAGTATAACTTTTATTTATGTACATCAATTACATAACCATATTATCTATTACAAACAACCAAAATTAAAATATTTACATTTTTACAAATTCACCACCGATCACATGACTTGTTTCTCCTTCTGGGAGTGCAAAGTAATCAGCTACATCTAAATGCATGAAGTCTAAATTATCTTTAGAAATAAAATTTGCTTCAGTATTTTTCTCTGTCTTCTTCAGGGAGGCTTGATAAAGTTCAACCAGGTGCTTAGGCGTACGACAAGTACGTGACCACTGCCCTTTTCCGCCACATCTATAGCATGCATATTTTGCATTTGTTGCTTGCACCACTTTATGCTTTTGTTCCTTCCTTTTTCACTGCGGGTGGTGAGGAAGGTTCTTTGGTGCATTATTATTACCACAATTAGAGTTTCTTCCCCGACCACGGTCATGACCATGATTGGAGCCACGACCTCTTCCACGCTTAGCTTGGTGGTAGTTTGTCTCATTCACTTCAGGGAATGGACAAGAACCAGTTGGTCGTCTTTCATAATTTTTCATTAATAGCCCATTATGTTGCTTGGCTACAAGAAGATGTGAGATAAGTTCAGAATAATTTTTTGAATCCAATCTCTCGATATTGCTGTTGCAGGAGCATGTTCGAGGCGTGAAAAATGGTGAAAGTTTTTTCCAACATATTATGATCAGTAATATTATCACCACATAATTTTAATTGGAAAATAATTCTGAACATAACAGAGTTATACTCACTGATAGATTTAAAATCTTGTAGCCTTAAATGAGTCCAATCATATCGTGCATGTGGAAGAATGACCATCTTCAGGTGGTCATATCTATCTTTCAAATTATTCCACAGTATGACTAGATCTTTAACAGTAAGATATTTTATTTTCAGGCCCTCATCAAGGTGATGGCGTAGGAATATCATTGCTTTGGCACGGTCTTGGTTTGATGCCTGATTTTTGTCCTTGATGGTGTCTGCCAGACCCATCGCATCAAAATGAATTTCGGCATCAAGCACCCAAGACATGTAGCTTTTGCCCGATATATTCAGGGCTACAAATTCAAGTTTAGAAAGATTTGACATTATTTTTTAAAAAAAGTTCGTACCTCTGATACTTTCAAAGTATTTGCTTGAGATGGCAGAGTCTCGTGCTGATAACGTGTTATAAAATAAAGACTGTAAGTAAAGACAAGTACAGAAAGAAACTGATATATTATTCAAATTTCAAACTTATGTACATAATGAACTGAAAACTCCTCTATTTATAGAAGAGAGGAAGCAGATGCGAGGCTTTTCTTTAGCTGCTTGTAAGCTGTCTATATGAGCTGCTTGCAACATGCCTGCTTAATAAGAAGCTGGTGCAAATCATTTCATTGAGTTACTTGCAACCTGCCTACATTAGCTGCTTGTAGATAAACTTCAACAGAGTACTAAATGGATAATCTTTTTCAGGAAAATTATCTATAGCGGAGTAATAAATGGACATCCACAATATAATATTTTCATAACAAGTGCAATATATAATCAAATAATATTTTTAAAATGAATTTTTAAAAAAAGGAAAAAATATTTATGGACAAACGGGTTTTTATAGTATTTAAAAAAGAATTCCAAAAATTAGTTTTATAGGCGATTGCTCGTCTACCGTCCGATCCCTGTTGACTTGGTGAAGATAATCGAGACTCATCATTATAAAAGGGACTCCCATTAGGGCAAACATAACAACTGTTTCAGTATCGCCGCCATCCTCCTCCTGTAAATTCCCTCTCTACCATCAGAAACACTACTTTCTTTAATCTTTTTTACCTTTGGTTCTCTTTTTGTCTTTGATTATCAGTGAGTTTTTTTTTTTAATAGAAATTGAGTGGTCATCATATCTTTGTAGTGAACTAGAAAGGGAAAGAATGATGAGATCTTTAGCATATGTGCAAACGCAGCATCGCCTGGTTAAACGTGGGTGCAGTGAGCGGCACTTTCCACACGAGATTTCTGACTCTCCCTTTCTCCTACTAAATTCGTCTGCTATTTCTTTTCTTTTTTTTCCAATTGAAAGAAAAAAAAGGATTGAACTTTGAAACTTTAGAAGAATATATGTGGTTGAACTTGAAAAACAAAAAAATTCTGTCCAGAAATGGGACCTGTTTGTCAGTTGGCCAATTTATTTGGCGTAATTTTTAATACCGATAGTTTTCGGGCCAGTTTAATTAGTTGAGTACTTGTTATCCATCAAAACATAGACAAATAACAAAAATCACTTGATGTTAATATCGATTAACTTTATTGACTTAACACATTCCTTGGTGCATATGCGGTTCAAATTAAATAGCAACCTCTAGGTCTTAATCTCATGGATATTTAGAGAGCAAAGTAATTAAAATGGTAGATGATTTCTAGTTTCAATGGAGAAAAGAGAAGGACCAAGCTTTGCTACTACATTTGGATGATTGATTGATTTGTTGAATCCATAATCATAGTAACACTAACTGTTTAGAAGAAAAAAATTAATAATGGAACCTCCTAAGAAGAAGAAAAACACAAGTCAGTTCTTACAATGCCTCAATATCTTCTTTGTCAATAAAAAGATCATAAATGTGCCAACCGTTTGTACAACGAACAATTTTTAAGCAAAGTTGTATTTTAGGACTCAAAGCCTAAACTTATTATATCCACAATTTCAGCATGATCTATCAAACAAAATGATATAATAAGCACTTGTACTTGTGTATGGGCCTTAATAGCTGGCCAAACTTCTCTAATCCTAGAAGTATTTTTTTTTTTCAAAGTTGAAATATTTGGCCAAGCTTTTGGAAGAAAAAAAAGTGATTTTGAGAAGCAGAAGCATACTAATTGATGTTCAGAAATGTTTTTCAAATTAATTAGTCAAACACAAACTGCTTCTCACCAAAAGTATTTTTGAGAAAAACACTTTTGAAAAAAAACACTTCTCAAAATAAGCTGATTTTTGTAACTTGGCCAAACAGGCTCTTAGCTTTAATGAAATTAAAATACAAGTAAGCAATCAACGAAATCTATATTGGGATATTGTGCTTTAAAAGTTTAATAATGGTATTGCATGAAAAAGAACAGTTTAATGGAAAATTAGTAGCATAAAGGAAGTTTACGAGGTTCAAATCTAATACTTTGCTCCTAACAGTATTTCGCAAATCTAATGCATTTGACGAAATGAATAAATGTAGACAATATTCAAAAGTTAAGAGGTAAATTTGACCCCTTTTTCCTCCTCCTATTCCATAATATATCTCTATTACTAACCAAGGCAGGTGATTCTACACCTTCGGCATAAAGAATGAAAAGGGTATCTCTAATATCCTTAATAGATTTTTTCTACAATGTTGGAAATGAAATGATAAAATTAGAACTTGTATTCCAGAAAAGGTTCTCCTGGAAAATAAAAGCTAAAGAATGTTTTGGCAAGAAGCTATAACTTAAAGATTCATCTACGAAACTGAGTCTATGCAATACATTCAAGAATCACTGCACTTCACATTGAACTGCAAGGGCCTCTACTATGATCTTTATAGTTCTACAAAGTTTACACTAAACCATAGTGATTAGCAAACGGATTGTTACCCGATAATAAAAAATCCTACCAGTTCATAGCATCGAATATGATATATGGCACGAGAAAATGTTACAGTTAAAAGAATATAGGCATCCAAAATGATGACAAAAAATACAATAGTTATAGAACAAAACACCAGAATCCAATTTCACTTCTTTTAGAATGGCAACAGTGGAACAAAAGTCCTTAAATTACTGATGAAAAAACATTTCCGTGTGATATCCCTTATTGAGAAGGGGATATAACTTATGACAACTAATCTTATCTTCTGTTGGGATTACAAATATTGGAACTCCACCCCTCCCCCCTTCTTCCAACTCCCAAGCAACAAATCCCAAAATGTATCAAAAAAGAATCAAGAAACACTTTGCAAAACAAATATCAATGTGTCTGCTACCTGCCTTTTAATCTATACACAACCACCAGAGCTCTTCCTCATATTCATTGATGATCAAAACAATAGTGTTAGGGGTTGAACTTCTTCCCCTATTTGAACATTTCGTTCGCATATACACTCGAGCCATTTATCGTGTCCAATTTCTTGATCTTACTCGCAATCCAACCCACATACTTCTAACACGAGTCCATCTCTTGACACGAATGGATTGATTCGGACCCACAACAACGAAAGGATAGAAGCTAGAAGGATAGACCACACAACGATGATAGTTGGAACATTGCTTTGTTTCCCCATCAAACCTTTGAGGAAGGGGTACAAATGAACAATGACCCATAAGGCGAAGAAAAGCTTGCCGAATAAAGGACCCCACGAATCATATCCGTTGTTGATTGCATCTGAAACTCCAACTACAACTCCTATGATGTTGATAATTAACAAGGTCATCGGAACAATCAACAAGGATGTCCACTTGAAGAGGTAAAGCTCAGAAAACTCCCCGTCATCTGCTGCTTTTGATGTGACAGTGAAGTTTGTGTTGACACCAGCCAAAACTTTAAGAAGACCTTGTATAAGAGCAAAAAAGTGGGACGAGACACCACCAATAACCCAGAATTGCTCATTTCTCCACATGTCATCTATGCCAACATCTCCCCACCGTATCTCCAGAATAGTGGTCGCAGCAATTGATATAAAAAGTGCCATGAACACAATGCTGGCATAGTTGCTAAGCTGCAGACAGCAAAGAATAGTCAGCAAAAATACATTAGATGAGTTTATGACGTTTTATTTTGGTTCTATCCTGTTATTAAAATTTTATAGGAACTGAAGATAGTGAAATTTCAAGTACGCGGCCAGTCGGCCACAATACACAGACACCAGAAATTGGAATCATGGTTTAAATGACAGACTGAATAGCATGCGAATATGGGGGGTGGGAAGGAAAATGTTTTTTTTTTTTTTTCTTATTAAGATTAACAAAACAATAGCCAACGGTTGTCATGCTGTTTCTTGAAAGAACTCTCCCAGTTTGGGATTTAGTAATTTGTGCATCTCACACATCAAAAGAAATATAGCACTTCACATAAGATGCTATTTTGCTAGAAATCAATTAAGGGAATTCAAACATTCGATATGCATGGATTTTTTCAGAACAGAGGTTTATGCGACACAGAACTTAAAATACACAATTGATGCAACATGACCAAATGAATAACAACGAAACAATGAAGGGGAAGCCCTACCTCTGGAACGATGAATTTCCCAGTAAGCAAACAGAATGCTGGCAATGTACAATATGCAATCAGAGGGATGGAAGTCAATGGATAGACAACTGAATTTATGTATGAAAACCGCTCCAATGGTTTCAGACCACACCCATATCCATACCAAATGGGACAATGTCTACTAAAGAAAATCTCAACAGATCCCAAGGCCCACCGCAGAACCTGATGCAGACGATCTGAAAGATTGATAGGAGCTGACCCCTTAAATGCAGGTCCTTTTCGGCATGCAGTACACAGACCTCCAACCATGGCAGTGCATCTTGAACCCAGTTAAGATATCCTCAGTAACAGATCCATAAATCCATCCAACCTGGTAAACATGGTATAAATTAATAAGTGAGCCCACCAAATGCAGAATGCATCTCGAGCTTAAAACAAATTTAAGAAACTAAGCAGTTCTTTTACCTCTTTACCCCATTCTGTTTTGTCTTCATAACCACAGCTAATAACATGGATGGCTTCTTTCAGGAGAGATGCTGAGGTTGCTCCTAGAGGAACACCGCCATCTTCTAAAAGTGTTGAAGCAACAAATACTGGTGATTGTCCAAATTTCTTCTCGAGTTTTATTTGGGGCATGAGTAATGCTTTTTCATTATCTATTCCTGTATCAAATGAGTTGGTTAGCATAGATTTATATCTAAAAAAGCTCTAGCATAAGAAAGGGAAGAACGTGCTGTGGAAAATAAAGAGGAAATTATTCTGTAATGAATATATGTGCAAGTAGAAAATAAATCCAAATTCAACTAATAAATCCAAATTCAACTATCTATTTAAGACTTAAGGCTAGATATTGGTCAGCGGTTGCATCTCAAAGTTCCTTTTTCTTACCTTCAATTCCTTCCTCAATATTCTCAAGGGCATGAATCTGAGTCGAAGCATCCTTGCCTTTTATCTTCTTTTTATCCTTGCTCGTTTTCCCTTTCTTATGCTTCTTTCGAGATTTACAACAAAAGCAACACCAGTTCGGCCAACAATTGCACGTTTTCCCTGGAGGTTTTGCCTTCTTTGGAGCATCATATCCATAAAGTGCTTGCCTCCTGAAGACGCATCCCGTTCCCACATAAATCGGACCCTGGATCCCATCAAGTCCTTTCATATTTATCTGTTCCCAAAAAGCATAAAATTATCTTCAGTAAGGTAGCTGAGGGTGCATATCATATCCATATGCACAAGCAAAAACAGATAACAAGATATGGATCTGTGCAAAATTACATAAGTCATAAATAACTAAAGAAGGCATTCTTACGCACATCAAAGAAGACCACATTGCGGTTTGAGTATCTATCATGTCGATCAATGCCATCAAATCTTTGAGGAAATTGTACATAGCATATTTTCTTTCCTGAAGTGGGGTCCATCATAAAGCACATAGCTTCTCGCAGTGCCTTACTGTTATTTATATAGTGATCACAATCCACGTTGAGTAAATAAGGAGCATTTGAGATGACCGCTGACACCCGCATCTACAATCACATTTTATAAAGTGGGTCAATAGCCACTAGATTAAGTCTAATGCTGTACTTTTAGAAAAAGATGGAAGATGACTTACCAAAGCATTCATGGCACCGGCCTTTTTGTGGTGATCAAACCCTGGCCTCTTCTCACGAGAAACATAAACAAGGCGAGGCAGAACTTTCCCTTCAATATCACGGACACCATCATGACCCAGGAAGACCTTTGTACAGAAATGAAACAGGTTAGTTCACAATTTTAACATCGTAAATTTGGAGAATGAAGAGAGCAAAAGCAAAACCTGGATCATCCCGGGGTGATCCCTGACATTATTCCCCGGCCAAGGGGTTCCATCTTGCATGGTCCAACCATCCTCAGGAACCTTTTGTGCCATGGAAACCAATCCATTTATTCGAACCTTAAATTCTTCATAGTCTCTCTGCGCCAAAAATGTTACCAAGTTTATGTCTTCAGCAATAGTTATTAACAATCATATCAACACACCTGGGAAATCGAGGATGCGGAATGAAAATTTGAATAAACAGCGCACCTTCATGGCACGGCGTTCCCTCACAAATGATGGATTTACTTTGTTCTTCAAATAATCAACCTTCTCAGCAAAATACCACTCGGGGGCTCGAGGCTCTATGCTAAATTTCTTGCAGAATGGGACCCATTTCCTTGCAAACTCAGATGTCTCAGATAGTGCCTCAAAAGTAAGCATGGCAGCACCATCATCAGAGACATAGCATGCGACCTTGTCCACCGGATAATCCACAGCAAGAATAGAGAGAACAGTATTTGCAGTAATAAGTGGAGGCTCTTTTAATGGATCCACAGTACTAACAAAAACGTCGATATGGGCTAACTCAGAAGGCTTCCCTTCTTTCTCATACCTGAGAAAAATATATGGAAGAGAATAGGTTAGGACACAATTGAGGGGTAAGAATCATAGATATTGATGTGTACATAGACATAAAATGTATAGTAAATTATACATTGTATGTCTTAAAAAAATGTATACCTTAGTGACAGCCTATCTAGGTACGTCTCTCGCTTAATAGGTAACCATTTTGGGAACTGATCGAATATCCAGGATACGGCAAACCATATTTCACATATAATAGACACCAGCCACAATCCATAAGCACCATGGACAGGGTGCATTATTCTATAGTGGAAAAAGAGCCCAAGAATTGCAAGTCGAAGTAAAATCATTAATCTGTATGGGCTTAGCTTGCTAGAGGAAATAGGCATCTTTCTTGAAAGTGGTTGTCTACCTTCGTCCATCCTGCAAGATGGTTAAGGGAACAGAGATAAATCTCAAGATTTCGAAATACATTCAAATAAAGCACCAAACAACATTTAGAATAAATAAGGTCCTCACTGGAACACCTGAACATGTAGTACACACAAAACAATTAAGAGAAAACAAAGAGATTGAGAGAGAGAGAGAGAGAGAGAGAGGGAGGATGTGCTTTGTGCCTACTTCAGAGGACTCCAGTGGATAGTGAATCTACACTTCTCTAAGATATTATACCCGACAGCACATATACTGAATAACTTTGGCCACCACAGCTTAGGCAAATGGAAAGAAAACACATATCATCTATGTTGCTCGGACTCTCCGAAAATATTGATGGGTGCGTGTCGGATCCTCGAAAAATAGCCGACACGGTTGCGACAGTTGTTTTGGAGAGTCCGTGCAACATAGCATATCGTTTATCCTGATCTCTCATGACCTTATTAGTGGTATCATCAGTTTCCAGTTTTTACTAATTTTTAGAGCATCATATGAACCATACATAATGATGATTTGAACTCCCTTACTAGTCTCGGTGTAAAATAAAGGAGAGTGTATCGAACTAGCAGAATTTGTTTCTAATGATATTTTACCCCCCCCCCCCCCCACAACAATCGATCAGGGCAAGCGGGCAGCCCATCAAGGAAAAACGAAAAAGAAAAATAGTAAGGTATGAAGTTACTCCAAGTAGTAGAATCTATATTTGCATATTTTGCTTTCCATTTCTTTTTCTTATTTCCCCCTTGCTAATCTAACTAAAAAAAAAAAATTGAAATAAAACTCTTCAAAAGAAATGGTTTGTGCCCAAAAATCACACCTGAGATCCTGACTAATCCTACAACATTCCTCCATTTTCTTTTCCATTTTTTACTGGATAAGTAAGACTTGCGTCCGCTTTTTAGCTTTTGATTCAAGCCCCTTAATTAATTACTCGATGTGCCTGCTTAATTTTTTGTCCAAAAAATCCCATGGTCCTCCCACAAGAATGGGACATAGCAGAACTAATCCCATTGACAAGTTCCTCTTGCCATTAAGCATTTTTGGAAAAAAAAAAACAAAGTCAAAGCTGCTAAGACAGCGTGGAGATTCAATTTGATGAATAAGCAAAAGTACATATGAGTTCTCAAACCAATCCAACTCAAAAGAGAAAAGCAACAATTAAGTAGGGGACTCAGTTGTTTTTAAATTTTATCCCCACTCAAAACAGCTGCTATTTCCATTTATGTACTTAGTGAAATTATGATAATATTAGCTAATTTTGGAACATTCCAAAACTTGGATAGAGACTAAGAAGACGTCTGAAATGCTCCAAATTCCATGACTTAAGAAACAGGCTGTCTCCACATGTAGGACCTCAAAGATTTTGGCCTCATACTGAAGTAACAACAACACCACCTCATTTTCTTTAGCACATAATCACTCAAAATGCTATAAGATGTCTGCACTTGCTAGAAATCTTAAGTCAAATTACCATTGCCAAGAATATAACAAGCAAGTCATATCATCATCAGCGCTCACTTAAGAGATTGAGAAACGAAAAGAAAAGGAAAAAATACACCTACTTGGGCAAATCAGGATCCAGCTCATCTCCATCATTGTTATAACCACCTCCTTCATGCTTAACCATCTGTAATTTATCATTCTGTTTTTTCTTCCAATCCTCCATTCTCTCCTTCCATGCAACACTACCATACCCATAGACTGCCAGATCTTTCTTAGGATCCATAGGGCGAGGAGGCACTGCAAAGAGCGGCCATATTAAGCCTCTAGTTCACAAATTGGTCGAAGAATTATTATTATCATAAAAGAGATTCAGATTAACTTACAAGACATGGAAGAATCCGAAACTGGATGAACTTTCTTTCCACGACTCATAAATGGTGGGATAATAAGAGCATGCTTGTCAGCTGAAATTGTATCATCCTACAACACAATATCCTAAATGTTTAGCTAAAATCTAACAAACTATGAATACCAAGATGACAAATATTGAGTTCATTACCTCTTGACCATAAGTAAGAAGAGGGATCTCAGTGCCAAGGGCAGCAGGATCCATCTCCGATGGGGTAGCAGTCCCGGAAGCATTAGGATGGCCCCGACCAAAGTTAAGACGAGCTGAAAGGGCAGCCTCAGCAGTTTGTTGAGGGTCAAACTCATTGTCCAAATCATCAAATTCATCTTCTTCATCATCCCCTTCAACTCGAGGACTTCCTTTGATACGCTTGTACCGTGTTTTGCATTGAGGGCAAGCTTGATTCCCCTCTCTCCTTTCATACTCATAGCAGGGTCTGCAAACAGGGAATGCACATTCATTGCAAGCAACAAATGGCTCCTCATCTACTGTAATCTCAATCTCATCTCCACAAATCTGGCAAATCTGCCCACTTAATTCTTTTACAGAAGTTACCTGCAATCAAGCCACCATAGAAAAGATTAAACTCATCAGATCAAGAAATTCCATGCTTAGAATCTATATTCATACTTAACAAATTAATACTAATAATCTATTAGCCAGCCAAAAAAAAACCTAGGACACAAACAAATTTTGCCCAAATTATGCAAGAAAGAAAGCTTTAGCTAGCTGGAAATTAATGTAGCTTGCTGAAATGAGCTGAAAGATCCAATTTTGGAAAGTTAATTGCTTGATACTAGGGAAACTTGGAACTTTTATTCTCTAAAGATCACATTTTTAGCACAAGAAAAAGGGAAATGAGCAAATAGGCAACTTCAAAAAGGACAAATGCAGTCAAGAACATTGCCACCGACACAAAAATGGACCTCAAAAAGCCATTTTTAGAGCACCAATTCCTCAAATCTCTTCAAACAACTCAAGATAAAGCTGCAAAGGAGATAAAAATAGAATAAAAATTAAGAAAGTTGGGATCTTGAAAGCACTTACTCTTCCCACTTCATCAGCATTGATGAGAACAAACTCATTCCTATTATGTGAACCAGCAATAAGCCTCCCTTTAGTATCCATTTCAACTCCCAAATCTCAACTTCAAAACACCTTTTACACACAAAACATTACCCAAATAACACACTAAGAAATCACTCAACAAGACCCCATTACATTACACATTCAAGAAAAAGCAAAAGCCTTTTATTCTCCTCTTTCTTCTACTGTTCTTGAACACCCATTAATTAAAGAATGACTGAAAATGATGTACAAACACACAGATACATACACATTATTAGTACTATAGAGAATTGGGTGTACAAAAATATAGGGACTATTTATTATAGGAAAAAATGTATGTGGGATAAAAAAAAAATAGTCTTTAGAGTTTAGGGTAGTGGGTTTTGATTCTTTTCTTGAATGAGAGAAAAAAACCCAAGTTAATATGGAAAATGGGTTTTCCTCTCTCTCTCTCTCTAGATATCACTTCAATGTTGAGCTGTAAGTGGGGTGGATCAGAAATGTTGAAAGTTCAACGCGTAATGTATAAGGGACACAGATCAGTTTGATGGATCTTTGATGATCAAAGAGTAAGGGGTGGGGGACTGTGGTAATTGGGGGTGGGGGTGCATGTGGGACCCAAGTCGGTGGTGGTAATGATGTGGGTCCCACAAGAGGTAACGGTGGTTCTTGGAAGGAGGTTTGGGGGGGGGGGGGATATTGTATAATCTTACTCAAAACTGGTTCTTTTAGCTTAAATGAGCCTTTAGTTGACAGCAATTTTGGAAATAAAAAATGTAATAATGATGGAGATGATTGTGATGTCTCAACTTTTTACTGTTTTAAGGTTATTCTCGGGGATTTGAGTCAAATGAGAGAGAAGGGTATGACAAGGGGTGATTTATATATACGCATGTTCGACTGCATAAATGTAAAACATAATTTGAAATTGATTTAATAAATGCTTTACCTTCCTAACTTATATGCAAAAAAATTTGACACACCTTCGTTTCAAAGAAAACCTTTTTACATATCATTTTTTTTAACGTGCTTAACATACACCAATTTTTTTTCTTGCTAATACATACACCAATTTTGCTCAGCTAGTTTTTTAATCAAAAAAATAATTGCGTAAGGAGGGTTAAATTTTGTCCAAAACCTTATTTAAGTTCCACGTATCAAAAAACAAACCAAAAATATATCTTGAGCATGTATATCTAGGAAAACTGACCCATTTTCTGATTCTAAAAAATTTTGAACTTTCGAAAATTTTATTAATATCACTAAGTAGTGTGGTGAAATAGTTGAACCCTTTCATTCTTAATTAGAAGTTTCACGTTTGAGTTATCACAATGAAAAACTTGATAAAGAACACTTTATTCTATAGTAGGCTTAAATTAAACCCAAATTAGTCAGAAAATAACTAATTTTCCAATATGAATTGTTAAATCAAAAAGGAAAGAGAGAGAAAAAAAATAATACTAGCAATAAGAAATAGGTTCAAACCTCAATAAAGAAAATAAAATATGATAGGTAATTTTCTTTCATCTATTTGTAAGTTTTAATACATATGATAATGTAACTAATAAATACTCGATAAAATAATTGAGGCAGTGATTTTATGTCATTGTCATGAAAAAAATTAGAGAATAAGACTATCAAGTAGACCCCTAAAGCCCATTAGAGAAACATTCCAAAGAATCGATATGAGAATCAATGGGGGGAAATAAATATAGTAGGATATTGGAAGACCAGAGCATGTGTACAGAAATGCATCCACATGCCATTGTGGTTTCTCAGCAAGGGGACTCAGACAACTGGTTCTCTTTAATGGACATATTAATAACAAAACAATACAGTAAAGTGGACCCTTTGGATGCTTCTTCAACATGTTTGGCAAGAGCCGAATACAATATTTATTTGAACGCAATATTTTTAACGCAAAACATAAATTTTATGAGTGAACATATATTAAAAATAATAATAAATATATAATGTGTTTAATATTAAAAACCTTAATATTTCAACTTATGCTATATATATTTTGAATCGGCTTATGAAGTTGGCCCTGTCAAAAGAAATTCATTCAACGCCCAACTCAGTCCCTTGCCCACACTCCATTAAATGTTCATCTGACGTATCTGTAGAGTGAAGTGGTTTTCATTTAATTTTTGTTTAGTTTTTGCAAGTCTCTTTAAAAATATATTTTGAGAAAGAGTATCTGTTGGATTAGCTTTTAAGAAGATCTATTTGGAAGGGTTAGTTTTTGAAAACATGTTAGGTTCAATTTGTTTTTTTAGTGCTTAACGACATTTTACTTTGATCTTCGAGAAGATTAATCTAGATCTACTTTTTAAATTGAAACGTCAACGGATTTGGTTTCTGGAAAATCCTTAATTAAGAAAAAATATTAGATTAGTCGCTTTTTCAGATTTAGACTTTTGATAAACTCTTTACCTTTAAAATTGGATAACAATAAAACTTATAATATGGTTCTAAGGACACGTGATTTCACCTAATACCAATTGATAAATGTGAGGGTGGGTAATAGAAATTAACAATAAAGTAAAGCAAACCGGTGTTAGAATGGAACTCAGCCCTCGAGTTTGGATACCCTCGAACTGGTTGATGCGAGAGCAATTACAGTATAAAAAGCTGATGAACAATAGTATAAACGAGAAAGAGAATTATATTATTTTTTATATCTGTCAATTGTGTCTTTTACAAATGATTAGAACTCCTTTATATAGTAGAGGAATTCCACTTATGGTATAATTCTAATTACAGAAGGAAATCCCCACGATTAGCTAATTAACCGTTTCTGATTTGATTCGTTCCGAGATTTACGCCATGATCCTCGACCAATCACCGAGGTTTACGTCGTGATCCTCGACCAGTTAAGGATAGCTCGCCTTTCTATCTTTGATGATTTTGTTAAAGCATTTCTTACTTAATTTCATTACATGCAGACCTTGGCAAAGATGCTGTCATGAGGTCCCTATCTGTGAGGAACAGACTTCGATCCCGTCACCGAAACCGGCGAAGGACAAAAAGAGAAAAAAGACCTCAACCTCCGAGGATCCAAAACCTAAGAAGAAGGCGGCTTGTAAGCCGAAGAAGAACATCATCCTTCTGACCGAAGACTCTGTTCGGCGTCTAAGGGAGAAAGACGAAGAAGAGGAAGAAGACAACTCCGGGTTGGTGGCCCGAGTAGGAATGAGCACCGAGGCCCCAAAGGCCACTGAATCGGTGAAGGCTGCAGAGACTTCATCTCGAGATGAGGGGGTCTCAGGAAGAGACTTGGGAGAAGTCCCCGAGTCATCGAGGATTGAAGATGCCTCCCACCATAATGAGCCAACGGTGGGTTCGGCTGTAGGGGCTGATATCGAGACCCCCTCGAGATGGAGAGAACGCCCCAAGTGATCCACTTGGGACAATAGAAATTGGAGGCTCCCCGCTGCTCCCCTCGTTTTCTAAGGAGATGATTCAAGAGGCTCGGGCCTTGAAGATCCCCTAAATTGAAGGAGCCCACGGAAGGGAGGATCCCTTCCGTGATTACTTTACTGGGGTCGAAGATACTACCGTCTTGAGCGACTTGGAGGTCTCAAGGAAGGACTCGGGCGAGGCATCGAGCCTTCTCAACGAAGCGCAGCAAGCTCTGAATCGGGTAAGCCTTAACTCCCTTTGTTGGTATTACCCTTGTGTTCATTTTTCTCTTTCCGTCTAACTTCTTTTATTCTTTTTGCGTAGGCCTCAGCGCTTCATCGGGAAGCATTTTCTCGGTCTCAAGTTGAGTTGAGTCGCTACGAGGCCGACATTCAAAGGCTTACCGAGGAGAGGAATGTCATCAACCCTCTCGGTGGGCAAAAAGAAGAAAAGATCAAGGACCTCTGAGCCGAGTTGGCCGTGGCTCACAAAGATCAGACCGACCTGATCGAGCAGGTAATGAAAATCGTAAAAGCTCATGGGCTTGATTCGGGAACGGTGGCTAATATTTCAATCTCACAGCTGCAGCAGAAGGTCGAGAGGATCGAGCAATTCCGTGAGGAGGTCGACATGATGAAGGCGGAGATCTTGGGGTGGAAAGAAAGTATGGACCGCTTTCCTACTGGAAAAGAAGTTGCTCGAGCCCAATTGTCGTCGGTCGAAAGTCAGCTTCGAGGCATGAAGGAGAAGAGCTCAGCTCAGGCAAAGCAAATAGAGGAGCTTGAGGCTCGGTTGGCTTCCGAACTTGCAAAGGCCAAATCTGAAGCCGAAAAGGCAAAGCCCGATGCAGATACTATCGTGGCCGTCTATCGGGCCGATGTTGAAACCGCTCAAGTCCAAGCGAGAGAGGCAACCAAGACTGCTCAAACTCAAGCACATTGGATTGCTGAGCTCACCAAATGCCAATCTCGGAGGGAGACCCTCGAGGAGATCTATGCTCGAGGTTTCGATCTTACCGACGAGATAATAAAGGCTCGAGAGATTAAAGCTGATGTTGGAGCGCTGGCCTCTTCCGATGATGATGATGATGGCAGCAACATCGGGTCCGAGAATGGGGAGGACCTCAATGGAGAAGAAGCTGCCCCTGAGGAAAATTAGGAATCTTAGGCTTTTTCTTTTTTGATTTTTTGTACGGGACCCTGATCGGTCCTTGTAAATATCTTCGTATATATAAAAGATCCTTTTTCTCTTTGACTTGTGTTTATTCTATTTCCTGCCTCGTAAAAATTCTGTTTCGTTCATACTTCATGAAACTTTTGCTCATAAGTTTGAGGCTTAGGCAACTTGATCGAAGCCGGACTAGAATAGTCTTAATCGAGTGAGTACTTGCTCGAACTCAAAATAGGGTGACCCTTAGGTTTTTATTGAGTGAGAATAATTTCTCGAATTCAAAAAAATAAAATGGCCATTTAGGCTCTTGAATTAGGCTGATACAACCATAGTAAAAAGAATGGCTTTCTCCCCCTTTTTGGCTTGAAAAGTTTATTGTTTAATCATATAAAAGTTGTTGTACCTAGCATGAAATAAGGGATTTGCTCGAGAGTTCGAACGATTCCGTACCCATTAGGGTTTTTAAGGGTCGATATTATCGAGACCCTTTGGTTCGTAATGCTTTAGCATAAAATAGAGAATTTGTTCAGAGTTCGAACGACTTTGTACCCTTAGTAACTCAGCAGAGGGTAGCCTTTTTAACCGGTTTTATGAAAATATTCGAAGGCCTGTTTTATAACGAAAATCGGACGTCCTCGAACCATGTTAATTTGGCCGTAGCCTTTAGCATTTTGGATTCGCCTTTTGGGCTTGTTCCCCTATTATACTTAGAACTTGTTCGAAGTATCAATCCCCGAGTGGGGTGGCCGTGGCCTATAAAATTGAGGGTTGCCTTTTTATGGTCTTACGATCTCGAGGTTTTAGTAATTCGATCATGTCGATTTTTCCCCGAGTGCGGGGTCAATGGTTCGAACTTTAGTTGTGACCGGTCCTTAAGCTAGTTTCCATAATAGATCACAAGCACGACATTATAAAGTAAAAATTTCTCTAAGGCATGCAATATCTGGCAAGGAAAAATACTTTTTTCAATAAATTAACATGCGTACATGTTTGCCATTAGGGCTCGAGTAATCTACATGGGCATGGTTCGTTCGACCGTTTGACCCTTACAAAATTTAACTATCAAACTCCTGTCGACACGAAGTATTTTCCTTATAACTATCCGAGGGTGATGCCCTCCAGTATCCGAGGTTGATTGTAAAGGATCCTCGGATACTGTTGAATTGCTCTAAGTTTAGCACGAACAATGGTTGCCTCGTTAAGAACCTCGCCGAAAAAACCCATTTGGGATAAAAACCGGTCTAATGGAAAAAGAATGTAACGCGTGCTTTCAGACCTAAGGACTTTGTGTTTGAAGAATCCTTTGATGTCTTCGATTAAACACCTGCAAATGGTTAGTATAAAATATAAACGAAAGTGGAGAAGGTCGTACCTTAGCAGTAATATCGTTTGAGGAGTGATATGCTCTAATTATTTGGTAATTGTTTGTCGTTCATCGTGCCAAGTTTGTAGGATCCCTTTCCGATGATATCGATGACCTGATACGGTCCTTCCTAGTTCGGGCCAAGTTTTCCTTCGTTTGGGTCTCGAGTATTGAGGGTGACCTTCCTCAGAACCAAGTCCCCGATTTTAAAGTGTCGAAGATTGGCTCTTCGATTGTAGTACCTTTCGATCCGCTGTTTCTGTGTGTCCATTCGAATGAGGGAGGCTTCCCGTTTCTCATCTAGAAATTCAAGGCTTGTATTCATAGCCTCATGATTTGACTCTTCCGTTGCATATCGAAACCTGACGTTGGGTTCCCTGACTTCAACCGAGATCAGAGCTTCGACGCCATATATTAAAGAGAACGGTGTTGCCCCCGTACTAGATTTTGGTGTTGTTCGATATGCCCAAAGGACTTCGAGCAATATCTCTCTCCATTTTCCCTTAGCATCGTTCAATATTTTCTTTAGATTTTGAATGATGGTCTTGTTTGTCGATTCGGCCTGTCCGTTCCCACCAGGATGATATGGCGTTGAGAGGATCCTTTTTATTTTGTGATCTTCTAGAAACTTTGTTACTTTGCTGCCGATGAATTGCTTTCCATTGTCGCATACGATCTCGGCAGGCAACCCGAATCGGCATATAATGTGGTCCCAGATGAAGTCTATGACTTCTTTCTCTCTAATTTTCTCGAAAGGCTGTGCTTCAACCCACTTAGAGAAATAGTCAGTCATAAACAAACTAAATTTAGCTTTACCTGGGGCCGATGGTAGAGGGCCGACGATATCCATTCCTCATTTCATGAATAGCCATGGGGATAAGATCGAGTGGAGTTGCTCTCCGGGTTGGTCAATCAGCGGCGCATACCTTTGACATTTGTCGCACTTTCGAACAAACTCTTTTGTATCATTTTCCATATCGGCCCAATAGTATCGTGATTTGATGACTTTGTGAACCAATGATTCGATACCATAATGATTTCCATAGGTGCCCTCGTAGATTTATTGTAGGACGTAGTCGGTATCTCCTGGTCCCAAACATATTGCCAATGGTCCATCAAACATCCTTCTATATAGTGTTCCATCTCCGGCCAATGTGAATCGTGCGACCTTCATACGTAGGGTCCTCGATTCCTTAGGATCCTATGGAAGCTTCATGTTCTTTAGGTACTCGATATATTTGTTCCTCCAATCCCAGCTCAGACTTGTGGAGTTGATTTCGGCGTGGCCTTCTTCGATTACTGACCTTGAAAGTTGTACGACAGTCCCCGAGCTAATCTCGTCGTCTTCGACTGATGACCCCAAATTTGCAAAGGCATCGGCCTCGCTGTTTTGTTCTCGAGGCACATGTTGTAGGGTTCATTCTTTAAACCGATGTAGAGTCGCCTATAATTTGTCCAAGTACATATGCGTTCGATCTTCTCGTACCTCGAAGGTTCTGTTGACTTGGTTTACCACAAGCAGGGAGTCACATTTAGCCTCGATGACCTCTGCTCCCAAACCTTTAGCTATCTCGAGACGTGCAACCATGGCCTCATACTCAGCCTCATTGTTAGTTAACTTAGAAGTTTTGATAGCTTGTCTAATTGTATTACCAATGGGCGGCTTCAAAATGATGCCTAGCCCGGACCCCTTCACGTTCGAAGCGCCGTTTGTGAAGAGGGTCCACACCCCCGATGATGTACCCGACTCTAATAATAGTTCCTTTTTGACCTCGGGTATGAGGGCTGGCGTAAAGTCGGCCACGAAGTCCGCTAAGATTTGAGAGTTGATGGCCGTTCGGGGTTGATACTTGATATCGTACCCACTAATCTCGACGACCCATTTGGCCAATCAGCCCGAAAGTTCGGGCTTATGCAAAATATTGTGAAGGGGATAAGTAGTTACCACACAGATCAGGTGACACTGAAAATATGATTTTAATATCCTAGAGGCGCTTATTAGGGCAAGCGCTAAATTTTCTAAGTGTGGGTACTGGGTCTCGGCCTCACCTAAAGTTCGACTAACATAGTAAATAGGAAATTGCGTACCTTGCTCTTCTCAAACTAGGACTCCACTTACCGCGATTTTCGAGACTTCTAAGTACAAGTAGAGTTGCTCGTCCGCTTTCGGAGTATGAAGCAGTGGCGGGCTCGAGAGGTACCGCTTTAATTCTTCCAATGCTTGTTGGCATTCCGGGGTACATGCAAAATTGTTCTTCTTTTTGAGCAGTGAGAAGAACTTGTGACTTCTATCTGAAGACCTCGAGATGAATCGTCCTAGGGTGGCTATGTGCCTTGTTAATCTTTGTACGGCCTTAACATTATCCTCGACTGTGATGTCTTCGATTGCCTTGATCTTATCGGGGTTGATCTCGATATCCCGATTCGATACCATAAAGCCTAGGAACTTGCCTGAGCCGACCTCGAATGCACATTTCTCCGAGTTGAGTTTCACGTTATATTTCCTTAGTATATCGAAGGTCTCCTGCAAATGTGTCAATTGGTCCTCTGCTCACAGGGACTTAACTAGCATATCATCAATATAAACCTCCATTGACTTACCTATTTGTTCTTCGAACATTTGATTTGCTAAGCGTTGATAAGTGGCACCAACATGTTTTAATCCAAATGGCATTACATTATAACAATAGGTGTCGTACTTAGTGATGAACGAAGTCCTTTCTTGATTCTCCTAGTTCATTTGTATTCTATTGTACCCGGAGTAGGCATCGAGAAAATTAAGGATCTCGTGGCCGGCCGTGGCATCGATCATGCGATCGATATTCAGCAGAGGAAAAGAGTCTTTAGGACATGCTTTGTTTAAATCTTTATAGTCTACGCACATTCTAAATTTATTTCCCTTTTTAGGGACTACAACTACGTTTGCTAACCATTCGGGAAATTTTACCTCCCGAATGGATCCTATTTTGAGAAGTTTGGTTACCTTGTCCTTGATGAATGCATGTTTAACCTCGGACTAGGGCCTTCTCTTTTGTTTTACCGGGTGAAATTTCAGGTCCAAGCTCAGTCGATGTGTAGTGATCTCTGGCGGGATCCCTGTCAAATCTAGGTAGGACCAAGCAAAACAATCCATATTATTGATAAGAAATCTAATGAGTTTTTTCCTGAGCTCGGGGGTTAACCCCGTACCCAGGTATACCTTTCGATCGGGTAGATGATCGATCAGTATGACTTGCTCCAGCTCTTCGACTATCGATTTGGAGGCGTCGGAATCCTCGGGGATTATGAAGGATCGAGGAATCCAGTAGTCACCGTCCTCATCCGTTCCCTGCTTCTCCGACTGAGTCGAGGCTGGTGGCTGTGGTTGCTATTTAGCTTTATGTTTTCTTTTGGACTCTGATCCCTTTGTTGACGAAAGCGCCGATACCGGTATTACTTTGACGACCACGAACATTTCTTTGGCAGCATGTTGTTCCCCATACACCGTTTTTACTCCATATGGTGTCGGGAACTTCAGTATTTGGTGAAGGGTTGAGGGGACCGCCCTCATGTTGTGAATCCAGGGTCTTCCGAGTAGTGCGTTGTATCTCATATCGCCCTCGATCACATGGAACTTTGTTTCTTGAATAGTCCCGACTACATTTACTGGAAGGATGATTTCGCCTTTAGTTGTTTCACTCTCCATGTTGAAGCCATTGAGAATCCGAGCTGCGGGTATGATCTGATCTTGTAGGCCGAGCTGATCCACGATCCTCGATCGAATAATATTGGCCGATCTTTAAGGATCAATTAAAACACGTTTAACCTGAATTTTATTCATAAGGATAGAGATTACCAAAGCATAATTGTGGGGTTGTGAGATCCCTTCTGCTTCCTCATCATTGAATGATAAAGTGCCTTATTGCACACAATCTCGAGTTCGTTTTTCCCTGGTGATTGATACTTTAGTGCGTTTGAACACGGGCCCTTGTGGAATATCGACCCCACCAACGATTATGTGAATCACGTGTTGTGGTTCCTCTTGCTCGTTTTTCCTGTTCACATCCCTGTCTTTGAAATAGTTCTTAGCTCGGTCGCTCATGAATTCTCGAAGGTGACCCTCGTTAAATAGACGGGTTACCTCCTCCCTTAGTTATCTGCAGTCTTCGGTTCTATGACCATGTGTACCATGGTATTTGCATATTTGATTGGGATTTCTTTGGGATGGATCGGTTTGTAGGGGTTTAGGCCATCTAGTATCTTTGATTCTCCCAATGGTTGACACAATACCTGATGCGTCGATGCTGAAGTTATATTCTGATAACCGTGGTGCTTTTGTGGGATCGGCATGTTTATTGAAGCCATTTTTTCTCATGAACCCTTGGGAGCTCTGTCCTCGATCGTTCCTTCGATCATTTCGGATGGGATTGCGTCCTTGACTACTTTTTCCACGATCTGCGTTGTATGGTTGATACCGATCTCTGTTCGACCGGGGTTCTCTGTCGATATCCCTTTGAGTTTTGCCGACGGGCCTTTTTGGATAAATGGAACCGGAAGGGGTTCCATATTGGTCATCTTCGACCCTAATCTTTGACTGGTACCGATTATGTATATCGGCCCAGGTTACCACTGGATATTCAATTAAATTTTGCTTTAACTGTCGTGATGCCACCGAACTTCGTTCATTCAAACCCTGAGTAAAGGCTTGAACAACCCAATTGTCTGCGATCGGTGGTAGTTCCATGCGTTCCATCTGGAACAGAGATGCAAATTCCCTCAACATTTCGTTATCTTTTTGTTTCACCTTGAAGAGGTCTGGCTTTCTAGTTGCAACCTTTATTGCTCCGGCATGTGCCTTTAAGAAGGAGTCTGCAAGCATGGCGAAGGAATTGATAGAATTAGGCGGCAAATTGTGGTACCATATCATTGCTCCTTTCGACAAGGTTTCTCCAAATTTCTCCAGTAAAACAGATTCAATCTCATCGTCTTCCAAGTCATTCCCTTTTATTTGCGCATGTATAAGAAGTGACATGCTCGTTAGGGTCGGTGGTCCCATTGTACTTAGGAATTTCTGGCATTCAGAATTTCTTCGGAATAGGTTTCGGAGCTGCACTTGGAGGGAAAGGCTTCTATACGAATTTCTTTGAATCCATACACTTTAGAATCGGCGGTGCCCCCCGTATTTGGTCAACTCGGGAGTTGTATGTCTCTACTTTCTAGTCATTTGCCTCGATTTTCTTTTCTCCTGATTCAATCCATTTAATGAGCTCCTCGAGCATTTTCATAATGGCGGGGTCAGTCCCCGATTCGTTGGCGTTCGACCTTTCCGGCACAGGCTCGGTCCTGTGGACGACTTCTGGTTCGATCGTACTCGGTGTTCGGTGTTGATTCTGTAGTTGTGCTATAGTAGCTTGTTGAGCCTGTAACATTTTGAATATCAATTAGAGGCTAACTCCACCATATTTTTCGCCCTGCGTACCTCGACCACCTGATCGAACTTCTCTACGTACGCTACCTTCGGGATCAACGCCTAAATTTGCATTTAGGGTGACATGTGAACTGACATCGACGGGATTTGCAATTTGTGCTTCTTCGAGTTTAGCCTGAGGCACTCGATCCCTGGAGCAGCTATATTGTCATTTTCCTCGTGAAATCCGAGGTCGTTGTCACCATGTGTAGGCGTTGCTTGTGAGTTTGACATGTTTATCCTGAAAACAAAGATTCTTATGAGAACAAGTGTAAAACAATGTGTGTTATCGGAATCAGTATTAAGCAATCACTATTACCCTTTGCTCCACAGTGGGCGCCAAACTATTTACCCTTAAATTGGATAACAATTAAACTTATAATGTGGTCGTAAGAACACGTGATTTCACCTAATACCAATTGATAAATATGAAGATTAATAGCAGAAAATGAACTATAAAGTAAAGCAAACCAGTGTTCGAATGAAACTCAGCCCTCGAGTTTGGATACCCTCTAACTGGTTGATGTAAGAACAATTACAGTATAACAAGCTGATGAACAATAGTATAAACGAGAAAAAGAATTATATTGCTTTTATATCTGTCAATTGTGTCTTTTACAAATGATTAGAACTCCTTTATATAGTAGAGGAATTCCACTTATGGTATAATTCTAATTACAAAAGAAAATCCCATGATTAGCTAATTAACCGTTTTTGATTTGATCCATTCCGAGATTTATGCCACGATCCTCGACCAGTCACCGAGATTTATGCTATGATCCTCGACCAGTCACGGATATCTCGTCTTTCTGCTATTATGCTATCTTCGATCTTGCTCGATGTCTGTCTCATTTGGCTTCGATCGCTACTAGCCTCGATCTCGACAGGTACCGCGATTCTGAACTCGGTACCTTATCCTCGTGATTCAGTATGTTCTGTTACGAGGCCGTCCTTCGATGCAACCTCCCGGTCTCGGTCAAATAGTAAAATCGGGTGGGCTCGATTTTAACCGTATACAGATAACAAAAAAAAAATTGTAAGAAAAAAAAAGATTGAGAGTTATATTTTAACAACTCGGCTCACTTATATTATTCATAGGATCTGGCCCTGCATACCTTTAAAATGCATTAATAGAATCAAAATCATGCTCTTTTAAATATATTTAGAGGCTAAATATCGATGAAGTATGTCACACTATTGCCCAAGATCACAAGCAAATTTGTGCTACTGTTAAATTTAACACTCCAAAATGTTACACCTGAGTTTTAATGATGACAATAGTGCAAACCTAATCCAATCTACTTGATTCTAGAAAATCAGGATGACAATGCTAAATCAATGGGAGCCCAAGAAAGATGAGGATGACAATGCTATCAAAAAGGAAATAACATCAAGTGCAGCTGATATGGAAGCCAGTCTGTTACACCCTATATTATTTTGTACGTAAAACTGCGTCGTGAGCAAACTAATGTAGGACCCAAAAATGAGATCATCTTTGAAAATATATAAAGCAAGTTAATCATGTTACCTCAGAAGTTACAAATATTGAATATCATGAACAACAAGTACAAAGAGGGTTAGAAGGTTTAGAAGCTAAAGGAATTGAAGAAAATAATGTTTCGTCGAAAGCCGACAAATTGGGAATGTTATAGCATGTACTTTTGGGATGAGACCAGGGTGTTTTACATGATAAGGAGGTTATGTTATGAGTTATGTTATTCGTATGATAGTTCATGTGTTATGTTTTGAAGTCAAGCGAGTGGTGGAACAAAAGTCGATGAAAGTCGTCACAAGTTACGTTCATAAGTTTTACTGAAACTTTGGGTCAAATGTAACTGCGATTTTATCCCAATATACTTAGAGTTATGGGGTGTTCCACCTATCAAATTAAAGATCTATGAGTCTACTTTCCAACGCATTAAAACGTTTGTCAATACGATATTGGAGTAGATAGATATGGGCATTTTTTGCGAGACTGCACAGACGGTCACCTACTTGCTTAAACGAGAATCCAAAACTGGGCCAGTTCGGGTCGTCCAAAACTGGGCCAGTTCGGGTAGTTCAAAGAGGCATTTTTAAAGGCCTATCCCCTTCATATATTAGGATGATAATAGGTCAAAATAACTAGACTTAATTTCTGCAAAAATCCTCCCAAAACAACTTCCCACAAACCCCAATTGATTTTCTCTCCCTTTCAAGTTCTAATTGGAGGTAAAGCCTAGAGTTTGAAGAACCAAGATAGGAGCTGAGTTATCCCACAAATAAGGTAAGTTTACTGCTCTCTTTCATCCATTCTTTACAGTTGTAGATGCATGGTAAGTTGTTCTATATTTGTAAGAACTCACGGGACAGTGATCGGAAGCCGTGAGTTCGAGTTATTCACTTGTAGCGAACTGTTTTATGGATTGTTTTGTGGACTGTTTGGTGTTGCTGTTGGGCTGCATGATTTACTACTGTTTTGTGGAGTTTTGAAGGAGGAAGTGTGTGGAGAAATACCACATAAATGCAGGATGTTGGGCTGGTCGTTCGTCATAACATTTTTGGGGTTGTTGACACTACTACGGTGGTCGTTTTGTGTATGAAGAGATTGGAGTGTGTTGGGCTGTTTTGTAGTATTGTGTGGTGTACATAAGGTTGGAAAATAATGTATATATGTTGTCATTGTTGTTTTTGGTGTTGTTGGTGTTATCTTGAATTTGGAGGAAGTAGGGATTATAGGGGAGATGCTGTCCGTTTTAATACAAAATAAGCATGTCGTTCGTTGTGCGATAGTTATACGTTTCATAACTTAATGATAGCATTATTATCGTTGTTGTAGATTAAGGTGAGAAGAGGCGAGTTCAACTTGGTTATTGGAAAGAGTGTGATAAGGTATGTTAAGGCTAAGCCTTCCTTCATTTTGGCATGATCTCGTAGCTACATGTGTTAGTAATGAGACATAAAGAGAAGTTCGTATTCATGAATTTATTCACATTATTCTAGTCTCATAAGTTACAATATTATTCCTTATCGAGACTCTATATTCAATTTAGTATTGTCTTCTTCCAGTCAAGAGAGCAGCAAGCCTATATATACAGTATTACAGTGTTTTCATTACCATCAAGCTATAATTGATGGGCAGGCCCCTATTGGGCAACCTCTGATCAGATGGAAAGTTATATACCGAGCCTACTGTGGCCGAGCGCCTATGAGCGAGCCAAGCATGTCCGAGATACGTAGCCTAGTATGGTCGAGCGCCTATAAGCGAGCCTACTACAACATAGCAGTTATATATATCGAGCCTTATAAGGCCGGACAATTATTTTACTTACTATATTGAAGGAGTTGAGTCAGTATCAACATGTGAGTATATCTCCAGATCATCTTTGACTCCCAATTACTTTCAGTTATTATATTATCAGTTCAGTTTTAACTTTCAGTTATGTTAATTGCTTTATATACTCGGTACATTAATTTGTACTGACGTTCCTTTTTTGGGGACGCTGCATTTCATGCGTGCAGGTTCAGATAGAGAGACGGGTAGACCTCCTCAGTAGGTGTTTCCAGATTTCAGCCTGATCGGTAAGCTCCACGTCCTTCGGAGTTATCGGGTCTAGGTTTTTGTGTACATCTTCTGTATGTATGTATATATGTTATGGGTAGGTCGGGGCCCTGTTCCGATCACAATATATCCATCAGTAGAGGCTTGTAGACATATCCTGTCAGTTAGTGCACTATGTTGGGCTTGTAGGCCTGGTATGTATATTTTGGTAGTTTGTCAGTTGTAGTAGTTATGACGGCCTTGTCGGCCCAACTTTATATTGATGTTTAGCCAGCGCTAGTTTCCATTCAGTTTTATATTTTAATTCGCAAATTGTCTTGCAAGGTGGCCCCATGGCCAAATTATGACATTATATGTTCAGAGTCTTTTAGTCGCAATTTGGTACACCAGGTTAGTTGAGGCACCGGGTGCCAGTCTCGCTCCCAGGTCGGGGCGTGACAAAGTCTGTAAATTAAGGAGAATTATGGTAAAAGAAATCAAAAGATTCTAGTGATTGATCAATCAAGCCAAGTCACAAATCACTCCTTTAATCAGAAAACGTGAAAAGGAAGGAGATCATTGAATCCAGCCCACCTTGTAAGCAGGATTCAGAGGCAACTCTTGGGTCAAATCTCTTAGAATATTCTTGCTCAATCAATGGTCAATCTGCAATGGCTATCTCAAAAAGAAGATTACAAGATCTCAAGACCCATATAAGAAGGCTGGAAGACAGAAGAAGAAGTTACACAACTTAACACCTGTTTGTATATCTTTCTAGTTCTTAGTACAAACACTGTATTCTTGAGTTTACAAGTGTAACAAAAGATAGGAAGAGTTAGAAAACAAAATAAGAGCTGTGTCAAGTTTAGACAAACACTATTGATGACTGTCGTTGGTGGTGAACGAACTAAAACTACTTCTGTTGTAACGAAGTATTAAAGATCTAAGAGAACTCCCGTGACCCAAGAGAATTGGATGTAGGTACCACACCGGTACTGAACCAGTATGAAATTCATGTGCCTTCATAAATTTTATTCTGTACAATTTACTTCTGCTGCAAATCGAACCTGCTGGAAAAGTTTAGTCGACTAATTCCTTTCTGAGTCAACTAAATTTTTAATTTGGCTACAATTCACCCCCCTTGTACTTTCAATTGGTATCTGAGCAAGGACTCACAAGTATTGCATAACAACAAGTGAGGAAAAGCTCATGGCGTCAAACATAGTCGTTGGAGCACTATTTTAAGAAGGTACCTCTCAGGCAAGGCCACCTTACTTTAATGGCAAGCACTTCTCATACTGGAAAGTGTGTATGCAAACCTATACGATGTCATACGATATTAAAGTATGGCGTGTGATCAAAACGGAAAATCTTTCAATTCCACCAAGATAAGATAAAGACGGTGAGATCATAACATCATCTGATCCTCTTGACTTAGATGATTACACTGAAGAATAAATAGCCGTTATTCAAGTGAATGTTAAGGCTAAGAATCTCTTGTACAATGCCATAAGCGGTAAAGAGTATGAAAAGATATCAAGTTGTGAAACTGCGAAAAAAATGTAGGACAAGTTAGAAGTCACATATGAAGGAACAAACAAAATGCAGAAAACAAGAACAAATCTCCTGGTTTGTGACTATGAATTATTTCAAATGAAAGATGGAGAATCAGTCGAAGAAATATTCTCTCGATTCAGCAAAATTTTTGGAGACTTAAAATCCTTTGGTAAACCAATCAGAAGTGGAGAACATGTCAGGAAAATACTAAGAAGTCTACCCACCATTTGGTAACCCAAAGTTATTGTTCTGGAATGTCAGGATCTTGACAAGATGGCATATGATGAACGTAGAGGTGATCTAATTGCTTTTGAAAAATCTCACTTAGACATGCAAGTTCATCAAGAAAAAAGGAAATAACTGCATTTAAAGCAATTGTGGCTGAAGAAGAAGAAGAAGAAGAAGAAGAAGAAGAAGAAGAAGAAGAAGAAGAAGAAGAAGAAGAAGAAGAAGAAGAAGAAGAAGAAGAAGAAGAAGAAGAAGAAAAGAAGAGAAGTAGAAATAGTAGAAGAGGTAAACCAAATTTGAGAAATGGAAAGATGGAAATGAAAATGAAAAAAATGAAGGAAGATGCTATGAATGTGGAAAACACGGACACATTCAAGCAGAATGCCCTGAACTGAAAAAGCAACTCAGCAGAAATTTTCAAAAGAAGAAGTCATTTGGAGCATGGAGTGATGAAAAGGAATCTAATCATGAGAAAATTGCCAACATGTGCGTTATGGCCATCAAAGAATACAATGATGAAGATTCAAGTGAGCTTGGGCTCATGGCAGATGAAGGAACAAGTGAGGTACGTTCACCTATGTATCCTAAATGCAATGAAGTTCAAGAATTTATTGATATTGCTCTTGCAGACATTGAGAAAGTTCACATGAACTTCGAAAGATTCAACGAGAAAAGAAAGAGTGGGCACTAAAACTAGAAATATGTAAAATTAAAAGAGACATGCTTCAAGAAGAAGTTCATGAACTTCAACTTCAACTAAATGGACTGCGAAAATCCACCAGTCACAATTCCGTCAAATCAAACCACTCAACTTCTCGTAATTACTCATCTAGGACAAGAAATTATACTACATGCATTCACTGTGGCAAAGATGGTCACAATTCTAAGCATTGCAGGTTTAGAAACAGCATAGGAAAGACTTCTGAAAGCCCTAATGATCCATCTTGTTTTTATTGCGGAAAACCTAGCCATACATCTAACCATTGCAGGTTTAAGAATAACATAATATGGGTTTGGCAACACAAGGCCTCGAATCCGGCTAACAATCAGAATATTAACCGTCTAGGACCCAAGCAAGTTTGGATACCTAAAAACAAGTAATATATTTTTGCACGAACACCGCAAGAAGAATTAAAAACGGAAATGGTATCTTGATAATGCGTGTTCCAGACACATGACAAGTGACAAACAATTATTCAAATCTGTCACTAAGCTCGATAGTGGATCAGTCACTTTTGGAGATAAATAAAAAGGAAATATAATTGGAGTTGGAAGAGTCCCTCTCAACTCATCATATGATGTAGAAGAAATCTACTTGGTAGATGAACTTGGTTACAATCTACTCGGTATCAGTCTACTATGCAACAATGACTATGAGGTTCGTTTTTAAAAAAAAAAGGTTGGTTCATTGAAGAAGAATTAGGTAAAACCATTCTATCTGGAAATAGAGATAGGAATGTCTGTACTCTCAGTAATACTGATAGTCTAGGAAATCAAATTTGTCTACCTTCTATGATTGATGATCCCTAGGTATGGCATAAAAAGCTTGGTCATGCTAGCATGCATACAATTCAAAAACTTTCCAAACGCGGTCTTGTCATTGGTCTTCCAAAATCAGATTTTTTAAAAGATCAAATTTGTGATGCATGTTAGTTAGGAAAGCAAACGCGTTCCTTTTTTAAAGTCAAAGACATAGTCTCTACTGCAAAACCTCTTCAACTTTTGCATATGGACTTCTTTGGCCCAACTAGAACTACTAGCTAGGGCTGTTCAAAACCGAACCGTAACCATTAACCGAACTAAACTGATGGCTTATTGGCTTATTAGTATCGGGTTATCGGGGTAATATATGGTGAATAGATTGAAAGTTTATAATTAACGGCTTAGTAGTTTGGGGACGGATTACTCAATTTTCTTATCAGATAAATCGTTAACCCGTTAAGAATTTTTATATTTACACTGTTACCCATATATATATAAAGTACTATTGAAACCCTAAATGGCTAAATCATTAATTTCTAATTCTCAATTGAATTCAGTCCGCAACAGGGAGTGAGAAGTCGGCCAGTCATCATAGGAACAATCTCAGTGTTAATTCTCAAGTTAATTCTCGGTTTTCTCCTTTTATTTTTCTTATCCAATATTGATGAGTACTTGTAATGGCTTGTTATGTATGATTTATAGCCTCAGAATAGTATTATGGAATCCTGCTATTAAAAAATACAAAATGATTCCCAAGCCTAATCATTACATGTTGCGACGTGCTAATATTAGTCTTTACGAATCGGCACTATATGGTTTTGCCTATGATTCTGTTACTGAAGATCTACACTTGTGGTTAATGCAAAGGATCGAAATTACATTATTGGAATGTACTCAATGAATAATGAATCTTGGAGAATGATTGGCACTATTCCTGATGGTTATTGGTTGTTCGACCAAAATTCAGCTTTACTATATGGTACACTTGATATGATAGCGACTACTTTAGTTCAAGAAAATGGAAGCAATACGTTTAATAAATTTGGTTTAGCTGATAAATCGCCCGATAATCGTTAATCCGATGCTAATCCACCCATTGCCTTATTGGATGGCTAGCAGATTACTACATTTATAATCCGATAACCTATAAGCCGAACCGTTAAGCATAATTATCCGCCCGATCCGCCCGATAAGCACCCCTACTGCTAGCATTGGTGGTAGAAAATATGCTTTTGTTATAGTAGATAATTTTTCTCGATTTACCTGAGTTATTGTTTTGAGTCATAAAGATGAAACATTAAGGAATTTTGAAGTCTTCTGCAAGAAGGTACAACGAAAAAATGGATATTATATATATTCCATAAGGAGTGATCATGGAGGAGAGTTTGAAAGCAGAGCTTTTGAAATTTTCTGCAATGATCAAGGAATTTCTCACAACTTCTCTTCTCCAATATCACCTCAACAAAATAGAGTGGTAGAACGCAAAAATAGAACATTGCAAGATATGGCAAGAACCATGATTGTGGAAAACTCTTTTACACATCACTTCTAGGCAGAAGCTGTAAGCACCGTATGTCATATCATTAACAGATGCCTGATTCGACCTATTCTAAAAACTACTCCATATAAGTTATGGAATGGTAAAAGACCCAGCATCAGTTACTTTCATCCATTTGGATGCAAATGCTTTATCCATAACAATGGAAAGGACAACCTTGGTAAGTTTGATCCAAAAAGCGACGAAGGAATTTTTTTTTGGATACTCTCCCTCAAGTAGAGCATATAGAGTTTTTAATAAAAGAACCTTATCTATCGAGGAATCCATTCATGTTATTTTTGTAAATACTAACCCTCGCTCAAGGAATGAAAAACTTCCCGAAGATGAGGAAATTTTCATAGTCCCAAAGTCTGTTCTTACAATGAAGGACATTCACGATGAGGTGACTAATCAGCAACATCAGTCGACTGACAGCCATATAGAAAACGTGGAATCACCTACAACTGAACAATCAACTCCTATTGAAAAGGAGTCAGTCTCAACCATCCCAAATGAATGAAAAAGTGAACCTGGATATCCCCATAAGTTCATCATTGAAAATCCATAGGAAGGTATTGCCACCAGAAGATCTCAGAAGCTCAAATCTCACATGGCTTTAATATCTCAACTTGAGACAAAAAAAGGTTGATGAAGCTCTCAAAGATGACAACTAGGTCAAAACCATGAAAGAAGAACTTGATCAATTTGAATGAAATAAAGTATGAATCTTAGTTCCAAAACCTTCTGATGCATCTATTGTGGGAACTGAATGGGTTTTCAGAAATAAGCTAAATGAATCTGATCAAGTAGTTCGCAACAAAGCAAGGCTAGTCGCCTAAGGTTATTCATATCAAAAGGGAATTGACTATGATGAAACTTTTGCTCCTGTGGCAAGGTTGGAATCCATTCAAATATTTCTTGCCTTTGCTGCTCATAATGGATTCAGACTATTTCAGATGGATGTAAAAAATGACTTCTTAGTAAAAATGCAAGAAATAAAGAGGTATTTTAATTATTTTGTAATGAAATAAAAATATTATAGGTGAAATCGCAAGAAAATAGATGATAAAGTGCAAATCAAAAATGAAGTATACTTTAGGGGTACAAAATACAAAGAACTCCACTTTAGCGACACTAAAGTAAAGTTCTTTTGTAACAGTAATATTTTATATTGTAAAAAGCAGGAGAAAAAGCTTAAAATAACTCTGTATCTTTTAGATGGAGTATTAATAGTCCATATTCTTTAAGAGGGTAGTTTATTTTCAGTTGAATCCTAACTAATGTAAATTTTTTAATGGAGAAGAAGTATATGTGAAACAACCTCTTGGGTTTGTAAACAAAAGTCTCCCAAATCATGTCCTCAAGTTCTCAAAAGCCTTATATGGACTCAAACAAGCCCCCCGAGCCTGGTATGAAAGACTAAGCTCATTTCTTTTAAATCATGGCTTCAAACGAGGTAATATTGATACAACTCTATTTAATAAGCGTTCAAATTCAGGTTATCTTATTTCTCAAATTTATGTAGATGATATTATTTTTAGAAGTTCTAACTTTGTGTTATGTGAGAAATTTGCTCATACTATCAAAGAAGAATTCGAAATGAGCATGATGGGAGAGTTGACTTTCTTTCTTGGATTATAAATCAGGCAATCTTCCAAAGGAATCTTCATCAGCCAAATCAAATACACAAAGGTGCTTATTAAAAGTTTGGTATGGAGAATGCAAAGCCTAGTGGAACTCCAATGAGTCTGTTAACAATTCTTGAAGAAGATAAAGACGGGAAAAGTGTCGATGAAACTATGTATAAGGGAATGATTGGATCCCTTCTATATCTCACGGCTAGTCGACTAGATATAATGTTCAGTGTTTATAAGTATGCAAGATTTAAGTCTGCTCCAAAAAAATCTCATTTGACTGCAGCAAAACTTATCATTAGATATCTTATTGGAACCACTGAATTGGGTTTATAGTAGTCTCATTCTAACAATTTTGATCTAACAAGTTTTTCAGATGCAGATTTTACAGGTGATACGACTGATCGGAAAAGCACTAGTGGTACTTGTCAACTACTGAGAAATACACTAATTTTCTGGTATAGCAAGAAATAAAATTGTGTTGTCTTGTCAACTGCTGAAGTAGAGTATTTAGTTGTTGGAAGCTGTTGCACTTAAATTCTCTTAATTTTGCATCAACTTCTTGATTATGATCTTAATCTTAAGTCTACTCCTATTTTATGTGATAACACTAGTGTTATTTATCTATCAAAAAATTTGATGCATCATTCTAGGGCAAAGAATATAGAAATTAAGCATCATTTTATTCGTGATCATATTGCTAAAGGTGATATAGTGTTAGAATTTATTAATATAGAGTCTCAAATTGCTGATATTTTTACAAAATCTCTGTTGGAAGAACGTTTTCGCCTATTGCTTAGTAAGATTGGTATCCTGCCTATTGTGTAAAATATCTTTTAAATATTTATAAAATATTTTACTTCCTTTTATAAGTTTGCTTAATTGATAGGCTTCATTAATTTGATGTGAGTGTAATTATTTTCCTTCCATTGGTGCCGCTGAAGCAGCTCCTCAGAAATGTCACTTCAATCTGTACCGGCCCTTCCTCTAACCAATTCAGCCCTTCAATCTCCCAAGCACCTAAATAAGTACCCTCATCTTCTCTCATTCTTCCTCATTTCTTACCAAACTCCTCCACTATGGCTAAGAGAAATCTCTCAACTTCTACTATCACAAGACGAAGCAGGCGGTTCTAAAAGACTCAAAACCCTGAAGAAACTATCGACCTTGAGTTATCCCTTGACTCAGACCCTCTCAAAACTGATAATGAGAGTAGTGACTCATCGGAGGATCAAACTCTAAGCCATAAAAAAGTCGGGAAGAGACTTATGGATCAAACCCCCCAAAAGACCTACATGCAAGAAGAAAAAAGTGGAAAGCACCGATTTTAGGCCCGAGGACAAATTGAACTTCTACGGTAAAACTAAGAAATCAAGGTTTTAATCCTATAAGTCAAAATGTACTGCTTATGGGCACTCTGTAAGTCTCTCTCTTACGAAGGATATTCACTGTGATGTTGTCTCAATGTTTGACTTTCAACGCCTTTCTCCTCTATTTGATACTGTTGGAAATACTGTGTATGAAGAACTTGTGCGAATGCCCTATGCCAATCTGTTTGTAAATAACAAAGATGACTTGGAGTCAATAGTTCTAGGTACTCATATTGTTCTTGATGAAAGAAAAAAATTTCTACTAAGTTTCATGTGTATGATGTGTTTGTTCAAAATTCATGGCCAAAAAATTTCAAAGTGACCCTAGAAGAGGCAAAAGCTTTCTTATCTGAAAATTCCCCTAATATTGGTCCTATAAGTCTTAAGTTTGAACATCGTGTATTAGCTCACATAATTGCTACTACTCTTCTTTCTAGGACTGGATCCTTCAACACTTTAATCACTAGGGATATCTTTGTCTTGTATTGTCTTGTGAACAACAAAAGTCTTGACTGGTTTGTGTGGATTCGTCAGTATATGCTTGAAAGTATTAGAGACATACCTTCATCTGCTGCTTGTTTACTCTATGATTTGCTTATCTCACATATTCTAGAAGTTATGAAGGTTGACCTGGCACCTTTTTCTCCCAAGTTTATCTCAAGTACCTGTGATAAGATAGGATTTGCTATGATGGGCTACACTTTAAGTAAAGATGGATGGGTTAGACGTGCCAAGATTGGAAGGACCCCCCATGCAGGTTGAGACAACCACTGAATCACCAGAGACTCAGTCGACTGCTACCAACAACTTACAGCAAATTTAGCAAGTACTAGATGGAGTAAACCTTTTGCTTATTGCCATGAAAGAATAGGTGGACAAGATTAGGGAGGTCACTAATGAAACATGTAAAGATGTGGCTAATCTTAGGATGGACATGGCGGCCATAAAGAGGCAAGGAATCAGGGCATTCAACTCCATGATAGAGAAAATGGACAAACTCACCAAAGAAGTTGAAACCTCTGATGACTTTTTCTGCACCAAAGTGATCAATACCCTAAAATACTTTATGGGAAGGAACTAACGCCACTATGTGTGTGTTTAAAAATAATTTCTTTTGGTACTATTTTTTTTTTTTTTTGCTTTGGTCTGTAAGAACCATTAATATGTGCCTTAGCTAAGGGCATAATATATGCTACCTTATCTGCTATTTTTATTATCTGCTATATTACATGCTACTTTATGTCTGCACTTTCTTGTTTCTTTTTGATTGATGTCAAAGAGGGAAAAATATTAGAGTAAAGCATAGCAGCAACTCAGGGGGAGCAGTATTAACATAAAAAATTCAGGCGTGCACAAAATCAGGGGCAAAAAGGGAAGTATGCTCTATTTACTCCTTTTGATTATCATCATAAAAAAAAGGAGAGATTGTTACACCTGAGTTTTAATGATGACAATAGTGCAAATCTAATCTAATCTAATCTACTTAATTGCAGAAAATCAGGATGACAATGCTAAATCAAAGGGAGTCAAAGAAGATCATGATGACAATGCTATCAAAAAAGAAATAAGATCAAGTGTAGTTGATATGGAAAGCCAGTTCGTAAATTAAGGAAAATTATGGTAAAAGGAATCAAAAGATTGTGGTGATTGATCAATCAAGCCAAGTCACAAATCACTCCTTTAATCATAAACACGAAAATGAAGGAGATCATTGAATCCAGTCCACCTTGTAAGTAGGATTCAGAGGCAACTCTTGGGTCAAATCTCTTAGAATATTCTTGCCTCAATCAATAGTGAATCTGCAACGGCTAGCTCAAAAAGAAGATTACAATACCATCAAGACTCTCATGCAAGAAGGCTGGAAGACAGAAGAAGAAGTTATGCAACTTAACACATGTTTCTATATCTTTCTAATTCTTAGTACAAACACTGCATTATTGAGTTTACAAGTGTCACAAAAGATAGGAAGAGTTAGAAAACAAAACAAGAGTTGTGCCAAGTTTAGACAAACATTGTTGCTGATTGTCATTGGTGGTGAACGAACTAAAACCACTACTGTTGTAATGAATTATTGTGAAGATCTAAGAGTAACCTCTGTGACCCAAGAGAACTGGATGTAGGTATCACACCGGTACTGAACCAGTATAAAATTTCTGTACCTTTACTATTTTTATTGTGCACAATTTACTTCTGCTGCAAATCAAACCTACTGGAACAGTTTTGTCGACTAATTCCTTTCTGAGTCAATTAAGTTTTTAATTTGGCTACAATTCACCCCTTGTACTTTCACAAAACATTAGTAATATTGTGTGCTAATGTGTTTTAGATTTAGCATTGAACTTTAAAACACGTCAAACTTCCAAGACTTACGTCGCATTGTACCGTCTTGGAATTCGCTTAATTAAATAAAAATAGAATATTCTTGTTAATTTAGTTGTTTATTTTCCAGAAAATCTTTAGGCGATTTCAGGAAAAAGGCCACGCATATAAATAATGTAAAAATGAAATATAAGTAAGCGAGGGACGGATGTCGCATTGCTTCGGTGATTTTTTTTGAAACCAAGTCATAGTGTGAGGTGCTTCTGGCAAAGTTTTCTTAGTTCATAACTTCATATCTACCTTTATTGCAAAGTAAAATACAGCAAAAAAGGAATAAAGTCATATTAATCAAAATATTCTATCTTAAGAAAAGAGAAAAGCAAATTAGAAAAGAGAAACGGGCCAAATTTCCTTCCTGCTTCCCAATGGAAAATCATTTCTTCACATGTCACTTTCAAACAATTCATCCTTTCCCCCACCAAACACAAAACAGCTCACTATAAGCTCTCTCTTGACATATTAAATCAAGAAACACAGATCCTTCTGATTGACAAATAAAAATAATCCTCAGATTTTGGTATTATTGGAAACATATAAAAGTTTAGGAAAAAATATAGATCTATGTTCATGGTTCGCTTAATTTCCATGAATAAAATATTGCCATCTCTTCTTGATTAAAAAAAGTAAAAGAAAAGTATAGTTTGAAATAAAAGGCTGGATCAATATGACTGAAAAATATAAACACCACTCAAAAGTAACATGCAAATCGAAATGTCAAAGCCCTAGTGACCATATACCTTGAATGTGACACTGAAAAAAATGTTCTAACAAAAAAGAAATATTAAAAAAAAGACATGTTCTAACCACTATATTCATAAATAAATATCAATTTGTGGTGCGTTTGCATGCAACACTACTTAAAACCAACTTGATATGCAGTGATAAAATTATTAACTAATGAAGAAGCATTTCATTAATTTATTCATATGTTTGATATATCTTGAGTTAGCATAGACTTTCTCAATTAACGAAGTTAATTAATGTGGAGACCATATTGGTCAAGAGATTGTAAATTAACTAAACACTTTTGTCGGGCATATAAAAAATGTAAGCAACTCTTAATTTATTTTTACCCATTAAACTGTAGACAATGGTATCTGAAGTGAACACAACCTTTTTTTTTTTACTCGTTCGGTGTTCGATATCTGTATTGGAGGTCGATTATATTCGGATTCGCGCCTCATAGGACCCCATTCGAGAGAAACGCTCCCTGCCATAAAAAAATTCATACTCAGGATTTAAACTCAAAATCCCTAGTTAAAGAAAGAACCATCACTGCACCACATTTTTTGTCGGTAACACGACATTTACTTGGTCTTTGTTTCTCTTTCTTAAATACTTTTATTTATTTTGTCGTGACTTCCTAATAAAATAAAACAAATAGCCACGTCTTCTACGCTAACTCTTGTTGTGATTTGCATTTTTCTTTTCTCGTTACACGCAGATAGTAGTACTTAGTTGAAGAGTAATACCATAATTAAGTCAGTAACACATTTAATGCATCATTCCTTTCTCCTTATAAAAGCTTTAAATAATTACACGATATATTTTTAGGCGTAAAGCAAAACATTTAAAATGAAAAGAACAAAAAGCTAATAAGTTGGGCATTGCCAAATTTGTTTTCCCAAAAAAAAAATAATTAGAAGCATAAGTAAATGAAGCTTTTTTTCTTCGGATTATACCACTAGCAAGCTTTTCCATTTTTGGCAATCTATTCAGATAATAACAAGAAGCATGCAAACTAAGAAGATTTGGCCATTATGTAATCTACTTTTTAAGAAAATGACGAAAAAGAGGTTCATAATTGTAATTATTATTACGTCATTATTTTTTGTGTGTGAAAGGTTTTGCATTAAAAAAGAAAAGTTTACCTTTTTTTGATTGATTTGTCAAGATAAGGATCATAGAGATATTTACATTTTAGCTAATTGGGAAAATCATTTAAAATTAAGAATTAAACCAACAACCTCCAGTCTTTCAATCCTAGCTCAATATATTGCTTCGTTTTCTTAGAATCATTTCTTCCATACCTTTTTAATATACTTTTAAATATGAATGCAGCATCTCTTATACTTGTATAGAGTTTTAAATATACAATTTTATTTTTAGACTTTTCTATTTTGCTTTAGAAGAAATTTAAATTGATAATTTTAAAATAATGATATTCAAGCACGAAGGATATAAATGTAACTAAATCCACTTATATAAAACTATGAGTAACATAAATATTTACTATAAAAGAAGGATAAATATATTCTCTACTATGACGCGTTACAAGGAATGTCAGTGTAATTAATAAGCATGTTTTTAAAAAACCAATGATGGAAAATAGAAGCAGAACACAAAATTAAATGAGTACCTCATATGTGTTGGTTATTTTGTAAACGCAAATTGTAGGCAAATCGTCAAACCTAAATGGTTATGTCCGTAACGTATAATATGATTCCATTAATTGAAGAGTTGTATTTTTCCCATAATAAAAAGTGTTAAGTAAACTAGTCAAATGCTAGCTCCAAGAGTCAGAGAATTTGTAATGTGTGAACATAGATTTGCATTGCCTTTCACTTTAGCTTTGTATTCTTCACTGTTCCCTGTGTTGGACGGCAACAGTGATTACTCCCTCGATTCAATCTTCGCACGTTTTGATTTTTCACGTCTCTTAAAAAATAATAAATAAAGTATATAATTTATCATAATATTTATATTAATTGATGCATATTTTATTAAATTTAAGAAAATAATTATTCTTGATTCTGATGGGAACATTTTGAAGCTCAGACTTGCCTTTTCTTCAATTCTCCTTATTTTAATCGTTTTGTTCTCAGATCAATTTAATTCACGTGTTTATAAATCACGTTACAAATGCAACTGTACCGTTTTATGGGTAAACAGTTTGACACCAACCGTGGAGCTTAGATAATTGCGGTATTATTTTGATTTGTTCATTTTTTACTAACATACTTAGAAGTTTTTTCTGTTGTAAGCATAAAATAGCTATGCAACCCAATGATGTCAACAACGAGCTCAATATTGGGACAAATAATAACGGCGAGCCTGTAGATAGGTTCCATGATAGAAATCAACAGAATGGTTCAACCACTGAAACCCGTCTCAATGGGAATGAGTCAACTCCTAAACGAGTAGAAAGAAAAACTTGGCAGGCCAAGGAGTTCTATCCCTGATGATATGGATGATGAAACCGTTGCCAATACTGTTAAAGTTTTGAGAGTGCAACAAAAGGAAATCATGAATCATCTCTCAAGAGACCAAAATAATGACTGAGCTTCAACAAGCAATATCGGAGGCTTTAAATAATTCAAATGGTGGAGTTCGAGTCTCTCCCGACATGCCAATAAGTCAAGCGGTCTCAGGAACTAGAAATATTGCTTCAAGAAGAGATCCGTTTAGATCAAACTACAACCAAGCGGATGGAGTAGACAATGAATTTGAAAACGAGAACACGTAGTTGATCTTTTCAAAGTCGAACTTATGAAGTTCGTGAGGGAAATAAATGCTCGAATGTATCAGAATGCTAAAGAATTTCATGCCTGCATATATCAGATTCTGGGATAGGTAGTCCTAAAGGGCCCGGATTCGAGAAAATATATTCAATAGCCGTTCAAATCGAGTGCGACTCCATAGTTGATCCCAAAGAGATTCAAGATGTCCGATATTTCAAAATATGATGGAATATCGGATCCACAGGAACATATTACAACTTACACTACAATTGTGAAGGGAAATAATTTGGCTCCATATGAGATTGAATCAGTCTTGTTAAAGAAATTTGGTGAAACCATAGCAAAAGGGGCTTTAACATGGTACTCACGTTTACCTGAATACTCAATTGATTCTTTTGAAATGATTGCAGACGCTGGAGCAAGGAAAGTTCAAGCTAGAAAAATAGATATTTTCAGAATCGCTTAAGGAGACTCAGAGTTGCTAGGAGAGTTCATGATTCGATTTCAAAAAGAGAGAATGTTGTTGTTGGCAGTACCGGATGAATGGGCAGCGAAAATATTTACCAATGGTCTCAACCCTCAAGCTCTGATGCCTCAAGAAAGTATAAAGAGAGTCTATTGGAATTTCAAGCAACAACGTGGGGCAGAAGTTCATAACAGGTATAAGTCAAAGATTTGCGTAGAAGATGATCATATAATTATATCGACATCTTCTGCAGCCAGGAATCAAGGTCAACTGGACTTTGATCGGAGGCATTCCAGACATCAGTTTAAACTATTTATATTAGGATCACGAACTGACAGGAGGCAGGAATGTTCCCCCCAGCGAATCGCCCAACAATTACTAGTAATATCTACTAACATTGGGGATTGTTGTATCAGAGCAACAGAAACACAACAATAAGTACCAGAAGCATCTGAAGATATCTTCGGAACATTTCGTACATGACACCGGAGATAGCTGAACTGGCTCCGAAATAAATAAATAAAAGGTCTAGGGACTGCCAGATCAGCCCCGAAAAAAAAAAGAAATATAAGGAATCGGAATCAAGAACCGGCTAGACCCAATAAATATCAGTCCGACCATAATTCTCTTGCAATGTATTTTTGCTCATTTTCTGTAAACTGTCGTATATGCAAAGTTTTAAACACTTGTATATGTTCAAGTAATGGAATGAAGCAAAACTTGCACCTTAAAAGAAAATAAAGATTACAAATCCGAATAATTGTGTCTGGATAAACATGAGGCGTTCTCTTCATAATTATCATAAACATAATGGCCCTCTCTTATAAAGCCATCCAATCAAATGGCTAAAGGTCGGATGCCTTAATTTCGATCGTAAAGTTAGCCGGATGCATTAAATTTCTGGACTTTATCAAAACCAGAGGTACGAAATTCATGGTCATCCCCGGTCTCTAAGGTTGTGAGGTTAGAAAAATTTTTGGGTATAATTAAGATTCCAAGAGTCAAAACTCAAAGAAAAGTTTTGGGGTATAACTAAAAACCTAAGAGTCAAACCTCAAAGAAACGTTTCTGGGTGAATACTAAAAATCCGAGATCAAGCTTTTTGTGATGATAGTACTTATTCAGTACCAACTGGACATCGACAAAAGAATAATAAATGGTTGAGTTGTCATCTGAATTCCTAAGTTCTGCACACTTTGTTCCAATTAGGAAGCGACTACTTGTATACGATAAAAATCGATCTCAAGAGTTGGGTGACTTAGGAAGCGACACGTGTCAAGAATGACCAGTCGGCAGTGGCTCAATCAGGGTGACAACGGATACAAACATGCGACTGGATAAGAAGTAATTCAAGATATGACCGTTATAGAAACGTTACAGAAGACCCCAAGATTTCTCCGGCCTTTATTAGGCTTTATCACCTTTTATTATTCTTTATCACCGTTTAATAACCTTTTATTGCATCATTAATATTAGTAATTAAGGGGGCATAACTTGTAGATCATATACCTCATAATTCTAGTATAAATAGAGACTTTCATTCTATTGTAAGAAATCAAGAAATATTGATAGCAAAAGACTAGTATTCCTTCTTTTAAGCATTATACAAGTGTTGTCGAGATTTTCTTATTATTCTTGATTCCGGTGGAAATATTCTGAAGCTCAGGCTTATCTTTTTTTCAATTCTTCTTATTTTAATCTCTTTGTTCTTCATTACTGTTATTTTGTGGCTTGAATTATTTCCTTGTATTTTGAATAAACCCATAATACCTATAAATTTAGGTAAAAACCCAGTATCTTAATAGATTTGGGAAAGAAAAACCTATAGTCCTTGTCAAATTGGGAAACCTTTATCTTATAGGTTTGGGACTATTTGGGATCTATATATAGGGGTTGTAGTTTGAGATTCTATAGATTGTATTGTGCTTTTCTTCTCATTCATAGTGGAAAACTCTCTCTGCTTCTGCCCCGAGGATTAGGCTTAGCTGAACCTCGTTAAATCCTTGTGTTGATTTTTCTTCTCTATTTGCTTTGTGTGTGATTGTGTGCTAGTTAACCCACGATCTTCCGCAACAATTGGTATCAGAGCAAGGTTCGGATTTCTACATATAATCTAGGGTTAAGATGTCTTCATCATCTTCAACAAAGTACGAAGTAGAGAAATTTGACGGGGGTTCTAGTTTCAGTCTATTGAAGATTAGGATGAAATCGTCACTGGTGTTACAAGAGTTATGGAAGGCAATTGATGAGGATTTTCCTGAAGGAATGACAGAGACAAAGAAGGCAGACCCGAAAGAGAGGGATTTGAGTGTGATTTTCATAAGTGTTACAGATAGTGTTCTTCGGGAAATTGTTGAAGAAATTTATGCAACAACAACATGGAAGAAGTTGGAAGATCTGTATTTTAATAAATCGCTAACAAACCGCCTCTACTTGAAAAAACGTTTATACAATATCCGTATGAACGAAGGTACACCTGTTAAAACTCACCTTGATGAGTTTAATTCAATTATAATAGACCTGAAGAACGTGGATATCAAAATTGAGAGTGAGGATCATGCCTTGATTGTGTTGTGTTCTTTACCACCATCTTATGATACGTTTGCCGATACATTGCTATATGGGAAAAATAACATTTTATTGGAAGATGTTAGTAATGCACTAAAATTTAAAGAGTTGAAAAGGTGCTTTCCAGACAGCAGAATTGAGGGCGGGGGTCTTTTGATTAGAGGAAGAACACAACAAAAGGACTTTAACAGGAAAAAGTCAACCGCTAGATCAAAGTCTAGATCAAGGAAGCAAAACTGTTATGAAAGCGGGGAGCAAGGTCACTACAAGAGAGATTGGCCTAAGTTGAAGGAGAAAATAGGGGAACAGAAAATAGGTAATCCGGCAAATATTGTTGACGCTGGAAATAAGTCTGATGATAGTGACTATGTAGGGAAAGTCTGTGATGTGAGTTCTAGTTATGGGCAGAATTCTCGTGTTCTTGATTCTGGGGCTACTTTCCACATGTGTCCACACAAGAATTGGTTTACAACTTACAAGCAAATGAGTGAGACTGTCTACATGGGAGATGATAATCCATTACCAGGAGGGGATTGGTAACATCAAATTGAGAATGTTCGATGGAATTATCAAAAATATTGAGTGTTGACATGTTCCTCGGATAAAGAGAAATTTGATTTCTCTTTTGACTTTGGATGATCAAGGGTATAAATTTCACTTCGAGAATGGAATACTTAGAGTGTATAAAGGCTCCATGGTACTCATGAAGGGTAAACTACATTCTAAATTGAATCATCTTCAGGCCAGTGTAGTTGAAGGGGAAGCTGTTGTAGCTTCTGGGAAAAGTGATCTTAAATCAGTCTCAGTTATGGCATTTGCGACTTGGTCAAATGAGTGATAAGGGATTGTCTTTGTTGAATAATCAGAATTTGCTGAATGGGTACAAAAATCAAGTTTTGAATTTTTGTGAGCATTGTGTGTTTGGTAAATAGACAAGGGTAAAGTTCAGCAAGAAGGCCGAGCACAAGACCAGAGACAAGTTAGATTATATACATTCAGACTTGTGGGGTTCAAACAGAGTTCCCTCTAAGAGTGGTGCCAGGTATTTTATGACTTTGATTGATGAGTACTCAAGGATGGTATGGGTGTATTTTCTGAAAACAAAAGATGAGGCATTTACGACATTTGTTAAATGGAAGACAATGGTTGAGAGACAGACGAAAAGAAAAGTTAAACGTTTTCGAGCTGACAATGGGTTAGAATTTTACAATTCTGAGTTCGATAATTTCTGTAACAGAGAGGGCATAGTGAGACATCGCACTTGTGTCAGAACACCACAACAAAATGGTATTGCAGAACGTATGAACATAACGTTTTATGATAGGGCATAGAGCATGCTTTCACATTCAAGTGTTAGCAAGGATTTTTGGGCTAAAGCAATCAATACAACTTGTTATTTGGTCAACAGATCTCCATCCACAGCTATTGAGTTCAAAACTCCTTTTGAGGTATGGTCCGGTTCGCCTGCTAATTATTCAAATTTAAGGATATTTGGTTGTCCTGCTTATGCTCATGTGAGGGATAGAAAACTTGAGCTGAGGGCAAAGAAGTGCATATTTCCAGGGTATGCAACTAGAGTGAAAGGTTATAGGTTGTGGTGCACAGATCAAAAAACTCTAGGGCTAATTATCAGTAGGATGTAACATTCAATGAATATGCCTCACTAGACAGTCAGAGGGAGAAGGCAATAGGAGAAATAGATCGTGGTGTCAGTGACCGCATAGAGCTAGAAATTAAATCTCCACTAGCTCAGCTCAGTAGTTCTAAAGGAGAGGAAGTTGAGGAGGTGCAAAATACTGATCACGATGATAATGTTAATGCACCTGTGCAACAACAACCATATAGCATTGCAACAGGCAGAGAGAAGAGAGTGATCAACTGACTGCAAATGTTTGCAAACGTAGTTGATGTGAATCTTCTTAGATGTACGAATCCTGTGGGATTTGCTTTGCCAGTTGCAGAGACCATTGATGCGTTTGAGTGTTATAGCTATCCAGAAGTTATTCAAGGTACAGAACCAAATCGACGGATTAGTGTTATTGCTGAAGAGATTGAGTCTCTTAACAAGTTTAGGTGTTGCCTAGACTTGGTTGATGTGCGCGGCAATGGGTAGTGTAACGACCTGACTGGTCATTTTGAGCATTTACATTCCGTTCAGCTATTTGAAGCCTTGAGCAACATCGCATGATGTATTATGACTTGTGTGAATCGTCGGTTTTGGTTTTCAGGTTATTCGGATTTGATTTGGAAGAATGAATTTAATGATTGAAGACTTAAAGTTGAAAGAGTTGACCAAGTTTGACTTTTTAGTATTTGACCCCGGGTTGGAGTTTTGATGGTTCCGTTCGGTCTGGATGGTGATTTTGGACTTCGACGTATGCTCGGATTTGCATTTGGATATTTCTAGAACGTTTCGACGTTAATTGGCGAAAGTTGGAAATTTAAAGTTTGGAAAGTTCATAAGTTTGACCGAGAGTTGACTTCGATAATATCGAGTTCGGATTGTGGTTCGAGGAATTGGAATAGCTTTGTTATGTCATTTCAGACTTGTGTGCAAAATTTGAGTTCATTTCGAGTTGATTTGATATGTTTCGGCACGAGTTTTGGAAGTCAGAAGTTCGAAGTTCATTCAAGTTTAAATTGAGGTGCAATTTGTCATTTCGATGTTGTTATGTATGATTTGAGGCCTCGGGAATGTCCGTGTTATGATATGGGACTTGTTGATATATGCAAACGGGGTCCCGAGAGGCTCGGAAGAGTTTCGGACATGATTCGGGTCTTTTTGAAAATTTTGTTAAGGCTCGTTTTTAGCAGTCCTGGTGTGATCGCACCTGCGGAATGTTGGGAACATAAGCGGACTTTCTGCCGTAGGTGCGAGGGCAGGCTACCAGTGGTTATTCACAAGAGTGAAACTTTTGCCACAAAAGCGGCTAAGTGAGTCGCAGATACGACAATACGTAGGCAAAAGCTATATATCGAGGAATTGGCTATTTTATTCACATTTTGAGTTGGGGAGCTCGGATTTGGGCGATTTTGGAGGCAAATTTTATCATAAGGATTGGGGTAAGTGTTCTATACTCGGTTTTGATTATATTTCGTGAATCAATCTTCATTGTTTTGGCAATTGGTTGATGATTTTAAAGAGAAAATTGGGGTTTTTGTTTAAAGTTTCATAAAGTAAATTTTTGGGTTTTGAACATCGATTTGGAGTCAGATTTGAGTGAAACTAGTATGGTTGGACTCGTAATCGGATTTTGTGAGTTTCATCGGATTCCGAGGCGCGGGCCCAGGTTTGACTTTTGGTCAATTTTGGACTTTTGATTAAAGATTCGACCTTTATCATTTGGAATTTGTTTCCTTAGGCATTATTTGATGTATTCGAGTTGCTTTTGACTAGTTTCAAGCCGTTCGGAGGTCGGGATATGCGCAGAATGGATTTCTGGAGCATTGTTTAGCTTGCTCGATATTGGACTCGGCTTGTGCGAGGTAAGTAACTCTTCTAATCTTGGAGTTGAGGGTATGAACCCTAATTATACTTGTTATGTGTTTGGTGTTGAGGTGATACACATGCTAGGTGACGGGCGTGTGGGCGTGCACCGTGTGAACTGTGACTCCGTTATTTCTGTGGTACTGTGTAGTTACCTGAACTTATCTGTAATCATGAAATCTCTACGTGCTAGAGTAATTGAGCTGTGATCCATGTTAGAAATCATGCTTAGGCCACTTACTGGTATTGTTGGGACCCACAAAGGCCGTGTTACATGTTGAATTAATTGCTTAATTTGAAATTTATTCTCGGTCACAACTATTATTTGAATATCATATCTTAGTCTCTGTTGTCATATATTCATACATCATATCATCACTATTTAGGCCGATTATCATGATTCTTGTGAGCCCGAGAGACTGGAGATATTGATGACTGATTGAAGTCGAGGGCCTGTTGTGAGTGATATTTATGGGATCGGGTTGCACGTCGCAACATGCTTTATTGATTCATACCAGGATTTGGCTTATTATAGCGCTTGGGCTGGATCGACCCCTCCGAAGTCTGCACATCCACAGTGGGAGCATGTGCTATGGATTTTTGGGCTGGATCTACCTTGGATTCATTTGCATTGGGCTGGATCTGCCCTGGATTTATTTATGCTTGGGCTGGATCTGCCCTGTACAGTATCGAGTGACTAAGTGTGCTGAGTATTGAGCATGGTGAGTGAGAATACAAGACAGTGAGATTAAATACCCTGAGAGTGTGAGTACATGAGTTCATCACTAAGATGCATAGCATGTGACATGCGTACTTGAGATACATGCATAAAGATGCATTTCCTCATGCTACCCGGTTTGGTGACATTCATGATTTCACCTGCATAATTACATGTAGGTATAGAGATGTACTTTTCTCATGCTATCTAAAAATAAAATATCTTATTTATTGTTGAAAGGTTTTTTGGGAAAATCATAATTTTCAAACTTACTCATATGTTTTTGGTATTTTCGGTGGAAGATTTGGGATTTGTTATACTTGAAAAGCATGCCTATTTTCCGTAACTGTGAACGAGTTGAACATCTTATCCTTGAGTTATTTTCTCGTACCATTTTCATTATATTGTCATGAATTGTGGCTGGTTATTGGAGTTGAACTCTGACCCTTGTCCCAACTCGTCACTACTTTCAACCTAAGGTTAGGTTTGTTACTTATTGAGTACATGGGGTCGGTTCTACTCATACTGCACTTCTGCACTTTGCGTGCAGACGTTGGATGTTGATGTTGCTGCGTACGACGGGAGCTGGATCTGAAGATGTACCTGTATTCCAGTTATGGCTATCACTTGTCCTTGGTAGCATTAGATTCGAATTCTGTTCATTTATATTTCAAATAGATGTTGTAATTATTTCAATTCAGTCTTGTAAAAATCTAAATCTTAGAAGCTCATGATTTGTACTACCAGTCCTGGAAAAATTATTTGTATAAAAGCAGTTGTATTATCATTTCTTCTCTTAATAAATCTCATTAAATTGGATAGTTGCTAATTGGCTTACCTAGCGGGTTGGGTTAGGTGCCATCACGACTAGTTGGATTTTTGGGTCGTAACAGGTAGAGCCCTCGCGAGGGCTGAGGGCAAGGTAGAGAGACGTTGTTCCTGTTAATGAAGAGAATTCAAGCCAAGGGGAAGATTTGTTATTTTGTGGCTTGAATTATTTCCTTGTATTTTTAGGAAACCCATAATTCCTGTAGGTTTAGGAAAACCATTGTCCTAATAGATTTGGAAAAGGAAAACCTATAGTCATTGTCAAATTGGGAAACCTTTCTCTTATAAGTTGGAGACTATTTGAGATCTATAAATAGGGGTTGTAGTTGGGGATTCTATAGATTGTATTGTGCTTTTTTTCTCATTCATAGTAAAAAACTCTCTCTGCTTCTGCCTAGAGGATTAGGCTTAGCCGAACCTCGTTAAATTCTTGTGTTGATTTTTCTTCTCTATTTGCTTTGTGTGTGATTGCGTGCTAGTTAACCCACGATCTTCCGCAATAATTACTTTATTTTATCGGATCAATTTAATCCACATTTCTATAAACTACGTTACAAATTCAACTGTAGCATTTTACGGGTAAATAACTCATAGTAGCCATATGGGATTATTCAATCATCAACGATACCACTAGTCAAGGAACAATTCTCTTTGTCCCTCTTTCTTAATTTTTGTATGTTAGAAAACTTGAGTTTATTAATATTATTATTAAGTTTTGTAAATTTAACGCAATAACTTCTTAGGTCAAATTTTATGTAGGTTAAAAGAAGACAAAATGTGACAAGAGCTATCCTATTACTCTGAAATAATTATTTCAATAAATCGTAAAGTCGGGGTTGGGGCCAGCTTTTACAATTGAAGTGAAGGATTTACCAAAGCGTAGGCGCATTTTTTTCTTTCTCATTTACCCCTACCGTGGCGTAATAGAAATATTAAAAAGAAAGATGGTAGATCCAATTTCCTGATTATCCAAGAAGATTAAAGGAAGCTAATTACAATTAAGAATCATAATAAATTTCTTAACAACGTGGATAAAGTTACTAAAGGTAGTACTGTAAAGCAGCCAGCGTTGGATTGACTGAAAAAGCTAAATCACTATTTCTGTTATTGATTAGGTAAGAAATCCCATTTTACAGAAAGATTAAAGCTAGATTAGGAAATGACAATCATTAGGAATTAACATATCATAGTGAAATTATACACATAAGCAAGAGGGGCCCACATTAAATGAGAAACCCTGGGCATCTCCTAAGTGGATGTACATAAACTTTGTAACACAAAAAGTGAAAGCTGGCATTGTCTTTCCTATTTTTTCTTGCGCCGTGTTTGTCGGTGGCAAGCGGCACCGAAAATAGATGGACGTAATAAAAAAATAAGGAAAATTTGTAAATATTTCACTTTATTTTGGTTTCAATTTTTATGATATTATTGTTATTTTAGGACGTCCTAACACATTAGAAATCATTTTATTTCTTTACATATTTCATGATTTTTAACAACTTAAATTTCTCACATTTTGAGTTTAGTGTGACCATTACTCTTTTTTTATCAATACTTTATAGCTTCTTTTATTATTTAAAAAAACACTTCAAACCCCATCAAAGTTAAGTATCATTATAAAAAATGGAAAGGCAGAAGTAAATAACTTTTTCGTATTTGATTAAGTATATAGCCAACGGATTATAATAATTATATATAATATGATGATAAAATTTTAACTACATTTCAAATATTAAAGTATGAAAATGATATATCGTTATTGATGACACAAGTTAAATGAAGTAAAAACTGAAGTGTTCGTAAAACGAATGATTTACTTATGTGATATAAATGTTGAAAGTCCTCGACAAATGATATTACTATTTTTCTTTTTTGGGTCAACATACTATTATCTGATAATCTAACATAAAATTTACATATTTCATTTGAAAAATGTTTTCATTTGGTCCAACACAATAAACGTCATTGTCTCATTTTATGTTACACATTTTAACTTTAGTTTATTAAAAATAATATTTTTATATTTAATTTTTTTAACATAAAAATAAAAATTATATTATGCAAATATTTATAATTTATTTTAGATCAGAAGTTTTAAAAAAATTCTTTCCTTTTTAAATTTCGCATTGAGGTAAGAAAAATAATACAGTAACTTTTTTCTAAAGGAAGAAAAGAGAAGTGGAATAGTCGTATCTTTGGGTCCAACATCAATGTCACGAACAAGTGGTACTGAATATCCAGTATCCGCACCGCCGACAGAATGATCGGAGGGTAGAAGAAGTTCCACGTGGCAGATGTGTGGGCCCAGTACCGACAGCTTAAAGTTAACTTTGAGTGATGTTTGATGTGTTGATGTGTTGGTTTTATTAGGTGTCAAGCAACAGCTATTGAGTTGTCTGAATTTTGGTACTTATTATTATTATTACTATTGACGTTTTGATATCTTGTATTTCTGATTTTTATTTTCTTTTTTTGGAGGGATTGTGCATACTTTTGTAGAAGCACCAGTGAATTTTAATATTTGGTTGCCTTAATTGTTTTGGAAATGATTGATGAAGGGTAGGTCACCAAGAAAATATTTGGACATGTATTAAAGGCGGGAGAATAGTAGGGGTTCAACTTTTATAAATTTGGAAAAAGAGGGAACCAATAGGTATTATCAAATAAAAGTAATTTAGTAAAATATAAATAATACTCATTTCGTTCTAATTTATGTGAACATATTTTTTGTTTTGGTCCGTTCAAAAAAGAATGACCCTTTTCTAAATTTGGAAACAATTTAGCTTAAACTCTCAATTCTACCCTTAGTGAGAAGGTTTTATAACCACATAAATACTCTGGACCCCTTTTTGACTTGTTTAGGACCACAAATTTCAAAAGTCCTATTTTTTCTTAAACTCCTTACCCAGTCAAACAGGTTCACATAAATTGGAACAAAGAGAGTTAATGGAGATAGAAAGGAGCAATTTTTCTTCTTCAATGGTGTGTCATTTATAATCTGATTACATGCCAATTATTAGGCATAAAAAGGTCGAGAACACTATAATAAAATAGTGCAAGGGACAGGGGCGGATGTAACATATACTTGGCGAGTTCAATTGAACCCATAACTTTCAACACAGAGTAAAAATTTATATGTAAAAATTCATTAAAATTACAAAAATAGTAGATAAGATCCATAACTTTAAAAATGTAATGGGTTCAATGCTAAAAAAATTAAAAGTTGAACCCATAAGGTTTAAATCCTGAATCCGCTTATGGCAAGGGATGGACACAAAATGTGGAAATCCATCTACAAACTATTCACACATGGACATTCATCCACGTACTATTTACAACACTCCCCCTTGGATGACCATGTAAAGAAAAAATATGCATTGTTAAGAGCTTAACAAGAAAAACCTAGGAAGTACATAGTTATTTGTAATACACATTATTTGCTGCCTCATTAAAAACCTTACCAGAAAAACTCAATGAGACAAAACCTTAGTTAAGAAAAAAAGAGTACAACGCGTAATTTAACCCCTGATTAAAATATCACTTAGGGGTCATTTGGTATGAGAGATAAGGTGGGATAAGACGTGAGATTAAATTTATACCGTGTTTGGTTGCTGGTATAAATTTATCATGAATTAAATTTATAACCACCAACCAAAAACGATATAAATTTAATCCCAGACTTAATCCGGGATATCCCACCTTATCTCATCAAAGTTGAGATTATTTTATCCCACATACCATGTGGTATAAATTAGATGTAACGACCCGACCGGTCATTTTGAAAACGGAAAAGGTCCAAAAATATCCTCGAACTATCGGAAATAGCTCAATTATACCCTTCATTTGCTTTTGGTACCAAAAATATCCTTGCCGTTATTTTTTGGGACCATAAATGCCTCAGAACTAACAGATGGCCACATGAGCTTTTTGGGACCTGTTTAATAATATAAATAAGCTGATATGGCAGTCCAACATGGCAAATCACCCTTCTTTATATAGATGGTCTCTCTCATCATAACCCTATTTTCACATTTTCAAAAATTTTCTAACAAAAGTTCTATGAATTCACGTGAAATCCAGTATGTAGAAATGTCGTTGCAGATTAATTACTTTATTTTTGACAGCTTGGATAGTTGTTAATGCAAGGTGGAGGTTTTATCAAAAGTAAGCCTTAAATTTATTTTCTTTTTTGGTGGGTTTAGTGAATTCACTTTCTTTTGCTACGTTTAGGTTCAGATTTGCTGAGTTTCTTTGAAAGCCTTCTTAATTATTAGTAATTATTTAGTCGAAAATAAATGATTATTTTTATTGATTAATCTTATATTTTGTAGGTTTTACCGAAAATAGCCGCAAAAATAGATTAAAAGATAATAGTAATAATGGAGCAAAAAAGTGGACGAAACTAGCAGTAAAATCATATATCCAAATAATACAGCAGAACTTGTCAAGAAATGACCAAAATAGTAGCAAAATTAGACCAAAATCTACAGTAAAACTGGACTAATTAAGAGCCAAAATAGCAGCAAAATTGAACCAAAAATTCCAGCATTACTGCATCAAGAGTAGACTAATTTCACAGCAAAACTGAACCAAAAAGGCTGAAAAATTGCATCAAGACTAAACTAATTTCAGCAGCAAAATAGGACTATAATATGCAGCAAAACAACATCAAGGTTAGATTAATTTTAGCAGCAAAATTGACCAAAACAATAGCAAAACCAATCCAAAAATACTGTAGTAAAACTAGAAACAAGACCAAAAGAGCAACAAAACTCGACAAAAAGAGCAGCAAAATCAACCAAAAATGCAGCAAGCAAAATTATACCAACTTCAGAAGCAAAAATAGACCAAAACTGCAGTTTGAAATTGCAAATAACTAAAATCAAACCACACCGCACAAACTAATACCAAACTGTACATATTAAATATGTCATTATTTTGACTTGCCAGAGCACTAAGGACCAAAACTAACAATTCAAATTCCAACAACTAAATTATGCAAAAACTTATCAGATTTGGTTGTTGGAAATTAATTTCTGGCACCAAAGTTAAAAGTCCTACAATTACCCAACAACTACTAGTAGTAGATTTGAGAGTTTTCATTGGCTTTCTTAGACTTCAACTTCCTCACCTTCTTCTGCCTTGCCACTTCCAACTGATTGCCAGTGACCGCTTCTTTACCTTTCCAACTGACCTTAGGGGGTGAGTATGGAAGATCTGGGATAAATAATCTTCAATTTGTCTTGTTATTACTCTAAAAACCCTCCTCTGAAATTGCCTCTCTAAGATACTTTTAGAAGGGTAGTGAGAAATGAGGGGTAAAATTATTTTGCCCCTTTAATTAGACGATCGGATCGCGGGATACCATTTAGGTTAATGGGTAAATTATATGGGTTAGTGAGTTGTTAGGTATTTTAAACAGGTCCCAAAGGCTCATGTGGCCATCTGTTAGTTCTGAGGCATTTATGGTCCCAAAAAGTGACGGCAAAGATATTTTTGGTATCAAAAGCAAATGAAGGGTATAATTGAGCTATTTCCGATAGTTCGAGGGCATTTTTGAACCTTTTTTATTTTGAGAATTGTAACACTGTTTCCTCACTTACTACTCATTTTGTACTTTATAACTATTATATGACTTGCTGGGGTAGTCAGTTCGGGCCCGGTGAGGTTTCGGACTAAATTGAGACACTTAGTCTCAAGGAGAAAAAACTTAAGTTGAAAATATTGACTGTGTATTGACTTATGTGTAAACGACCCTGGAATAGAGTTTTGATGATTCCAATAGCTCCGTATGGTGATTTTGGAGTTAGGAGCGTGTCCAAAAAATTATTTGGAAGTTCGTAGTTAAATTAGGCTTGAAATGGCTAAAATAGAAATTCAAGTTTGGAAGTTTGACCGGGGAGTTGACTTTTTGATATCGGTAGGTCCGTTAAGTGAGTTATGACTTTGTGTGCGAAATTTGATGTCAATCGGACTTGATTTGATAGGTTTCGGCATCGAATGTAGAACTTGGAATTTCTTAGTTTCATTAGGCTTGAATTGAGATATGATTCGTGATTTTAGTGTTGTTTGATGTGGTTTGAAGTTTCGACTAAGTTCGTATGATGTTTTAGGACTTGTTTGTGTATTTGGTTTTGGTTCCGGGGGTCTTGGGTGAGCTTTGGATGGCTAATGGATCAATTTTTGGACTTGGAAGATGGCTGAAGCAACAAATTTCTGGTGTCTGGTTTCCTTCTTTGCGTTTGCGGAGGGCAATTGGAGGGAGGCGAAGATTTTTTCTTCACGTTCGCGAAGAAAGGGATGCGTTCGCGAAGGTGAGGGCCCGTGTGTATCGCGAACGCTAGTGGGTAGGCGCGTTCGCGAAGAAGAGTGAGGGCTGGGGTGGACTTCACACGTTGGCCTACGCGTTCGTGAGTGAGCCATTGCGTTCGCGAAGGCCTGGGATCCCTGGTCATCGCGTTTGCGAGAGAACCCTCACGTTCGCGTAAGAGGAATTTTGGGTAGTGAGATTTTATCCCATTTTCTATTTTTATCGATTTGGAGCTCGGGGAGAGGCGATTTTCGGAAGATATTTTAAGGAAAATATCGGAGTAAGTGTTCTTAACTCAATTTTAGTTAAAGTACCCGAATCTATGGTAGTTTTTAACATTTAATTGGTGAATTAAGTTGGAAAATTTTGGAAACCCTCTTGGTTAAATTTGAAGATTTGAGGGTCGAGTTGATGTCGAAATTTAATAAAATTTGTATGGTTGGACTCGTGATCGAATGCGAATTTATATTTTGTAACTTTTATTGGGTTCTGAGACGTGGGCCCCACGGGCGATTTTTGAGTTAAATTTCGAATTTTGTTGGAAAATTAGTATTTTCATGTGGAATTAATTCCAATAATTTGTATTGACTGAATCGAAATTATTATGACTATATAGAAGATTTCATAGGCCAATTCACGAGGCAAAAGCATAGCGGAGTAAAGACCTTCACGGTTCAGGGTAAGTGACTTGTCTAACCTTGTGTGGGGGAAATTTCTCTTAGGATTGGTATTGATGTGAAAATTATGATGTGTTGAAAGTCTTGTACGCGAAGTGACGAGAGTGTACACAAGCTAAATGTGGAAAAATTATGTCTTTAAATTGGGTAGATCAGTGTTGCATATTAATTAAATTATTTTATCCTGTTATATTCATCATCATTGATCTAATTTGCTTTATATTTTAAAATTGCCCGACCTTTTCCTCTAATTATTTTACCTGTTTAGTTGAAACTTTGTTTCTTTTATTCTGTGCATTATTTGAATGTTGGATTTCTTAATTTAAATATTATTAATATGAAGTATTTGACATTTTTAAAATTTGGTATTGAGGCAACGTGTTAAAATCGTGAGATATTATTTTTGTTGAATTATTTCCTCGCAAATATTTTGTTAATTTTTTTTAATTCATTTTGATTGAGCCGTGAGCTCGTTATTGTGGAGAATAATGTTGTTTTTGATTTGTTTTGGCAAATTAAAATATTTGGGCACTTGAGGTGCAAATTGTGATATTGATACGCATGCAGTAATATAAGGTCTGGGTGTTGAAATGCATGCGGTGAGATAAGGGTGGCTCGATACGCATGGCTAGTAGGGAAACTACTAGAAGTCATGCGGTGTGATAAGGGTGGCTAAAACGCGGGATGTTATTTCGGAAAAAATGATTTCTTTAAAATTAAATGTGAAGGCTCCCGCGGTGATATAATGAAATGAGATATTGTAAATTTATTTATAATTTGGGACTACGAGGGGGAACCTCGAGAGTCCCCTTGTTGATATTTCTCTATGGCTACATTTGCCTTTGGTCATTTTGTGTTTTCATTGAATATGTAAATTCCCGTTTTCCATCTGTGAGGTATTATTTTTCCTTATTTGTGATGACCCAAAACGTCATCTTATGTTTTAGAACTCGAATCTGCGCTATTAAGCCTTAAAAATCTCATTTAACCCTCATCGATTTGCGTGCGCAGTCTGAACGTGTTTTCGACAAACTTTTATGTTAAAAACTGATGAAAATAAGAATTTATGCCTTAAAAGTTAATTTTAGTTGACTTCGGTCAACATATTTGGTAAGCGTGCCCGAATTCATGTTTTGACGGTCTCGGTGGGTCCGTATCAAATTATGGGACCTGGGCGTATGCCCGAAATCGAATTCGGAGGTGTCTAGCTCGAGTTATGAATTTTTGATGAAAATTAAAAGTTTGAAAATTATTTGCTTTTAAGAATTGAGTGATGTTTGGTATTGTTAGTACCGGGTCCGTATTTTGGTTTCGGAGCCCGGTACAGATTCATTATAATATTTATGACTTATCTGTGAAATTTTGTGAGAAACAAAGTTGGTTTGACATGATTCGGACGTCCGGTTGTGAAGATAGAAATGTTAAAGTGTTCTTGAGAATTTTATTTGATTTGGTGCTAGATTCGTAGTTCTAGGTGTTATTTTGGCGATTTGATCACACGAGCAAGTTCGTATGATATTTTTAGACTTGTGTGCATATTTGGTTTGGAGTCCCGAGGGCTCGGGTGAGTTTCGGATAGGCCACAGGATGTTTTAAACTTAGGAAAATCTAGTATTTTGCTGCAGCAGGTGCTGGTATGTCCTTCTTCGCGTTCGCGAAGGCTCTCTCGCGAACGCGAAGTGTAAGCTGGTCAGGCTGGAATTTTTTCTTCGCGAATGCGAAGGCTTGGTCGCGAACGCGAAGCGATGGGGGAGTTACACTTCGCGAACGCGACAAGCTCAAACACGTAGTGTTAGGAACAGGGGGGGGGGGGGGTCTTTCCTTCATCAGAAACGCGAAGGTCAGGGGGTAGCCTACGCGAATGCGAACACGGTCTCGCGAATGCGAAGGATTGACAACCAATGCTCTTCGCGAACGCGACAGGAGCCTCGCGAACGCGATGCACACTATCGCCCAACACTTAAAATAGAATCAAAATGGGAATTGGCCATTTATTTCATTTTCTCAAAAACCAAACGGTTAGAGGCAATTTTCAAGAGTTGTTTTCTTCCCCAAAATGTTGGTAAATGATTTTGAACCATTTTCTTTCAATTACCCATTACATATTATGAATTATCAACCTAAAATCTAGAGTTTTCATGGTAGAATTAGGGGTTAGGGTAGAAACTAGGGATTTCGGAAATTTTGGGATTTATACCTCAATTTGAGGTCGGATTCCAAAACCAATTATAAATCCGGGCTTGGGAGTGAATGGGTAAATGGATTTTGGTCTGAACCTCGGATTTTGACCAAGCGGGCCCGGGGTCGGTTTTTTCGACTTTTTGGAGGAAAATTGGGGAAATTTAATTTATGCAATATAATTAATTTCTTTAGCAATATTTGATATTATTGAGTCAGTTTTGAATAGATACGAGTGGTTTGGAGGTGAATTCTAGAGGAAAAACTGTGATTGAGATTTAAGTGGCCTTCAGAGCGAGGTAAGTGTTGTGCCTAACCCTGACTTGAGGGAATTAGGAACCCAGTCTATTTGTTTTGTGAAATTTATGTGAGCGGCGTATATGTGAGGTGACGAGTACTTATGCGCCACCAATTTACCTGTTTTCCATGTTTCTCGCGTTTTTCTTATATTGTCTCTTTCCTATGCCAAATTGCTACGTGTTTATACTAGAGTTCTTAAATTGATCGTTCTTATCATATTTACGGATTTTCTGGTTATAATTGAGAAGTTATTTCAAAGTTGAGATTGATATTGTGGAACCAAATGTTGAAGTAAGGCTTGTACTTGCTATTCTATCTCCCTGTTGTTATTTATGCATTGCATTATGGTAAGGGAGAGTGTTAATGCACGAAGGGTGATGTCGTGCCATATTGTGAGTGTAAAAGCACGAAGGGTGATGCCGTGCCATATTGTGAGTGTAAAAGCACGAAGTGTGATGTCGTTCCATATTGTAAGTGTTAATGCACGAAGGGTGATGTCGTGCCATGCTATGTGAGTTAATGCACGAAGAGTGATGCCGTGACGTTTCTATTTATTTTATGGTGAGATTGAGAGTAAAAACACGAAGTGTGATGTCGTGCATTTTTCCTTTACTGTATTCGTTGTTTCTCTTGATTCATAGTACATTGGTTGTACCAGTTATCATTCTGCTACAGTTCTTTATCTCGTATTTTCCCCTGCATGTTTCCCCCTCCCGATATTTCATGTCTAGCTCTTCATTACTATTATTTGTATATACACTGTTAAATTGTAAAGGTTGATTTGTAGGTGCCTTGCCTTAACCTCATCACTACTTCGTCGAGGTTAGGCTCGATACTTACCAGTACAAGGGGCCGGTTGTACTGATACTGCACTCTGCACTTTCTATGCAGATTTTGGTACCTACTCGGGTTGATCGAGATTTTTCTGTTGGACTGCTATCCGGGGACTCAAGGTAGATCTGTCAGCGTTTACAGACCTTGATGTCTCTGTCTATCCTTTCTGTTCTACTATTTCTTTCATTCAGACAGTTGTATTTCTTTCAGACTATTACTTGTAGTGAATTCTAGAATGCTCGTGAATTGTGACTCCAGATCCGGGTAGTAGTAATTAATGCAGTCTTTATATTATTCTGCACTCATTATATTTTACCTTAGCTAAATTGCTGTTATTTATTGAATGGGATAAGAATTGGTTTAATGATTCTCTAACGTTGGCTTTCCTAGCAAGTGAAATGTTATGCGCCATCACGGTCCCGACGGTGGGAATTTTGGCTCGTGACAAGTTAGTATCAGAGCACTAGGTTGCCTAGGTCTCACGATTCACGAGCAAGCTTAGTAGAGTCTGTAGGATCGGTACGGAGACGTCTGTGCTTATCTTCCAGAGGCTATGAAGTTTAGGAACAAATTTCACTTCTAATCTTCTCTGTCGTGCGATGTTGTTTTCTCAATACTGATTGAACTCTTCTACTCTTATTCTTTCGTAGATGGCGAGAACACGTACCGCTTCCTCAGCTGAGCAGCAGCCAGAGCCTCCAGTGGCAGTTCCTACACGGGGCAGAGGTCGTGGCTGAGGCCGAGGTAGGGGCATGGCTCATCCCAGAGCCCAAGTAGCAGCCCCAGCCATGGAGCCTCAGATAGAGCATGACGAGGAGTTCCCAGCCCAGACTGTTCCTGCCAAGCCAGCTCAGGTTCCAGAGGGGTTCATTGCCACCCTAGTACTTCAGGGCGCTTTGGTCTGTTTGGTGGGCCTTATGGAGTGTGCGGCCTAGAATGGCGCATTTCCCATAGCACCAACAGTCTCTCAGGCTGGAGGAGGAGCCAGACTCCTACTACTCCTGCTCCAAAGCAGATAGCTCCCCGGTATCAGGTTCTAGTAGCTCATCCAGTCGGAGTAGTTCAGCCGGTTGTTGCGCCACAGACCGGTGATGGGTCAGCTATGTCTTCTGAGGCTTTATGGAGATTGGATAGGTTTACCAAGCTTTTCCCAGTTCACTTCAGTGGTGCTCCTTCAGAGGATCCCCAAGAGTATCTCGACAGCTGTCACGAGGTTCTACGGAACATGGGTATAGTGGAGACCAATGAGGTCAATTTTGCTGCATTTCAGATGACTAGTTCCACCAAGAAATGGTGGAGAGATTATTTGTTGACCAGACCATCTAGGTCGCCTGCTCTTACTTGGGACCAGTTCTCTCAGCTCTTCATAGATAAGTTTCTGCCTATCACATTGAGAGAGGTGCGTCGCCATTAGTTTGAGCGTCTCTAGTAGGGAAGTATGACTGTTACTCCGTATGAGACCCATTTTATGGATTTGGCCCGTCATTCTATTCTTCTGCTTCCCACCAAGAGAGATAGAGAGAGGGTGAGCAGGTTTATTGATGGACTTGCTCAGCTTATCAGATTGCAGATGGCTAAGGAGACTAGGAGTGAGATTTCTTTTTAGGTGGCTGCTAATGTCGCAAGACGAGTCAAGATGGTTCTTACTTAGGGAGGTTAGGGGTCTGACAAGAGACCTCGTTATTCCGGTGAGTTCAACGGTGCCTCATCTAGAGGCATGGGTACTTTTGGTAGAGGCCATCCTCCCAGGCCATTTCATTTAGTACTCCAGGCATCCCACTGTGCCTCAGGTAGTCGTGACCCTCAGATGCATTATTTCGACCAGCTAGCCTACATTGCACCACCAGCTCCTATTAGTGCACCTCCACTCCAGAGTTATTAGGGTGGTTATTCAGGTCAACAAGGTCAGTTTCAGGGTCATCAGTCACAACAGCTGAGGTTATGTTATACTAGTGGTGATCCGAGGCACATTGCTAGATTTTGCCCTTGGAAAATGGGAAACTCACAACATCAGAGTTCCCGTGCCATGGTTCCGGAACCAGTTGCTGCACCACTTGCTCAGCTAGCCAGAGGTAGGGGTCAGGCAGCCAGGGGTAGAGGCCTTGCCGTTAGAGGTGGAGGTCAGGCCGTTAGAGGTAGAGACTAGCCAGTTAGAGGTCATCCCAGGGATGTAGTTCAGAGTGGTGGGGCCCAACCCCGGTGTTATGCTTTTCCAGCTAGGCCTGAGGCTGAGTCATTTGACGCTGTTATCACAGGTACTGTTTCAGTTTGCAGTAGAGATGCTTCAATTTTATTTGATCCGGGGTCTACTTACTCCTATGTGTCATCCTATTTTGCTTCATATTTGGTTGTGCCCCGTGATTCTTTGAGTGCTCCTGTGTATGTGTCCACACTAGCGGGGGATGCTATTGTTGTAGATCGTGTTTATCGTTCGTGTGTAGTCACCATTGGGAGTCTTGAGACCCGTGTAGATCTTCTAATTCTCGATATGGTTGATTTTAATGTCATGTTATATTAGATTATCACGCTAAGACGGTGACCTTAGCTTTGCGGGGGTTGCCTCGATTAGAGTGTGGAGGGACTCTTGGCCATTCTGCCAACACGGTTATCTCTTATGTGAAGGCTTGGCATATGGTCGAGAAGTGGTATCTAGCTTACTTGGCTTATGTCCGCAATTCTAGTGCGGAGCTTCTTTCCATGGATTCAGTGCCCGTTGTTCGTGAGTTTCCAGAGGTGTTTCCTGAACACCTGCCGGGAATGCCACCCGACAGGGATATTGATTTCTGCATTGATTTGGCTCCGCGCACTCAGCCCATTTCCATTCCTCCATACCGCATGGCCCCGCTAGAGTTGAAAGAATTGAAAGAACAATTGCAAGATTTGCTTGATAAGGGCTTCATTAGACCTAGTGTCTTGCCCTGGGGTGCACATGTATTGTTTGTGAAGAAAAAAGATGGATCGATGAGGATGTGTATAGATTATCGGCAGTTGAACAAAGTTACCATCAAGAAAAAGTACCCATTGCCGAGGATTGATGATTTATTTGATCAGCTTCAGGGTGCCCAGGTGTTTTCGAAGATTGATCTGAGATCTAGCTACCATCAGTTGAGGATTAGGGCATCCGATGTTCCTAAGACAACTTTTCGGACTCAATATTGGCAATATGAGTTTCTAGTGATGTCATTTCGACTGACCAATGCCCCAACAATATTCATGGATTTGATGAACAGAGTGTTCAAACCCTACTTGTATATCTTTGTGATTGTGTTTATTGATGATATCTTGATCTACTCCCTCAGTCGAGAGGAGCATGAGCTGCTATCTTCGGATCGTTCTTCAGACTCTGAGAGATTGCCAGTTATATGGTAAATTCTTAAAATGCTAGTTTTGGCTGAGTTCAGTTGCTTTTTTGTGTCACGTTGTATCAGCAAAGGGTATTCAGGTGGATCCTAGGAATTTTAAGGCAGTTCAGAGCTGTCCTAGACCCACATTAGCGACAAAGATCCGTAGTTTCCTGGGTTTGGCGGCTACTACCGTCAATTTGTGGAGGAGTTTCCATCCATAGTAGCCCCGTTGACTAGGTTGACCCAGAAGGCTACCCCGTTCAGGTGGTCAGACGAGTATGAGGCGAGCTTCCAGAAGCTCAAGATAGCTTTGACTACGGCACCGGTATTTGTGTTACCCATAGGTTCAGGATCTTATACAGTATATTGTGATGCATCTCATATTGATCTGGGTGCGGTATTGATGTAGGGTGACAAGGTTATTGTATATGCTTCGCGGCAGTTTAAGGTTCACGAGAAGGATTACCCTGTTCAGATCTAGAGCTGGTAGCCATTGTTCTAGCGCTGAAGATTTGGAGGCACTATCTTTATGACATGCCATGTGAGGTATTCACGGATCATCGGAGCTTGCAGTATTTATTCAAGCAGAGGAACTCAATTTGAGGTAGATGAGGTGGTTGGAGCTATTGGAAGACTATGATATCACCATATTGTATCATCCCGTGAAGGCCAATGTGGTGGCCGATGCTTTGCGTAGAAAATCAGCTAGTATGGGTAGCCTTGCATATATTCCAGTTATTGAGAGACCGCTTGCATTGGATGTCTAGGCCTTGGCCAACTAGTTCGTGAGGTTGGATATTTTTGAGCCCAGCCGTGTTCTAGATTGTATAATTGCCCGGTCTTCTTTGTTTGAGTGCATCAGGGATCGACAAGATGATGATCCTCATTTGCTTGTCCTTAGAGACATAGTGCAGCACGGTGGTGCCAAGCATGTTACTATTGGAGATGACAGAGTTTTGAGGATGCAGGGTCGTATTTGTGTGCCAAATATGGATGGACTTCGTGAGTTGATTCTTGAGGAGGCCCACAGTTCCAGGTATTCTATTCATCCGGGCGCCAAGATATATCAGGACTTGCGGCAACATTATTGGTGGAGTAGGATGAAGAAAGACAGTTGCATATGTAGCTCGGTGTCTAAATTGTCAGCAAGTACAGTACGAGCATTAGAGACTTGGTGGTTTGCTTTAGAAGATAGATATTCCTGAGTGGAAGTGGGAGCGTATCACTATGGATTTTGTTGTTGGACTCCCACAGACTCAGAGGAGGTTCGATGCAGTTTGGGTCATTGTGGACAGGCTGACTAAGTCCGCGCACTTCATTCCTGTGGCAGTTACCTATTCCTCGGAACGGTTGGTAGAGATTTACATTTGTGAGATCGTCCGTCTTCACGGTGTGCCCGTGTCTATCATATTTGATCGAGGTACGCAGTTCACCTCGTACTTCTGGAGGGCAATACAACATGAGTTAGGTACATGGGTTGCGTTGAGCACAACATTTCATCCTCAGACGGACGGGCAGTCCGAGCGCACTATTTAGAACTTGGAGGATATGCGCCGTGCATGTGTTATAGACTTTGGAGGATCGTGGGATCAGTTCTTGCCCCTTGCAGAGTTTGCCTACAACAACATCTACCAGTCGAGCATTCAGATGGCTAGGGGTGTTCAAAACCAAACCGAAATCGAAAATCAAACCGAAATTGAAGCTTAATGGCTTATTGGTATCGGGTTAACGGTTTAACGGATGGGGAACAGATTGAAATGTTTTTATTAACAACTTATCAGTTTGGGGGCGGATTATTCAATTTTCTTAACGGATAATCCGTTAACCCGTTAAGAATATATATATATATATATATATATATATATATAAGATCAAAAACCCTTCCACTTCTTCCAGTACTCTATCTCTAAGTTCTAACGCCTAATTCCTAAATAATCAGAACCCTTACGTACTATGCATCAAAAGATCCCAGGCTTGGCTTAGCTTAGCTTATTCTCCCACCCTACAACAAAATTGTTTAAGTTGATGTCTATGGTTCACCTCTGCTTTTATTTTTTAAAACTAATTCATGTTGTCTATGTTTAATAGAAGAACAACAGTGTTGTGCCACATATTTTTTCATTCTACAACACATGCCACACTACATCATTTTTATGTAGGCGTTAACAGACATGTATATCTAGACTCAATGTATAATTTCCTATTCTGAATTTGTATGATAGGCGGTCAGCAAACAATTAATACACGTAATATAGATTGAATTAGGCCGATAAACCGCCCAATAACCGCCCGATAAGAGCTAAACCAATACCAATCCGCCTGATATCTTATCGGGTGGCTAGCAGATTAATACATTTAAAAGCCGATAACCGTTAAGCCAAACCGTTAAGAGTAATAACCGCCCAATCCGCCCGATAAGCAGCCCTACAGATAGCTCCCTATGAGGTATTATATGGTAGGCGGTGTCGATCGACAGTTGGGTGGTTCGAGCCGGGAGAGGCTCGGTTGTTGGGCACAGACTTAGTATAGGATGCCTTGGATAAGGTCAAGATTATTCAGGATCGACTTCGCACAGCTCAGTCCAGGCAGAAGAGTTATGCTGACCATAAAGTTCGTGATGTTGCATTCATGGTTGGGGAGAGAGTGTTGCTTCGGGTATCACCCATGAAGGGTGTAATGAGATTTGGAAAGAAGGAAAAGTTGAGCCCTAGGTATATCGGACCTTTTGAGATTCTGTAGAGAGTGAGAGAAGTGGATTACAGGCTTGCGTTGCTACCTAGTTTAGCAGTTGTTCATCCGGTATTCCATGTGTCCATGCTTCGAAAGTATCATGGCAATCCATCCCATGTGTTAGATTTCAGCTCTGTCGAGTTGGACAAGGATTTAACCTACGAGGAGGAGCCGGTGGCTATTCTAGCCCGGCAAGTTCGCCAGTTGAGACCAAAGAGTTACCTTTCAGTTCGAGTGTAGTAGAGAGGTTAGCCTATTGAGGCAGTTACTTGGGAGTCCGAGTCCGATATGCAGAGTAGATATCCCCACCTTTTCACCAGCCCATGTACTTTTCTATGTCCGTTCGAGGACGAACGATTATTTTAGAGGTGGAGAATGTGATGATCCAAAATGTCATCTTATGTTTTAGAACTCGAATCTGCGCTCTTAAGCCTTAAAAATCTCATTTTTACCGTCCTCGATTTGCGTGCACAGGCCGAACGTATTTTCGACAAGCTTTTATGTTAAAAATTGATGAAAATAAGAATTTATGCCTTAAAAGTTAGTTTTAGTTAACTTCGGTTAACATTTTCTATAAACGGGCCTCGATCCGTATTTTGACGGTCCCGGTGAGTCCGTATCGAATTATGGGACCTTGGCGTATGCCCGGAATTGAATTCAGAGGTCCATAGCTCGAGTTATGAATTTTTGATGAAAATTAAAAGTCTAAAAATTATTTATTTTTAAGAATTGAGTGATGTTTGGCATTGTTAGTACCGGGTCCGTATTTTGGTTCCGGATCCCGGTACATGTTCATTATAATATTTATGACTTATATGTGAAATTTGGTGAGAAATGGAGTTGGTTTGACATGATTCGGACGTCCGGTTGTGAAGATAGAAATTTTAAAGTGTTCTTGACAATTTCATTTGATTTGGTGCTAAATTCATAGTTCTATGTGTTATTTTGGCAAATTGATCGTGCGAGCAAGTTCGTATGATGTTTTTAGGCTTGTGTGCATGTTTGGTTTGGAGCCCCGAGGGCTCGGGTGAGTTTCGGATAGGTCACAAAATGTTTTAGACTTAAGAAAATCTTATATTTTGCTGCAGGAGGTGTTCTGGTATGCCCTTCTTCGCGTTCGTGAAGGCTCTCTCGCGAACACGAAGGGTAGGCTGGTCAGGCTGGAATTTTCTTCTTCGCGAACGCGATGCACACTGTCGCCCAGCACTTAAAACAGAATCAAAACGGGAATTGGCCAATTATTTCATTTTCTCAAAAACCAAATGGTTAGAGGCGATTTTCAAGAGTTGTTTTCTTCCCAAAAATATTGGTAAGTGATTCTAAAAAATTTTCTTTCAATTACCCATTACATTTTATGAATTATCAACCTAAAATCTAGAGTTTTCATGGTAGAATTATGGATTAGGGTAGAAACTAGGAATTTCAGAAATTTGGGGATTTAGGCCTCAATTTGAGATCGGATTCCAAAACCAATTATATATCTGGGCTCGAGGGTGAATGGGTAAATGGATTTTGGTCCGAACCTCGGGTTTTGAGCAAGCGGGCCCGTGGTCATTTTTTGACTTTTTAGAGAAAATTTGGAAAATTTAAGTTATGCAATATAATTGATTCCTTTAGCAATATTTGATATTATTGAGTCGTTTTTGAATAGATACGAGTGGTTTGGAGGTTAATTCTAGAGAAAACGTTGTGATTGAGAATTAAGTGGCCTTCGGAGCGAGGTAAGTGTTGTGTCTAACCCTGATTTGAGGGAATTAGGAACCCTAGATTATTTGTTAAATTCATGTGAGCGGCGTATATGTGAGGTGACGGGTACTTATGCGCCGCCAATTTATCTGTTTTCCCTGTTTCTCTCGTTTTTCTTATATTGCCTCTTTCCTATGCCAAATTGCTACGTGTTTATACTAGAGTTATTAAATTGATCGTACTTATCATGTTTATGGATTTTCTGGTGATAATTGAGAAATTATTTCAAAGTTGAGATTGATATTGTGAAACCAAATATTGAAGTAAGGCTTGTACTTGTTATTCTATCTCCCTATAGTTATTTATGCATTGCATTATGGTAAGAGAGAGTGTTAATGCACGAAGGGTAATACTGTGCCATATTGTGAGTGTAAAAACATGAAAGGTGATGCCGTGCTATATTGTGAGTGTAAGAGCACGAAGGGTGATGCCGTGCCATATTGTGAGTGCTAATGCACGAAGGGTAATGTCGTGCCATGATATGTGAGTTAATGCACGAAGGGTGATGCCGTGCCGTTTCTATTGATTTTATGGTGAGAATGAGAGTAATAGCTTATTTGCCCAAGCTGGAGAAATCAGTTTATTTTGAGAAGTATTTTTTTCAAAAGTTGCAGAGAAGCAGTTTATGTTTGGCTAATCACTCTGAAAAGCACTTTTGAACAAAAATTTGTGTTGACAAGTGAGGCTTGCTCAGTTGGTAAAAGCACCTCCACCTACGACCGTTAGGTCCTAGGTTCGAGTCACACTGGAGGGGAAGTCTGGAAACACTATAGATCCTCTTAATTTGGGAGGGGTTAAAAAAAAACAATAATTTATGTTTGGCCAAACTTTTCAGAAAGTGCTTTTAAGTATCAAATTATGAATAAGGACATTAATAGATTTACTTAATAGTTAATATTATAAGTAAATAAATAATCTCTAAAATTTGTTATTACAGGCAATAATTAAATCTTTTTATTTTATTTAAGTAAAATATGAAAATAAAATTTAAAAGTACTTAGTTCTTTTAATATAAGTTAAATATATTAAAAATTATTCAACAAATATAAAAGTATTCACCCCTAAAGTCACTATATATTAGAAAGTTATCCTAAAAATAATAAAAAATATTTATACATTAATATCCTAAGTATTAGGTTTTACGGTTATTTTGGTATATACTATATTTTGTTAACGGTATTTTTGGTAAGAAGAAAAGTCAAAACTGCTTCTGCTTCTGCTTTTGGGAAGAAGCTATTTTTTTTTCTGCTTCTTAGAAACTGCTTCTGCTTCTTGCCAAAAGTACTTTTTTCCCTCAAAAAAGCTTGGCCAAACACCTCAAGTTAAGGAAAAAAGTGCTTTTGATAAAAAAAGAAGCACTTTTTCCCTCTTGAGAAGCTTGGCCAAACAGGCTATAAAAGCACGAAGTGTGATGACGTGCATTTTTCCTTTACTTTATTCGTTGTTTCTGTTGATTCATAGTACATTGGTTGTTCCAGTTATGATTCTGCTGCAGTTCTTTATCTCGTATTTCCCCCAGCATGTTCCCCCTCCCGATATTTCATGTCTAGCTCTTCATTACTACTATTTGTATATACATTGTTAAATTGTACATGTTGATTTGTAGGTGCCTTGCCTTAGCCTCGTCATTACTTCGTCGATGTTAGGCTCGACACTTACCAGTACATAGGGTCAGTTGTACTGATACTGCACTCTGCACTTTTTGTGCAAATTTTGGTACCGGCTCGGGTTGATCGAGATTTTACTATTGGGCTGCTATCCGGAGACTCAAGGCAGATCTGTTGGCGTTGACAGACCTTAAAGTCCCCGTCTATCCTTTATGTTCTACTATTTTTTTCATTCAGACAGTTCTATTTATTTCAGACTATTACTTGTAGTGAATTCTAGAATGCTCGTGAATTGTGACTCCAGATCTGGGTAGTAGTAATTAATGCAGTCTTTATATTATTCCGCACTCATTATATTTTACCTCAGCTAAATTGCTGTTATTTATTGAATGGGATAAGAATTGGTTTAATGATTCTTTAACGTTGGCTTGCCTAACAAGTGAAATGTTAGGCGCCATTATAGTCCCGACTGTGAGAATTCTGGGTCGTGACATTATTCTGTGTAGTTAAATTGTGACATACTCCTTACATGATAAAATTCAAATTATTATTATTATTATTATTATTATTATTATTATTATTATTATTATTATTATTATTATTATTATTATTATTATTATTATTATTATTATTATTACTACTACTACTACTACTACTACTACTACTACTACTACTACTACTACTACTACTACTACTACTACTACTACTACTACTACTACTACTACTACTACTACTACTATTATTATTATTATTATTATTATTATTATTATTATTATTATTATTATTATTATTATTATTATTATATTGTTAAACTTTTTACCCTGTCTTTTATTATTTTCAGTAGGGCCTGGCCTGACCTCGTCACTACTTTACCGAGGTTAGGCTTGACACTTACTAGGTACTGCTGTGGTGTACTCATACTACGCTTCTGCACATCTTTTTGTGCAGATCCATGAACTTCCTACCAGACCATGTATCAGTGAGCTAGACTGTTCGCGGAGACTTCAAGATATATCTACCATCGTCCGCAGACCTCGGAGTCCCCCTCTATCCCTATTATGTTGTTTTTCCTTATTCTCATTAGGCTCTGATGTATAGAGATACTTAGAATAAATTTTGAGAAGCTTGTGACTTATTCCTACCGGGTTTTGGGAGTTGTAACTATTTGAATCGCGGTTTGATTTATTTTATATGTTGAGATTTGAGTTTTAGTTTTTTAATCCGCATAATTGATAGACTTACCTAGTCTTAAAGACTAAGTGCCATCACGACATCCTACAGAGGGAAATTGGGGTTGTGACATTAGTTTTGGGATTATAATCCTGGGATTATAATTCCGGGATAATTTAGTCCGCATACCAAATGACCAGTAAAAGTCTCGGAGACGTCGCATTCCAATTTTGTATATTAACTTCTCAAATGTTGAAGTTGGAAATGCCTTGGTAAACAGATCCACCAAATTATCACTTGAACGAACTTGTTGAACATCTATTTTACCATTCTTTTGAAGATCATGAGTGAAGAAAATTTTTGGTTAAATATGTTTTGTTCTGTATCCTTCAATGTACATGTAACATTGTCTTCATACAATATTGTTGGAATATTTCCTTTCAAATAAAGACCACATGTTTCCTGGATGTGTTGAGTTATTAAATCTCAATCAAATGCATTCTCGACTTGTTTCATGAATGACTATTATCTCTACATGATTTAAAGAAATAACAACCATAGTCTATATCGTTGAATGCCATGATATGATTATACCTCCACATGTAAATAAGTAGCCTATCTGAGATCGAGCTTTATGTGGATCAGATAAATATCATGCATCTGCATAACCAACTTATCATGACTTGGATTCATTTGAATAAAATAAACCCATATCAATGGTCCCTCGCAAGTATCTGAATATATGCTTAATACCATTCCAATGTCTTTTTGTTGAGGAAGAACTAAATCTTGCTAACAAGCTTTTTGAGAAAGCTATATCTGGTTGAAAATTGTTGGCAAGATACATTAACGCCCTAATTGTACTAAGATATGGTATTTCGGCACCAAGAATCTTTTCATCATTTTCATGAGGTCGGAATGGATCTTTATTTATATTAAGTGATCTTATAACCATCTGGCTACTCAATGGATGTGCTTTATCCATATAGAATTGCTTTACGATATTTTCGGTGTATGTTGATTGATGGACAAAAATTCCATCTTTCATATACTCAATTTGTAGACCAAGACAAAATCTCGTCTTTCCAAGATCTTTCATTTCAACTTCTTTCTTCAAACAGTCTACTGCTTTTGAAAGCTCCCCAGTAGTTCTAATGATATTTAAATCATCAACATACACAACGATTATACCAAATTCAGATCCAAACCTTTTTATAAAGTCACAAGGATAAATTGGATCATTCACGTACCTTTCTTTCAACAGGTACTCACTTAGGCGATTATACCATATGCGCCCTAATATTTTCAATCCATATAAATATTTCTGAATTTATTGAACAAGTTTCTCAAAATCTTTTATATGCTTCTGGCACTTTAAATCTTCAGATATTTTCATAAATAAATCATTATCTAATGATCCATACAAATAGGCTGTGACAACATCTATTAGACATATATCAACCTTTTCATGCACTGTAAATTTATAAGTGTGATGACCCAAAAGGTTATTTTTAAATTTATTAATTATTTCGGTGTTCTGAGACCTCGAATAGCACTATTCATCATTCCTTGACTTGCGTGCGCAATCCGTATAATATTTCAAAAAGTTTTTATGTAAAAAATAGATTAAAATGTGAAATAGAGCTTCAAAACTCAACTGAGTTGACTTCGGTCGACATTTTGAGAAAATGGATCCAGATCGGTGTTTTGACAGTCTCGGTAGGTCCGTATCGTAATTTGGGATTTGGGCATATGCCCCGAATTTAATTTAGAGGTCCCTAGCTCAAATTATCGCCATTTAACGAAAATTAGATATTTAAAGGCCGATTTCCAAAGTTTGACTACGGATTTGAATTTTTGATATCAGGGTTGGAATACGATTCTGCAAATTTGAGTAGGTTCGTTATGTCATTTATGACTTGTGTGCAAAATTTGAGGTCCATCTGAGTTGATTTGATTGGTTTCGGCATCGAATATAGAAGTTAAAAATTCTTAAGTTCCTTAAGCTTGAATTGGGGTATGATTCATGGTTTTAGTGTTGTTTGATGTGATTTGAGGTCTCGACTAAGTTCGAATGATGTTTTAGGACTTGTTGGTGTATTTGGTTGAGGTCCCAGGGGCCTCGGGTGGATTCCAGATTGTTAACGAATCAAAATTTGTACTTAAGGAAAGTCTGAAATTTTTGGCTTCTCGTGAAATCGCACCTGCGGATTTTAGACCGCAGGTGCGAGCTCGTAAAAGCGAGCCACGCCTCGTAGAAGCAGACGGTCCGCAGAAGTGGCCCACACATCGCAGAATCGGGAAAAGGGGGAAGGGGGTGCCTTGCGCAGAAGCGAGTCCACATAAGCAAGCCAGCCCATAGAAGCGACCCCAACCTCCGGAAAAGCAGAACCGCAGATGCGGTTAAGTGTCCGCAGATGTGAAAACGCCTAGACAGAACCCATAAAATCAGAAGTAAACCATTTGTACTCATTTTTGAGTTTTGGGTTTCGGATTTCGGCGATTCGAACAGGATGTTTCATGACTTTGAATTGGGTAAGTGTTCTCTAATCAAAAGTGATTATATTTCATAAATCCATGTCTATATTCATCATTTATTTTGGATTTATATGGAAGAAATTGGAATTTTTGTAAAACTTTCCAAAAACGAAAATTTAAGATTTAAAGGTCTATTTGACATCGGAATTTGATAATTTTATATGGTTGGACTCGTCTCGGAATGGGTGTTCGGATTTCGTAAGTTTTTCGAGATTCGAGACGTGGGCCCCACTGTTGATTTTTGAGATGAATTTCGGATTCTAATCCGGAAAATTAGAAAATTCATATGGAATTAATTCCTACGATTTGTATTGAGTATATTAAATTGTTTATGCCTAGATCTGAGGATCTCAGACACAAATTCGCGAGGCAAAGGTTTATTGAAATCTTGAATTTGGTTGCAAAGCGAGGTAAGTGTCGTGGTTAACCTTGACTTGCGGGAATATGATTTATTTGTTTATTTTCTATGTGATTTAATGTGCGGGTACAACGTATATGTGAGGTGACGAGTACTTATGCATTGTGGTTGAGTCAAAGCATGTTGGAGAAATTTAATTCATTTTAAATAATTATTTATTCAATTAAGATATTCATGCTTAAGTTTATTATTGATTATTTGAACATTATTTGTGGAATTCTTATTGATTTAATTATTGTTGAATATGGTGAGAAAAAGCGTAAAAGCACGAAGGGTGATGCTGTGCCATTTTTATTATTTATACTATCATTGTCATGGTGAGAAAGAGTGTAAAAGCACGAAGAGTGTTGTCGTGCCATTTTTAAGTGTAAAAGCACGAAGGGTGATGCCGTATCATTTTCATAGTGTAAAAGCACGAAGGTTGATGCCGTGCCATTTTCAAAGAGTGTAAAAGCACGAAGGGTGATGCCGTGCCAAAAGAGAGTTAAAGCACGAAAGGTGATGTCGTGCCAATTATTATTATTATTATTATTATTATTATTATTATTATTATTATTATTATTATTATTATTATTATTATTATTATTATTATTATTATTATTATTATTATTATTATTTATTTATCAGTTTATGGGAGGAATGAGAGTAAAAGCACGAAGGGTGGCGCCGCGCCATTTTCAGATTACCAGTTGCTTCAATTTATTGTTGATGAGTTAATTGGCTGCTAAATGATAACTTTTCCTGCTAAAGTTGTTATATCACCCCCCTTTGCATGTTCCCTCCCAAATTTATAAAGTGTTATTTATTGTATTATTGTTGCTTCATATTTGTATATACTTGTACAGGTTAATTACGTATGTGTCTTGTCATAGCCTCGTCACTACTTCATCGAGGTTAGGCTCGACACTTACGGAGTACATGGGGTCATTTATACTCATAGGGAGAACAGACTCCCACTACTCCCGCTCCGAAGAAGGTGGATCCACAGTATCAGGCTCCAGCAGCCCCACCAGTTGGGGTAGTTCAGCTAGTTGTTACGGCACAGGTCGGTGATAGGCCCGCCATGTCTTCTAAGGCTTTATTGAGGCTGGAAAAGTTTACTAAACTCTTTCCAGTTCACTTCAGTGGTACACCTTCTGAAGATCCACATGATTATCTTGATCGCTGCCATGAGGTGCTACGGAACATGGGTATAGTTGAGACCAATTGGGTCGATTTTGCTGTAATTGAGATGACGGGTTCTGCCAAGAGGTGATGGAGAGATTATATGTTAACCAGACCAGTTGGATCGCCTGCATTGACTTGGGAGCAGTTCTCACGGCTATTTCCTGAGAAGTTTCTCCCTATCACATTAAGAGAGGATTACCGCAGGCAATTTAAGCGTCTACAACATGACAGTATGACTGTTACTCAGTACGAGACCCGTTTTGTGGATTTAGCCTATCATGCTCTCCTTTTACTACCTACTGAGGGAGAGAGAGTGAGGAGATTTATTGAGGGACTCACTCACCCTATCAGGGTTCAGATGGCAAGGAGACCGGAAGTGAGATTTCCTTTCAGGCGGCTGTTAATGTTGCGAGGAGGATCGATATGGTTCTTGCACATGAGAGAGGGCAAGAGTCTGATAAGAGGCCTTGTCAATTTGGTGGGTTCAGTGGTGCCTTGTCTGGAGGCATGGGTAATTTTGGCATAGGCCATCCTCCCAGGCCGTTTCATTCAGCGTTCTAGGCATCCCACAATGCTTCAGGTGGTCACGACCTTTATGTGTCTCATTCCGACCAGCTAGCTTACAATACACCACCAGCTCTTATTAATGCACCTCTGATCCGGAGTTATCAGAGTGGTTATCCATGTCGACATGGTCAGTTCCAGGGTCAACAGTAACAATATCCGAAGACCTGTTATACTTGTGGTGACCCGATACACATTGCTAGATTTTGCCCTCGGGCATGGGGCAGTTCACAGCAACAAGGTTCCCATGCTATGATGCTAGCACCAGCTGTTCCGCCACCCGCCCATCCAGCTAGGGACATGGGTCAGATATTTAGAGGTGGAGTCCAGCCAGTTAGAGGCCGTCTCAGGGACGCAATGTAGAGTGGTGAGGCCCAGTCCCAATTTAATGCTTTTCCAGCAAGGTCTGTGGCCGAATCATCCGATGCTGTGATTACAGGTATTGTTCCAGTTTTCCATAGAGATGCTTCAGTTCTATTTGATCCATGATCTACTTATTCGTATGTGCCCGCTTATTTTGCTTCATATCTGGTGATGCCTCGTGATTGTCTGAGTGCTCATGTCTATGTGTCCACTCCAGTGGGAGATTCTATCATGGTAGATCATGCCTATTGTTTGTGTGTCGTTACTACTGGGAGTCTTGAGACTAGTGTAGATCTTCTACTTCATGATATGGTAGATTTTAATGTCATCTTAGGTATGAATTGGCTGTCACCTTATCATGTTATATTGGATTGTCATGCCAAGACGGTTACCCTAGCCATGTCGGGGTTTCCTCGATTAGAGTGGAAAGGAACTCCTGGTCATTCTACTAGCAGGGTTATTTTTTATATGAAGGCTCGACATATGATCGAGAAAGGGTGCATAGCCTATTTGGCTTATAGTCACGATCCCAGTGCGGATGTTCTTTTTATGGACTCAGTACCAGTTGTTCGTGAATTTCCGGAAGTATTTCCTGTAGATTTGCCGGGGATGCCACCCGACAAAGATATAGACTTCTGTATTGATTCGGCTCCGGGCACTCAGCCCATTTCTATTCCACCATACCATATGGCCCCGTCAGAATTGAAAGAACTGAAGGAGCAGTTACAAGACTTGCTTGATCAGGGATTTATTAGACCTAGTGTCTCGCCCTGGGGTGCACCAGGGTTATTTGTAAAGAAGAAAGATGGTTCGATGCGAATGTGTATAGATTACTGGCAGTTGAACAAGGCTACTATCAAGAACAAGTATCCACTACCAAGAATTGATGACTTATTCGATTAGTTTCAGCGTGACAAGGTATTTTAAAAGATCGACTTGAGGTCTTGTTACCATCAGTTGAAGATTAAGGCATCTGATGTCCCTAAGTCAGCTTTTTGGACTCTGTATGGGCATTACAAATTCCTAGTGATGTCATTTGGGCTGATGATGTCGCCCAAACTCACACCACTAATTTAGGTTGCGAGGCGGTCGATGCAATAATAAAAACCCAACGCGAGTCGGAGTCGATTCCACATGGAGCTTGATGTGTGATTAGGTATATACCTAGTGTGAATGTATGACGTGCCTAAGATTATACTTCCACATTTTCAATTGGTGTTTCTACTTCTACTTTTACGCTAATGCTTGTAATTGTAAAGCTAAGAGACAATGTTTTTGGTTTTGGTTGTTTTTCAAGTTATAAAAGATGTAGGGTTGCGACTTCCGCCTAGTTGGTTACCTAACGAATTTAGAGCTTTAGGGAATGTTTGGTATATCGGGATAAAATATAGAAATCACACTCAATTACTCACTCTATACCTCTCGATAGTTTGAGTGATTTTTCCCAATTTGGCTTTCTCAAGTCCAAATGGGTATCTCACGAAACAAGTGATAAATGCTCAAGTAGGGTCTTACTATCTCTAGATTCGACCCTTTAATTAGGGCTATCAATTTCTTGAGTTCACCCCAAATTCTTGTTTTGCCAAGTTCTCCTAGACTTAGTCTCACTTTCTCAAGTAAAGACTAAGTCAATTATGCATGAATCAATATTTGCAACCATCAATTCTCAAATTCAAGCAAGAACTAGGCTAAATATCATATACCCAATCATAAATAAACCCTAAATCAATCACCCATTAAGTACCCATACTAGGGTTTGGTCAAAACCCTAGCTAAAGGTTTAGCTACTCATGGAAAATGAAGAAATTAAAGAAGAAACTAAGATAAAATGCATAATAATTGATTAAGGAAAGACAATCTAATGTTTAAATGCTAAACTAGTACAAAGTTACCCAATACATTAAATAAAAATGGCTCTAAGTGTTCAGGTGCACCAAACTTAACCTAAAAATGATAATAATATCTATTTATACCCAGTTGAAAATATCTGACAAAATTACCCCTGTGAAGGTTGTGCGGCCGCACAATTATGTGTGCAGTCCGCACTTTGAGATTGACTGGTCAGGTTGGCTTTCTGCGGTCGCATAAAAGTGAGATGCGGCCGCACTTCCTCTAATTGTACGATCGCACTCTTGCTCTTGGACTGGATCTGGGCTTCATTCTGCGGACCGCACATTTATGAGTGCGGCCGCCCAATAATAGTACGGTCCGCACATTTTGAAGATCCCAAACTACAAGTCTCTGAATCTAGTCTTCTGCGGCCGTACAATAATTATGCGGTCCGCACTCTTTGAAGAAATTCTATTAGTGCATCTTCAGAGTTTGCGGCCGCACACAGTATTGTGCGGTCCGCACTGTAGCCCTTTTTTGCCTTGTTTTGGTTCTTGTCCAATTTTACTCCTAGTAGTTAATTTTCACTTCTTTGGTTCGTTTCCCAATATTCATGCAAGAAGACACATTTCATTAGTTCTAGGGAATACCTTTAAGCATTTTTGAGCTAAAACGTAAGTAAAAGAGAGAAAATAAACGGTCAAAATCCCTACTTATCAACTCCCCCAAACTTAAGCTTTTGGTTGTCCTCAAGTAATTAAGGCAATTTCCCACCTCCACTAGAAAAGGGCTATTTCAGCTGGCCTAAGTTGAATCAAACACAAATTAATTGGGACCAACAATTACCCACACGCTCATGAATCATTAACAAGCTTATGACTTTAATGTTAAAGCACAAATAGCTCTAATGTGACGCTTGGGTATCAAGGGTTGACTTTGTTCATCAAATAAGCTCTCACTTTCATGCAGGTCATTGTGGATCCCAAACTCTTCCTCCTATACTCTCCTTAAGGTCATCTCACTCACGAATGAAGAATTCAATTCAATGACTCGAGAAAGATTCGCTCATCACTCTCAAAAGAATGTCACAAGCCGGCTCTAAGTACCATATCCTTGCACCTCATTTGGATCACCATTAATGTAAGCTCACTCGGCTTGAAATCACGTAGGGCTTTTTTGGCATGTAATGAAGGCTTTTGGACTAAGGAGGGAAATATCGGAATGGAATTGGTGCATCTTTCCTTTAGCACTTCATATTCTCTTTTTGGCTCTTACTTTGCCGACTTTTTGAGTCATTTTCTTTTCTCTTAGGGAGATTAGAGAGACTTGACATCACTCTTTCTTTGTCATGCTATTCATACTTTCCTTCTTTGTTATCTCTATGCTTTGAACTTTTGTTTTCTTTTGCATGTTTTCAACCCTTTCACATTATTCACTTTCTTTTTGTGTTTTCCTTTTGTTCTTCCTTTCTTTTTCTTTGCCTTTCCTCTTCTTCATTTCTTTTCTCTTTTTGTGCCTTGAGACCATCTTTGAACTCCTCGTCTTTTCCCCAAACTTATGTTTTTTTCCATTTGAATCATATGAGTGCTAAAGAATGTTCGGGTGCCAAGAGAGAGTCACTATAAAATAGGTAAAGGCTTGTAATGTGGTTATCGAATAAAATGGCTTTAGGATCAAAATGGTTTACTAAGGATGATATTATTGGTGGGCCATGGAAGGTTTCAAAACGGGTCAAGGAAAGCCTACAATCACTTCTCAAGCCAGGCTAACTTAGAATTTTTCCTAGAAACACATTCGGAGCAAGTTCTAGACCACTCGCATGGGTACTTGGACTTATAACAGAATACCTCACCTCTCAGACAACCGGATTGTCAAAGAGAAAAGAGTCGAGGCCCCACAACAACCGCATTCAAGATTAAAAATTACTAATGGTTCAACTAAACCACCCGATGATTTGCCTAAGTCAACACAAGAGTCACAAGGTCACCAATTAGGGCTATTTCTTTACAAAAACTTATTGTTAACCATAGGCGCGTAGTTAAGTGTGTTGGTACCAAGTGAAGCATGCTTGACCCTTATTTATTCATTAATACTACTCGTTTATACCTAATCATAAAAAACTGACTCGATCCCTTAAGAAGGTTGTCACGCCATCCATCGTTGGGAAGAGTCACCCGGTTCACACAAGACCCACCTTTGGAAAGAACCGTAGCATTAAGAAACCAAAGGCTTATTGTGTACTATAACAAAAAAGAAGCTAACAAATCAAAACGAAGCTTATAAAGTAACTAAGAAGATATATTATTAAGAAAAAAAAATGAAGAAGCTATGAAATAAACTACTGAAAGTAAGGCAAATGAATATACAAACCGAGAGGAATAAAATATATATACAATGAGGGAGAAAATAAAAATAAAAGAAAAAGAGTATTAAAGTTATTACACGCCCAAAAGTAATCAAATGTCATCAAAATGTCATCATAGTCATCCAATATGAACCAAAATAGACCACCCCCATAATAAGAACAAGCATCGTCCTCAATGCTAAGCAAAATCAAAACAAAAGAGGATAGAGAGTAAAGAAAACTCCCTATGTGGTCTCAGGGTGACTCCCAGCATCACCACCCTCAGTCTCCTCCAACTATATCTCATCATCACCAGGCTGAGCGACAACAAGGTTGGAGAGTATCTAAAGCATCTCCTCGGCAGTGGGGACAGTGAGATCTGGCTCGTCAGACTAGCCAGCTGGTGCCTCTGCTGATGGTGCTGCTGGGTCAGCTGGTGCTGATGGATCTGTCTCCATCAGTAGGCCAAAAGGCAAATCACCTACTACTGCTATCTTTGCCACCTCCTTTCTCAAACTCTTCACTGCTTTCTTTGAAGCCTGGGATTTTCTCATCTTCTTCACTTGCATGAATATTGGTCAACACTTCAATAGCACCCCTGTGAGCCACCAGTGTCTCCATAATAGTCTTCTGGTTGTCCAGAATCTTCTTCAATGTTTCCTCCACTAACATAGGGACCGGTGGTGCTGCTGGTGTAGAGGACTGTGCTGCAACAATACTAGATATGTAAGACAACTTAGAAGTGGCTGTTTGCATCCAGTTGTTAAGGCTCGCCAAAGTCTGGGAGACTCGCAACACAGTGAGAGGATAAGTGGATAAGGCTGGCACTGGTACTGCAACTGATGGCCTAGAAGATGAAGGTGGTGGCGTTCCGGCTGTCTCGGTGGAAGGCCCGGCTACTGTGGAGAGCATGGGACATGTAGATGGCTCAACATCAGCCTAGAAACTCACCACTGATGGCTCGTCAGGCTGGCCAACGGTGGTAGTGAACTTACCCTTGAAATTTGGGTTGTCAGCACCCTGCACGTGGTACCATGAGAAAGGCTTCTTGTCCTTTACTTTTGTGTCATATGGCCTCGGCTCCACCTTGGCATCATTGAAATACTTTGTAAGGGTGTTTGGATAAGGGTAAGACTTTTCACTTTTTCGTACCACCAATGTGATGTTTGTTGACATGATGGCACCCACCTTGATCGGGTACCCCACCATAATAGAAGCCACCAAAACTGCCCGAGGAAGTGGGAGGTTGTTCTCATTCAATCTCGGATCAATCCGGCTACACACAAAGGTTTCCCACACTTTAGATTCAAAATTGAGGGTGACCCGGAGGATAGGAACGCTTGTTGTAATCCATGGTGGTGATGGTCCACGGGCGGCCAAAATCTCAGCTAGCCAAGGGCGAGCTGCATCACCCAGATCCAGCTTCTCTAGGTATTGGATTGCCTTCACATATTCGAATCCCACTTAAGTGTTCAAGGAGCAAGCGTCGAAGCAGACTTTCAAATTTCTCACCTTTGTCACTTTTATCCCTTTCTTGATGTCAGCCATATTGGCGTAGAACTCCCTGACCAAGTGCTCATTTGCATCGATGACACTGTGGGTGAACCACTTCCACCCCTTGCGCTCGTGAAACTTTCTAAGGACATTTGGATTATGAATATCCAAATCCTTCATTAAGAACTGTCGCTCAAGTGTGAGCGACCTCTGGGGCCACAATTCCCGAAACTTATTGAAGGCTATCAAGCTCACGAACTGATCCTCCCATATTTCCTTTCTCTACGACCTCTCAAGGCCGCCCACTCAAGTGTCCCCCCTCTACCATCATCCGGGACATCATCATCATCGACATCAATAGCTACTGATGCCAGAGGAGTAGGTGTGGAGGAGGGCTCGGAACCCTGGCTTTTCGCATCAGAACTAGGGGTGGGCATATAATTCGAAAAACCGAATTCCGAACCAGACCGAATTAATTCGGTATTTCGGTGTCGGTTTATTCGGTATTTCGATCCTACTTCGGTATAAGATTTTCAGTTTTTTGGTATTTTAGTACGGTCCTCGGTATTGAAGTTTGGATATTTCGGTATACCGAAATACCAAAATACCGAATTATTTAAGTACACCTTCCTTCATTGCCAGCCCAAGTTATCAATTTTCAGCCCAACATTTCTAACTTGTTAGTTCTTACCCTTAGCCTGTAACCCACTGAGACTAAGCCCAACTCCCCAACCTAACATTAGAAATTATTAGAAAAGTAAAGGAACTTCTCACATCTGTTGATGTTATGCTCATTTATCACTTTATTAGAAATTTTCTAATGATATGATTTCTAGTATAAATTATTAGAAGTAAAGAAATTAAGAAACTACTCACATTCTACTGTTATGCTCATGTAGTGATTTCTATTAGAAATTATTAGAAGAAGTAAAGGTACTGCTCACATTTTATTGTTGTTATACTCATTATCACGTAATTAGGAATTTGTAATGAATTAGCTTAGCATTGTTTAGTTAACAAAGATATGGTACGATACCGAACCATACCGAACCAAACAAGAAAATATCGAACCGTACCGAACTATTTTGGTACGGTATTTGATATTCACAATTGATATACCGAATACCAAAATACCGAACTGAAATTTTCAAATACCGTACCGAAATACCGAACGTCCACCCCTAATCAGAACCCCCATAAGAACTAGATGTAGGTTCGTCGCGCAATTGATACCTCAAGCTGGACCTCCATTAAATGACCCTCGGAGGCTTCCCTGGATGGGGCATAGGAACTGGATTCTAAGGGCTCTATGGCCCTTCCTCTCCCGGTGGTTGGCTTTTTAACAATAGGCTTCGATTGCACTCGCAGAGGGCGAGTGCCTTTTACTCTGACTCAGGAGGATTCACCTCTCCCTTTTGATGTATCGCCTCCACCACGTGATATATCCATTGTCTGTAATACAAGGTACTTAGGTCAGTTAAGTTCAAAACAATTCAAACATTTACAGAACAATTACAGCACAAAGGAGACAGTGCGGACCGCACAATTCTAAGTGCGGTCGCAGATTGTCTAGTGCGGACCGCACAATTTTGAAGTACGTTCGCACCCCCTGAAGTGCGAACTGCATAGTTGTGAGTGCTTCCGTACATCCTGAAGTGCGGATCGCACATCCTGAAGTGCGGACCACACAAGTCCAATCCTGAGATACTGATTCTCTGAAGTTCAAAAGTACGGTCGCACACATTTTTATGCGGCCGCACAACTTTACTGCGGATCGCACAATTTTGAGTGCGGTCCGTACTTTTCAAGAACAATATTTTCCCTAATCAAGTGTTCTGACCGCACAAATTTGTGTGCGGTCGCACAATTTGAACATTTACGACAGTAAGGTTAGGGTTCATACAATATTTCACGATTTAGATATGGCATGCACAAATTAACATGATTAATGGTCTACCTAATCCCTAATGAACATATATGAAACTACCCACATGATTTTAAGTACCCATGACTAGCAATTGACATTTTAGGTCTAACAATAACTTTACCACAAAAGAACAAAAACTAAATAAAATTGTAAAATGTAAAGATGTAATGAACATACCAGTTATGAAGGATGCAAGTAAGAATCTACACAGATCAAATGAAGGAAGATTATGAATAGTCGCCCCAAACGTAAGGCGAGTGCGGCCGCACAATTTTGAGTGTGGACCGCACTATTTACCTGGACCTTGAAGCAACTTTGCGGTCCGCATAAAAGTGAGTGCGGCCACAGAATTTGTGCGAACCGCACAATTTTGTGTGCGGCCGCTGATTGGCTATGAATTTTGACAGGCCAACTTCAAAGAACTTACAATTTTGGTCTTCCAGTTGTGCGACCACACACAAAATTGTGTTATCGCAGAGTGATTTCTACTGCTGCCTTTAGAATTGTGCGGTCCGCACAATTAATGTGTGGTCTGCGCTCTTTTAACACTTAGCCAAATTACGACACAGTCCGTGCAATGCACATCCATTCCTGCATACACATCAAAACTAGTTAGCACAAAAAAAGCCTATCTAATGAAAAAGAAAAAGGAAGAAAACACATGGGTTGCCTCCCAAGAAGTTTCTGATTTAATGTCGTGACACGGCGCATGTTACCATCAATCACTTGAAATGAATTAATGCCACAATGTGACCATCACCAATTTTGCCAAGATAATGTTTCACCTGGTGACCATTGACTCTAAACACTTCGTCATTCTTGTTCTTCAAGTCTAATGCACCAAAGGGTGTCACATGCACAACCTCAAATGGACCACTACATTTGGATTTCAACTTTCCCCGAAACATCCGCAACCGGGAATTGAACAATAGCACAAGATCTCCTTCTTTGAACTCCTTGTTCCGGATGTACTTGTCATGGAGGTACTTCATCTTGTCCTTGTACAAGGACGAACTTGAATATGCATGGAACCAGAATTCATCAAGCTCATTCAATTGTTCCACCCTTAAGTTGGTGGCGATATCCCATTCAAGATTAAGCTTCTTCAATGCCCACATAGCCTTGTGCTCAAGTTCCACCGGTAGGTGACAAGCTTTCCCGAACACTAACCGATACGGAGACATACCATTTGTTGTTTTGTAAGCCGTCCTATAAGCCCAAAGAGCATCATCAAGTTTTTTTGACCAATCCTTCCGGTTGGCATTCACGGTCTTTGACAAAATACTCTTGATCTCCCGGTTGAAAACTTCGACTTGCCCACTTGCTTGAGGATGATTGGGGGTCGACACTTTGTGAGTAACACCATACTTTGTAAGTAGGGTATCTTGTTGCAAACATGCGTTCCCCCATCACTAATAATGGCCCTTGGAGTACTAAATCTTGTGAAGATGTTCTTTTTCAAGAATTCCACCATACTCCGAGCTTCATAGTTGGGAAAAGCCACAACTTGAACCCACTTTGACACATAATCCACAACTACCAATATGTAAGTGTTCCCACAAGAGTTCACGAACGGACCTATGAAATCAATGCCCCACACATAAAAAATGTCAATCTCCAAGATGGTGGTGAAGGGCATCTCATTCTTTTTAGAAATCCCACCGGCCCTTTGACATTCATCACAATGCTTGACGAGATCGCTAGCGTCCTTGTAAAGGGCAGGCCAATAGAATCCACAACTCAACATTTTTGTTTCCGTTCTAGCTCCACCATGGAGACCACCATATGGCGAAGAGTGGCAAGCCTCAAGAATTTTCATTTGTTCCTTCTCCGGTACACATCGTCGAATCACACCATCGGTACAAATCCGAAAGAGATAAGCTCATCCCAATAGTAGTCAAGGCAATCCCGTTTGAGCTTCTTCCTTTGGTTTGAAGAGAACTCTTTCGGTACAATGCCACTCACAAGATAATTGGCTAAGTCGGCGAACCATGGCATCCCGGTCATAGAAATGGCTAGTAGTTACTCGTCGGTAAATTAATCACTTATCTGTAGGTCATCATGTGGCCTCCCCTCCTCCTCCAAATGAGACAAGTGGTCTGCCATTTGGTTTTTACTACCTTTGCAGTCTTGAATCTCTAGATCAAACCCTTGCAAAAGAAGCACCAACCGCATTAGTCTTGCTTTAGAATCTTTCTTGCTCATCAAATATCGAAGAGCCGCATGGTCGGTGTGAACAATCACCTTTATACCCATCAAGTACGGGCGGACCTTCTCCATAGCAAAAACAATAGCAGGGAGCTCTTTTTCGGTCACTGTGTAGTTGACTTGGGCATCATTCATGGTCTTACTAGTATAGTAGACCGTATGGAAGATTTTGTTGATACATTTCCCTAACACTGCTCCAACCGCCACATCACTTGAATCACAAATGAGCTCAAAAGGTAAGCTCCAATTCGGTGCAGTGATAATAGAAGTAGTAGTCAACTTAAACTTGAGCAATTCGAATGCCTTCATACAATCTTCGTTGAAATAGAACTTGGCATCCTTCTCCAAAAGGTTGCACAAGGGGTTTACTACCTTAGAAAAGTCCTTGATGAATCGGCGATAGAACCCCGCATGATCCAAAAAGCTCCTCACTCCCTTCATGGATGTAGGGGGAGGGAGTTTGGAGATCACCTCAATTTTGGCCTTATCGACTTCAATACCATGCTTTGAAATTTTGTGGTCGAGGACTATGCCTTCCTCGACCATGAAGTGACATTTATCCCAATTCAAAACCAAGTTTTTTTCCTCATATCTTGCCAATATCTTGTCCAAGTTGTCCAAGCACTCATCAAAAGAATTCCACACCACGAAAAATTCATCCATGAAGACCTCAAGAAAATCCTCTACCATATCGGTAAAGATGACCATCATACACCGTTGAAAATTTGTTGGTGCATTGCATAACCCAAATGGAATCCGTGAGAATGCGAAAGTACCATAGGGACAAGTGAGAGTAGTCTTCCTTCGATCCTCATTAGTAATAAGAATTTGATTGTTGCCGGAGTATCCATCAAGGAAACAATAAAAAGCACGTCCGGCCAACCGATCAAGCATTTGATCAAGAAATGGAAGTGGAAAATGAATTTTCCGAGTGACTTTGTTGAGCTGCCTATAGTCCATGCAAACTCTCCACCCGGAGACCATCCTTGTGGGGATCAACTCATTCTTGTCATTTGTTACCACAGTCATGCCCCCTTTCTTTGGGACACATTACACCGGAGATGTCCACGAGCTATCAGAAATGGGGTATACAACCCCGACATCTAACCATTTAATGATCTCCTTATTCACTACCTCTTAAATTGCTTCATTTAATCTTCTTTGATGTTCAATGGAGGGTTTGGCGTCCTTCTCCAAAATATTATTGTGCATGCAAAAGGCGGGGCTTATACCCCGAATATCTACCAATGTCCATCCTATAGCTTACTTCCTCTTTTGGAGCACCGCCAAAGTAGAATCTACCTGCACGTTAGTTAAGCAAGAGGAAAGAATAACAGGTAAAGTAGAACATGGGCCAAGAAACTCATACCTGAGATGTGAAGGTAATGACTTTAAATCCAAAGTGGGAGGCTCCTTGATTGAGGGCTTTGTTGGATGAGTCTTCCGGTTCTCAATATCTAAGGATAATTTTTGGGGTTCATAAGTATACGACCCCATTCCTTGTAATGCATTTACACATTCCACATAGCCTTCCTTCTCATCATCATCATCATGATTAAGAAATACGACTTCCAAAGTATCATTAACATTCATCACTGCACTAGCATCATCAACCATTACCTCGGTCACTAAGTCCACAAACGAACAAACTTCATTGCTATTCGATTGCCTCATAGATTTGCATACATGGAAAACCACCTTTTCATCGCCCACCCGAAAGGTGAGCTCACCAGCTTCCACATCAACAAGAGCCTTCCCCGTAGCAAGGAAAGGTCTACCCAAGATAATAGGCACCTCATAGTCCACTTCGCAATCAAGAATCACAAAGTCCGCCGGAAGGATGAACTTATCAACACAAACCAACACATCATCAATAATACCCAATGGTCTCTTCATAGTATGATCCGCCATTTGTAGCCTCATAGATGTGGGTCTTGGTTTCCCAATTCCCAAAGTTTTGAACACCAAGTAGGGCATTAAGTTGATACTCGCCCCTAGATCACTTAGAGCTTTAGCAAAGTCGGTGCTTCCAATAGTGCAAGGGATTGTGAAAGCGTCGGGATCTTCCAATTTCGGAGCCATTGAGTAAACAATAGCAATCACTTGATGTGTCATCTTGATAGTCTCACAATTCATTTATCTTTTCTTTGTCATCAAATCTTTCATGAACTTTGCATAACCGGCCATTTGTTCCAATGCCTCAACCAACGACACATTAATGGATAAGCTCTTCATCATGTCAATAAACTTCTTGAATTGATCTCACTATTTTGCTTGGCGAGCCTTTGAGGGTATGGAGGAGGAGGCCTTGGTATTGGTGCCTTGGTCTTTGGCACTACCAGTTCCAGTATGTCAATCACGTGTTCCCTAGACGGGTTCACTTCTTCTTGGGTATCCTCCACATTCTCATCAATATCAATTCTCTCTTCTTCATTAGCTTGAACCACATTTCTTGGAATCTCATCTTCTTGAACCACTATATCATCATCCACAATTCTTCTTTGATTTGAGGTGGTAGCCTCTCCACCTCTTCCACTCCTTATTGTTACGGCCATGGCATGTCCTGTGTTGTTCCCACCCTTCGGGTTCACCACCGTATCACTAGGTAATGCCCCCTTACGACGAGTGTTTAAAGCTTGAGAGATTTGCCCCAATTGAACTTCCAAATTACTGATTGAAGTGTTATAAGAAGCTAATTGAGCATCGGAGTCTACATTTTTCTCCATCATTTGTTTGAACATATTTTCGATTCGTCCCATCTCATTGTTGGAAGAACTAGAACCTTAAGACGGATAAAAAAGGCTAGTTGTTTGGTTTTTGATACATCGGGGGGCTTTGAGAACCCGCCCCCTGATTCCCTTGGTTACCGTTCCAACCCCGTTGGTTGTTGCCTCCTCAATATCCTTGATTGTTTCCACCCCAATTGCCTTGGTTGCCTTGATTGTTCCAATTACCTTGATTATTTTTATTGTTCCAATTACTTTGATTGTTGGTACCACCACTCCAATTACCTTGGTGGTTTTGATTGTTCCAATTTTCTTGATTTCCTTGAGATCTCCATTGTTGTTGATTCGGGCCTTGAGAGTTGTTCCTTTGCCCTTGGTAGTTATTCACATATTGCACGCGATTTTGATTGTTCCAATTTTCTTGATTTCCTTGAGATCTCCATTGTTGTTGATTCGGGCCTTGAGAGTTGTTCCTTTGCCCTTGGTAGTTATTCACATATTGCACTTCTTCCTCTTGCTCATTGTATGATTCGTCTTGGTCGAACCCACTATCATCTTGCACAAATCATTCCACACAATTTTGCACTTGTTGACCTTTTTTCCTTTGCTTGTTCACCATCATATTGACACATTCCATTGCATTTACTTGCTTAGGACCTTGAACCTATTGAAGTTGAGTTTTGTCCAATTGATTCATTGTAGTGGTCAACTCGACAATTGCTTGCCCATGATCGTGTAATTCTTTGTGTTGGTGAATCATATTTGGATCACCTTGAGAAACATTTTCTCTACTTTGCCATGCCGATGTAGTATCCACCATTTCATCTAAGATTTCACAAGCTTAGACATATGGTGTTGTCATGAAATTTCCACCGTCAAGTTGGTTGACCAAGTATTGATTGGTAGTATTGATTCCCCTGTAGAAGGTTTGTTGAATCATAGGCTCAGTCATGTCATTATTCGGGAACTCTTTCACCATAGTGTGGTACCTATCCCATATCTCATACAAAGGCTCATTGGATTCTTGTTTGAATGCTAGAATCTCGTCTCTAAGTGTAGCCATATGCCCTGGAGAAATGAACTTGGCAATGAATGTTTCTGCCAATTCATCCCATGTATGGATAGAATGGTTTAGCAATCTTTCTAACTAGTCCAAGGCTTTTCCCCATAGAGAAAAGGGAAATAGTCTCAACCTTAAATCATTCTCGAAAATGTTGGTCTATTTACTCTCCCAGTAGGTGTCCACAAATCCTTTCAAGTGCTTGTACACATTTTGGTTCGGAGCCCCGGTGAAGAATCTCCGTTGCTCAAGAATTGTAAGCATAAAATTTGTGATTTAAAAGTTACCCTCTCTAATGCGGGGCGGGACTATAGCACTTAAGTACCCTTCATTGGGCAACATTCGGTGTGGAGCCTCTCTTGGTGGATTTGGGGGAGGAACTGGAATGTTGTCTTGAGGCGGTCGGCCTCGTCTATTTGCTTGAGGCTCAAGAGGAACCTCTTCAACTGGGTCATCTTCCACGTCCACACCCCCAATATGTTTCGGAGAGGATCATTATTGAGAGCCATTTTTGTACCTACAATCGATTCACAAAAAGGTTAGTAACCCGAAAGGAAAAGAAGACAAGTCACGCACAAAACCAAATATATAGATAAATCCGTTTTGCTCCCCGGCAACGACGCCAAAAATTGATGTCGCCCAAACTCACACCACTAATTTAGGTTGCGAGGTGGTCGATGCAATAATAAAAATCCAACGCGAGTCGGGGTTGATTCCACATGGAGCTTGATGTGGGATTAGGTATATACCTAGTATGAATGTATGACGTGCCTAAGATTACACTTCCATATTTTCAATTGTTTTTTCTGCTTCTACTTTTATGCTAATGCTTGTATTTGTAAAGCCAAGAGATAATGTTTTTGGTTTTGGTTGTTTTTCAAGTTATAAAAGATCTAGGGTTGCGACTTCTGCTTAGTTGGTTACCTAACAGATTTAGAGCTTTAGGGCATATTTGGTTGATCGGGATAAAATATACCAATCACACTTAATTACTCACTCTATACCTCTCGATAGTTTGAGTGATTTTTCCCAATTTGGCTTTCTCAAGTCCAAATGGGTATCTCACGAAACAAGTGATAAATGCTCAAGTCGGGTCTTACTATCTCTAGATTCGACCCTTTAATTAGAGCTATCAATTTCTTGAGTTCACCCCAAATTCTTGTTTTGCCATGTTTTCCTAGACTTTGTTTTACTTTCTCAAGTAAAGACTAAGTCAATTAGGCATGAATCAATGTTTGCAACCATCAATTCTCAAATTCAAGCAAGAACTAGGCTAAATATCATATACCCAATCATAAATAAGCCCTAAATCAATCATCCATTAAGTACCCATACTAGGGTTGGGTCATAACCATAGCTAAAGGTTTAGCTACTCATGAAAAATGAAGAAATTAAAGAAGAAACTAAGATAAAATGCATAATAATTGATTAAGGGAAGACAATCTAATGTTTAAATACTAAACTAGTACAAAGTTACCAAATATAGTAAATAAAAACGGCTCTAAGTGTTTAGGTGCACCAAACTTAACCTAAAAATGACAAAAAGATCTATTTATACCTAGTTGAAAATATCTGACAAATTGCCCCTGTGAAGGTTGTGCGGCCGCATAATTATGTGTACGGTTCGCACTTTGAGATTGACTGGTCAGGTCGGCTTTCTACGGTCGCATAAAAGTGAGATGTAGTCGCACTTCCTCTAATTGTGTGGACCACACATTTCTGAGTGCACACTTGCTCTTGGACTGGATCTGGGCTTCATTCTGCGGACCGCACATTTATGAGTGCGGCCGCATTTTGGCATCTTGCGACCGCACAATAATAGTGTGGTACGTACATCTTAAGCTCCCAAACTACAAGTCTCTGAATCTAGTCTTCTATGTCCGCATAATAATTGTGCGGTCCGCACTCTGTGAAGAAATTCTATTAGTGCATCTTCAAAGTTAGTGGCCGCACAAAGTATTGTGCGGTCCGCTAGTTGCCACAGGGGGCTCTGGTCCTTGTCCGTCGGTAGATGTATTAGGTGTTCTCGCCATCTGCAAGAGAATAGAAGCAACCGCAACCTCAGCAAAAGCGGAACCGTAGATGCATTTAAGTGTCCGCAGATGCGAAAAAGCCTAGACAGAACCCATAAAATTGGAAGTAAACCATTTTTACTCATTTTTGAGTTTTGGGTCTCGGATTTAGGCGATTCCAAAGGGATTTTTCACGACTTTGAATTGGGTAAGTGTTATATAACCAAAAGTGATTATATTTCATATATCCATGTCTATATTCATCATTTATTTCGGATTTAGATGGAAGAAATTGGAAATTTTGTAAAACTTTTCAAAAACGAAAATTTAAGATTTGAAGGTCCATTTGACATCGGAATTTGATAAATTTTGTATGGTTGGACTTGTCTCGGAACGGGTGTTCAGATTTCGTAAGTTTTTTTTAGATTCAAGATGTGGGCCCCACTATTGATTTTTGAGTTGAATGTCGAATGTTAATCCGAAAAATTAGAAAATTCATATGGAATTATTTCTACGATTTGTATTGAGTATATTGAATTGTTTATAACTAGATTTGAGGATTTCAGACACAAATTCGTGAGGCAAAGGTTTATTGAAATCTGAAATTTGTTTGCATAGCGAGGTAAGTGTCGTGGTTAACCTTGACTTGAGGGAGTATGATTTATTTGTTTATTTGTTACGTGATTTAATGTGCGGGTACAACGTATATGTGAGGTGACGAGTACTTATGTGTTGTGATTGAGTCAAAGCATGCTGGAGGAATTTAATTCATTTTGAATAATTGCTTATTCAGTTAAGATATTCCTGCTTAAGTTTATTATTGATTATTTGAACATTATTTATGGAATTGTTATTGATTTAATTATTGTTGAATATGGTGAGAAAGAGCGTAAAAGAAAGAAGGGTGATGTTGTGCCGTTTTTATTATTTATAATATCATTATCATGGTGAGAAAGAGTGTAAAAGCACGAAGGGTGTTGTCGTGCCATTTTTGAGTGTAAAAGCACGAAGAGTGATGTCGTGTCATTTTCAGAGAGTGTAAAAGCACGAAGGGTGATGCCATGCCAAAAGAGAGTTAAAGCATGAAGGGTGATGCTCTGCTAATTATTATTATTATTATTATTATTATTATTATTATTATTATTATTATTATTATTATTATTATTATTATTATTATTATTATTATTATTATTTATTTATCAGTTTATGAGAGGAATGAGAGTAAAAGCACGAAGGGTGGTGCCGTTCCATTATCATATTACCAGTTGCTCAATTTATTGTTGATGAGTTAATTGGCTGCTAAATGATAACTTTTCCTGCTAAAGTTGTTATATCACCCCCCTTTGCATGTTCCCTCCCAAATTTATAAAGTGTTATTTATTGTATTATTGTTGCTTCATATTTGTATATACTTGTACAGGTTGTTTACGTATGTGTCCTGTCATAGCCTCGTCACTACTTCATTGAGGTTAGGCTCGACACTTACAGAGTACATGGGGTCGGTTGTACTCATACTACACTCTGCACTTCTTGTGTAGATTTTGGAGTTGGTCCCAATGGTGTACCATAGACTTGCTCAGATTCAGCTACTCAAAGGAGACTTGAGGTATAATTGCACAACGTTCGCAGTTCTGAAGTCCCCTTCTATCTTGTCTTAGCTGTGTATTATCTTTCAAATAGCTTAAATTTTATTCAGACCTTTATTTGTATTATTCTAATAGCTCGTGCACTTGTGACACCAAATTCGGGGATGTATTTTAATGATTCGGTAGTTATGGTCTTCCGCACTCTATTTAAGTAATTGACTTTCGTTTAATCTAATTTGTTTCAAAATGGTTAAGATTATTCTAACGTTGGCTTGCCTAGAAAGTGAAATGTTAGGCGCCATCACGGTCCCGAAGATGAGAATTTCGAGTCGTGACAAGTAAAATACGTGATATACTCTTTTTTCCTTACTAAATTTTTCCCACAGGGTTTTCCTTATAAGGTTTTTAATGAGACAACTAGTTATTAGCTACGAACTTCGTTGTTAATCTGTCGCTAAATCGCTTGTAGCTAGCAGAATTTCTTGATAAGTTGTCACTAAATAAGATTAGTGACGAATTTTTTTTTTTAGCTACAAAATTTATTCGTCGCTAAAATCTGATCTTTTAGTTGTGGCCACAAGTCGCGCTTATATCTAACGACTTCATTTTTATCATTTCGTTTTTGCACGAAACCCCATTTGTACCATATTGGCCTATACCTTCAGGTATTCGAAACTATAGGTCCGAAGACTTCACGTTTTCCAAGTGTAAGTAATTCTGCTTGAATAGTGTCTTTTCATTTTGGCCAATCATTTCTCTGTCTACATTCATCGACAGATTTTGGTTCAAGATCCCCATCTTGTTGCATTATTTCAACAACAACATTATAAGCAAAAACGTTATCGATAATAATATTATTTCGGTTCCATCTTTTTTCCGTTGAGACATAACTTATTGAGATCTCTTAATTCTCATTATTTTCAGGTACCTGGACCTCACCTGAGGTCTTATCATTTGTTATGTCTCGGGGCTCTTCTAAAGCCACTACCTCCGTATTATGATCACTTTGATCATTTGCTCTTTTTCTTCTTCTTCTTCTTCTTCTTCAAGGATTGTTATCTTTAGAATCGATTGGTCTTTCATGTTTCAAGCGTGTCTTAGACTCATTTGCTTTAGTTGATTGTTATGCCGGGATATCAACTCAAATTGGAGCATTAGCAACTGAGATATGTGACTTAGTCACCCTTGGTAGGTCAGTGAATGCATCTGGCAGTTGATTTGCAATATTTTTCAAATGAATTATCTTTTGAACCTCTTGTTCACATTGATTTGTTCGATGATCTAAATGGGATAGTGATAATGCATTTTAATCTATCTCCTTTCTCAACTACTTATTTTCTTCCCCTAATGTTGGTATACTGATTTATCAAAATGGCATTCCAATCTATCTCCTCCAGATATTTTATAATAGATAGAGATTCATACCCAATATATATCCCCAACCTTCTTTGGGGACCCATCTTTGTGCGTTGTGGTGGAGCAATTGAAACATATATTGCACAATCAAAGATTCTAAGATTGGAAATATTTGGCTCCCGACCAAAAGCCAATTTCAATGGAGAGACTTTATGATAACTTGTGGGTCTTATCCGCACAAGTGTTGCTGCATGCAAAATAGCATGACCCCATACTGAAATGGAAAGTTTTGTTCTTATAAGTATTGGTCTAGCAATTAATTGGAGGCCTGATCAATGATTTCGCTAGACAATTTTGTGTATGAACATGAGCAATCAGATGTTCAATTGTTAACCCATTTGATATACAATATTCATTAAAGGCCTCAGATGTAAGCTCAGCAGGATTATCAAGACGAATTGTCTTAATTGTATAATCTAGAAATTGTGCTCTTAGCTTTATTATTTGTGCCAACAATCTCGCAAATGCCATATTGCGAGTTGATAGTAAGAACACAGATGATCATCTGGTAGAGGCATCTTCCAACACCATATAATATTTGAATGGTCCACATGGAGGGTGAATGAGCCCACATATATTACCCTATATACGTTCCAGAAATGCAGGGGATTTCGTCCTAACTTTATTCGTTGATGGTCTAATAATTAATTTGCCTATAGAACATGCAACACAAGAGAACTCCTTAAATTGAAGAATCTTCTGCTTCTTCATTGAATGCCTATGTGAATTCTCAATTATTTTACGCATCATAATAGAACTAAGATGGCCTAACCGGTCATACCAAATAATAAAATTATCTTGATTAGTAAACTTCTCATTTACTACGACATGTGTTTCAATCTTGCTAATACTTGTGTAGTATAAGACGTATGAAATAGCATGTAACATTTGAAGCACATATTTCTTACCAGTCATTATTGTAGTAATATAAAGATGTTCAATATTTTCATCATTTGTAATCTCAATATGGTAGCCATTTTGGCGAATATCTTTGAAACTTAATACATTTCTTTAAGATTTACTACAATATAGTGCTTCATTAATAGTCAAATTTGTTCCTCCTGATAATAATAAATTGGCTATTCCAGAACCTTCAATTAATCTTATACTGCCAGATATTGAATTAACATTGGCTTCTTTCATTACCAAATAAGAGAAATATCTCTTATCTCTTAAAATAGTGTATGTTGTAGCACTATCCAGAAGATATATATCATCTTTATTAATTTTGAGTCCAACTGAAGACTGGAGATTTTTCATATTCTTACTAAAATATGACTCAACTTAGCGGGGATAAGGATGAAATTAGAGGTTCGTGCTGATAACGTGTTTTGAAATAAAAGCAATTTACTAAAATATAAATAATAAATAGAGATAGAAAGAAGGAGAAATTTTTCTTCTTCAATTGTGTATTTTTTACAATTTCATTACATGCCAATTTATAGGCATAAAAATGTCAAGAACACTATAGTAAAATAGTGCAAGAGAAAAGTGTGGAAATCCATCCATCTCACATTCATTCACATACTATTTACAACAGTAAGACTTTAAATCAATGTTTTTGAAAAGGTGAGGGCATGAGGGGGAAGTGCTTTACTTAATATGGGGCGAGACTTAAGCCTCGATAACAAGGCGTAAGCCTCATGAATTTTTAAATTTTGGTAATTTAGATTAATAATATGAAAATAGGATAATTTTTTAAGAATAAGTATAGAACTACTTCATCTTAAAAAACTTAATCAGATTTTGAAAAGAAAGTTAAGTAAAAATTTATAATCTTACTTGAAAGAGCAAAATAACTTGAAAGAAAGAAAAGCAAAGAAAGAGCCAACAATCAAAAACTAGAGCAAATCACGAAGAATGATGCATTGTTGTTTTATAGTTTGCAAGTACGTCCAAAACAATGGTACTTATGCCTCGCCATATTTTTGTCCGTGGATTGCCCTGATATGTTTTTACTAAGCTCTTCCCTAGGGTTCGCCCCAAAAAGGCCTCGTGATCATGGATCGCCCTGGTGTGTTATTACTTCGTCGTCCCACTATGAGATTCGACCCAAAAATACTTTTTAAAACACTGCTTCAAATATTATTTTATCTTTCCTTAAATATTTCATTTAGATGCAAATGCTACTAATTGGAAAAACACATCTGAAAAATAATAAATAATCTTTTTTTTTGGGGTTGAAAAACGCTTCATATAAATAAATTTTCTTTCTCAAAACGACTAATATTACGACAAACCGTCCTTGCACGTGTACTCCACACGAGAACGATGATTAAGTACACACAACTAAGGACGAATTTTAGCAAGTTCTAACACAAATAATGTATGCTAAGGCTAAAACGGAGTGAGAAAAGTTGGGGTTAAATATATAGAATACACTAATAGTATGGCATTTGGGCAGCCTTTATTAAACTTTGTAGAAATTAAAGTAATACTATAACTTATAACGAAGGCGGAGTTAGGGTATTTGATAAGTTATGTGTCCTACTATGTTTTGATGATTTAACAAACTTAATGTTAAAAACCAGTTGGGAAACTTGTTCCACATCGTCTGAGTGCTCAAAGATCAACAAGTCTCAAGTCTGGGACATGCTCCAGAGTCCAAGAAATAATAGAGGGAACAGATCGACATTAGTTCCCTTGCTAACAGTACCAGTCAACTCCCCACAGTTGTAAAGTGACTGCAACAGTCCTCTGCACACACACACAATAGTGTAAACAATGGAGCTGTCACTTTATAGGGAATGCCTTTGTATCAAACATGCTTGCATCATTCAAGTGATGTCACTTATGTAATATTAACATGAAGCAAAGGCAAAACATCACACTTGCAAACTTAGAATCGATCAAACTCTCTCTCAAGTGCATTGCCAACCTGCAAGTGACATCAAAGGCGTCAAGAACAAAGAGCAACATAACGAAGGACCAGTTTCCTGTATTAAGTCATCATATGTCCTTAGTTGTGTAGCATCTTTGTCAAAGTGATTTACTTGTAATTCCTACTTAGCTTAGTTAGAAGCATGTTATAGGAAACCTTTGTAAAATCATAAACCATGGGTTTGTGTCTTGGCTAGAGTTAGTCGAATTGTAAGCTTTGTAATAGAGTTATTACAAAGGGGCTTGTAATAGAGTTATTACAAGTTAGTGAGGGATTAATAGGTTAATTTCTAGGTTATAATAGTTTGTAATTTAAAGTTTGCTCAGTAGTAAAGTTAAAATCCTACAAGGGTATGTCGTGGTTTTTAATCCCGTGAGTTGAGAGTTTTTCACGTAAAACTTTATTGTGCTACTTACTTACAGTTGTGTGAGTGTATTCTGTGAGAACTAATAGAGAACCTGATTCTCTATATAAGTTTGGTAGACCCTTAGTTTCTATCAGTATTGAGTTTATAAGTTTTGGAATCTAAAAAATAATTTATTGAGTTCTGAAAAATTAATTATACATATTAAGTAAATTCTTAAATACAGATACAATATTTGGACCAATATACATAAGTCATAAGAAGAATTGCAGCTCCGCCTCTGACCGGCAATGATGATGACGAGTATCTACGAAGTAATAATATTGATTTTTTACATGACTTTTCAGTGTTGTTTCATCGGGGGGTTAAATTAAAAATAAATTAAAGTAGTTTGATCAATTTGAACTTTGTAGAAATTAAGGTAACTCGTAATGATGACGAGTATCTACTAAGAAATTAGTCTCTTGGTAATTGCTACTATAATTATTATTCATTGTTGCTTCATCTTGAGAAAGAGCAAAGACAGATTAATTTAAATGTAAAAGAATTCCACTATGTAGGGTTTTCACATATGTCTCGTCTTCCAAGTGAATGGTTCAGTAACTAACAAAATGATTTAAACTTGTTGTCCTTTTATGGTCAGTTATTATTCTTGCTTCATTCGCATGCCAAGTTATATTAGGTGAAGAATAATATTCTACCCATTATTTTACTTATAATAATAATGAACATGAACTTAATATACATGCATATATTTTAAAATCTTATTAGTCGAAAGAAGTGGATCCGTGGGATAGACTGTCCATGCCAGTGGAAAGGATAATGGACTAAGAAATTAGTTTCTTGGGCATCATTCTTGAGACTGTACATGAGTAAAAATAGCACGGGCTAGTTAATTTTCGGACTGGTTATTCAAAAATAGTCACCGTTTGCCAAGTCATTGAAAAATAACTACTATTTTACTGCAACAGAGACCGGTTCAACATAATATACTGGAGTTCGATGCACCTGTGTATGAACTTCCAGCATATTATGCTGGAATTCCAACACGCGAAAAGTTTCAGCATAATATACTGGAGATTCGAGCACCTATGTATGAACTTTCAGCATATTATACTGGACCGGTATACTTTGCTGGAACTCTAGTATATTATGCTCGAGTGCTAGTATACTTATGCTGGAACTCCATTATATTATGTTGGAGTTCCAATATACTTATGCTGGAACTCTAGTATAATATACTGGAGTATTTTTCTGATTTTGAACAGTGTTTTCATTCAAATTTATCTTTACAGGAAAAGTGGCTAAATTTCGATTACTTTTGAAAGTGTGGCTATTTTTGAATGACCACTTGTAAATCTGGCTATTTTTGAATTTCTCCCTGTCCATGGAGTGGTCTAGGTCCACATCTCCATTACCTTATGGAGGTCCATTTCCAGTAAAAATATCACGGGCTAGCCAGTTTTCGGACTGGTCATTCAAAAATAGCCAACGTTTGCCAAGTCATTGAAAAATAACCATTATTTTGCTGCAACAGAGATCGGTCCAGCATAATATATTGGGGTTCGGTGCACCTATGTATGAACTTCCAGTATATTATGGTGGAACTCCAACACGCGGAAAGTTTCAGCATAATATACTATGGGTGTTTGTTGGTCGGTACAGTACGATATTTAGACATTTCGGTTCGGTATTTTCGGTATTCGATTTCATAAAATGCTATATCAATACCGTACCTAATTAAATTTGGTATGGTTCGATTTTTCTTCTTTCGGTTTCGATTTATTCGGTTCGGTAACTTCGGTATATTCGGTTTGAATACTAACTAGTGCATAGAGTCATAGACGGTAATATTCTTAATTAAAGTACTCAAAAGTACAAACCTTAAAACATTTTTTGACATAAGTTTTGTCCAAAACTAACATATACCAACCTAGAGAGAGAAACCTTAGAGAAATGTCATGTTGATTGCTTAGAGTTAATTGATGAACTTAGAGAATAAAGCAAAGTAAAATTTTAGATTTCTTATACTTATGTCATAATTAATAAAATGTGCATTGTGTAATATAATATATATATTTCGATACGGTATCGATATTTCGATATTTTATTTTAAAATACCAAATACCATATCTAATACCAATTCTTTTTAAAAACTTAAACCAAATACCATACCGAATACCGAATACCAAAATTTTTGATTTCGGTACGGTAATTCGGTATTTACCAAATTATGCACAGCCCTATAATATACTGGAGATTCGAGCACCTGTGTATGAACTTCCAGCATATTATACTGGACCGGTATACTTTGCTGGAACTCCAGTATATTATGCTGGAGTTCTAGTATACTTATGTTGGAACTCCATTATATTATGCTAGAGTTCCAGTATACTTATGTTGGAGTTCCAGTATACTTATGCTGAAACTCCATTATAATATACTGGAGTATTTTCCAGATTTTGAATAGTGTTTTCGTTCAGATTTATCTTTACATGAAAAGTGGCTAAATTTCGATTACTTTTGAAAGTATGACTATTTTTGAATGATCACTTGTAAATCTGGCTATTTTTGAATTTCTCCCCCATTTCCATGGACCACACTAGATTAAGTTCCCATTTGGCCATAAGTTTTCAGTTTTTTTTTTTTTTTTTTAAATGTAAAAATATTATTTGGTTATAAAAAGTAAATAATTTCTGGAAAGTTTTTTAAGATGAATTTTTCAAGTTTCAAAAAATAGTTTAGACTAGTTTTTCAAGTTTTGTACGTACAAAATTTCATCTTCTTTTCAAGTAAAATACATGTCCAAATATAATTTCAACTTCCAAAAACTATTTTTCATTTCATCTTTAATTTTTTTTTTCAAGTTTCAATCAAATGTATGTCAAAATGAGTGGATGGATTAAAATTTGAACATTTTAATAAACGAGTTAGTAAAAAGGCATGATATGTCCTAATTCGCCTATAATTTGTCTAGATCAACTTCTGTTGCACTTAGTCCACTAATAATATGGTTCGTTTTATGTTTAAGCACACACAACTTTAGAATGTATTACTATGGTCTAAGATTTATTTTCTTGTATATATAGCATTTCTCTCGCGTTTTACTGCCGTGAGTTTTGCATAAAATATTACATCTAGTGAATCATATTGCGACGTGCCAAACTCAAAATATGTTTGTCAAAACAATTTCTAAATCAAACGATCGCTGGATTTTTGTCCAAATCTAACATGTATAAAAGGAATAAAATCCATCGGCTAATGCATTTTAAAATCAAACAATGGTTGGAGTATGTTAAAATCTAACATTTATGAAGGAAAATATTTTATTTATAAATCTAGGAATGCTCTCTACAATTCTTCTCACAATTCACACACATACCCCTATTTATAATAGTCTAAAACCTATTTCACTAGAAATATGCAAACATATTCCTATATATTTCAACTACAAATACTATTTAGACATGAATTAAATAAACCAAATTCTAAATAATTAAAGTTTCCTACTACAACTTTGAATTAGTTTTTCAATATTCTCCCGTAATTCAAAGTTATATGTTGTGTGTTGGAGCGCTTCTCTCCAATATCTACTTTTGCTGAAGCACATCTCTAACCCTCATTGATGTACTTTGCCACCAACACCCATTTTTGTTGAAGCACCTGTCTTCAACTCCTGTTGATGCACTTTGTCACTGATAACTAATTTTGTTGAAGCGTCTGTCTCCAACTCCCGTTGATGCACTTTGTCACCAACACCCAATATTGTTGAACCACCTGTCTTCAACTCCCATTGATGCATATTGTCACCAACACATAATTTTGTTGAATCACTTGTCTGCAACTCCCGTTGATGCACTTTGTCACCAACACACGATTTTGTTGAAGCACTTGTCTCCAACTAACGTTGATCCACTTTGTCACCAACACTCAATCTTGTTAATTCACGTTTAATCAACTTTCAACCTTTTTTAAACCTCTCTCCAATTTTTAGAGAAAATTTCTTGTTCTCGTGACATATTTGCTTGCACCTCTTGTGATTAATTCTCTCAGCTTCAGCCTTGCACAAATGACATCTATAACAAAGTTGAAAGCCTCTCAGCTGTAGCTTGTCCTGTGTCAAACATTCTTTGTCTGTAACCATCTACGAGAAACAAGCACCTTGATTGGATTAGTGACTTTGTTGTGTCTCCAAATACCCACTTCATTTGTTTAATTCAGTCAAAAGATTAGTACATCATTCACCTCGCATGACATACATTGATAAGATTTTCAAGCTATGATAGACTTTTGGAGCATCCGAGCAATATATTAATCTGATGAGGATGAACACAACCGAGATCAAAATGTGTTCCTTGAGTAAATTTTTTGTTAAAGATGAATGAACGCAAAAAATTTCCAGACTGTATTAGTTTTGCTTGTGTACCACGTCCTATATATAGGAAGAACAGATTGATTATTATCGGGTCGTATAGATTTAAACCGTTGCATGGTTAATGTTTTTTGCAATATTTTAAGATCATGAGAAAATCGTTTGGCGTCTTATTATCCAAATATTAAAGTGTTGCCACCACTTCCAACAAATTAGTTGACCTAGCTAGCTTCCCTTAAGCTATATTGTTTTGCACCTCAAGGTTTGTGTCTATATTGTTGCAGCAAAAACAGGGAAATTTAAATCTTAAATTTGATTAGAAATTTCCCATCATCATTAAAACTTTCTTCAATAACGCCATTTCAAGATCAAAAGGATTTTCATACAGAGAGTCAAAAGGAAAGCTATATATTCAGATAATAACTACTAAAAAAGAAGTTGACAACTCAATGGGAAACACATAAGTATCATCAATTAAGTCATCACTTGTTGTCTCAGAACAATTTGGCGAATAGCTCCTTTCTTGTGGGTATCGGCTGTGATGCAGATTTTCTATTATATCTGGCCTTAAGACCTTCTCAACTGATTAAGGATCACTCAAGTTAATTATTTTAATTCTACTCGTATACTCACTGTGAACACCAACCATTGGCAGATATATCTACATGAAACAATATATGGGTGCTTAAGCACCTGTTTACCCGAAAAACGGATAAAGTTGAATTTGTACGTAGTTTTAAGGATATGTGATATAGCTTAATACAAATTGTAAGGATAAATAGAAATATCAAATATGTATTGCAAAGAATACAAAATAAACGAGGTTAGAAAGAAGATGATTTTTAGGACTAAGCAAGATGAATCAATTTATGAAGTTTAAAAGAATAACTCTTGAATATAGGAGAATATGGTGCTTGAATTACAATGTAAGCAAAGAACTGTCCTTTACAGAAATGTAGTCATCCTCTTTATAGTGGATGATCCTACTTTTATATATAATTAAAAATACATAGTGGGAGACCCATGATAAATCAGTTTTTTCATAATTCCTGTCAGGATTCTCTCCTCCAGTGGGATTGCAACGGCTTTTGTCTGTGAGCTCGATTCTGACTCGGGTCCCTGTATTGATTCGGGGTCAGTGTTGGTCGGTCTCTGAATCATAAGCTCGATAACTTTACTTTGCATCATAGTTCGATTTGGATTCGAGCTTGATAATAACATCGAGCTCGGCGTTGATCGGTCCTTCGGGCTCGAAGCTTGGTGACCTGTCTTCGGACCTCAACCTGATACTATAAAGACGCTTCTCCGATCCAATGTATTACCATTTAAACCAGTTCGTACGAAAGGCTAATCGATTTTTACCGTATACAAATAGTCCTCTCGTTTCTCGAGAAGGATGTATCAAGAAACGACATGATTTCACAATGGCTCAATCAGATATAAGCTGACGTTTGCATCGAGGCCGACCATGACGTACGTGATAATTGTCCGTCGGTTTAGCTTCCCAAGGCATTTAATGCGTGTCAGAAGGCGGCCGGCCACTGCTGATATTGAACCGCCATTGCTTCAATCTATAAATAGCCTTTCCTTTCACTATTTATCACTTTTACGTCTTCAATCTTCCAAATTTTCTAAGTTCCTTTTCGTCTCTTCTGAGTTCATTCGTAGATCTGTGATTCTTTTATGCAAAATTCTTCTTAAAAATCACCAAATCTTTATCACATTCTTTAAATAAAAAATGGTGAAGACATCAAAAACAGTCCCCCAAAAAGAAAAAGCTTCTTCTTCCCAATCCACTGCCGACAAAACACTGGTGGATCCACGATCCGAGGAGTGCGTTCCGACGGCGTGTGTTCTTACCTCCGATTTCAAACTCGATAAAGGTTCACCGGTTCTCGGCCGATGTGAGCCCGTATCGAGATATATTTGTTCGATCGCCGGGGGAGGGGGGGGGGTATATCGAGCACATAAAAAAAGATTATAACTAGGGGAACAAAGAAGTGGTTGTACCGTCTCTCGAAGAGGATATTACTACTCACGTGAAAGGATTTTTAAGTGTGTACACTTACCCTTTCACGTTAAGTCCCCTCAACCCTCTTATCATAGATTTTTGTCATAAATAACTAATAACCCTAGGCCAGATTCACCCTTCTTTTTGCCGGATTGTTATTTTGATCCGATACTTTGTGAACAAAATCGAGGAGATGCCTTTCACTCTCGATAATCTCATTCAATTGTACCGTCCTCGCCTTTTTCGAGAAGGGTTAATAAAATTTCAGCGTCGAACTACCAAAACTCTGTTCTCGAACATAAACGAGGACATGAATCGAGGCTGGATGGGCAGGTTCGTCCGAGTAAGGACTTCAGACCTGATTCCGATTGAAAATATGCCTTTTTTCGAGGAGTGGAACATAAAGCGTAAGTGTAATTATGCTGTTATCTCCTAGTATTTTTCCTTTTCATTTCTTTTCTCACCAATATCCCTCTTTTTGTAATGCAGCGGTTCACCGGATGCCAAGCGCAGTTCCCAATCTCAAGAACTGGGTACGGGATCTGGCTTCGACCTCCACATACGCCGAGCGCTCATGGCGTGACTTGTCGAAGGGCCGATGGGAGGCCAAAAATCATGGTAAGCCCCTTTCTCGTATTTTTTGGTAGTTTGAACGAGATATTTTCCATATACTTTTAATAAATTTACCCGTATGTAGGTGTGGGCAAAGATGCGGTTTTGAGGCCCTCGTCCGTCGAGGAAGAGGCTTCGGCCTCTGTTCCAAAGTCGGTGAAGGAAAATAAGAGGGAAAGGGCCTCCGTTCCCGAAGATCCAAAACCGAAGAAGAGGACGACTCGTAAGCCGAAGAAGAATACCATTCCTTTGACTATAGAATCAGCTCTGTGTCTAAGGGATGGAGACGAAGAAGAAGAAGAAGAAGAAGAAGAAAACGATGGGTCCGCGCTGGCGGCCAGAAAGAAGAAAAACATTGAAGCCCCAAAGGCGGCTGAATCGATGGTGATTCATAAGGCTCCGCCTCGGACTGAGGAGATATCAGAGGAAGGTTTAGGCAAAGTCCTCGAGTCATTAGTGATCGAGGATACTTCCTACCGAAGTCAACAAACGGTGGTTACATCGGAATGGGCCGGTCCTGAAGCTCCCCGAACTGAGGAGTACGCCCCAAGTAAGGGTGACATGTGGGTGGGGCCCGGTCCTAAGTGGGCTTCGTGGGCCCTATCCTAAGTGGTCCCGGGCTTCGCGGGCTTCTTGTTGGAACCGGTCCGGGACCGAAACCATGAATTAACGGTCCCGGGTTAAGTGGGCTGGTCCCGGGCCTAAGTGGTCCCAACAAATACTTTCTATTTTTTTAAAAATTTATAGAAGTTAGAGAAAAAAAATGGTAATAAAAATATCTAAGGAAATTCCTTATAAATTATATTATAGAATTGTGACATAAATATTTTAATTCAAATTTAAAGTCAAAAATATTTTAAAGAGATATTCAAAGCAATGCGTTATAGTTTTATTATAACATTTAAAGAATATGAAAATATCTTTCTTAGTCTTCCTCCCCCCATGGAATGAGCACAACAAGGTGCTAATACCACCATTAAGAAGAAAAAGAAACTAATCAAGATATGCCAAAATACAAGTTACATATTAATTTTATATGGTATAAGTGGGTTGACAAGAGTGGGTTGCTCTAGTGGTAAGCACCCTCCACTTCCAACCAAGAGGTTGTGAGTTCGAGTCACCCCAAGAGCAAGGTGGGGAGTTCTTGGAGGGAGGGAGCCGAGGGTCTATCGGAAACAGCCTCTCTACCCCAGGGTAGGGGTAAGGTCTGCGTACACACTACCCTCACCAGACCCCACTAGTGGGATTATACTGGGTTGTTGTTGTTGTTGTATAAGTTACATGGTATCTCTTACAAATTTCATAAATCTTTCAAGGTCCGGAGGAATTTCCGTTGGTGGTGGCGGAAAAGAAGCTTAGTAATCACTGCTTCCGGGGGAAGCAACATCCTCCGCAAGATCAGCTAGCATTTCTTCGTAAGCTTCGTCTACCTCTGGTTGTGATTCAGGAAGTCCAAAATTTTTTCTTTCCGAACGGATCCAATCTCTGAAAAGTACTGATTTTTTCAAGCTCTCCATTATAGACGCTCTATAATCACCGAGTTGAAGTCTTGCTTGACTGAAAGTGCTCTCCGATCGTTTTTTGGATCATAATATAAACGTTTCTAATATAATGCACAAAGTGAGGGTTAGAAGGAAAATTATAGGGTAAGCACATACAGTAACCATTTTTGCCAATTTTTCCCAATCCTTTTTTGGATGATAATATAAAATACCACCGGTAACAGTGTTAATTTCCGGTTGAAATTGATTTGACCCGGTACTAAGGTCAGCCTGACTAGGTGCACTTGTCCCCTCGGCCAAAGCTTTTATACGAAAATATCTAGCTTTATCTTGAGGGTGTAGCAATATGTGTCTAGTCAAACTTTCCGTCCCCCCCCCAACTTTTAACATATTTTAAAACTAACTCTTTGCCATATGTTTTACACTTAGCCCTATTTTTTTTCTCTTAGTTGAGTAAAAAAAAATGGCCAAACAACAGATGTTTCTGCCCGTTTAGAAGGTTGTCTAGAAAAAGTAGGGGCAGTAACATGCGGGTCAGACGGAGCATCATTAGATTATTATTAGTTGGGTTAACTTCAGGAGCAGGACTAGTGGGTGTATCGTCATCCGGTTGCGTTTCATCAAAATTTATTTTTTCATCAATATTTGGATCACCATAAAGAGCATTCATATATTCATGGTTTAATTGTTCACCGGGTGCAATATTATGGCAAAATTGACTCTCGATAAATTGTAATAAACTATTATCGCTATCAAGAATAGGAGGTATAAAACGGGTAACAGATTTGGGTCGGGGAGCCAGGGAAGTGGAGGAGGAACATATTGGCCACTAGATTCACCACTCTTGGATTTTTCCTTATTTTTACTAAACATTTTTTTACGGAATAAGCCATCTTAATTAATCAAGCAAAGTAAATAAAATAAACAAAACTATAATATTAAAACTTAAGAGTTGAAACAAGTTTACCGAATTGACAAACAACTTGTTAAAAATTAATTATTGTTGAAGACTTGAAGACTTTAATTCACTAACTTCACAATTTTGCAAAAATTGTAACAATAAAGTAAGCAATTATAGAAGAAAATTAGAGAGAGATTGATGATTTTGTAAGAAAAATGAAAGAATGAGAGAGTATTTATAGTTGAAAATAGGAAAAAAGTGTAATTACAAAAAGTTTGAGGTTGAAACAAAGTTTGGCAGACCAAACGGCTAGTTTTTAAATGGCCAAATGAGCAAAATTTGTTTTTTTTAAATCTGGCTGTTGGGACCGTTTAGGCCTGCTAGGACCGTTCCGGTCCAGGTCCCAAACGTTCCGGTCTAGCGGGCCTCGCGTCTTGGACAGGCCCACTTGCAGGCCCAACTTCGCCCGATATCGGTCTTAAACGGTTAGGACCGTATAGGCTCACTACCCATATGGGCTGCGGTCCTAGGCCGGTCCCGGTCCTGGAATGGCCCACTTGCCAGCCTTAGCCCCAAGCGAGTCACCTGAGGCAATAGTAATCGGAGATTCGCACACTCTCCCTGCTTTTTCCGAAGGGGCTATTCGGGAAGCCCAAGCTTTAGGGGCCCTCGAGATGAGCCGGTCTCATGAAGGGGAGGACCCTTTCGTGATCTGTTTACGGGGGTCGAGGACACTGCTGGCCCTAGTGATGTGTCGGGCTTTCTCTGTGTAGTGCAGCTAGCTCTGAATCGGGTAAGCTCTTAACTCTCTTTATTTTTTATGTTTTGCTATTCTTTCCTAACTTATTTTCTTCTTTCTTCACAGGTCGTGGTGGTTCATCGAGAACCATGTTCTCGGTTTCGAGCTGAGCTGCATCGATTTGAGACCGATCTTCAACGGGTCACGGAGGAGAGGAACTCTCTTAAACTCCTCTTAGGGCAAAGGGGAGAGGAAATCAAAGATCTCCAAGCTAAGTTGGCCAAGGCTCACCAAGATCAGACCGATCTGTTTGAGCAGGTAATGATACTTTTAAAATCCTATGGGCTTGATACAGGAACGATGGCTAATTTTTTGGTCTCACAGCTGCAGCAGAAAATTGAGATGATCGGGAAACTCTGTGAGGAGGTCGATGTGATACAAGCGGAGTCCTTGAAGTGGAAAGATGGTATGGACCGCTTCGCTGTAGAGAAAAAGGCTGCTCGAGCCCAATTATCATCGGTTGAAAACCAGTTTCAAAGTATAAATGAGAAAAACTCGGTTCAAGTAAGAAGAATAGAGGATCTCGAGGCTCGGTTGGTCGCTGAACTTGCTAAGGCTGAATCTGACGCCGAAAAGGCAAAGGCCGATGCGGATGCATTCGTGGCCGTTTATCAAGCCGATGCTGAAACTACTCAGATATAAGCAAGAGAGGTAGCCGAGATCGCCAACACTCGAGCGCATTGGGTTGCTGAGCTTACTAAGTGCCGATCTCGGAGGGAGACTCTCGAAGAGATCCATGCTCGAGGTTTTGACCTCACTGAAGAGATAAAAAAGGGCTAAAGAGCTCGAAGCCGATGCTGAAGCCTTAGTTTCAGATGATGACGATGGTGATGATGACGATGATGGGAGCAAGAGTGGGTCCGAGATCGGGGAAGATCCCGATGGAGAAGAGACCGCCCCCGGGGATAACCAAGAAACTTAGTCCCTTAGTTTCTATTTCGGATGTTGCAAACAATCATGTAAATAATCTTGTAAATATATACAAATATCTTTTCTTTTCACGTCTTGCCTCTGTTTTATTTTTTGTCTTGTGAAGATTTCATTTTACTCATGCCTTATGAATGTTTTCATAAGGCTTTAGGCAATTTGATCGAATTCGGACTTTGTAGCCTTTATATCTGAGTGAGCATTTTTGAACACGAAGTAATGTAGCCCGTAGGCTTAGTGATTTTGAACTTGAAGTAATGTAGCTCGTAGGCTTAATGATTGAGTGAGTGATTTATCAAACTCAAGATAAGAGTAGCACGTAGGCTTAGTACTCGAGTGAGTGCCTTGCTCGAACTCGAAGTAATGTAGCCCGTAGGCTTAATGATTGAGTTATTTCTCGAACTCAAGATAAGAGTAGCCCGTAGGCTTAGTATTCGAGTGAATGCCTTGCTCGAACTCGAAGTAATGTATCCCGTAGGCTTAATGATTGAGTGAGTGATTTCTCAAACTCAAGATAAGAGTAGCCCATAGGCTTAGTATTTGAGTGAGTGCCTTTCTCGAACTCGAAGTAATGTAGCCCGTAGGCTTAATGATTGAGTGAGTGATTTCTCGAACTCAAAATAAGAGTAGCCCGTAGGCTTAGTACTCGAGTGAGTGCCTTGCTCGAACTCGAAGTAATGTAGTCCGTAGGCTTAATGATTGAGTGAGTGATTTCTCGAACTCAAGATAAGAGTAGCCCGTAGGCTTAGTATTCGGGTGAGTGCCTTGCTCAAACTCGAAGTTATGTAGCTCGTAGGCTTAATGATTGAGTGAGTGATTTCTCGAACTCAAGATAAGAGTAGCCCGTAGGCTTAGTATTCGAATGAGTGCCTTGCTCTAACCCGAAGTAATGTAGCCCGTAGGCTTAATAGTCGATTGGCAGTCCCCGATTTGTGGGGTAATGGTCGGTCCTTGAACCTATTTGCGTAGTAGATCATGAAATAAATGATGGGTTGTAAGACACGAGATATGGGAAAATAAGTTTCTTTTCATATCGTTATACATGTGATTATGTTTTGTACCAGGGATCGAGCAACCTAGACGAGCATGGTTCGTTTTGACCATTTGGCTCTTACAAGTTTTCCTATTGGAACCCTGTTGTTATGGAGTAACATTCTTGTACGAACACTTAAAATATTTCCAGGTAATGCCCCGTCAGTATTCGAGATTGATTGTAAAGAGGCCTTGAATACTGTTGTATTTCTCTAAGTTAGTACGATCAATTGTTGCCTCATTAAAAACCTTACCGAAAAACCCATTTGGGATAAAATCGGTCTAAGGGAAAAAGAGTCTAACGCGTGCTTTCAGACCTAGGGCTTTGTATTGAAGGATCCATCCTAGCTCCTGATCGGACTCTTGCAGGGGTTTGTTTCGAAATATAAACGAATATGGGAGGGTCGTACCTTAGCAGTAGTATCGTTTTAGGTGCGATACATTCCAATTGCTTGATAGTTATTTGCCGTTTATAATACCGAGCTTGTATGATCCTTTTCCGACATTTTCGAGAACCTGATATGGTCCTTCCCAGTTCGGTCCTAGTTTTCCTTCATTTGAATTTCGGGTACTGAGGGTGACTTTCCTTAGCACTAAGTCCCCGAGTTTAAAATGGCGAAGCTTGGTTCTTCGATTGTAGTATCTTTCGATTCGCTGCTTTTGGGCGGCCAATTGTACGAGAGCAGGTTCTCATTTTTCATCCAATAATTCAAGGCTAGTGTTCATAGCCTCGTTATTTGACTCTTCTATTGTATATCGAAACCTGGCACTAGGTTCCCCGACTTCGACTGGAATCAACGCTTCAGAGCCATATACTAAGGAGAACGGGGTTTCCCCTGTACTAGATTTTGATGTTGTTTGATATGCCCAAAGAACTTCTGGTAGGATTTCTCTCCATTTTCCTTGAGCGTCGTTCAGCCTTTTCTTTAGGTTTTGAATGATAGTTTTGTTCATTGATTCAGCCTGTCCATTCCCACTGGGGTGATACAGTATTGATAATATCCTTTTTATTTTGTGGTCTTCGAGGAATTTTGTCACTTTGCTGCTCACAAACTGTTTCCCATTGTCACACACTATTTCGGCGGGTATCCCGAATCGACATACGATATGATCCCAGATAAAGTCTATGACTTCTTTCTCTCTTACTTTCACGAACGCCTGTGCTTCAACCCATTTAGAGAAATAGTCAGTCATAAATAAAATGAACTTAGCTTTACCTGGGGCCGATGGCAGAGGGCCGACGATATCCATTCCCCATTTTATGAACGGACATGGGGATAGGACTGAGTGAAGCTGCTCTCCTGGCTGATGGATCATTGGTGCAAACCTTTGACATTTGTCACATTTTTGAACAAATTCCTTTGCATTTTTGTCCATATCGATCCAATAATACCCTGTCCTGATTATTCAGACTAATGAATCGACACTAGAGTGATATACACAAGTGCCCTCGTGCACCTTATGTAGGACGTAGTCAGTATCTCCTGGACCTAAGCATACTGCCAATGGTCCATCAAATGTCCTTCGGTATAACATTCCATCTGCAGTTAATGTAAATCGAGCAGCTTTGGTTTGTAGGGCCCTTGAATTTTTAGGGTCCGATGGGAGCTTTCCATTCTTTAAGTATTCAATATACTTATTCCTCCAATCCCAGGTTAAGCTCGTAGAATTTAGCTCGGCATGACCTTCTTCGATCACGGATCTCGAGATTTGAACGACAGTATCCGAGCTTATCTCGCCTTCCTCGACTGATGAACCCAAATTTACAAGTGCATCGGCCTCACTGTTTTGTTCTCGTGGAACATGCTGTAAAGTTCATTCTTTGAAATGGTGCAAAGTGACCTGCAGTTTGTCCAAATACCTTTGCATTATATCTTTTTGAACTTCAAAGGTTTTGTTTACTTGATTTACCACCAGTAAAGAGTCACATTTGGCTTCAACGACTTCTACTCCCAAGCTTTTAGCTAGCTCGAGACCTGCAATCATGGCCTCATACTCGGCCTCGTTGTTAGTCAACCTAGTAGTTTTCATAGATTTCCTAATGGTGTTACCCGTGGGCGGCTTTAAAATGATGCCTAGCCCGGACCCCTTCACGTTCGAAGCCCCGTCTGTGAAAAGGGTCCATACCCCCTATGATGTACCCGATTTCAATAAGAGTTCTTTTTCAACTTCAGGTACGAGGGTCGGCGTGAAATCGGCCACGAAGTCCGCTAAAATTTGAGACTTGATAGCCGTACGTGGTTGATATTCGATATCGTACCCACTGATTTTGACGGCCCATTTAGACAATCGGCCTGATAGTTCGGGCTTGTGCAAAATATTACGAAGTGGGTAAGTAGTCAATACACATATGTGGTGACATTGAAAGTACTGTCTTAACTTTCTAGAGGCGCTTATCAGTGCAAGTGCCAATTTTTCTAAGTGTGGATATCTAGTTTCTGCTTCTCCTAAGGTTCGACTTACATAATAAACGGGAAATTACATACCTTGCTCTTCTCGAACTAGGAAACCACTTACCGCGATTTCTGATACTGCCGAGTACAAGTAAAGTTTTTCGTCTGTTTTTGGAGTATGAAGCAGTGGTGGGATCGATAGATATCGCTTTAATTCCTCTAATGCCTGTTGGCATTCCGGGGTCCAAGCGAAATCGTTCTTCTTTTTGAGTAGAGAGAAAAATTTGTGACTTCGATCTGATGACCTTGAAATGAATCGGCCTAAGGCAGCAATCCGTCCCGTTAGCCTCTGCACGGCTTTTACATTGTCCACGATGGAGATGTCTTCGATGGCCTTGATTTTATCGGGGTTAATCTCGATCCCCCGATTTGATACCATGAAGCCGAGAAACTTTCCCGAACCGACCCCGAAAGCACATTTCTTGGGGTTGAGCTTCATGTTGTATTTCCTTAAAATCTCGAATATTTCCTGCAAATGAGCCAAATGGTCATCTGCGCGCAGGGACTTAGCTAGCATGTCATCAATATAAACTTCAATTGATTTACCTATCTGTCACTCGAACATTTTATTTACTAGGCGTTGGTAAGTAGCTCCTGTATTTTTTAGCCCGAAGGGCATCCCATTATAATAATATGTTCCATATTTGGTGACAAATGAAGTCTTTTCCTAGTCTTCCGGGTTCATTTGGATTTGATTTTATCCGGAATAGGCATCGAGAAAAGTAAAGATCTCGTGGCCGGTCGTGGCATTGATCATGCGATTGATGTTAGGCAGTGGAAAAGAATCTTTGGGGCATGTCTTGTTTAAATCCTTGTAATGTACACACATTTTAAGTTTGTTCCCCTTTTTAGGGACTACAACTACATTGGCTAACCATTCGGGATATTTCACCTCCCGAATGGACCCTATTTTAAGAAGTTTAGTTACCTCGTCCTTTATGAATGCGTGCTTTACCTCGGATTGGGGTCTTCTCTTTTGCTTTACCGGTTTGAACCTAGGGTCCAGGCTTAGCCGATACGTCGTTATATCCGGTGGGATCCCTATTATATCTAAATGGGACCAAGCAAAACAATCTATGTTATCGATAAGAAATTGAATAAGCCTTTTCCTGAGTTCGGGGGTTAATCTCGTTCCCAGGTATACCTTTCGTTCGGGCAAATGCTCGATTAGTATGACTTGCTCCAACTCTTCAATCGTTGATTGGGTAGCGTCGAAATCATCGGGAAGCACGAAAGATCGAGGGATCCTTTGATCATCATCTTCATAGATCTTCTGATTTTCTGGTTGGGTTAAAGCTGATGTCTGTGATTGTTATTTGGCATCTCGTTCCCCTTTTGAGTCTGATCCCTTTTTTGGCGACGACGAGGATATCAGATTCGCTTCCTCGACAGAAAACATTTCTCTTGCGGCCAGTTGTTCTCCGTACACTATTTTGACTCCCCCCGATGTTGGGAATTTAAGAACCTGGTGTAGGGTCGAAGGTACAACTCTCATGTTGTGGATCCATGGCCTTCCAAAAAGGGCGTTGTACCTCATGTCGCCTTCGATTACGTGGAAATTCATTTCTTAGATGGTCCCGGCCACGTTTATCGACAGAATTATCTCGCCTTTGGTGGTTTCACATGCCATATTGAATCCGTTTAAAACTAGGGTTGGGGGTACGACTTGGCCCCGTAGACTGAACTGTTCTACAACCTTCAATCTAATAATGTTGGCCGAGCTACCTGGATCAATTAACACACGCTTAACTTTAGTTTTATTCATAAGTACGGATATTACCAGTGCATCGTTATGAGGTTGTATGACTCCTTCTGTATCTTCATCATTGAAGGACAAAGTTCCTATGGGTGCATAATCCTGAGTTCAAAATCACTTTTCCCTCACAATCGATGTCTTAGTGCATTTAAGCACCGGCCCTTGAGGGGTATCGACGCCGCTGATGATCATGTGGATGAGGTGCTGTGGTTCTTCTTGTTCGTTTTGTTTCCCGAAATTCCTGTTTTTGAAATGGTTCTTCGCCCTGTCGCTTAAAAATTCTCGAAGGTGCCCTTTATTGAATAACCAGGCTACCTCCTCTCTTAGTTGCTTGCAATCTCCCGTTCTGTGGCCATAGATGTCATGATATTCGCACATTTGATTGGGATTTCTCTGGGCAGGATTGATCTGCATGGGTCGAGGCCATTTAGTGTCTTTGATGCGTCCGATAGCCAACACAATGGTGAATGCATCAATGCTGAAGTTATACTCCGATAACCGAGGTGCTTCCTTAGATCCGGTAGGCCTGTCGAATCCACTTCTGTTCATCAGCCCCCGAGACCCTCGACCTCGATCACTTCTTTTGTTTCTTTGTATGGGATTACGTCTCGATTCATTGATTCTGTGGTTTCCACTATACGGTCGGTATCAGTCCCTGATCGGACTTTGTTCTCGATTGATATCCCTTCGAGCAGCGGGTTTAGACCCCAACTGATCATCTTCGACTCTAATTTTTGATTGGTACCAATTGTGCACATCGGCCTAAGTGATAGCTGGGTACTCGATCAGGTTATGCTTCAACCACCGTGAAGCCATCGAACTTCATTCGTTCAAATCTTGAGTGAAAGCCCGAACAACCCAATCGTCTGTGACTGGTGGCAGATCCATTCGTTCCATTTGAAAACGAGATATGAACTCCCTTAGCATCTCGTTATCCTTTTGTCTTACCTTGAACAGGTCCGATTTCCTGGTCTCGACTTTTATGGCCCCGGCATGTGCTTTTACGAAGGAATCTGCAAGCATAGCAAAATAATCGATATAATTAGATGGTAAATTATGATACCATATCATTGCTCCATTTGATAGGGTATCACCAAATTTCTTCAATAATGCGGATTTGATCTCATCATCCTCTAGGTCGTTCCCTTTGATGGCACATGTGTATGAGGTGACATGTTCATTGGGGCCGGTGGTGCCGTTATATTTAGGAATCTTGGGCATGCGAAATTTCCTTGGGATCGGTTTAGGAGCCGCGCTCGGGGGAAAAGGCTTTTGTATGATTTTTTTGTAATCTTAGCCCTTCATTATTGGTGGTGCCCCCGGAATCTTATCAACCCTGGAGTTGTATGTTTCTATTTTTTGGTCATTTGCTTCGATCCTCCTTTCTCCCGATTCTATTCGTTTGATCAGTTCTTTGAACATCTTAGAAATTTCGGGATTAGTCCCCTACTCCTGCTCATTTGATTTCACTATAGCTGGTCCCGTTGTATGGGCGATTTCTCGGGGTTGACTAGGCTCCGGTCTACTCGGTATCTAGGTTTAACTTTGCAACTGAGCTATTGCTTCCAGTTAAGCTTGTAACATTTCGAAAATCATACGCAAGCTGACACCGTTTTCCTTGACATTATGGGCATCTCGATCTGCAGACCGAGTGCCACCATGAATGCTATTTTCAGGTTCAGAATGTAGGTTCGCCTTAATGGCCACATACGAATTGATGTCTATCGGCACTTCAATTCAAGCTCCGACGGCGTTGACAAGTGGTCTTTCGGTACTGGGTGTCAAGTTGTTGTTCTCATCCTGAAGACCAGCTTCGTTGTCAATAGGTAAGGCCATTTGATTGACAGTTGGTCGTTGCTAATCCGAAATCCAACATACTTTCAGAAACAAGCGCAAAACGGTGTGTTTTTGCAGATTCGTATCAAATAACCACTGTTATCCTTAGCCCCACGGTGGGCGCCAAACTGTTTACCCGAAAAACGAATATAGTTGAATTTGTACGTAGTTCTAAAGATATGTGGTATAGCTTAATACAAATCGTAAGGATAAATAAAAATATCAAATATGGATTGCAAAGAATGCAAAATAAACGAGATTGGAAAGAAGATGATTTTTAGGACTAAGCAAGATGAATCAATTTATGAAGCTTAAAAGAATAACTCTTGAATATAGGAGAATATGGTGCTTGAATTACAATGTAAGCAAAGAACTGTCCTTTAGAGAAATATAGTCATCCTCTTTATAGTGGAGGATCCTACTTTTAGATATAATTAGAAAATACATAGTGGGAGACCCATGATAAATCAGCTTTTCCATAATTCCTGCTAGGATTCTCTCCTCTAGTGGAATTGCAACGGCTCTTGTCTGTGAGCTCGATATTGACTCGAGTTTTCGGTCTTGACTCGAGCTCGATTCTGACTTGGGTCCCTGTATTGATTCGGAGCAGTGTTGGTCGGTCTCTGAATCATAAGCTCGATAACTTTATTTTGCATCATAGTTCGATTTGGATTCGAGCTTGATAATAACATCGAGCTCGGCGTTGATCGGTCCTTCGGGCTCGAAACTTGGTGACCTGACTTCGGACCTCAACCTGATACTATGAAGACGCTTCTCTGATCCAATGTATTACCATTTAAACCAGTTCGTATGAAGGACTAACTAGTTTTTACCGTATACAACACCCATTGTCTTTGACTATGATTAGTAGCTTTACATACGCAATGATCAAATTTTTTTGATAAGTATCGAGTGAGCACCCATTACTAAATTCATTTTTCCTCTTCTTGTAGAACTTTTATCGGCGAGCACCCATGACTTTGAAATCCTGGATCTGCCACTGAGTCACCAATGGTATACACCATGGGTTGATAGCTCCTGTCTTGCGAGTATCGGCTGCCATGCAAATCGTATAAATCTGCCCGTAAGACCCTATCCACTGATTCACGATCGCTCAAGTTAGTTATGTTAATTCCGTTCGTATACTCACTGGGAACACCAAGGGTAGACGCACGCCATGAGTTGATTGCTCCTCTTGTATAAATCTGCCAGTAAGACCATAACAAGTGACTCACGATCACTCAAGTTAATTATGTTAATTCCATTCGTATACTCACTGTGAACACCAACGGTAGACGCCATTAATTGGTTGTTGATATATAGTTCTGTGGAAAAGCTCTGAACTCTTGATGCAGGTTTTGCAGAGTCAGGAATTCATCATCATCCCTAGGAATAGTAAATTGCACAACGTAATATTCTTGAAAAGTAGGACTAATAACCTCTAGGGGATGATGAACTGATGTGTGATATCGTGATCTAGACGAATGATCATATGGGCGCCTCATAATTCGAACATTACGCCGATAGAGTTGCAGTCGCGAACGTTGATGATTGCCATGAGCAAGTTGGCGACGAGTATGGGGATTACTCATGGTTTCTTTGATCTACAACTAAAGAACAGGGCTAACAAAGTATAGGGGACAACGTTCTTGAGTTAATTTTTAAACAACCAAATAAATTCGAGGGAAGACATTGAACTATCTATAGAGATGGCCTGTCATATTATTTCCTAGTTCAGTTGGGAATTAATCACTTTAGATGATTCTTTTGCAAGCAATCAGTTGTTATTCCTAATTCGTTTTGGAATCGGATTTATGGAGATAGCCGTTAGTTCCACTATGACATATTTTCCTAAAAATGGGCTTTGCGCGTGAATGTTATAAGCCTTTTGATTTTGGAAACTTGCGCGGAAAGAATGTAAAAGGAAATACTAATAAACTATTATATATCCTTCTTTAGTTTGACAAAGAAAAGGCCACAGGAAAAAAGTTGGGGAAGAAGAGGAGGAATACATAGTGGCGTAGCAACCCTACGTGAAGGGTGGGCTACCACCTTCGACGAAAAATCAATCCATATCATACAGAAAGCATATATATAGGATTATATATATATATATATATATATATATATATATATATATATATATATATATATATATTATTTTGAAAGTATTTACATAATTGAGTGAGGCAGTCCAGCGATGTTCAAAGTAACGTATTGTTCACGAGTTCAAAGTTCTGCCCATTTTATTTACCAAAACTAAACGGAAATTACTATGTGTTGTCTATCTTATTCTTTTTCAATCTAAATTTACTAATAAAAATAACTCTTAAAACTTAATATTTGCGTAGAAATAAACAACTAATCTTGAAAGTAATTTTTTTAATTAAAAATTATTTGTTATATAAATTTTATAACTTAAAAGCTAAGCTCCACAAAAATTTCTTCAACAAAAGCTCTTTACAAACTAAAATTCTCTCGACTCTCTTTTTCCTTTAGTTTTACTTTTATTAATAAAATTTTTAATGTTGTCCTTTTGTTATTTTAATTTTGATTTATAATATTATGATTCTATTAATGATTTTTTTTATTGTTTAGCTAAATATTGCATAATTTGATTTAAAAATTTTGGTACACCATTTATCGACAAAAAAAATTAGTGACTTGTTTAAAACTTGAAAACTCTTGACGTAATTCCTGACTACGCCTAAGGCTGATAAGTGGGCCGGTCCCGGGTCTAAACGGGCTAAGTGGGTCGGTCCCGATCCGGTCCCAAATTAAACAGGCTTCGTGGTCTTTTTGTAGGAACCGACCCGGGACTAGGCCCACGAACTAATGGTCCCGGACTAAGTGAGCCAGAGAGAAAAAAAAGGTAATAAAAAATATTTAAGGTAATTTCTTGTAAATTATATGTGACCTAAATATTTGGATACCTAGGGTCAGCCTGACTAGGAGTAGTACATTTGTCCCCTCGACCAAGGCTTTCATACGAAGATATTTGGCTTTATCTTGAGGGTGCATCAATATGTGTCTAGCCAAAGTCCCCTCACCCCCCGACCCCGACCTCCAAAATATATAAAAGCTTATTCATTGCCACAAGTTTTACACTTAGCCTTATTTTGTGGAATTAGTTGAGTTAAAAATGGCCAAACAATAGATATTTCTGTCCGTTTGGTACGTTGTCTAGAAAAAGTAGGGGTAGTAACATGAGGGTTAGACGGGGCATCATTTAGATTATCATTAGTTGGGTTAACTTTAAGAGCAGGACAAGTGAGTGTATCGTCATCCGGTTGCGTTTCATCAAAATCTATTTCCTCCTCATCATTTTCATCAATAGTTGGATTAGAATAAAGAGCATTCATTAATTCATGGTCTAATTGTTCACCAGCTCCAATATTGTGGCAAAATTGACACTCAATAAATTGTAATAAACTATTATCACTATCAAGAATAGCAGGTGTAGGACGGGTACGGGGTTTTTGGATCGGGGAGCCGGGGGAAGTGGAGGAGGAACAGATTGGCCACTAGATTCGCCACTTTTGGATTTTTCCTTATTTTTACCAAAAAGTTTTTTTAAGGGAGATATCATAATTAATCAAATAATAGAAAATAAATAAAACAAACAAAACTATAATATTAAAAATTAAGAGTTGGAACGAGTTTACCGAATTGACGAACAACTTATTAAAAATTGATTATCGTTGAAGATTTGAATACTTCAATTCACCAACTTCACCATTTTTTTTACAAATTGTAGAAATAAAGTAAGCAATAGTAGCAATTATAGAAAAAAAATTAGAGAGAGATTGATGATTTTGTGAGAAAAATGAAAGAATGAGGGGGTATTTATAGTTTAAAAAAGGAAAAAGTGTAATTATAAAAAGTTTGGGATTAAAACAAAGTTGGGGAAGGGGTTAAATGACTATTTTATAAATAGCCAACGACTATTTTTAAAGGCCAGAGGCCAAATTTTTGCAATCCCAAATGGTCAGATTTTTTAAAAAAAATTATGACCGTTGGGACCGTTTATGCCCGCCAAGGACCGGTCCGGTCCCGGTCTCGCGGGCTCAATGTGAAGGACCGACCCACCTCCACGGTCAAAGGCTTATCCGGTTAAGGATCGTTTAGGTCAAGAAGCCCACATGGGCCGCGGTCCCGGGCTTGAACCGGCCCACTTGTCAACCTTAACTACGCCACTGAATACATATAAGTAATTCTCCACTAAATTTTCTCTCATATTACTTTCATAAATGGTCACTTAAATTTTACTTTATTGCATTAAAATCAATAAGTGGTTACTTAAATTTTACTTTATTGCACTAAAATCAGTAAATTATATCTTGCGCCGAAAAAATCACTCAACTATCAAAGTATCACATAAATTGTTAAATTGTTTTTTATAATAAAAAAGTCACTCAAATTTATCTAAGCATCACAGAAAATTTGTATACCACTTATGATAAATGCATAATTGTTACTTCCCAAATCATATCCATGATTTAAAAATAAAATTATTTTATTTTATCATTTTCAGTTACCGTCACCAATCAATTCATAAATTTGATCAATCTGTGGTCCATAATTAGCAAAACATACAATAAACAAGCTAATAAGGATGAAATATCGAGGTTTTATAACCTTTTTTTTGTTAATAGAGAACGTAACCTAGGTTTAATTCTCTTTATAGAAAGATCAATCATAACCTTGAAAACCCTTATCACTATATAATGATGCCATATGGCAACTTGTAAGCTTTAGTACCATATAGAAAAAAAAACACAAAAAGAAGATTAATAATTTAAGTTTTCAGATTTACAATCAACATTTTAAATTATTGGTCCAGCCACCAATAACCTTCTAAAATGGGTGTTAGATGATTTTCCTATTAAAGAGGAATTACAATTCTCAACCAGAAAGAAATAGAACAAACAAAGAAAATAAAAAGGCAAAAAGACTGATCAAAGTAGAAAAAGTAGAAGGCAAAAATGATTGTATGCCAAAACTAAAGAGAAAATAAAGAAAGAAATGATTTGAAAGTAGGGTCAAGGATAGTAATATAACACCAAATACTGTTACTACAGTACTAAACATGGTATTAATCATCATTATCACCACTTTAAAGCTATTTTAGTTTTAAAGCTACAGTGCAATTTTCTTTTTACATGTACTGACTTACAAATATCTCTTACTTTCTCTCCCTTTTGGTCATTTTAAAACAGCATCAAGAAAATTGCACAGCACAAGGAGCTTTGAATTGCTACAAACTTCACCGCCTGCATTTCAAAATCCGAAGACACAAAATTAATCTAATAAATAAGCAAAAAAAACAATGACAAATTAAAAGAAAACAATAAACCTAATCAATTATACGCCATTATCAGGCTTCATATGGTGTACAATTAAGTAAAGTATCCATCTTTCATGCTATTAATCAATCTTCAATTTATGGTTCTATATATACTGTTAAAAAAATCTTCAAAGAAAAAGTAACAAAAGAGCTCTGTTTCTCCATTGTTTGACTGATTCGATTATACACCCGACTCAAGGAAATCAGAAATAGTGAGCCAGAAAATTTTCCCCACAATGACCAATTATTATGCCTACTAGCTAGTACTAGAACTAGAAAGCGACTCAAGTTACTTAATACATGTGATTATTTGCCTAACCTTTAAAAACTGATAATCATGCAATAATTTTTCATGAGTCAAGAGAAAAATATACTACGAATGTACTCTTTCCCCTGAAGCAATTTTATATGAACCATACAAAATTTTCATCACCATAATCGTTCTTATTCATATTTAAGTTTCTATACGTTTAAAAAACAAAATCTAGTCACTAAGTAGAAGAGGTGATTTATGGACTACAAATATACTCAAACAAAATAGTTTAGAAAAAAATACTACCACATTTTTCAATTTATATGACAACATTACTACCTGGGGAGTTCACCATTGTTCTTTGACCATATTTTTCTTAAATATTTTATAAATATTTTAAATTATCAATTATTATGACCTATATTACTTTTCATGTAGTTTTCAAAAATATAAATTTTATTTTTAAAAACTTGAAGAATCTATATCTAATTTCACCGTCATAATTCAGAATATTGAACCTCGTACTCTAAATTTGCAATGTAAAATAGAATGGAGGGAGTATAATAATAATAATAATGTTAGCAAGTTGAATAGCCTTTTGATTTTTCAATATTAAAGATTGATCGTAATAATTTTTATCAACAACAATGAGGAGTCATACATAATCAGCTCACACTTATTTGAAGTTGAAGCGGAGTAATTATAGTCGTAAAGATTGATAATAATAGCATAAATAATAAATAATGATATAAAACATATTTCTGTCACTTTTACTTTTATTTGGCATGTATACTAAAAACAGATGTTCACTTTTAGTTTCACTTTACGCATATCAAGAGAAGACAACAAATTTTTTCCTGTTTTACCCATAGTATTTATTACCATTTCAAATTATTTTCTTAAATTCAATAAAATATGCATCAATTAATATGGGTAACATGGTAAATTATGCACTTCATTTATTATTTCTTAAGGGGCATAAAAAATCAAAACGTGCCAAGTAAAAGTGAACGGACCGATTAATTACCTGTGTTACATGGCAACCAGAAGTGAGGAAAGGGTGGACAGTAGCAGAATTTACTTCACCAGTGGGCAAAGGAACTGCTGGATTACTGTTTATAAACGGAATATCACTCCCTTTCTGTGGAACCATTGGACTATTAGCAGGAGAAGCAGTTTGTCGTGGAGGCAATGGCCACGTGTAAGCCGGAGAAGATGACACAATGCTGCCAGATATAAATGGTGGAGCTGCCGCTGGTGACAGTTCAGGTGAAAGTGATACCTTAATTGCTAGCTTTTGGCCTTGTAAACATGATGCTGCAGACGCAGTACCACTACCATTGTTGAATGAGAAGTAAAAGATACCAGGCCTTGATGGGCGCCACTGCATTTATGGGCGGCTTAATAAAATTAGCAACCTAAAGCATAATTCTGTTAAGATACCTTAAGTATTTTTTTTCAAAAAAAAACCTTTCATATATATATTTGATTTAAAAACAGGGCCCCAAAAAAACCTTACAGGCTTTGGCCTTGAACCGGCACTTTTAATATATCAAGAAAAAAAAGTCTAATCTTAAACACCTTTTATTCAAGATTATCTAGAATCTTGAAATTTTGAACTTACTGTGTAGGATTTGGAGTTGGATTTGGTAAGAAGTGTAGCTTCAGTGAAATTGCATAAAGTGAAGGCATTCTGGTTCTGGAAAATGTAGAGATTGTACTGATACTTATGCTGGAAAACTGAAAAAGAAATACAAAATAAAGGGCCATCAAATTTAAATGCAAAGTTTGGTTAAAGTCAAATTAAGCACCAAGAATAGCAGAATATGGTTCATACTACAAGAGTACTTACTGATGGTATCCCCAATTTGGACAGTTGAATTTTTCCATTTTGAAACTCCATCAACAAATTCAGTTGCTGACTGAGAAAGCTGAAAGAGTAATAGACTTACAAGAATGAAGAAAATGAACCAAAACATGGAGAGAACTTCCATGATATTTTTTGCTGTGTCTTGGTGAGGAAAGAAAGAGTTACAGCTTTAGTAGTTTTTTAGTTCAGGATTCCAACTAGTAAATGAAGAGAAAAGTAAAGTGCTATATACAGTGTGCCACACAGAGAAAGAGAAGGAAGGGGAATTTGGGAATTGGGAACAAAGGTGGTAAAGAAATTGTCAGGCTTGTTGGGCTTTTCGGGAAGAGTTTGAATGGTGGACATAGATGGGGTTAGGCTGGCAAGTGGGCAGGTCCCGGACCTAAACGGGTCAAGTGGGCTGGTCCAAATAGTTTCGGACTCGGTGGGCCGGTCCAAACGGTTCCGAACAGGTCCCAAATTAAACGAGGCCTAAACGGGCTTTTTATAGGGACCGGTCCGAGACGGTCCCGGGCTAAACGGTTCCGGCCCGCGGGCTAAGTGTGCCCAATATATTTTTTTAAAAAAAATTAAATAGATATTAGAGATAAAAGGATGTTAAAAAAAATATCTAAGGCAATTCTTTGTAAATTTTATTATAGAATTGTGACCTAAATTTTATTTAACATCCTAAATTTTAATATTCAATATTTAATATCGAATATATATATACTTTTTAGTAGTAACATGAAATGACCAAAGTATGGTACTTTTTAGCTGGTATAAATATGGAATGATAGAAGATCAAGTTTTAGCTCAACTCAGATTACAGTTCAACTAAAACTGAGTTGAGCTAAAACTTGATCTTCTATCATTCCATATTTATACCAGCTAAAAAGTACCATACTTTGGTCATTTCATGTTACTACTAAAAAGTATATATATACTAAGTGTATAGTATATAAGCTATATAAGATGTACATATAGTATAGTATAGTATAATATATATATATATATAAGCTATATATATATATATATATATATATATATATATATAGCTTATATATTATACATTTAGTATATACTATACTATACTATAGCTTATATATTATATCGAATATACTATGCTATATATATATCGAATATAGCTTATATATTATACACTTAGTAACAATAAAGTAAACAATAGTGGCAATTATAGAAGAAAATTAGAGGGAGATTGTGATAGATTGATGATTTTATAAGAAAAAATGAAAGAATGATGGGGTATTTATAGTTGAAAATAGGGAAAAAGTGTAATTATAAAAAGTTTGGGATTAAAACAAAGTTGGAGGGTTAAATGGCTATTTTATAAATAGCCAACGGCTATTTTTGACAAGCCCAATGGCTATATTTTTTTTTAAAAATAGCCGTTGGGACCGTTTGGCCCGCTAAGGGACCGATCCGGTTCCGGACCAGTCCCGATCCCTGGCGGGCTAAATGGTCCCGGGCCTGGCGGGCCCAAATCATAGGACCGGCCCAGGCCCACTAAAACTGGGTCAAACGATCCTGGCCCGTTTAGCCCGTTTAACCCGCGGTCCCGGGCCTGGACAGGCCCACTTGTCTCCCTTAGATGAGGTGCACTAACAAAATTGTAGACTCTGTATTTATTAGCTAAAGTACTACTATCCCTCCTAGCTTTTGGTTTATAAAACTAGTTACTAGGAGTAGTTATGCATGAATAATAATGAAGAGAATTTTATATGATGATTTGACACAACATAGGCGAAGCTAGGGTGGAGGGAAGGGCTTATCCGTACCCCTACGTCAAAAAATTATAATATATAATATTTTAAAAAATATTATATATATATATATATATATATATATATATATATATATATATATATATATATATATATATATATATATATATATATAGTAGATGTTGAATCTATTTGAATTTCGTCACGACTTGTCTCTCTCTCTATATATAACGTCGAATTATAAAATATTTTTTATAAATATATATTCCTATAGTAAATTAAAATGACCTCTAGGTCTTTGATTGTGGAATTTCGTAATTTATTTTGTTTTTCATCACAAGTTTTGAAAAATAAAATAAAATAAAAAAAGTGTTGCCGAAAAGAAAATCGACGCAACCATTTCACGGTCTTTGGACAAAGTTGTTGGAAAATGTTAGTGCTATTTGTTTGAATAATGTGAAAAATATTTCATGGTCTTTGTACAAAGTTGTTGGGAACTGTTAGTGCTATTTATTCGAATGATGTGAAAAAGAAAGGTGCCTAAGTCTAAAGGTGTCTTGGACATAAGTGGGATAAAGTGAACATCTTCACTTTCATAGCTAGAAATATTCTTTCTAATTCCTTGTATATAAATAGGTCGTCACTGTACACATGCTATAGTATCAAGAAACCAATATACAAGATATTGGATATTCTCCATAATTTTTCTCATGGTATCAGAGCATCACTAAGATATTTTTTTACAATTTTCTCTTGTTCTTCTTCTTTGAATCTCCATCAATACAAAGATGGTTGAATCAGATACTAAAAATATTTTTTCTGATCCTAAAATGGCTGAGACAGTGGCTGAAAAAATTGATGCTTGTCATCCTTATTTTCTGAACAACTCAGATTCTCCAGGAATAAATCTCATCAATATAAACTTTGATTGAACTAGTTATACAAACTGGCGTAGAGACCACTTGATATCTTTATCAGCTAAGAACAAGCTTGGATTTATAATTAGAACTTGTACCATGCCAACTGATCCACCGACAAGATCAGTGGAGGAGGTGCAATGACATGGTCATTGCTTGGTTGCTTAACTCTCTCAGCAAGGATATTGCAGAGAGTGTTATTTACTCTCAGACGGCTGAAGATCTTTGGAATGAGCTAGAGCAGCGTTATGGACAAGCTGATGGGACTAAGTTGTTCCAGTTACAAAGAGAGCTAAACAACATCAACCAAGGAACTAAAGATGTGGCAGGGTATTTCACTAAGCTGAAGAGAATCTGGGATCAAATGAAGGTCTTAAATACTTTTATGACTTGCAACTGTGATTGCAAATATGCTGCAAAGTCACACAACCACAAGATGAACGAGGACCAAAAGCTAATACAATTTCTGATGGGGCTGAATGATATTTACAGTGGAGTAAGAGATAATATCCTAATGACGAAACCACTCCCCACAACTGCACAAACTTACTCAATCATCTTGCAAGAGGAAACTCAAAGGGAGATACACTCGGGTAATCATGTCTCCACTAAATCTGCTGCTTTTATGTTGACTGGACAGAGATGGAATAGACAAAGGAGTAACATAGAGAACAAAGGAGGAAATCAGCTTTCTAACTGTGATCTGAGAGAAAATGAGTTGTACTGCAGATATTGCAAAAAGACAGGACATATTCGGTTATCTGAAACATTTCAAAATAAGCAAACAAAGGAAAAGGGGCTATGGAAACCATCAAGCTAATGAAGTAAATGCCGAAGAAGGAGATAATGGAGGTACTGGAGCAAATGCAATGCTAACTTCAGTCAACAGTCAAGGGTTTACCAAAGAACAACATGAGAAATTAATCCAAATGTTTCGGACAGTGCAAGGATCCAGTGGATCAACCTCAAATTTTGAGCCTGGTGTTAGTGCTAACCTTGCTGGTACATATTTTGTTCTACACATTTTTACCTCTTTCTTTTTCAACCTTTTTCATAATACTTGGATTATTGGCTCAGGTGCAACACATTATATGGAATACGATAGGAACCTGCTTCATAACATAAAGAAACTTTCAAATCCCATCTTTATTAATTTACCTAATTCCTACAAAGTAAAGGTTACCATAGTAGGAAGTTTATTCTTGAACTCAGATCTTGAGATCCATAATGTGCTTGTTGTCTCTACATTCAAACACAATTTGTTGTCAGTATATCAACTTTGCAAGCAAGTTAATTGTATTCTGATATTTACTAAGCATGGGTGTTTTATACAGTCCCCTTCAATGAAGATGTATCAGCTTTTTGGTGAAGCAACATGTCTTTATATACAGAAAGATAACACTTATCAAGCCCTTTCCAAGCTTCATGTCCAAGTTTCTCCAGTTGCCAGTCAATTACCTAAGTGCAATGCCATAGAGTCTTGTCCTTTTGTGTCCAAGTCTGCTTGTTCTAAATCTTTGAGTCATGTTTATTCTGAGTCTTTAAGTCCTGTTTGTCATGAAAATTTGAATGAAAGAACCAATGAAATTATTCCTAATTGCAATGTTTCTACTCTTTAAAGACTTTGGCACAATAAATTGGGACATCTACCTTATCATGCAATAAAGAACATTACTGGAATTCCTATTACTTTCAGAGAACTTAAAGATTTTCCTTGTAAAATTTTTTCCATGGCAAGACAATCTAAACTACCTTTTCCAACCAGCACTATTAAATTCAAGAAGTATTTTGACTTGATTCACATTGATACATGGGGACCTTACAACACTCCAACATATAAAGGAGAAAATTATTTTCTTACTATAGTGGATGATTTTTCTAGAAGTACTTGGACTTGTCACCTTTATATAAAATCAAATGCCTTTCCTATTTTGAAGTCCTTTCTTGCCCTTATTGAAAGATAATTTTCTGCCAAAGCAAAAGTAATAAGATCAGATAATGCTTATGAATTAGGAACAAGGAATATTCCTAAAGATTATTTTTGTACTCAAGGAACAATTCATCAAACCATTTGCATTGCAACTCCACAACATAATGGAGTGATTGAACGCAAATATAGACACTTGCTTGAGACTTGTAGAGCTTTATTATTTCAGTCACATACCCCAAAGAAATTCTGGGGTGACTGCCTTCTTACTGCAATACATTTGAGTAATAGGTTTCTTTATAAAGTTCTTCAAAACAGGCCTCCTTCATCACTCAAAGACACTACATCTCAGTCACATGAACTACCAGCCACTTTAAATCAATCCCATGAAGTTTTATATGATATAAGTTTTAGTCCAAATCAATACTCTAGGTCTCCTGAACTTTCGCCTAGTCTTGATTACGTGTTATCTACAGCAGAAGAACCGGTTTTGCGCAGATCTGATAGAATACATAATGCACCTAAGTATTTATCAGATTACATATGTTACTCTGCTTACTCTGTGATTTTTCATAACCCCCATTTTTTTCCTATTCACTCATTTTCTTTCTCTGCTTTAACACAACAAAACAAAGATATAGTTAATTCTATATGTCAGATCGTAGAGCCTACCTCTTACCAGCAGGCAATGAAGCACCCAGGTTGGCAGGATGCCATGGAAAAAGAATTTGTAGCACTTGATTCTAATCATACCTGGGATGCGGTAAAGCTGCCTCAAGGAAGAAAAGCTTTGCCCTGCAAATGGGTGTACAACGTTAAGTTAAAGTCAGATGGATCCTTGGAAAGATTAAAGGCTCAATTAGTTATAAGAAGAGATATATAATGAGAAGGAATTGATTATACCGAGACCTTTTCTCCGGTGATAAAGATGACCATAATTCAATGTCTTTTAAAGTATAGCAGTTAAGAGAAATTGGATTTTACACCAACTCGACGTCAATAATGCCTTTCTATATGGCGATCTGGACGAAGAGGTTTACATGGAATTTCTTCCTGGTGTGGCAGCTCCCCCTTCACACGTGTGTCGATTTTGGAAATCACTATATGGACTTAAATAAGTATCATGCCAATGGTATGCTAAATTATCTTCTGCTTTAGGGACTAGAGGATACACTTTATCTTTGAATGATTACTCTCTCTTTTTTAAGACTTATGGGAATCCCATCACTATTTTGTTCATCAATGTCGACGATATCTTAATAACTGGGAACAATCAAGAAGAGATTGATGAAACCAAATATTTTCTTGATACCGAATTTAGAATAAAAGACTTGGGAGAAGCTCACTACTTCTTGGGTTTGGAGCTTCTTCGAGAATCTGGAGGATTAGTCATCATTGAATGAAAATTTTCTCTAGAACTTCTCTCTGAGTTCGATTGTTTAGAAGAACGACCAGCCTCAAGCCTGTTAGATCCGACTATCAAAATTTCAGCTAATTGCGGCACTCCTTTTAAAGATCCTACGATATATCGGTGGCTCTTAGGAAAGTTGAATTTTTTGATGAATACCAGATCAGATATCTCATTTGCTGTTCAAACTCTAAGTCAACATATGTAATCCCCTTGCACTGGGCATTTTCAGGCAGCTCTACATACTCTAAGATATCTATGTGGAGACCCAGGACTTGGATTATTCATGTCTTCGGATCCCTCTTTTCGACTCTTGGCCTATTACAATTCCGATTGGGCATCTTGTTTTGATACACAACGATCTATAAGTGAATTTTTTTAATAAGTCTTGGAGGTTGTGTGGTGTCATAGAAATTAAAGAAACAACCGGTAGTCGCCCTTTCTTCGGCAGAAGCAGAAATCCGTTCTATGCGTCGGCTTGTTGCGGAAATTAGTTGGATTGTCCGCCATCTACAAGATCTTTCAGCTCCTCCCTCCTTACCTGTGTCGTTTTACTGCAATAATCAATCTGCTATACATATAGCTAAAAATCCTGTCTTTCATGAACGGACCAAGCATATAGAGCTTGATTGCCACTTTGTTCGTGAGAAATTGATAGATGGGTTGATTTCGCTATCCTTCGTTCCTTCTTCTTCCCAAATTGCAGATGTATTCATCAAAGCCCTATGCGGGCCTCTTCACCGATCAATTATAAGCAAGTTGGGAGTCCGATCTACTGGATCCCACTTGGAGGGGGGTGGGGGGAGTGTTGCCGAAAAGAAAATCGACGCAACCATTTTACGGTCTTTAGACAAAGTTGTTAGGAAATGTTAGTGCTATTTGTTCGAATGATGTGAAAAATATTTCACGGTCTTTGGACAAAAAAGTTATTGGGAACTGTTAGTACTATTTGTTTGAATGATGTGAAAAAAAAGGTGCCTAATTCTAAAGGTGTCTTGGACATAAGTGGGACAGAGTGAGGACAGAGTGAGCATTTTCTCTTAGCTAGAAATATTCTTTCTAATTCCTTGTATATAAATAGGTCACTATACACAGACTATATGATCAAGAAATCATTATACAAGATATTGGTGATTCTCCATAATTTTTTCCAAAAAGAAGAAAAAAACACAGCGTGTAGTGGAAGAAGATTGAAAGTTATTGCAATATAGGTCATAAAATAGGTCAACGAAATTATGGGGCACAGTGAAAAGGAGGAAATATAAGATAATATGGCTGGATAAGAAAGTCCAAGAAAGGTAATCCAAGCTAATCCGCCGCATGCATTGATATACTATCTCCGGGGAATTTTTTCTACTTGAGACTCCTGATATTTGTCTTAAATTAAATTAATTTATCATAAAATGGCCAATTGATGTGATAATATGTACATTTTTCTCGTTCCGTTTTAAGTGATAGTACAATTTTCTTATTAGTATATTTAAAAAAAAAGACACATTCATATATTTTGAGAATAATTTTTAAATTCTTATTTTACCTTTATTGACCTACTTTTGCAATGTCTCAATAAATGAGTCGCTGTAAAAAGGTTTACAACAAGAATATATATTTTGTAACGAGTTGCCTATTTGTCATTCAAGTTGCTAATCCCAATTATTGTCGGCGGTTAATAATGACATACTAGTCTAGTAGTGTTCAATTCAAGACTATGGATATCCCCTGGGTAACTTTATTCGTGTCGCAGCAATATATGCTCAAACGCTATTTGATTCTTTTCTGAGCCAGAGACAAAATGAATTCTTGATTATTATTGTATATATACTAGCTACCCGTATATGGTCGAAATCGGACATACCCGATTTTGTTGGCAGGGAAATTGCCTTGAGGGTAACCTCATAATAGATCGGGCTCGAGCTTGAAGATAGAACATCACGCCTGAGAGATCGAAGTGTTCATTGAGATCGAGGCCGGCAACAATCGAAATCAAACATGACTGACTTTGAGTAAGACAATAACGGAATGACGAGATATCAGTAACCAGTCGAAGATCCCGGCGGGAATCCCGGAACAGATCAAATCAAAGCAGTTATTAGTGCCAATTATGGGATCTACTTCCGTTATTAGAGTTGTACCTTATTTAGGATTCCTCTATTATATAAAGAGGGATCTCATTCACTTGTAAGCAGAATAATCATTATTCACTGATAAGAATATACATATACTTTGTTTTACTCACTGTTCATCGATGTTTGTTCCATCCTCTATTGTTCTTATATATCTACTTACTGTTCATCACTGTTTGTTTCATTCTCCACTGTTCTTATTAACTAACCTCGAGACTATCTCGAATCGAGGTCGAGGTATTGTTTGTGGACCGGTTTAATTTATTTTATTGTCCAATTTATCTATTTAATTCGTTGCTTATCAATTGATGCTAGTTCAAATCATATATCCTTAAAACCACAATATAAGTTTAATTGTTACTCAATTATTAGGGTAAATAGTTTGGCGCCCACCGTGAGGCTAAGGATAATAGTGATTGTTCAGTACTGATTCTAGTAAAACACACTATTTTACGCTTGTTCTTGTCAAGTATCTTTGCTTTCAAGTTAAAACATGTAAAACTCATAAAACGCATCCACACACGGTGACAATGGCCTCGGATTCCACGATGAAAACGAAAATGTGATTGCTCTAGGAGTCGAGGTGCCACAGGTTAATCTCGGGGGAGCACCGGTTGCCAACCCAGTCGATGTCAGTTCGCATGTTGCTCTAAACGCGGACCTAGGCGCAAATATCGATAGATGCAATTTCGCCCGGAACGATCGAAGAAGTGATCGATGATAGAATTCTCGGGGACTTATGAGCAAAAGTGGTTTTGACAAGTATGCCGATCCCACAAAGTCACCTCGGTTATTGGAATATAACTTTAGCGTCGATGCATCGAGCATTGTATCGGCAACCGGAAGGATCAGATATACTAGGTGGCCCAGACCCATACAAACCGATCCTTCCCAAAGAAACCCAAATTTGATGTGCAAGTATCATGGAACGCATGGTCAAAAGACCGAGGATTGCATGCACTTAAGGGAGGAGGTAGCCCGTCTATTCAATGAGGGCCACCTTCGAGAGTTCCTCAGCGATTGAGCCAAGAATCATTTCAGAGAAAGGGACACCAACATGAAAAATGAATAGGAGGAACCCCAACATGTCATTTATATGATCGTCGGTGGGGTCGATATTCCACAGGGACCCATATTCAAACACACTAAGGTATCGATCACTAGGAAAAAACGAACCTGAGATTATGTGCCCGAAGGCACTTTATCATTCAACAACAAAGAAACATAAGGCATTTCTCAGCCACACAACAACGCTCTGGTAATTTCCATCTTATTGAATAAAGTTCAAGTTAAGCGTGTTTTAGTGGATCCAGGTAGCTCAAAGAATATCATTCGATCAAGGGTTGTGGAGCAGTTCGGCCTACAAAATCGAATCATACCCGTAGCTAGGGTCTTAAACGGCTTCAATATGGCCAGTGAAACAACTAAATAGGAGATTATTTTATCGGTGAACGTGGTTGGAACCATTCAAGATACCAAGTTCCACGTAATCGAGGGTGACATGAGGTACAATGCCATGCTCAGAAGGCCTTGGATCCACAATATGAGGGCGGTCCCTTCGACTCTCCACCAAATAATGAAATTCCCGACGTCGGACGGTGTAAAAACAGTATATGGGAAACAACATGATGCAAGGAAATATTTGCGGTCGATAAGGTAACACCGATATCGACACTATCAACCTCGTAAAGGCCAGGCATCAAACGTAAACAGGAAGTCAAATAGCAATCACAGCCACCAGCCTCGACCGAATCGGGGAAGCAAGAGATAGAAGAAGAAGAGGAGGATTTTTTGACCCCTCAGACTTTTATTGTTACCGAAGATTATGACACCACCAAATCAATGTCAATGAGCTGGAACAGGTTATATTGATCGAGTACCTGCCCGAGCGAAAGGTACACCTGGGAACGGGATTAACCCCGAACTCAAGAAAAAGCTTATTCAATTTCTTATTGATAACATAGATTGTTTTGCTTGGTCCCATTTAGACATGACAGGGATCCCACCGGAAATAACGATGCATCAGCTAATCCTGGACCCTAGGTTCAAACCGGTGAAGCAAAAGAGAAGACCCCAGTCCTAGGTAAAACACGCATTCATAAAGGACGAGGTAGCTAAACTTCTCAAAATATGGTCCATTCGGGAGGTGAAATATCCCGAATGGTTAGCCAATGTAGTTGTAGTCCCTAAAAAAGGGAACAAACTTAGAATGTGTGTAGATTATAAGGATTTAAACAAGGTGTGCCCTAAAGATTCTTTTTCGCTGCCTAACATCGATCGCATGATCGATGCCACGGCCGGCCACAAGATCCTTACTTTTCTCGATGCCTATTCTGGGTACAATCAAATCCAAATGAACTCGGAGGATCGAGAAAAGACTTTATTTATCACCAAATATGGAACATACTGTTATAATGTAATACCTTTTGGGCTAAAAAATGCAGGAGCTACTTACCAACGCCTAGTAAATAAAATGTTCGAAGAACAAATAGGTAAATCAATGAAAGTTTTTATTGATGACATGCTAGTTAAGTACCTGCGCGCAGAGGACCATTTGTCTTATTTGCAGGAAATGTTCGAGATTTTAAGGAAATACAACATGAAACTCAACCCCGAGAAATGTTCTTTCGGGGTCGGTTCGGGCAAGTTCCTTGGCTTCATGGTATCGAATCGGGGGATCGAGATCAACCCCGATAAAATCAAGGACATCAAAAATATCACCATCGTGGACAGTTTAAAAGCCGTACAGAGGCTAACTGGACTGATATCTACCTTTGGCCGATTCAATTCGAGGTCATCGGATCGAAGCCACAAATGTTTCTCTCTACTAAAAAAGAACGATTTCGCTTGGACCCCAGAATGCCAACATGCATTAGAGGAATTGAAGCGATACCTATCGATCCCACCACTGCTGCACACTCTAAAGGCAGATGAGAAACTTTACTTGTACTTGGCAGTATCAGAAATCGCGGTAAGTGGTGTCCTAGTTCGAGAATAGCAAGGTACGCAATTTCCCATTTATTATGTAAGTCGAACCTTTGGAGAAGTAGAAACTAGATATCCACACTTGGAGAGATTGGCACTTGCACTGATAAGCGCCTCTAGAAAGTTAAGACCATACTTTCAATGTTACCCCATATGTGTATTAACCACTTACCCACTTTGTAATATTCTGCACAAGCCCGAACTATCGGGCCGATTGGCCAAATGGGCCGTCGAACTCAGTGGGCACGATATCTAATATCAACCTTGGATGGCCATCAAGTCTCAAATTTTAGCGGACGTCATGGCCGATTTCACGCCAACCCTCGTACCCGAAGTTGAAAAGAAACTCTTGTTAGAATCGGGTACATCATCGAGGGTATGGACCCTCTTCGCAGACGGTGTTTCAAATGTGAAGGGGTCCGGGCTAGGTATCATTTTGAAGCCTCCCACGGGTAGCACTATTAGGCAATCTATCAAAACTTCTAGATTGACTAACAATGAGGCCGTGTACGAGGCCATGATTGCAGGTCTCGAACTAGCTAAAAGCTTGGGAGCAAAAGTCATTGAAGCAAAGTGTGACTCTTTACTGGTGGTGAACCAAGTAAACAAAACCTTCGAAGTTCGAGAGGATAGAATGCAAAGGTATTTGGATAAACTGCAGGTTACTTTACACCGTTTCAAGGAATGAAATTTGCAGCATATACCTCGAGAACAAAACAGTGAGCCAGATGCACTTGCAAATTTGGGGCCATCGGTCAAGGAAAATGAGATCACCTCGGGGACTGTCGTTCAACTCTCGAGATCCGTGATCGAGGAAGTTCATGCCAAAATAAACTCTACAAGCTTAACCTGGAATTGGAGGAATAAATATATTGAATATTTGAAGAAAGGAAAGCTCCCATCAGACCCTAAAGAGTCGAGGGCCCTATAAACCAAAGTTGCTCGATTCACATTGGCTGAAGATGGAACATTATACAGAAGGACATTCGATGGACCATTGGCATTATGCCTAGGACCAGGAGACACTGATTATGTTTTACGAGAGGTCCATGAAGGCACTTGTGGGAACTACTTCGGCGTCGAATCACTGATTCACAAAATCATTAGAGCAGGATACTACTGGGATAGCATGGAAAAAGATACTAAGGAGTTTGTTCGAAAATGTGATAAATGTCAAAGGTTTGCACCGATGATCCATCAGCCCGGAGAACAACTTCATTCAGTCATATCCTCATGGTCATTCATGAAATGGGGGATGGATATTGTTCAGTCCTCTGCCATCGGCCCCAGGTAAAGATAAGTTCATTTTATTTATGACTGACTATTTCTCTAAATGGGTTGAAGCACAGGTGTTCGAGAAAGTGAGAGAGAAAGAGGTTATAGACATCATCTGGGATCACATCGTATGTCGATTTGGGATACCCGTCGAAATAGTGTATGACAATGGAAAATAATTTATCGGCAGCAAAGTGACGAAATTCCTTGAAGAGCACAAAACAAAAAGGATATTATCAACTCCGTATTACCCTAGTGGGAACGGACAGGCCGAATCGACGAACACGACTATCATTCAAAACCTAAAGACAAGGTTGAATGACACTAAGGGGAAATGGAGAGAAATTCTACCCGAAGTCCTTTGGGTATATCGAACAACATCAAAGTCCAGTACAGGGGCAACGCCATTATCCTTAGTGTATGGCTCCGAAGCCTTGATTCCAATCGAAGTCGGGGAACCCAGTGCCAGGTTTCGACATACAACAGAAGAGTCAAATCACGAGGCTATGAATACTAGCCTCGAATTATTGGATGAAAAATAAGAAGCCGCATTCGTTCGAATAGCTGCACAAAAGCAACGAATCGAAAGATACTACAATAGGAGAACCAACCTTTGCCACTTCAAAGTCGGGGACTTAGTCCTAAGGAAAGTCACCATCAACACTCGAGATCCTAATGAAGGGAAGCTCGGCCCAAATTGGGAGGGACCCTACCAAGTCATCGACATCGTCGAAAAGGGATCTTATAAGCTCGGCACGATGGACGGCGAATAACTGCCAAATAATTGGAACATATCGCTTGTCAAACGGTATTATTGCTAAGGTATGACTTTATCCCCCTTTTCATTTATATATTCAACACTAACTCACTGCAGGTGTTCGATCGAAGACATCGAGACCTCAGGTTTTACAGCGCGCGTTGCACTCTTTTTTTCTTAGATCAGTTTTTGTCCCAAGTGGGTTTTTCCGGTGAGGTTTTTAACGAGGCAACAATTATGTGCTACCTGAGGACAATTCAACAGTATCCAAGGCTTCTTTACAATCAACCTCGAATACTGGGGGCGTCACCCTCGGATGTTACACTTTTGAGGAAAATACTTCATGTCAAAGGGTCTCGACAGAGAAACTTTGTAATGGGCCAAACGGTCAAATGAACCGTGTCCATATAGATTAGTCGAGTCTCGATGACAAAACATGTATGAATTATAAAAAGAAGCATTCTTTCTATATCAAACATCTTGTGTCTCAAAGAAAACTTTCTACTATACAAGCTCCATACTTATGATTTTGTGAGAAATGGCTCAAGGGCCAAGTGCAAATATACCTCGTACAATCGGGGACTACCGTCTACGATCGACATATTCGAGTAATCTAAACTCAAATTCATAAGACCTCAAAGAGGCACCCCTCGATCTATAGGCCAAGAACATCACTCTCGAGGACTAATACTTCGAACAAGTTCGAAGTGTTATTGGGAAATAAGACCAAGAGGCATACCCAAAGGCTACGGCCAAATTAAGGCGGCTCGGAGACGTTCGAATCCCGCAATAAAAATAGGCCTTCGAATTCTTTGAAAACCCGATTAAAAAAGGCTACCACCGGCAAGTAATCAAAAGGGCTTCGATGAAATTAGCCCTAGAAAAGCCTTAAGAGGTATCAAATTTTCTCAATACAAACGTGCTAAGGCACAAAAAGTAAAGGGGATTCAATCGACATCAAACCCTCGAAAAACCCAATGGGTAAAGAATACGTGTTAAGGCATAAAGAAATTTTTTACTAAATCTTCTAAGCCGAAAAAGGGAAAAATAGCCATCTTTTAGAGGCCATATCGGCCCAATCTAAAGAGCCTAAGTGCCAATACACATAGAGTTCGAGATTTTGTTCTCACTCAATTCGGACCTAAGGGTTCCCCCATTCCGAGCACAAATAAAACTGACTTGAATATAGCTCGAGGATTCATCATTATTTGATATAAAACCTTAAGGGGTCTGTTACTGTGAGTTCGAAACTTACTCGAACTCGGCAATAAAAACACTACGATTACGGCTTCAATCAAGCCATCCAATAGTTTCATCATTTTTTTAAAGTCTTAAATGGACAAGTAATACAATCACAACATAAAATATTTGACTTTTCCAACACCAATACACAACCCACACTATGTCTACGGAGCCTCTATAGATAAAGAATAGTACAATGATAATACCGGAAATAAGGCCCCGGCTATACCTCAAACAGAATACACAAAGTACAAAAGATTCATGACCTCGGGATGAAGTAGGGCTCACCAAGTCAGCTGGGAAGAAGGTGTACTGCTATCACTGATCAATATCTCTTGCTGTGGAACTACTTGCATCCATTTAAAGATGCAGCGCCCCCGACAAAAGGGACATTAGTACTGTCGAATAGCACTAGTATGTATAACTAAACACCCTCTCAATAGAATGATAAATAATACAAACAAGATTATCATAATATCAATGAAAGCCTTAATCAACATCAAACCTCAATTTAAGATCAATACAGTGTTCAAATTAATTTCCATATCTCACTTTGGGAGATTTTCAGTATCGATATACCATTGTCCGCAATACCATTATTCATAAAACCAGTACCACCGTACTCTCAGCACGGAGTCCGATCACGACCCGATCGACTAGGCTGTCTTATTCGAGACATCAACCTTTTTATATCAATCATCGCATTTCATATTACTTTCACATCGTTTCATTTCATTGGCAATAATGGCCATAATTATAAGATCATTCTTGGCATATTGGCCATATTTAGTATTTCATGATCACCTTTTCAATTTCAATTATCATCATCAACAACAAATACAATTCAAATCAAGGTGTGTAGTACACATGTGAGCAATTTAGAGTCTAAGGCATATAGAGATTTTTCACAAAATTTGGAATAATAGCCTTCGTTTGAATTTAACTTGAAGTCGAACATTTCTATTGCACATACCATATTTTTAACACATCCTCAATTGATAACATAACATAAATAAAGCATTTGGAATACTTGTTGAACATATATCTTTCAACCCAATCTTACTCGGAATATCCTATTTTATAATGAACCCCTCGGGACTTACATAATTCATATGAATATCGTGGGATCCAATTCTAAGAGAAGAGTTTATCCAGCATACCTTAATTGAGCTTTCTTAAACTCTAAAATATTCCGAAATTCTTAGAAACTTCAATCTATTTTTGAAACATAATAAATTGAACCAAAATTAGGAAGATGATCATGGTTCTAGCTCATTTGAGCATTTTATCATACATTAGGTGTGTATAAGGTTTCAAGGTCTTTTCATAGAGGATTCCATCATCCCATAAGCCAATATTTACTATGCTTAGTTCAACAATCTTCCTACACCCCTTGATATCACATCCATATAAAATAAATAACTCTCATACCCAAAAATTATCTTGCTATTTACCCATTTCCAGATAATTTCAAAATTGAGGGTTAGGGTGTAGAATTTTACCTCTAGGATGAAGACCTAGTGAGCTTCCCTTCTTAAACTTTCAAAACTTGAGCAAGAATTGAAGAACAATTATTGAAGAACACCTTCTCACTCTAGGGCACTCTCTCTTACTCTAAAATGTTATGTTATAGCTCAAAAATATTCCAAAGAGTGTATTTAACAAAGTAGGGTCGGGTTTTAAAAATCTAAAAATGGAGCTCCGGAACAAAGTCTGCGATCGCATAATCAATAAGCAGACCGCATATCGGTCGCATAATTGCTGACCAAAATGTCCAAATATCTGTCTGTGTCTGCGGTCACTATGCGGTCCGCATAACTATTCTGCAGTCGGATAATGCACCGCAGAATAGTTATGCGGTCGCATAGTCGACCGCATAATTGTTTCCAGACTAACCCTCTCCTTCCTCACTTCTATGGCTATTATCCGGCCCGCAGAGTGATTCTGCGGTCGCATAATGGACCGCAGAAATGCACTTTTCTACCAAAAAGTTTCCTTTACGGTCTGGTGCATTGTTCAAAAGTTTACTGGGCCTTACAGCCTCGTCCTCCAAAATCTTCGCACTCTTGATATTGGCCGTGAGGTCGAAGCCACGAGCATGTACCTCCTCAAGAGTCTCTCTCCAAGACTGACGCCTAGCAAGCTCAGTAACACGGGACAATCTAACCTCAGCAGCGTCAGAAATTTCCTTTGCCCGAGTGTTAGCGGCTTCAGCGTCGGCTCGGTAGGAGGCCACGAGCGCCTCTGCCTCGGATGTGGCCCTTGCAAGCTCAGCACCTGACCGAGTCTCGATCTTTTCAACCTTCTGGGCTCGGGCCAAGTTCTCCTCCTTCACACTTTGGAGTTGACGCTCAACCGAAGACAGTTGGGCCCGAACCGCATCTTTCTCCGAGGCGAGACGGTCTATGTTCTTCTTGTACCCCAAAGTCTCTGCCTCTTTCATCTTGGCTTCCTCACGAAGCTGCTCAACCAATTCGGCTTTCTGCCGAACCTGCAGAATCAAAGTGTTAGTCGCCAGTATCAAGTTAATACATAACAAGCTCCCAAAAATTTACATTACCTATTCAATGAGCTCGGTCTGATCTTGATGAGCTCTTGTCAGCTCGGCTCAAATACTCATGATCTCCTCTTCTTTTTGCACATAGAGGAGTTTGAGGGTGTCTCTCTCATCCATAAGCTTTTTGAGATCAGTCTCACATTGGGCCAGCTTAGCTCGGTATTTGGAGGACGTTTCTCGATGGAGCACCATAGCCTGTGCAGAAAGAAAGGAAATCAGACTTTGAGAAATAAGAACAAACACAAGCATGGTAACATAATCGACCACAAGTAAAACTCACTTGGTTCAGAAGCCGCTGAGCCTCATCAAAAATGAGTGATGCGTCCAGGTAGGAAACATCATCGCCCCCGCAAAGCAGCCGCGAATTATATCATCCCCTTCAGGGCCCGTCCCCACATCGGGTGTCCCCATGGACCGGGCATCCCGAAACTGCCCCTCACAGAACGTGGGGCTCGGCGGCGAATTTTTCAATGTTAATTTCCCCAAGCGAATCACTTGGGGCATGCTCTTCTCTTTGAAGGGCCTCAGAACTAGACCCTTCGAGCACACCCACCGGTTGCTCATCACGGCAGGAGGCATCCTCAATACCCGATGACTCGGGGACTTTGCTCGGACCTTCCTTCGAGATCACCTCGGTCTGCGTCTGAACCTTCTCGACCGTCACCGGCTCAGCAGTTCTCGAAACTTTGATGCCCTCCCTCTTCCGAGCCACCAGCAGGCAGTCGACATCTTCTTCCTCCTCGTTTTCATATCGTAGCGTTTGGACTACATCGGCAGGCAGAATGGTGAGATCAGTGTTCGGCTTTCGAGCCCTGCTTTTCTTGGGCTTTGGGGTATCTGGTGGTGATGCCCTTCTCCTTTTCTTGTCTTTGGTCAGCTTCGGGACCTCCTCTTCCCAGGTGGGAGGCGGCCTCATAATGATATTATCTCCAAGACCTGTATGAGAAGAAATCAAGTTAAAAGGAAGTATTTTACAGGAAAGCATCAAACACGGACAAGGGAACTTACCATAATTTTTGGCCTCCCATCGACCCTTGGCCAAATCACGCCACGAGCGCTCAGCATACGAAGACGTTGAAACCAGTTGTCGAACCCAACCTGCAAGGTCCGGGACTGTACCAGGAAACCGGGGGGAAGCTGCACCATAAAGAAGAATATAGAGGAGAAGAGGTAAATGAAACGTAACAAGTAATTAAACGTTATCAGTGAAGTTCTACTTACGCTTCTTGTTCCATTCTTTGGGGAATGGCATCTTCTTGGCAGGGATTAAATCGGAGGTCATGACTCAGACAAACCGGCACATCCATCCTCGGTCCTTGTCTTTGTCTATGCTCGAGAATAGCACCTTTGTGGCCCGACGCTGAAGCCTTATCAGTCCTCCCCGATAAAGACGGGGGCTGTATAGCCTTATGAGATGATCGAGGGTGAAAGACATCCCCTCGATCTTGCTCGAGAAGAATCTGAGCAAAATGACAATGCGCCAAAATGAGGGGTAGATCTGGCCTAAGGTTACCCGGTATTGGTGGCAGAAGTAATTATGACAGGATCAACGGAACCCAGTGTGAAAGGGTAAGTATACACACTTAAGAACCGTTTCACATGAGTGGTTATGTCCTCTCCGAGGGTAGGAATCACCATCTCTTTATTCTCCCAGTGGCAGTCCTTTTTCACTTGCTCGAGATCGCCTTCGGATATCGAACAAATGTATCTAGACATGGGCTCGCATCGGCCAGGATCCGAAGAGGGTCTTTTGACTTTAAAGTCAGAAGTAAGTTCATATGGACCTGGGATGCACTCTTTGATACGTGGCTCCACCGGTGTTTTGTCACCGGCCGGCCGCGATGAGGAGGACTTTTCTTCTTGAGGAATGATCTTTGATATTTTTTCCGTTGCTATATGAGGTTTAAGGAAGGAAAAGGCGGAATTTGCATTTTAATAAGAGATTGGAAAACGAAAACCGACAAAGTTGATGGACTTGAAGAGAATAGAAGAGCTTTTAAAGATTAGAAGAAGTTTGAAAGTAAAGTTTGAAAAGATTATGAAGTTGGTATATTTATAATAGCCACTTTGACGGTTTGAAAGCACTGGTGGCCGACCATCAACTGCCGTTAATTAATGACTTTGGAAACTGCGCAGACGCAATACTTCAATCGCTTATGTCGCTTACGTCACGATGTTGACGTCATAATTGATTGAGGTATTAAATCTAAGTCTCAAATTCAATTCAACAATTTTGTGGTCCGAGCAACTTCAATTCAACAAACAACAACAACATAAACCCAGTATAATCTCACTAGTGGGGTCTGGGGAGGGTAGTATGTACGCAGACCTTACCCCTACCATGAGTTAGAGAGGTTGTTTCCAATAGACCCTCAAATTCATTTCTTCTCGTTACACTCCGAAAAACGAGGGGATTATCTGTATATGGTCGAAATCGGACATACCCGATTTCGTTGGCAGGGGAGTTGCCTCGAGGGTAACCTCATAATAGATCGGGCTCGAGCTTGAAGATCGAACATCACGCCTGAGAGATCGAAGTGTTCATTGAGATCGAGGCCGACAACAATCGAGATCAAACATGACTGACTTCGAGTAAGGCAATAACGGAATGACGAGATTTCAGTAACCAGTCGAAGATCCCAGCGGGAATCCCGGAACAAATCAAATCAAAGCGGTTATTAGTGCCAATCATGGGATCTATTTCCGTTATTAGAGTTGTACCTTATTTAGGATTCCTCTATTATATAAAGAGGGATCCCATTCACTTGTAAAGGGAGGAAAATGATTATTCACTGATAAGAATGAACATATACGCTGCTTTTTTGTTTTACTTACTGTTCATCGCTGTTTGTTCCATCCTGCACTGTTCTTATTAACTAACCTTGAGGCTATCTCGAATCGAGGTCGAGGTATTATTTGCGGACCGATTTGATTTATTTTATTGTCTAATTTATCTATTTAATTCGTTGTTTATCAATTGGTGCTAGTTCAAATCATATATTCTTAAAACCAAAATATAAGTTTAATTGTTACCTAATTTTTAGGATAAATACTACCATAATTTGAATTGTATATATGAATGTCACTAATAGAAATCTCAATGACTCATAACCACCAGCCAAATCAATAACTCTATTTCCTTGGAACTATGAAGTTTAAGAAGTCTTCGAACCAACAACTATATGAGAACTAAAGAATAGTGATTCTCTTCGAGTAATTGTATCATGCCAGATGGCATGTGAATTAAGTTTTGTTATACTATCCGCTGAAAGTTTTGTACTTCTTCTCTTAGATGAAAAAGTAATTCTCTAACATTACTAATTCTCCTTATTAGAAGTGAGGACTAACTCACTTAGTGATCTCTCCGTCTTCCATAGTTGAGGTGAATAATTCAAACTCCTCATAAAAAAAACTCCCCTCATTAAAATAAGAACTAGTAGTTTAGATAAGGCCCTAGATATTAATCCATTCATGATTAGGTAAGTAAGCTAAATGCTTGAATAATTCTCCCATGACTGAGTGAATGTTACTTTAATTTGATCGACACATCAATTTCTGTCCAAGTCTTTTTCTTTCTTCCATAAAGAAAGAGGACCCCTCACCAATTTTGTGGTCCGAGCAACTTCAATTCAACAAACAACAACAACATAAACCCAGTATAATCTCACTAGTGGGGTCTGGGGAGGGTAGTATATACGCAGACCTTACCCCTACCATGAGGTAGAGAGGCTGTTTCCAATAGACCCTCGGCATCCTTCCCTCCAAGAACTCTCCACCTTGCTCTTGGGGTGACTCGAACTCACAACTTCTTAGTTGGAAGTGGAGGTTGCTTACCATCAGAGCAACCCCTCTTGTCATAGCACCATAATTCCTTGTACTAATCTCCTCATGCAAACAAACTGTATCTCATCTTTTGCTTTTATTTTCTTTCTCCGTTATTTGCAAACATGAGTGACAAATTTTGTCCATAGACATAGGACCTGCTCAACTCAGGCTGATTAGTGACTTGTTTGTTTATTAAGAAATTTTTTCATAGACATACTAAATGTATTTATACGAAATAACTAAGTTTTGATATTTACCAAAATTGACTTGTTTTTTTTTTTTAAAATTTAAATTATATATGTTTCCTTTTAAAAGGCTTCTTCCAGCCCATTATTAATGTCTTCAATTAATAAAGGATCCAGTTACACCCTTTTCCTCATTTCTCTCCGCTCCTTTCTCCCTCTTCCTTTAGCTTGTAGATTTGTTCCTCACCATTTCACCTCCATATTCTTCCGTCTTCTCCTTCTTCTGTGAAATCGCCATGGATGATTTGTAGATTTCTTCCTCGCCATTTCACCACCAGATTCGAACTACCGAACACCATGGAAATCACCTGAAACCAATCGGAGGATCCACCGTAAAATTACTTGAAAATACCACGATCCATCTCCAAAGCCAAAACTGGACCACCTGTAAAGGCCTAATTTTTGCTCTTTTTTTTTTCTCTCTTAGATTATTTTATTGTGTGTGTATTTGTATGTTTTAGAATTAGATTATAATTAATAGTTTGATAAGGGGGTTATGGGAATTTGGTCTTGTCATTTTAAGGACAAAATTGGCCCAAAAATGGACCAAAATCGGTGGCCCAAAGCACCAGACCCGCCTAGCTCAAGGCCCTAACTGGACGCCTCAAAACGACGTCGTTTTGGTTAGTTTACTAAGATTCAATCTCAGCAATTCAAGCATTGTCGATCCAACGGCTCAAGATCAATCCCCAACTCAGGTATTTAAACCCCTAGATACTCGAAATTTTTCCCATTTCCTGTATTACTCTCTCTCTTTCTTGCCTCAGCCCATCTCCACGATGGCGCCGCCATCCAAACACCATAAAATTTACACCGTTCTCTTCTTCTCTTCATCATCTACACCAATCCGAACCCCAAATCACATAACCACTTTCAATCTCCGTAAATCTAAGCCTAACCGAAACCCTAGCCGCTACTCACCAACCCCAAACTCCGAAAATGTTATACTCCCACTCTCCTCTTACTCTCCTCTACCCGATTTCATGACCCAATATCACTAATTTCCCTCCAAACTCCACACCGCACCGGCCAGCCACCCCACTGCTGCTAACTTACCACCACTGAGCCTCTGTTCCAGCATGAACACGACCCTGTAGCCTCTCTTTCTCAATGACACGGTGCTGGAATCAACTTTGTTTCGCCAGAGTTCGTGTTTTTCGGCATTTGTCATCGAGAAAAAGAGGCGTGGAGGTCGATTCGCCGTCTAGTTGTGTTGTACTACTGGTTTGAAGCTCGAGCGTTTAGGTAAAACCCTAATCTTTTCCTCCGTATTTTTGATATACTATTTCAATGGTATTTGATTGTAGTTTTCTGTTTAATTTAAATTATGTTAGTGGTTGTCTTATTTTAACGCTTAATGTAGTTTCTGTTTTGATTAGCAATTAGGATTAGGTTTTTATTTGTGTTATATGTTTATGCTTTTTCCTAATTATGTAATTCGTGCTTTTGATTTTGTTAAATTAGGATAGTTATTCTAGTTTAGTTTCAACAAACACTAACTCGTATCGATTCTTGTTGTTTAAAGTTTAGTTCATATCGGTTAATTGTTGTTTGTTTGGTCTTTGTTATCTGTTTGGTTTAGTTACTATGGGTTTAGTTAGTTTGATATTCTGATCAGTTCATAACCAAAATTCCTCGTTAGGTTGTTACCATTGTTGTAATTGAGTTTATGTTTTCAAATGGACAGTTTGGTTTCAAATTGCCTTTTGAATTATGCTGAAGTATAAGTTGCTCCCATTTATAAAAACTTCTCTCTCTAAAACTCTCTCCGTACTAACGTCTATTTCTCTTAAAACGGTAACTTTTCCCCTCTTTTGGGGCGAGTGGTACACACGTACCTCTGCATGAGAACGCCGACAGGTATCTCCCCGGCGCGTCATATGGATAATCTAGCTCCCCCAGTTGGAGCGACCAACCCTACGACCAGAATTCCAACCAAACTCGACTATACTAACGCGGTCGTAACCCCTGCTCCAAAGTTTGACTAGGCGACCCCAATGTCAAATCTAGGGTTACGACTCACAATGGAATGTCGGCGGTCATCTTCAAAGCTAGTGACTACTACAGAATCATGGCATAGGAATGCAAATACATAATTATAGGGAAATTTCTGAAAACTCGCCCCAACATTGAAAGAATTCACTGTGTTTTTACCGAAGAGGTTTCCCTAAAAGGAGACGTCAAAATTGGTGCCTACCACTATTGCACTTTCTTTATTGATGTTAAGAATGAAGAAGATTGCAAAACTGTTTAGTTCAAGCACTCAAATGAAATTGATGAATTAGTTATGTGGTTACAAAAATGGTCCTCGAATTTTAAACCAGAAGAGGACTCTCCAATTATTCCTGTCTGGGTTCTTTTGCTGAGCCTCCCATTCCATTGCCATACTTGGCACTATGTGAAACAAGTTCTGGGTCCGATAGGCATTCATCTATCTATGGATATCACAACAGATTATAGAACTAGGTCGAGCATGGGTAAGGTTCGAGTGGAAGTGGACTTAACTAAACCACTTCTAAATTCTGTCTAGGTGGGAATGGAGGAAGAGACTAATCCTCTCAAGGTATTTACATAGAAGCTTGAGTATGAGGGGGTTCCAAAGTATTGTAAATTACTTGGTCACTCCATAGTACAATGCATGGCTAGTGAAAAGGAGAAAAAAAAAGAAAAAAAAAGGAAAAAGAGAAGGAAAGCGAGCAACATGAGTCGGTGAATCAGAATCAAAAGGACGCTAAACAAAAGGATGATGATAACAAAACTATTGGCAAGACCAAGAATCGTGAAGACAAGGCAGACAACTCTTCATTTCAACTAGGCAATAAGACTCAGACCAAAGAGGGTACTAGTGCACCTATGACACAAGGAAGCAAAGCTCACAACTCTAAAAAAGGCAAGCAGGGAATAAATGGTGATCATAGTACAGACACTAAGATATCTGCGGAGCCTCACAAGAAAGAAAATCCTACCAGACTGGTAGGAAAGAATACCAACGAAAAATAATTCAATCTTAATCCACTTGATAAGCCTAAGTCTCCTGCCCAAGAACAGGAGGACAAGGCCATCAACAAGGGTCCGAAAAAGAAGAAGAAAAAGTCTACTACCAAACACCTTCTAGTTGAAGGGGTTCCTGAGAAGCCATTTTGCATAAGCCAGATCACGATCAAAATCAAAGTCAAATTCAGAACGAAAAGGCAGACAACTCTAGCTCCAGCAACATCATCAACCAGGGAGTTGGGCATACTAGAGTCAGAAATGAAACCACGCCTAAAGTTCAGGAGATACAAGTCAAGAGTAGTGAACTGGTCGTGGACCTTGGCCCTATCAAACTGATACACACAAACCCCTAAAACACTCAGGGAACCTTGGTGGAGATCGACAGTGTAGAAGATGTATCTTCTGAAGATGAGGATATTGGTAAGAAAGATGGAGCAGTTTTAGCTTTATCAGAACCTCCAGATCCTATATCACAGGAGTTAGATAACATAACTACTAAACAGGACCTATCCCCAAGGGGAACAAAACTGAGAAACAAAAAGAAAGGAAGACAAGCGGGGCATATCAGTCAAGCAGGTCTTCTACACACCAAACATCAAGATAAAACCACACCACCCCTTAAATCCAATGTTTAAAGCTATCATTTAGAATATTAGGGGTATGAGATCCAAAGGAGCTTTTGATAGATTATTGAAACTTGTCATACTCCACAAAGTCAACTTTATCGCATTACAAGAACCTTTTATGGCACCTTCTCAGATTGAGGAATTCAGAGAACTGCTTGGTTTCGATAATGCTATGGCAAACAACAATAGAAAAATTTTGTGTTTATGGAATCACACTCTCAACTGCACCCTCATATCTCAACACAAACAACAAATGACTTTCAAGGTTAACCAAGTTGGTGACTCAGACCATATTTGGTTTACTGTTGTTTACGCAAAGACCAATGCTAGCAGAAAAAAATACTCTGGAGGCAACTTAAGAGAATGCACACTCTGATAGATGGTCCTTGGGCAGTATGCGAGGATTTCAATGTTATTGTAGCTCCTGATGAAAAGAAGGGAGGTCATCCTCATACCCTCTCTAAGAGTATTGATTTTATTAATTGTATGGACGATTGTGGTTTATTTGACACCAACTTCACTGGCAACACCTTCACATGGTGTAATGGTAGAAATAGAAGGAAAATGATTAGCAAAAGACTTCACAGGGTCATCACCATCCAGGAATGGTCTGACAAGTTTTCGTACCTTAGAGTCGATCATCTCCCAAAAACAGGATCAGATCACAATATGATTCTTTTCCAGAACACTTGCAACAACATGAATTTCATTAAGTATTTTAGATACTTAAACTTTTGGTCTAATAAGGATGGGTACCATGATATTGTGAAGAAGTGATGGGAGGAGGATATTCAGGGAAACTCCATGTGGAAACTACAGAGCAAACTCAAGAACCTTGCTCACAATCTTAACAGGTGGTCTAGGGATACAATTGGGTATGTATTAGAAACAGCCAAACATATGGAGGACACTACTAAAGTAAAGGAGGAAGAATATGAAACAGATGACTCGGACCTCAACAGGATGGCTCTACACAAAGCTCAAGAAGATTATATTAGGTGGCTTAAGACTCAAGAATCCATTTTGAGGCAGAAAGCTAGGGTAAAATGGGCAGAGGAAGGCGACGCCAATTAAAAATACTTCTACAACATTATTAAGGGAAGGATAATAAGAGCTCAGATTCTCATAATTAGGGACTCCGGGGGCAATTGGATGGTTGATTCTAATAACATTGCGCAAGCTGCTATTGATCACTTCAGCAACTTATTCTCTCAACCTGATGTTTGTAGTTATATGAGTATCCTCAGATACTTGGAAGATAGAGTTATTGACCAGCACAATGATATGCTTCAGGAATGTCCCTCTGAAGAAGAAATTAAATTGGCAGTATTCTCCATGGATCCTAATAGCTCTGCTCGACCCGATGGCTTCAATGGGCATTTTTTTCAATCCTCTTGGGATGTTATCAAGGTAGATTTAATGGCTTTTCTGAGAGCCTTCTTCACTGGAGCTAATCTTACTAGATACTACACACATGCATTCTTGGTTCTCATTTCTAAGGTGAAGGTCCAAACTAACTTTAGCCAACTAAAACCTATAAGCCTTTGCAATTTCACCAATAAAATTCTTTCCAAGATCATTGCCATGAGATTAGCCCATATTCTTCCTACTGTAGTTTCTCAGAATCAAATTGGGTTTGTGAAAGGTAGGATCATCACTGAAAATATTCTACTGGCTCAGGAGATTGTTCATGGTATCAAGGGAGGGAAAGAGGGTGGCAATATTGTCTTGAAACTGGACATGTCTAAAGCCTACGACAAAATATCTTGGACCTTCCTGACCTTGGTTCGCAGGATGCTTAGTTTCAAGGAATACTTTATAGAGCTCATTCACAGGATAATATCTAATAATTGGTATTCTATCATTGTTAATGGAACAATGCATGGTTTCTTTAGATCCTCTAGAGGTCTAAAACAAGGCGATCCTCTCTCCCCTGCCCTTTTCATTATTGCTGCCGAGGCTCTCTCAAAGTCCCTGAATCATCTCCATTCCAACAATAATTTCAAAGATTTTAACATGAATGCTAATGGCCCACAAATCAATCACCTCTGCTATGCTGATGATTTGGTATTATTCTCCTCCATCATGATCTTGATCCAAGAATTAACAGAAGGATTAAGAAGTGGACTGGCTATGAGCAATCTAACTTTCTTTTCACCTACCTGGGCTGTCCTATCTACACAGGCAGAAAAATGATCAATCTTTTCACTGATCTGAAAGGAAAAGCTCTGATCATTAAGCACATTCTCTAGTCTCAGACTCTTCACCTCTTCGCAACCATGGAACCTCCTATGTCCATTCTATTACAGATATAGAAGTACTTCTCCAACTTTTTCTAGGGAATGAATTAGGGGTAGAGTAAATACCACTAGTGCTCATGGTGAAAAATGTGTTATCCTACTGAGGAAGGAGGCCTAGGTTTCAAAAGACTCAAAGATATTACTTTCACAGCCAAACGATGGTGGAGACTTAGAACCATCGACAACTTGTGGTCTAAGTTCATCAAAGCTAAAACTCCAATATATGGAGAAACTTACTTCAAATCAGACCTCACGTGGAGCAGTACATCAAATGGGAAATAAATGCTGGTAACATATTCTTTTGGTGGGACAATTGGCCTAGTGAAGGCTCCATTGCTCAAAGGTTACAACTTTCTAAAAAATAAATGAGTATCATGGTTAAAGACTATATTTTTGACAGTCGGTAGGATATTCCCAATCTCAATACCTTTCTACCTAACACGATTTTTCAAGATATTGCACAAATAGAAATTGGTGTCAATGAAAATGCGGACATTGGTATATGGTCATTGGAGAATACTGGCAATTTCTCATGCTCTTCGGCCTTTGACATGCTTAGACAAAGACAAACTAAGGATCCAATGGCTGCTCATATTTGGGGGAAAGGTATCCCTTTCAAGGTTTCCTTCTTCATGTGAAAAATTTTCAGGAATAAGCTACCTCTTGATGACATTATTCTCAAGTTCGACATTCAAATGACTTCCAGTTGTACATGCTGCATAAATGTATATCCAAAAACTGTGGACCATGTCTTCTCTACTAGCTACATGGCCTACAAAGTTTGGAATCATCTAGCGGGCCCTCTGGGCATCGCTCACGGAGGAACTACAGTTAAAGGGGTCTTGGACTGTTAGTGGCAAACAAGACCAAAGAATGTACTTCACAAATTATTATTCAATATCACCCTTTGTTACATCATGTGGGAACTCTCGAAAGCACGATGTGTGAAGAAATATAGTAATAAGTCCACTACTTTATTTAGGATTGCTAATCATGTTCTTTTTAATGTGCAGGTTACTATTTCTAAATGCTATAGCAGAGTAGACTACAACTGGAGTTGGCAAAATATCTGTCATTTAGCAGAAACTTATAAACCCAGGATCACTAGTGTTCTGGTATGATGGGAAATGCCTCAAGGGGATACATGAAAGATTAACATCGATGGAAGTTTTGTAGCCACTAGCGGGCAAGAAGGAATAGGGGGATTGTTAGAAAGGGAAATGGGGACTTGATTATGGCTTTTGCCAAACTAATGCAATTCTCAACTAACATTCTTTGTGAACTGTAGGCTGCTATCTATAGAACTAATCGGTGCTACCAACAACAACCTCCACAACTCACGCTAGAGATGGACTCACAAGTGGCCGTGAAGATGATCCAAGGACTGGTTAAACCCCACGAAAGCTTCGAAGACTATGAAAGAGGTGCAAAAGAAGATGTTTGAGAGACGCTTCCACATAAAGCACTGTTATAGGGAAGCTAATGCGGTAAAAGACTCTTTTGTAAAGTTGGCTATAACATCGGACAATGAGAGAATCTTTCTCACAGAGGAAGACTTACCAGAGAACTCAAGAAGGTCCATACGAATGGATAAATTACAGTTGGCCTCCTTCAGATTCAAAAAAGGAAAGTACTCAGGATGGCACTATGATCCTCCTTAAACAACACTTGAGGGTTGGTCAAATCTTTGACGACAATCCTCCCCTCCCCCCGACCTGATATTAGTGATAGCATTGTCTTATAAAATATTGTAATCATATTGTATCTGGTCCTTTTGGTGTCCGTTGGAGGTTTTGGTTTTATGTCCCCCTCCTTATTGTTATCAATAAACAAGGTAGGGGTCCTGCCAAACCCCCCACCGAATCAGGAACAAAACCTGGTTGGGTGGTTTGAAATAAAAAAAAATAATTATGCTGAAGTGTTGTTAATCTAGTTGTTACTTAGCAAATGATGTCTGTCTGTTTGGTTGATAACTTGGGTCTAGTTACATGGTTGCTTGTGTTTTGGTTTAAAAACATAGGGTAGTACTGTTTTTTGGTTAAAAGCTGAAAATTAGTTAATTTAATCATGTATTAGGATATAATAGTAGCTTACTTTTTAGTACTAGAATGGCTAAAAGTACCATTTCACCCCATACTTCTGCCACAGTTGTTGAAAGGAGTCCTTTTCCATTATGGACAATCCTAGAACATACTTTTAACACACAAAAGTGAGTCCCTTGAGTAGTGTTTTGGTGAACAAAAGTTAGTCCTTTTGGACAGACTTTTGGTAAACCAAAAGCTGTCCAAAAGTGACTTTCTTTGCTTAATTAAGTGCTGCTCCTTTTATATTTTACGAACACTCTTAGACATCATCTTACATTCTAAGTAAAACACACAATTTTAAAAGTAAGAAATAGCATATGAACATCATATACGAAGCTGAAACTGTGAGCTTTTGGTGAGTGTTTCTGAGAATGCAAAACCTCGTAAAAAACAGAGGGGTCTTTTAGGTGATTTCTGACATCATTAGTTTTTAGTTTCTAGTGCTTCTTGCTGGGTTTTTTGGGGTATTCTCGGATTCTGCTACTGCTAATTTTCTGTTGTTTTCACAGTTGTTATTGATGTTTCTGCCTGTTGGTTCAAATAGCTTTGGTATCAAAGGTCTTCTTGCTGTTTCTTTTCTCGAAATTCTGCATCTAGGTATTTTTTCTAAGCTATAAGAATGAAAGAGAACATGTGGTATTAAAGTTTCATCTCCATTGTTGATATTTTCAGTTTAATATGCACGAGAAAGTATGACTTTGGTGTGTTTAAAATTCAACTCGTGAGCTACTGCTTTCATTTTAAAGTTTTGAATATACTGTCCTATCTCTTTTGGGTTGCAAAGACACTAAGCATGAAAAATCGTTTGGTAGATTGCATTTTGCCTATGTAGGTTTGAAAAAAGAATGGATTTATTATTTTGTCTATATATTTCCACTGCTATTTGTTCTTTTAATGAGTTCATGAGTCTTTTTTTTGTAAAGTTAAATAGAGAAAAACAAAACAGTGGATAGTTGGCATTTAGAGAGGTGTAGGTTGTCACGACCAATTTCACCTATAGGCCGTGATGGCGCCCAACGTCGCCGCTAGGCAAGCCAACGGTGAACTAGCCATGTATTTATTCTTTTAACAATTTTAAAATAGTTAATTTTTATTTATTAGGTAAGTAAAAGATGAAAAATTTAATATAATAACGTGTAAACGAATATGAGAACAAGTGTGGTGAAATAAATACTCAAAGACCTTCAAATGTCTACTAGTAAAAATTTCAAGATCTGGTGTCATAATTATATGAGCTACTAGTAGAATATACAAAAATACTAAACTACTGTCTCAAATAGAGTAAGCAGAAAGTAATGCAAAAGAGAGACTCCAGGTATTGCTGAACGGACTCAGAGGAGTAGCTCGCCACTAAGCCTCGGGGTATTGGGGGTGCTCACCGGTATGACTGCCAGATGCACTTACCTCAGATCCTGCACGATTAGTGCAGAAGTATAGCGTGAGTACATAAATAATATGTACCGAGTAAGTATCTAGTCTAATCTCGAAGAAGTAGTGACGAGAGGTTGACATCGACACTTACTATGGGCTAACAATAAAATACAGGAATGCTAAATAGACATATAGTATGTGAACAATAGTATTGACATAATAACAAAAGTGATTAAATGATTCTTCAATAAATAATAAATTCCAAGAGTCTTCCATTGGCACATACAAATTCCAAGTAAGTTTCGAACAAATAAATAAACTATAATTTCCCACTTCACGAAAATAACATCAAGTATGTTAAGGTTTCAAACATTCACACGTATGAGACATGCCGAGGTCGTACGGCCCGATCCAGAATAATATGTACACTGCCGAGGGTCGAGTGACACGAACCATGGATGCATCTATGGTACTGTCGAGGCGTTCGACCTGCTCCACAAGAAGAGAGGATACTTTATGAACATCCGGTTTAAAAGCTATTACAAGGCTAATACACAAGAAAAGCACAGTTTCTATTAACAAACAAATAACCTGCCAAAACTCAAGTGAGTGGAATTCAGTCTCTTACAAATCCTTTATCAAATATCAATATAATTTAAGCACTTTAACTAGCAAGTAAGGTGCATACACCACAAGTATTTCATGATTTGGGTCCTAAACTTCCCGTACATAAGCATAATTAGTAGCTACGCACGGATTCTCATCACCCCGTGCATACGTAGCCCCCACAATTAGAAGCAAATAGTAATTTAAATCACATATGGAGTAAATTCCCTCTTACAAGGTTTGGCAAGAGACTTACCTCGTCTCAAAGCTCATTTTCTAGCCCACAAATTCGTTCTAAAGCCTCAACTTGTGCCGAACAGTCCAAAACTAGTCAAATATTATATAAATTAATCAATATATGTTCAAAAGTTCATAATTTAACTATTAGAGTAATTACCCAACCCATATTGGAAGATTCCTAAAATTCACCCCGGACCCACGTGCCCGGATTCTGGAAATATTTGAAGATAAATGTTATCCAAAACTTCACGAACTCAAATATATAATTTTCACCCAATTCCATAATCATTTTTGTGGTTAAATCCCATTTTTAAAACCTAGGTTTTTAAATTAAACCCATAATTTTCATAATTTTACATGTTAAAATCTACCCATAATCTATGTATTGAACTTACATTGGGTAGGAATTACTTACCTTCAATAGCTAGGTAGAAACCCCACTTCAAAGAGCTCCAAAATCGACCAAGGAAATGAAAAATGAGTGAAAATGGCCTAAGTCCCGTTTTTAAAACAAGTCTCCACCTAGGTATGTCTTCTTCACGATCGCAGAAGAGGCCTCGCGCTAGCGAAGGAAAACGGCCCAGGCCCATAAAATTTAGCCATCGCGAACGCGACCAGGACCTCGCGAAGACCAACAGTGCCACACCCACCTAGCTCGCCTTACCCTTCGCAAATGCGGCCACCTTCACGCGAAGGTCAGTGACCCAGATCTTCCCGATCGCGAGCTCTTTTTCGTGAACGCGTAGCACAAAAATTCCCCAGCCCAATTCCTTCATCGCTAACGCGAGGCCTTTTCCGCGTTCGCGAAGAAGGAAACCAGAACAACACATATCAGATTTTATTGAACTCAATTCTTAGTGGTCCGAAACTCACTCGAGCCACCCGGGACCCCATCCAAATACACCAACAAATCCATAAACATAATACGGACCTGCTCGAACTCTCAAATCGCGTAAAACAATATCAAATTTAAGAATCACACCCCAAAGCCAAATTGAATCAAATAATGAACTTCAAGTTTTCAACTTGCTCTGAACACGCCGATTCATACTTACACTATTCGGAATGACACCAAATTTTGCGTGCAAGTCTTAAATCACTATACAAAACTATTCCCCAGCTCGACATCCCAAATGGACCCCGATAACACCAAAATCTACTTCAAGCCAAATTTAAAGAACTTGAAAACCTCCAATGTTCCAACTTTCAATATTAAGCGCTGAAATGCTCCCGGATTATCCGAAACCCGATACGAACATACGCCCAAGTCCAAAATCATAATACGAACCTATTGGAACCATCAAATCCTGGTTCCGAGGTCGTTTACTACAAATGTTGACCCAAGTCAAACTTATCCCTTTTAAGCCAATAACAAGGAACTAAGTGTTTCGATTCAATCTGAATCCTACCAAACTCGAACTAACCATCCCCGCAAGTAATAAAACAGTAAAAGCACATACGGGGAGTCTTATTTAGGGGAACGGGGATCTAGAAAGCAAAACAACCGATCAGGTCGTTACATAGGTTTAATCATTTTTTTAGTTCTTGTTTAAATTAGAATTACATGATGTAGTAATACTTAATAGAGATGGATTTATTTTTTTTGGAAATTAATAAAAGAGAAGTTGGATTTGAGTAAGTCGGCCACATAGATTTGTGCATAACTTGTCTTGTTGGGTTGTTTTAGTAAACTGGAAATTACAGATTATTTGGGCCAAATGAAATCAAATTCGCTAGGCCCATTAACAAAATAGTTCAGCCAGCCCATTTATTTGTATGTAATTTTTGCTGGGCCCATTTTATGATAAAACAATTAAGGAGACAATGCCCAATGCCTTTAAAGTTCAGTTAGCCTATTTCTTCCTAAACGTTGCTGGCTCATTTGTATTTAAGTCATATCCGGCCCATTTTCTAAGATAACCATAAGCTAGCCAAAGTGATTAAAAATCAAATTTCTTCCAATAGATCCAATAAAGGTGGACGCCTCTTTTAATAATAATTCTTTTTAAAATAGTTTAGTTATTTTTAATTAATTTAAATGCTAGGTAACTAGTAGGCACACTTTAACCTTTTTTGTTCACGGACTCGCTTGCATAGAGTGATATTTTTACATTCATTAAACCATACCTATTAGTTTTAGTTAATTTTAATTTAGTTAATCCTTTATTAAAAATCGCGGATTCGCTTGCGTAGCACGGTAGCGATATTTAATAAATTTCCAAAAGCTAATTTTTCCTCAAAAGCACAATTGTAGTGTAATAATGTGCTAATAATCATTTTTCATGACTTCAGATTCGCTTGCGTAGCGCTGTTATGACTAAATTAATAAATTTCGTCTCGATCACGTATTCGCTTGTGTAGTGTGGTTACGACATCTTATTATTCAAAATATCCTTTAATAATTTTAATAATCAAACAATAAAAGCAGACATAAGAAAAATATGGAAATCAAATAAAAATATATTTTGTCCAAAATTAATTTAAGCCAAGTAGTAGTCAATAAAGTGATCGTGCTAGAACCAATACACCTTATCTCCGGTCAACAGAATTCCTTACCCGTACTTTATTTTTGCAGACCAATAATAAAAGAATCAAATCTTCCTTTGAATAAGGATTCAAATAAAAGGTGACTTGGAACACCCAAAAATCAAATTTCAAGTGGCGACTCTGAATAATAAAATAATCCCTATTTCAAATTGTCACTTTAATTGGAAAAACTCGTTTAACCCTCATCCATAACATATATATCTTTTGAAGTAAAAAGGAGTGTGACTCTTCCAAACACTGTCCATCCAATACCCAATCCGAACTCCACTTATTATTTTTTTTAAAATAAACCAACACCCAGGCTTTCATCTCCTGCGATGTTAGAGGATTTGGCTCGGACCCCTACCCAATCGATTATATTAACAAAAGAGTACAACCGAGGGGGGGACATAAACCTTACCTCTAGAGTGTCTATCCTATAGTAAAGGAAAAGGTCTATGGAAAAAAAATACAATTAATAGACCTCTTCATCCTATTATACATAGCTTAACTAACACTACTGGAAAATGTCAATATTTCAACCCCCATTTTCGTCGAAAATCGGTCAAAAATTAATTATTTCCGACGGAAATGAAGTGGTCAGAATATAGATGGTCACAAAATATTTTCGACCAAAATGGTTGGAAATTTGCGACCAAAACAGTCACAAAGAAAAAAAAACTGGTGACCGGATAAATTCAACTTTTGCAACTAATTTGGTCGGTAACTTTGCGACCGAATCTGTAGCACATTTAAAAATAAATATTTTAATATTTTTTGACAGTTTCGACCGCTTTGGTCAGTACATTTAATAATTAATTTAAATTTAATTCATAATTTCCAACCATATTGATAGAAAAAATTTAAATTAAATTAATAAATATATTAAATTTTCTGACCACTTCAGTCATAAATCTGAGAATTTTCAGTTAAGTTTTTCGACCAAAGTAGTCGAAAATCAGTCGTAAAATATGAAGTTTTTTAGCAGAATGCTGCTGCATTTTAAGCTATATCACATGCAATTCAAAATCAATCATTCAATCAATCACTCAACCTAATATGTGTCACAATTGCTCAAGCAATTGAACACTAAACATCAAATATCAAACTACAAAACTATACAACACTTTCAAACAAGTGTAAACACATAAAGTCTAAATATATAGTCCAAGTGTAAAACGAACCAAGCCGAGACCAATAAAGTCTAAATATCATATTATATTCAAAATTACTACTGATCCTCATCGATTTCAGTCTCCTCATCGTTAGATTCTTCCATTGTACATTATTTTTCATAGTTTGCTATTAATGTCCGTATCATACTTATTGTTTCTTGAGCATTATTCTATTGTTGAGACAATTTATTGATTTGCGTTCGGATTGTCTCAATTTCTTCAGGTGAAGCAGAAGCACCACTAAATAATGCGGCTGGACGACTGGATTGCGGCTGCACTCCAAGTCCATAGACTCTACCTTTATATATTTTCATGAGAAATAAAAAGTATATATTTAAATGAGTAAGAGAATAAACTTACAACTTATGCAAAATAATATTAAACGAAGACATATATAAAAATTACTAAAATATTTTATGTCACGACCAAATTTTCCCTATTCCAACGTCGCCGCTAGGCAAGTCAACAGTGAACTAGTCATGTATTTATTCCTTTTAAAAAAAATTAAATTAGTTGATTTTTATTTATTAAGTAAATGAATAGCAAGAAATAATAGTAAGGTAAAGCATAAACTAATAAGAGATTAAATACAGTGAAATAAATACTCAAACCATAAAGTGTCTACTAGAATGTTCCCAAAATTCGGTGTCACAAGTGTATGAGCAACTAGTAGAATATACAAAATACCTATGCTACTGTCTGAAATAAGATTAATAGAAAGTAAATACAAAAGAGAGACTGCAGGTGCTGCAGAACGGACTCAGAGAGCAACTCACCACTATGCCTCAGGGTAACGGGGGTGCGCGCCTAAATGACTGCCAGATGCACCTGCCTTAGATCTTGCACGATTAGTATAAAAGTGTAGCGTAAGTACATAAACAACATGTACCCAGTAAGTATCCAGTCTAACCTTGAAAAAGTAGTGATGAGGGATCGACATCGACACTTACTATGGGCCAATAAATAAAATACGGAAATTCTAAATAGGCATGGAATACATCAATAATAATAATAATATCACAATAACAAACAGTAAATAAGTGATTCTTTAACTAAAAGTCAATTTAAAATCTCCACAGACACATACTAACTTCAACAATTATGGGTCATCAAGTAAATTATAATTTCTCAAGTCATAAAAATAATATCAAGTGTAATCGGACTCCGAGCATTATCACACACGATTTATGCCGAGGTCGTACGGCCCGATCCAGAATAATGTGTACAGTGGCGATGGTCGATCGACACGAACCATAGATGTATCTATTATACTGGCCCACTCCACAAGAAGAGAGAATACTTTACAAACATCCGATCTAACGATTATCACAAGACTAATACACAAAGAGGCACAATTTCTATCAACGGTCAAGTAACTCGCCAAAACATAAATTAAGTGAAGTTCGGTCTTTACGAAACCTTTATCAAGTTTTAATATAATTTAAGCACTTAAATTAACAAGTAGAGTGCAAACAATACAAGTAATTTCATGATAGAGTCCTAAAACTTCCTGGACATAAGCATGATTTGTAGCTACGCACAGACTCTCGACACTTCGTGCGTACGCAACACCAACAAATAAAAGCAAATAGTAATTTAAAACACCTATGGGGTAATTTCCTCTTACAAGGTTAGGTAAGAGACTTACCTTGTCCCAAATCTCGCCTTACGACCCACAAATTCACTCTAAAGCCTCAAGTTAGAGCCGAACAATCCGAAACTAGCCAAATATTATATAAATTAATCAATATATGCTCAAAAGATCATAATTTAGCCCCTAGAGTAATTACCCAACCCAAATTGAAAGATTCCTAAAATTCGCCCCGGCCCACGTGCCCGGATTCCGAAAATATTCGAAGATAAATGTTACCCATAACCTCACAAACTCAAATATGTAATTTCTACCCAATTCCATAATCATTTTCGTGGTTTAATGCCATTTTTATTAAAGCTTAGGTTTTTCAACTAACCCATAATTTCTACAATTTACATGTGAAGAATTTACCCAAAATATGCATATTAAACTCACACTAAGTAGTAATTACTTACCTACGATGATAGGCGAAAACCCCCTTTCCAAGAGCTCCCCAATCGATCGCTCTAAGTGAAAATGAGATAAAAACCCACCTAAGTTCGATATAAATGCACCTCACTGCCCCAACGATTTTCGCATTTGCTACAAAACAGTCGCACCTGCGGCTCCGCTTCTGCGGACAAATCATCACAGGTACGGACCTTGCCCAGACCAGCCATTCTCGCTTCTGCGAAAAAGTGGGCCGTACCTGCGAACCCAAGCTGGCTGGCTCTTTCCGCTTCTGCAATCGCATTCCTCGCACCTGCGAGGTGCCTTCCGCGCTTCTGTGACCACTGGCCAGCCAGGACATTTCTGCGGCCATTGGCTCGCTTCTGCGAGCTCGCACCTGCGACCAATTCTTCGCAGGTGCGAACGCACCAGAACCCCTGCTACTTCAGTCATTCTTCCAAGTTCAAACATGTTCCGCGCATCGTCTGAATAGCACCTGAGGCCCCGCCCAAACATATCGACAAGTTCGTAAACATAAAATGGATTCGCTCGAACCCTCGGAATGCGTAAAACAACATCAAAACTAAGAATCGCACTCCAAACCAAATCAAATCAACTTATAAACTTCAAGTTCTTCCAACATACTCCGAACGCACCGAATCATACTTAAACTACTCGGAATGACACCAAATTTTGTTTGGAAGTCATAAATCACCATACAGAACCATTTCCAGGCTCGGAATCCTAAACAGACCTCGACACCAAAACCTACTCCAAACCACACTTAAAGAACTTGAAAACCTTCAATGCGCCAACTTCTAATATTAAGCGCTGAAACACCCCGGGTCATCTGAAACCCGATTCGAACATACACCCAAGTTCAAAATAATCATATGAACCTATTGGGACCGTCAAATCCCAGTTTCGAGCTCGTTTACTCAAAATGTTGACTCAAGACAAACTTAACCATTTTAAGCCATTATTAAGGAACTAAGTGTTCCGATTTCGACCCGAACCCTTCCAAACCCTAACTAACCACCCCCGCAAGTTATAAAATAGTTAAAACACATATGAGGAGTCTTAATTAGGGGAACAGAGATCTAGAAAGAAAAATGACCGATCGGGTCGTTACATTCTCCGCCTCTTAAACAAACATTCGTCCTCGAATGGGTCTAGCATACCTGGAGTGCTGAATAGGTGTGGATATCTGCTCCGTATGTCCTCTTCGGTCTCCCAAGTCGCCTCCTTGAATGGTTGATCCCTCCACTGAACCTTTACCGCAAAAATCTTCATAGATCTCAACCGGCGAACCTGCATGTCAATAATCGTAATTGGATCCTCCTCATCACCCAGGCTCTCATCTAGCTGAACCGTGATGTAGTCTAACACATGCAACCTGTCAGCGAAAGGCAAGAATCAATGCTGGACTGATAATTGTTGTTATAAGCAAACTCAGCGAAAGGCAAGAATCGATCCCACTACCCTTCAAAGTCAATAACACATGCTCTGAGTATATCCTCCAAGATCTGAACCATTCGCTCCGATTGCCTGTCGGTCTGCGGATGAGAGGTTATGCTGAGCTCTACCTGGGTACCCAACTCCCTCTGTACTTCTCTCCAGAAGTACGAAGTGAATTGAGGGCATCTATATGAAATGATGGAAATAGGCACACCATGCAACCGAACAATATCCTGAATGTAAATCTGGGCCAATCTCTTTGAAGAATACGTAGTCACAACCGGAATAAAGTGCATTGACTCTGTCAACCTGTCAATAATGACCCAAACTGCATCAAACTTCCTCAAAGTCTGCAGCAACCCAACTACAAAGTCAATAAAAATGCGCTCTCATTTCCACTCAGGTATAACCATCTACTGAAGTAGGCTACCTGACCTCTGGTGCCCATATTTAACCTGCATGCAATTTAGGTACCTCGCTACATACTCAACTATGTCCTTCTTTATCCGTCGTCACCAATAATGCTGCCTCAAGTCGCGATACATCTTCGTAGCACCTGAATGAATACAATACCGAGAATTGTGTTCCTCCTCTAGAGTATTCTCCCTCAATCCATCAATATTAGGAACACATAGACGACCCTGGAGTCGCAGAACACCATCCTCACCGATAGTAACCTCCTTGGCACCACCCTGTAGTATTGTCTCCTTAAGAACCAACAAGTGCGGATCGTCATATTGATGAGCCTTGATCTGCTTGAATAATGATGACTGAGCGATGACTCATGCAATAACTCGTATGGGCTTAGAAATATCCAACCTCACAAGTCTGTTAGCCAAGGACTAATGTCCAAAGACAATGGCCTCTCCTCTGCTGAAATGAATGCCAAACTACCCATACTCTCAGTCTTTCTGCTCAAGGCATCCGCAACCATATTCGCCTTGCCCGGATTATAAAGGATGGTAATATTATAGTCCTTTAGTAACTCAAGCCACCTGCGCTACCTCAAATTGAGATCCCTCTGCTTGAACAAATGTTGCAAGCTGCGATGATCGGTGTAAACCTCAAGGGACACCCCATTAAGATAATGCCTCCAGATCTTGAGAGCATGAACTATCGTGGCCAACTCCAAATTGTGTACGTGGTAATTCTTCTTGTTGGGATTCAGCTGACGTGAAGCATATGCAATAAATCGCCCCTCCTGCATCAATACACAACCCATGCCAACACGTGAAGCATCACAATACACATTCTACATCCTGAACCGGAAAGCAACACTAACACCGGTGTTGTAGTCAATGTGGTCTTGAGCTTCTGAAAGCTCACCTCGCAATCATCAGACCATCGGAACGGAGCACCCTTCTAGGTCTATCTAGTCAAAGGTGTTACAATAGATAAGAAGCCATCCACAAACTGGCGATAATAACCTGCTAGCCCCAAGAAGCTCCTGATCTCGATCGCTATGGTAGGACGAGGCTGACTCTAAACTGCCTCGATCTTCCTGGGATCTACCTTAATACCCTCGCATGATACAACATGCCCCAATGTCAGGAGCACAACTCTCAAATGTTGTTCGTGGTCCTCTATGCTACGCGAGTAGATCAATATGTCATCAATGAAAACAATGACAAATGAGTCAATATATGGCATGAACACCCGGTTCATCAAATCCATAAACGCCGACGGGGTATTGGTCAAGCCGAAGGACATCACTAGAAACTCATAGTGGTCATATCTAGTCCAGAAAGCCATCTTCGGAACATCCGAATCACGAATATTCAAATGATGATACCCCGATCTCAAGACGATCTTAGAGAACACCCTGTCACCCTGCAACTAGACAAACAAATCATCAATACGCGGCAACGGGTACTCGTTCTTAATGGTAAATTTGTTCAACTGGTAGTAATCAATACACATCCGCATAGTCTCATCTTTCTTCTTCATGAACAACACCGGTGCACCCTAAGGCAACACACTCGGTCTGACAAACCCCTTTGCTAGCAACTCCTCAAGTTGTTCTTTCAACTCCTTCAACTTTTTCGGAGCCATGTGGTACGGTGGAATAGAGATATGCTGGGTACCAGGAGCCAAATCAATATAGAAATCAAAATCACGATCTGGTGGCATGCCTGGTAGATCAGAAGTAAACACATCAGAGAACTCCCGAACCACGGGCACTGAATCAATCTCCGAAGTCTCTACAACAGCATCCCGAAAATAAGATAGATAAGCCAAACAACATGTACCCAGTAAGTATCCAGTCTAACCTCGAAGAAGTAGAGACGAGGGGTCGACATCGATACTTACTATGGACCAATAAATAAAATACGAAAATTCTAAATAGGCATTGAATACATCAATAATAATAATATCACAATAACAAACAGTAAATAAGTGATTCTTTAACTAAAAGTCAATTTAATATTTCCACTGACACATACTAACTTCAACAATTACGGGCCATCAAGTAATTATAACTTCTCAAGTCATTAAAATAATATCAAGTGTAATCGGACTCCGAAAATTATCACGCATGATTTATGCCGAGATCGTACGACCCGATCCAGAATAGTGTGTACACTGCCGAACATAAGAGAGACACGAACCATAGATGTATCTATTATACTGCCGAAGCATTCGGCCCGCTCCACAAGAAGAGAGAATACTCTACAAACATCCGATCTAACGGTTATCACAAGACTAATACACAAAGAGGCACAATTTCTATCAACGGTCAAGTAACTCGCCAAAACATAAATTAAGTGAAGTTCGGTCTTTACGAATCCTTTCTCAAGTTTCAATATAATTTAAGCACTTAAATTAACAAGTAAAGTACAAAAAATACAAGTAATTTTATGATAGGGTCCTAAAACTACCCGGACATAAGCATGATTTGTAGCTACGCACGTACTCTCGTCATTTCGTGCATGCGTAGCACCCACAATTAGAAGAAAATAGTAATTTAAAATACCTATGGGGTAAATTTCCTCTTACAAGATTAGGCAAAAGACTTACCTTGTCCCAAAGCTCGCCTTCCGGCACACAAATTCACTCTAAATCCTCAAGTCGGTGTCGAACAATCCGAAACTAGCCAAATATTATATAAATTAATCAATATATGCTCAAAAGTTCATAATTTAGCCCCTAGAGTAATTACCCAACCCAAATTGGAAGATTCCTAAAATTCGCCCCTGGCCTACGTGCCAGGATTCCGGAAATATTAGAAGATAAATGTTACCCATAACCTCACAAACTCAAATATATAATTTCTACCCAATTCCATAATTATTTTCATGATTTAATTTTATTTTTATCAAAACCTAGGTTTTTCTACAAACCCAGAATTTCTATAATTTACATGTAAAGAATCTACCCAAAATATGCGTATTAAACTCACACTAAGTAGTAATCACTTCCCTCACAATGATAGGCAAAATAACCCTTACCAAGAGCTCCCCAATCGACCTCTCCAAGTAAAAATGAGATAAAAACCCACATAAGTTCGATATAAATGCACCTCACTGCCCTAGCGATATTCGCACCTGCGACAAAATAATGGCATCTGTTGCTCCGCTTCTGTGGACAAATCGTCGCAAGTGTGGACCTTGGCCAGGCCATCCATTCTCGCTTCTGCGGACAAAGCCTCGCTTCCGCGAGCTCACGTCTGCGAAAAAGTGGGTTGCACCTGCGAACCCAAGCTAGCTGGCATCTTTCTGATTCTGCGATCGCATTCCTTGCACATGCGAGTTCGCAGATGCGGTGCCTTCTTCGCTTCTATGACCACTAGACAGCCCACACTAGGCTGCTTCTATAGTCATTGGCTCACTTCTGCGAGCTCGCACCTGCGGCTAATTCTTCGCAGGTGCAAACACCCCAAAACCCCTGCTGCTTCAGTCATTCTTCCAAGTTCAAACATGTTACGCACATCGTGTGAATAGCACCCGAGGCCCCGTCCAAACATACCAACAAGTTTGTAAACATAAAACGGACTCGTTCGAACCCTCGAAACGCGTAAAACAACATCAAAACTAAGAATTACATCCCAAACCAAATCGAATCAACTTATGAACTTCAAGTTCTTCCAACTTACTCTGAACGCGCCGAATCATATTTAAACTACTCGGATGACAACAAATTTTGCGTGCAAGTCATAAATCACCATACGGAACCATTCCCTAACTGAGAATCCCAAACGGACCTCGATAATACCAAAACCTACCCCAAACCAAACTTAAAGAACTTGAAAACCTTCAATGTGCCAACTTTCAATATTAATCGCTGAAACGCTCTCGGGTCATCCGAAACCCGATCCGAACATACGCCTAAGTCCAAAATTATCATACAAACCTATTGGGACCATCAATTCCCAGTTTTAAGTTCGTTTACTTAAAATGTTGACTCAAGTCAAACTTAACCATTTAAAGCCATTATTAAGGAACTAAATGTTCTGATTTCAACCCGAATCCTTCTAAACCCGAACTAACCATCCCCACAAGTCATAAAATAGTAAAAGCACATACGGTGAGTCTTAATTAGGGTAACGGGGATCTAAAAAGTAAAACAATTGGTCAGGTCGTTACATTTTATACCTTTATTTACTCCATCGGCTGCCTGTATCCATATTGAAGTCATATCTTCGGGCTTCGGCTGAGAATCGGGTTGACTTTGTTGCCACTCCTCCATTCTTCTATGATACTCTTCCTGAAATGTTGTTGACAAATATTATATAAACGAATTAATCTTAACTAAGAATAAAGGTAGTATTGTTAGAATCTTACATAATGTCTCTGATGCACGCGGTTCGACCATGCTTCTCTTGTACCGTCCTTTTTCTTCTTCTTATGTGTCTCATCAAAGACATTAGCATGAGACACATCTTCCCCATGTGCCTTTTCCTTTCAAAATCAAAAATATGAGTTTATTACTTGAATCTCATATAAGTAAAGCTAAGTAAAATTTTATAAATAAATTACCAATCTTAATCGATGGGACACAAAATTAAATGAACCTCCGATGTGCATTGAGCCACCCTTACAGGAGGCTCTATTTGCCTCCGCCATTTCACTCCTTTTCTTCCATTCTTCGATATTCCACTTCGCCAATAGTTGAAGCCAGACATCTTCACGCAACCACAAAGGCCTACTCCCATATTTTCGAGTAACAAAGTGAGTATCTTTACTCCTTTTCTAAGATCTCTTCTCGAAATTTTCATTCACTTGATTTTCATGTTGAGGCTTCCATACACACTTAGTCTGCAATTAAAAGAAATGTTAGACGAACATAATAAACATTAGATAAATTATATTTATTCGTACCAAAAATTGAAGCCACATATTCACTTTGATATGATATGGAATCTCTCTCCAGGAATTTCACATTAGACGTCCCATTGGGGTATGATAATCAATCAATGCATATGATTATACTCCACAGTCCCACTAGCATACTATCTCCGTGAAGGAGCAACTGAAGTAGTACTAATAGATGGGGATGCATCCGCCTGAGATCCTCCAATATCAAGTCTAGAAATACTATGAGTAGATGATGATGGAGATGATAATGGAGTTGACGATGATGGAGGCACAAAAGATGAACCATCATGCCCGACCTGGGATGAAATCAATGGCGAGCCATCATGTTGACTAGCAGGGAAACGAGAACTCAAAGGTGGAAAATTAGGCGTGGGCATAAAATTAATAGTAGTAGAGGCTGAACCACCCTGGGTCGGCATGGCATAATACCATATTGTCCTAGCCGGGAGGGGACTCTGAAACACTCAGGTGGTAATACAATCGTCGACCGAGAAGGACGAGAAAAACTAGGAGGAGGACTCATTCAAGGCATGTGTGGAGGAATGTGATTACTCGTGGATGGCAAAGTATTTTTCTTCTTCTTAGATTTTTTCAGTTTTTTACCCTTAGAATCCATCTGTGCAAATTAAGTAAAATAAAATGTAATAATAAAAAAATCAATAGGTAATAATATAAAGTAATTCTTCTACATATTATAACAATTAAAAAAAGAACATATATAAATTCCAACAAGATATAAAAATAAAATAATAACATATGGAATAATGTAAGAAATCAAACAATTCATAAAACACACAAACAACTAAATCCTCATCACTTTCTTCATATTGATCATATTCATTTTCATCATCGCTTTTTTCATTTTCATCATAAAATTCTTCATGGATTTCAATCCTGAATTTCCATCCTTGCTTGCCATGGATGTTCCTTCATCATAATCTCTTTGATTTGATCTAAGTACTGAAGGCTCGAATTCCTCGTAAAGGCCTTCACTATCCTGCAATTCACCTGCTAGTTCATCATCCACCATTACTTCTATAATGACCCGACCGGTTGTTTTAAGCTCTAGTGCGTCGTTCGGCAGTTTGAAGCCTTAAGTAGCTTCACTTCATTTACTATGACTTGTACGCGAAGTCAGAATTGTATTTCGGGAAGTTCGGAGTTGATTCGTATGAAAAATTCTAATTTCGGAAACTTTAAGCTGGAAGAGTTGACTAAGGTTTGAATTTGAGTAAACGACCTCGGAATCAGTATTTGAAGGTTCCAATAGGTCCTTATGATGATTTCGGAATTGGGCGTCTATTCGGGTCGAGTATCGGGTGGCCCCGGAGCATTTCAACGCTTATTATAGAAGATTGGCATTTTTAAAGTTCAAGGATTTCTTAAGTTTGATTTGAAGCGAGTTTTGATGTTGTCAGTATCCGTTTGGAATTCCGAGCCTTGGAATAGATTTGTATCGTGATTAATGACTTGTACGCAAAGTTTGGCATCATTCTAGAATATTTTGATATGGTTCGGATGCGTTCGTCGAAGTTTGGAAGTTTAAAGAAGGTTTCAATCGTCGATTCATAGTTTTGATATTGTTTGGTGTGATTTGAGGCCTCGTGCTGGTGTGTTTCGCGATCGCGAAGATTGTCCCGCGATTGCAAAGAGGGAAATTGGAGGGGGCAGCTGATTTCCCTATGTGAACGTGAAGATAGGTCTACGAACGCATAGGTTGGCCTAGCTGTGATTCGCGAACTCGGAGGCCCAACCGCGATCGCGATGAGGAAATGGAGGAAACGGGGCAGGAGGTCTTTGGCCTACGCAAACGTGACATGGAAATCGCGAACGCGGAGGGTCGTGGTAGTGATGTATCACGAATGCGATGTCCTAGCGGCGAATGCGAAGAATATTTTTGGGCAGTGGCATTTTTTGGCCTTTGCGATCGCGAGGTATTTTCCGCGATAGCGAAGAAGGAAGTTTCTGGGTAGACTTGTTTTATTGTGGGTTTTGGTTCATTTCTTCTACTTCTCACATGGCTTGGGCGATTTTTAGAGCTCTTCAATGGGGGATTTTCATCATCTATTGCAAGGTAAGTGATTCCCATATAATGTTAGCGAAATACATGGATTATATATGGATTTAAATATGAAAATTAGTAAAAATTGTGGGATTTTGAAAGAAACCTAGAAATTTGCATTTTTGGATTTTGATGAAATTGGACATGGAATTGGGAATAAATCATATATTTGAGTTCGTAATGTTATGGCTAAAGTTTATCTTCAAAGGTTTTCGAAATCCGGGCACGTGGGCCCGGGGGTTGATTTTGTTGACTTTTTTAGCGGAGTTGAGAATTATTATAAATTGATAAATTATTCGCATTGGAGTATATTTTGATTGATTTGAACCTTGTTTGACTAGTTTCGGATCGATGAGCATTTGTTTGAGAGTTAGAGAGGCATTGGAGCCGATCGTGGAACTTCAGAGCGAGGTAAGTCTCATGTCTAACCTTGTGAGGGGAAACTACCCCCTAGGTGATATTTATTGTTTATGTGCTACTAGTTGTGGGTTCTACGTACGCACTAGGTGATGAGAGTCCGTACGTAGCTAAAGCATGTTTATGTCCGAGTAGACTTAGGACTTTATCATATAATATGTGAATTACTTGAACTCACTCTGTTGGCTAAATTAATTGAATGTATAATTGAAATTGTGTGTATATATATATATATATATATATATATATATATATATATATATATATATATATATATATATATATATATGTTAGGCCGAGCCTTATCACCTTGAGTTGTTGGCAAGTTATTTGAGAAACGGTAAATGTTATATTCAATTTGTGCTCATGTACTGTATTGTAAGCACGTGTCTCGTAATTCGATAAGTTTCTTCCTTTCTTGTGGAGCGGGCTGAACGCCTAGACATTATAATAGATGCATCTACGGTTCATGCCGCTCAAACCTTGGCAGTGTACACATTATTCTGGATCGGGCCGAACGACTTCGGCATAATCATGTGTTATATTATGCGTTATATCATGCATTATATTCTGGATAGATGTTGTATTATTATTGTATTCCTTAGTAAATTCTTATGCACTTGTGACACCGAGTTTTGAGATATGCTAGTTGTTGCTTATGAATTTATATATCATTATCTCCTTTTATTTCTTTTATAAACTACAACTTATGTACATTCCCGTGGATTTTAAAGTGTGAATTCCCTTCCTTAATAAAAAGTTATGATTTTGAAAATAATAAAATAAAAAATTAATATGATAGTTCACCGTTGGCTTGCCTAACAGCGACGTTGGGTGCCATCACAGCCTATAGTGGGTTTTGGGACGTGACAACTTGGTATTAGAGCGTTGGGTTCACTTAGGTCTCATGAGTCATGAGCAAATCTAGTAGAGTCTTGCGGATCATTACAGAGATGTCTGTACTTATCTTCGAAAGGCTACAGGGTTGTTAGGAGCACTTCCCTTCTTGATTCCTCTTCATGCAGTTTGATTCCATTAGAGCTTATGCCTTCATTTCCTTCATACTCAATCTTATGCGACGAGGAGATCTTGTTATCAATTGGTCATATTGTAGTGGTACTGCAGGTGTGGTGCAGGATATTTATCCTTGTGCATTCGGGTAGGCTATTATCGTCGCCTTGCGAAAGGGTGTTCTGTCTTTTCAACCCAGCACTTGTATTTCCTATGGTTTCGAGGTTATGCATAGACTATCATGATGCCCATGCGTTGTTATCCCACAATATTGGTGTAATAGTAGGGTGCTTGTTTATATGTCGAAGTAGTGAATGACTCAAAATGAGGATTTCTTAGTGCATGGTTTAGAGGTTCGACATTTAATCCCAGCGGAGGAAAGGCAATCAGACTATGGATGTTCAGGCTTTGGTTTATGGAGTAACGAGACTTGATATTTTTGAGCGTGGTAGAATTCTCATTTGTGATGTGGTATCGTTAGCCTTGTTGGAACACATTAAGGTTCGTTGGCATTATGGTCTTTTGTGGTTTAACTTTGGGGCAGGGTATTGTGAAATGGTGCCTGAGAAGTGGTTGTTAGAGATGGCGGTGTGTTGAGGTTTCAGAATCGAATCAGTGTTTCTAATGTTGATGGATCGAGAAAGATGATCTTTGAAGAGGCTTATAGTTGGTAGCAATTTATTAGTTCAGGTGCTACAGAGATGGATTTTGATTTGAGACAACATTTAGGTAGTGAAGGATGAGGAAGGACATGGTAGGAGGTGTCTCACGGTGGTTGAATTGCTAGCAGGTCAAGTATGAAAAGCAGACGTCGAGAAGTCGATATAAGGAGATGGTTTAACTAAAGTGGGAGTGGCAGAGTAGCATATGGATTATGTTGCAGGATAGCCACAGGCCTTGAGAAAGTTTAGAGTGATTTGGGAATCATGGTGGAAAGTGACTAGGCCTACAGATTTAATTTGGGATGGTGGCTACTGTACCGAGGGAGGTTGAATACGACAGAGAGGAGTTTACTTGAAATGAAGAGGGGTGTGAAAACTTTATTATCGGTTTTGGTATGCAACGTGACTTCGAATTTGGAATGTATTGTCGGACTTTTAGTTAATATCTATGGAGAATGAACAGACTTTTACAACCGGTGGATGACCATGGGCTCAGGAGGGTTTACTGATTTCGTAGTAGTGGTACCCAGTGCAGTGTCGTTGGAAGGTGTCGATATGGAATTCCATAGGTGGGCTATCTCTTGTGGGAAGGTTAGCGGTTGCGTGATTTTGATGAAGTTTCTACAAAGCGTTCTACTCACTACTCAGCATAAGGTCGAATATGCGATTGTGGCTGATAAATCTGAATGTTCATGAAAAGTTTAACAAGAGATTTCGAGAAATTTGGCGGGTTAACGGTGCGAGATCATGGTGATTGAGAAGGAGGAATCTTTGTGGGTTCTACATTATGTGATGGTAGTTTAAAGCTAAGTGGGGGAGCCCACCATCTACGATTGGATCGTGTGGTTGCTTGCTTGTACGGTTTCTGGTTATCGGTGCATTGGTGGATTATTTATGATTAAGTAAATAAAACATCAGGGGTAATTCGAGCAAAAAAGTTAATGAATGTGTGTTATATTTCGCCTTATCGACTCAAGTACAGGTTTTGGAAAGACTCAGAGTTTATGCTTCTTGTGGATGTGATGTACACGGAAAAGAATTAATCCGGTTGCTTAGTTGGGAGTGTTCATATGCTAACAGAGCGATGGAGCTTGATTATATTTGGGACCAGGTCATAGTGGGTGACTCTCAATACTGGTTATAATGGGTTTAAGGATTTAAGCGCGGTGTCTAAGGATTTTGGGTTCGTTGTGTGGCTGAAGACCGGGAGTTTGTAGCAAAGTGTGAAGAATACTTGGGAAATTTTCTATGTTATCATCGGGTCTGCAGGGCAGTGTTGGAGAAATAGGAGAAATAATTTCGGATTCGTGGAAGGTCTTTCAGAATGCGTGCACCAGTTGGAGATGCTATTATGCACGTGAGGAGGGTATGAGATGTATCATGGGTACTGAGACGATGTGATCTCGTGATTCGGGTCACTCGGGATGAGTGTTGATTGAGTTCGTTATGTTTTTGAATGGAGCTATTATTTCTAAGGCAAGTCAAGGGTAAATTAGAAGAAGTAGGGTCAGTTAGTAATGGTTTGAATCAGCATAATTGTGGCAATGATCAGTTCCTTTGGCGTGTTAACTTATACAAGTAGTTTGTGGCGTATGTGCGGGCTTGACAACCACCATACTTTGATTGATTTGAGAGGTATTTGATTCCAATGGCCTTGTTATGTGTAAATGGATCCTGGAAGAATTATGGCGGTTTAGACCACAACTAGAGGTTTGAATTTTCTGCGGTTATGGAAATTCAGCTGCGTATTGCAATGGTTCTTCTTAAATGAGTTAAGTGAAAGGGTTATGGCCAATGAAGTGTTTATTCTACTAGTAGTAAAAGGGTTATGATGAATTCTTGTACTCTCGTGTATTGACATAATAGGTGCAGTGAGCGGCATGGGAATTGAAAATGAAGGATCAAGGTTGCGGTTCAGTGTTGACAAGAATGTCACGAGCTCGGATAAGTAGGGAAGAATTCAGATTTTCAGAGTAAGCTGGTATTTGTTTTTAGTGTCACCTGAGAACGGTGTCCTATGTAAGAGGCTCTGTGTATTGACTTGCAGATTCTTGATTTGCTTACAGAATTAGTATGGTTGGTGGTATGGATGTGCATACTTGGCTACCTGGTGCGGAAGGTCATTGGAGCATATCTCACAGGGAGATTTGTATAAGTGTAACATGTTAGTCACTTGATTGTAAAGGATTGAAACCAAGTATGGAGATCATGGTACTATCACTAATGTGAGCGTTTATGCCTGGAAGGCGCTCTATTCCTTGGTTGTGGACATTGGACAGTTGCTCGTGTGTGTCGTGAATAGGGCCATTATGGACCCATGGAAGGTTGTGGCCCAGTATGGTATGATCAGACTCGGATTGAGATCTGTTGGTGGGTCTAATGTGAATGTGTGCTCTACGTCAAGTCAGATGTGTTTATTTGGCATAGCATTGCTTACGGAGGAGTCTTCGGGAATTGGATGTTATTCTCGTCGCCAACTATTCCATGTAATACTCTGTTGTGCCAGGTGGGTTATGTGACGGCTTGATTATTCGCACGTGTTTGTGATGCCGTGTAGCTTGTGGTGTTATATGAGCAGGATGGCTCTCGAGATGCAGGTCATTTATTTCACCTTAGTCGTGCTTGGGTTTTTGTAGCGTATGGCACTATCCGTCTCCCCAGGGCTTATATTATGCACTTGGCGTGCTTGTGGCCGATATTCGAGCATTCGTAAGAATAAGCATTATGGCTTGATGGGTGTTTCCTTATTGATTGTTGTGTGGATCGGGTGGCACACCGCAGCGGGTATATTGTTGGATCAGGTGGCACGCCGCCACAGATATATTGTGTGGATCGGGCTGCACACCCCAACAGTGTCATGTTTGGATCGGGTTACACGCCGCAACAATGTCATAGTTGGATTGGGTTGCACGCCGCAACAGTGAGATTTTAAGTATGGTTCAATATACTTATTTGCGTACCTTGTTTCTTATCTCCTAGATGGAACCATAACATCGGCTTAGCCGTTTCATTCGTTATGTGGGCCGGGTAGTTCCTTGACAGAGTTCATTTTTTATTATGAGTCATATTTGGGTTGTCTCTTGTTGGCACATTGATGGAATCATATAAGATTTTAGATGGTGTTTGAGGTAGCTTATTGCTCGAGCAGCCTGTACTGGGTGAGATGAGATTATTGGACCTGAGATTAGTGCGATCGGAGTTACGTAGGGTATATTAACGAGATAATATCGTTATTTAGTTTAGAATGAGGTAATGGTGCTTGTCAGGTGATGAGACCCCATGATTTATTGTTTTGGAAGGTGGTTATAAGTTTATACACATTTCTTTCGTCGTGGAGGTATTGCAAGAGTTGGGACAAGACTTACATGTGTTATGACACGTATTGCGGGCATGAGATTCGTGAAATTGCAACTATTTTGGTCGGAGGATGTTATTATGTGCATGTGAATCATGCGGTTCATGGTGTGAATTCAGCAAAGGTGTATGATCATGTTTTGGTATAGTTTGTAGTGATTGATACGGTGTTCGTATGTTAGAATCAGGTTTTGTAGAAGCATTCCGAGGTTGGAATTTAGCTTTAAGGCTTATTGACTAAATAAAAGGGAGGATCTTTAGTCTGGCTCGAGCTAATGAGCTCGATTGGGTTATGGTGGCACGGGTAGGTGCACAAGGTGTTGAACAATGATTTTGGGGCAACTCCGGAGCAGTTTTTAGCACGTTCGAGGACGAACGTATGTTTAAGTGTGGGAGAATGTAACGACCTGACCGGTCGTTTTGAGATCTAGCACGTCGTTCGGTGATTTGAGGCCTTGATTAGCTTCACTTCATGTATTATTACTTGTACGCGTAGTCGGAATTGAATTTTGGGAAGTTCAGAGTTGATTCGGATGGAAAATTCTCATTTTGGAAGCTTTAAGTTGGAAGAGTTTACTAAGGTTTGACTTTGAGTAAACGACCTCGGAATTGGGATTTGAAGGTTCCAATAGGTTCATATGATGATTTCTGAATAGGGCGTATGTTCGGGACGAGTATCGGGTGGCCCGGGAGCATTTCGGCGCTTATTATGGAAGGCTGGTTTTTTTAAAGTTTAGTGATTTCTTAAGTTTGATTTGAAGTGAGTTTTGATGTTGTCGGTGTCCGTTTGGCATTCCGAGCCTTGGAACATATTTGTATCATGATTTATGACTTGTACGCAAAGTTTGGCATCATTCTGGAATATTTTGATATGGTTCAGACGCGTTTGTCAAAGTTTGAAAGTTTAAAGAAGATTTCGATCGCCGATTCATAGTTTTGATATTGTTTGGTATGATTTGAGGCTCGAGTTAAGTTTGTATAAGGTATTGGGACTTGTTGGTGTGATTGGACGGGGTCCCGGGGGCCTCGGGTGTGTTTCGGGATGGATACGAACCAAGTTTGGATGATTTATTGCTGCTGGAATGCTGGTGTGTTTCGCCATCACGAAGTTGTCCCGCGATCGCGAAGAGGAAATTGGAGGGGGCAGCTGATTTCCCTACGCAAACGCGAAGATGGGTCTGTGAACGCATAGGTTGGCCTGGCAGTGATTCGCGAACGCTAAGGCCCAACCGCGATCGCGATGAGGAAATGGAGGAAACGGGGCAGGAGGCCTTTGGCCTACGCGAAAGCGACATGACAATCGCGAACGCGGAGGGTGAGGAAAGTGATGCATCGCGAACACGATGTCCAGGCCGCGAACGCGAAGAAGGTTTTTGGCCAGTGGCATTTTTTGGCCTTCGCGATCGCGAGGTGTTTTCCGCGATCACGAAGAAGGAAGTAGCTTGACAGACTTGTTTTATTGCGGGTTTTGGTTAATTTCTTCTACTTCTCACATGGCTTGGGCGATTTTTGGAGCTCTTCAAAGGGGGATTTCATCATCTATTGCAAGGTAAGTGATTCCCATATAATGTTAGCGAAATACAAGGATTATATGTGGATTTAAACATGGAAATTAATAGAAATTGTGGGATTTTGAAAGAAACTTAGAAATTGGTATTTTTGGATTTTGACCATGAAATTAGACATGGAATTGGGAATAAATCATATATTTGAGTTCGTAATGTTATGTGTAAAGTTTATCTTCGAATATTTTCGGAATCCGGGCACGTGGGCTCGAGGGTTGATTTTGTTGACTTTTTGAGCGGAGTTGAGAATTATTATAAATTGATAAATTATTTGCATTGGAGTATATTTTGATTGATTTGCATCTTGTTTGACTAGTTTCGGATCGATGGGCATTGGTTTGAGAGTTAGAGAGGCATTGGAGTCAGTCGTGGAACTTCGGAGCGAGGTAAGTCTCCTATCTAACCTTGCGAGGGGGAAACTACCCCCTAGGTGATATAATTGTTATGTTCTACTAGTTGTGGGTGCTACGTAAGCACGAGATGACGAGGGTCCGTACGTAGCTAAATCATGTTTATGTCCGGGTAGACTTAGGACTTTATCATTTAATATGTGAATTACTTGAACTCACTCTGTTGGCTTAACTAATTGAATTTATAATTGAAATTGATTTGGAAATATATATGTATGTTAGGCCTAGCCTTATCACCTTGAGTTGTTGGCAGGTTATTTGAGAAACAATAAAGGTTATATTCACTTTGTGCTTATGTACTGTATTATAAGCACGTGTCTCGTAATTCGATAAGTTCCTTCCTTTCTTGTGGAGTGGACCGAACGCCTCGGCAATATAATAGATGCATCTATAGTTCATGCCGCTCGACCCTCGGCAGTGTACACATTATTCTGGATCGAGCCGAATGACTTTGGCATAATCGTGCGTTATATCGCTGGCAATCGAATATTTACGAGATTATCCTTTCACTGATGCATGGCATTTTATATGGTATTTCTTATCCGTTTGATATTGGCACTTGATATATCTGAGCTGTAGAGGTAGAATACAAGATTGAGAAATTCATACCTTTAAAAGACATTTTTGGAAGATTATGTAACTTACAGATTTACCCCGTTATTATTGTGTGCTTCATGTCTGCTTATGATTTATTATATTGCTTTATTGGACTTCTAGTAAGTGTCGATGTCGACCCCTCGTCACTACTTCTCCGGGGTTAGGCTAGATACTTACTGGGTACGCGTTGATTTACGTACTCATGCTGCACTTCTGCACTAAATGTGCAGGATTTGACATGTTCATCTGGTGGTCATCTTGGCGCGTAGGCGCAACTGTTGAGGAGAATTTATAGTGAGCTGCATTTCCAGGCTACTCATCGCAGCCCACAGAGTCTTTATCGTACTATTTACTTTATCCTTTCTTAATTACATTCCGGACAGTTGTTGTATTATCATTGTATTCCTTAGTAAATTCTCATGCACTTGTGGCATCAGGTTTTGGGATATGCTAGTTGTTGCTTACGGATTTATATATCATTATCACCTTTCATTTATTTTATAAATTACTACTTATGTATGTTCCCGTGGATTTAAAAGAGTAAATTTCCTTCCTTAATAAAAATTTATGATTTTGAAAGTAATAAAATGAACAATTAATGTGATAGTTCACCGTTGGCTTGCCCAACAGCGACGTTGGGTGCCATCACGGCCTATAGTGGATTTTGGGACATGACAACTTCAACACTTGAAATGTCATTCTGGTACGCTACATCTAATGCATCCTCAACCTCAACTCTACCCATGGGCTTTGTTTTTATCACTACCCGCCATTCAGTCTTCTTCTTGCACAAAAGATAAGGTACGTAATACACATGTTTTACATTTTGTGCTATGATAAATGGGTCATACAATGTATACCTCTCCGTGTGCTTTATTTCAACTATTTTATACTGCAGATGCACCTTTGTACCTCTAGTTGGTGTTGGATCATACCATTTACACTGAAAGAGTACTATCCTTTTCTTCGGCCAACCAACACTATACTCGAGTTCTAATATTTGTTAAAGTACACCATAATAATCAACATCACCATCAACCTTCACACACGCCACTATTATTAGTATTTTTGCCCTTGGACCATTCTTCTGTATGAAACTTGTACCCATTCACGGAGTACTTAGATATCATTACGACCTTAGGTCTAGGTCCCCAAGCAATGTCACGCAAAAATGGATCATTTACGCTATTATCTGGATTATGAACCTAGATCAAACCCAATATATAACAGTTCATTAGAAATTAAAAGGTACGTACACCTGATATTAACTTGCATTGGAAGAAACTTTGCTAATACTTACAAAGTGCTTAAACTAATCTGAAAACTTAGGATAAACATGCTCATGCTCATATGTACCCACAAACCAATTGTCCGACTGATTTAAAACTTTTCATTAGTTAAAATGATAAATAATTAAGATTGAATATAAGTCGATAATATAAATGTACACTTGCATATAATAAGGTTGGACTTCTGGACAATTTAGTAGAACATGTGTTGCAGCTGACTTTAGCTCCATCTCAGTCAAAAATCGTGTTGGACTACGTTTTGGACTGCCTTTTCCAGGTTGATTGAATATGGAAAAGGGTGGTGCCAATGGATCGGTATTGCCACCATCATCTTGCCGATCAGGTCTATTTTTTAAGCATGGAACATTATGTTCAAAATAATATGAACAAAAATAAGATGTTTTTCTAGCCAGATATGCCTTACATATCGATCATTCAATCCTTGATCTATTTTTCACGGCCTGCTTACATTTGCCAATCATCCTGCATAGCACGATTTTGAGATGAAATAATATTAAACTAAAACACGTAAGGATAATTGATTAAAGATAATTACCTATCGAAGGGATATATCTATCTACATTGAACTGGCCCTTCTAGTTGTGCCTTTTGCGCAAGGTGAATTGGAACATATTCCATGACATCGAAAAAATCAAGCGGGAAATTTTTGCCAACTTGTTTAAAGTTAAGTGAATGTTACTGTCCATGTAAGCTAGGTTCCCCGCCCTCAATGTGCTAGAGCACAACTCCTTGAAAAATAAGCATATCTCTGTGATGGGCTTGCATATTCTATCAGGAAAAGCATTGAATGCAATAAGCATCATAGATTCCATGAAAATGTGGAAATCGTGACTTTTTTCATAGACGTCAACTTCCCTTCTTTCATGTCAACACACCTAGATAAGTTTGATGCATAACCATCAGGCATCCTCAAATTATTAACCCAATCACAAATCTCTCTTATTTCATCCAAAGTGAATGTGTAACTGGTCTTAGACTTCTGAATCATGTTGTTCAAGTATGTCAAGTACAACTCAGCCCGCCTACAAAATTATTTCAAATCCATCATGGCCTTCAAGTTATATTTTGTCTTGTTGCTTACATCCATCATAGTATTAAATAAGTTATCAAAAAAGTTCTTCTCGATATGCATGACATTAAGATTATGCCGAAGAAGATTATGCTTCCAATAAGGTAACTCCTAAAAAATATTTTATTTTGTCCAGTTGTGTGTTACATCATACTCCGGTATCTTATTAGGCAATATATACTCTATTACCTTAGGTAGATTCATAACTCTGTTCCAAATCTCTTCAGGCGATAAGACATGTGTTGGCTCCTCATAATTAGTTTTGTTCTCCATAAATGCACTAGTATTTCTCCTAAACTCATGATCCATTGCCAAGAAGAGGCGATGACAGTCAAACCATATGTCCTTGCCTCCATGTTTCAAAGTGAATGCCTTTGTATCTTCCATACATGTCGGGAAAGCTAACTTTCCGGCAGTTGACCATCCAGACATCATTCCATAAGTAGAAAAATTATTTATAGTCCACATAAAGCAGCACGGAGTATAAAGTTTTACTTAGTTGATATATCATATGTTTTCACACCTTCATGCCGTAATAACTTCAACTCATCAATTAGGGGCTTCATGTATACATCAATCAATTTTTTTGGATTGTGTGGACTTGGAATAATACAACTTAGAAATAAATATTGACTTGTCATACATAATTCAGGCAACATATTATACAGCATAACAAACACTGGCCAACATGAATATGATGCAGCAGAACTGCAAATGGAGTGAATCCATTAACACATAATCCCAACCTAATATTTCTCGGTTCACTGGCAAAGTCTGGAAATACCCTATCAAAATACTTTCATGCTTCTCCATCTAACAGATGACATAGCACACCATCTAGCCGTCTATGTTCATAATGCTATCTCATATGAGGAGCGGAACTCATTGATGCATACAACCTCTTTTAGTCTACGTTCATAATGCTATCTCATATGAGGAGCGGAACTCATTGATGCATACAACCTCTTTTACCTTGGTATAAGGAGTAACTAGTGCATTGCCTTCATTGGAACCTTCTTCTATTTAGCATTTGTGACTTCTTTGTAACGCAGATGGTTACAAAATTTGAAATTTTCTAAAGCTGCATCATCCTTATAGAATAACATACAACCTTTCTCACTACAATCAATCCTCTCTGATGAAAGACCCAACTTGAAAACCAATTTCTTTACCGTGTAAAAATCTTTGGGCAAGTCAATCTTGGTTGGATTAAGTTCATTCATAAGGCCAATGATAGAATCCATGCCCGCTTGAGAAATAGAATTATCCGATTTAATACTTAGTAATCTAACTGCAACAGACAACTTGGAATGTGTTGTGCCTTCATAAAGCGGACAACTAGCTTCCTCAAACTGTTTGAAGAAGCTCTTAGCCTTATCATTTGGTTCGGATTAATCCCCAGGGAACATCTCAAAAGCATCTCTCATCATTTCATTAAATCTAGAATTTTCAACAATAATATTCTCCGCTATGGGACTACCTTCTTCACCACCAGATGAATTCTGAAAACGAACATCATCTAAACTAGCATGACTCTCCTCATGCACAGTCCATACTAATACTTTTCCATAAACCCCTTCTTATACAAATGAACAGTAACAATATCGACCCCTAGTCACTTCAGACATTTGCATTTCACACAGGGGCATCTAATCATCCCTTCGATAAGGAAATCATCAAGTGTCTTTGCCTTAGCAATAAAGCTAGCAACCCCTTTTATAAATTCATCCCGCAACTCCGTACGATACAGATGATTCCTATCATACATCTATCTACGATGTCCAAATTTTATCTACACATAAAAGAGAATTAGAAGTTGAAATATATTTATATTATTTACGCTAACTAATAATTTTATTATATTCTTCAAAGATTACTTATCCAAATAGTTTAATTATATATTTTAGTGTAATCTGATAATTATCTATCTCATTTAGTAATCTAAAACGGGCTTTTGCATTTATTCAAATTCATTAGTAAACTAAAAGGAAACCTTAAATTTAATTCAATTTCAAACTAATGAATTTTTTATATTTAATCAACTTTAATTTTACAATCATTTCATATATTTACTTCACTATTGTTAAAATCATACTTGCTACATCACATCTCATAAGTTTACCCACGGGCCTCATTGATATCAAATAAAAGAAATAGTCGTAATTAACAAATATTTAAACTATTTTAAGATATAAAAATTAAAGAATTTAAATAGCATATAAAAATTAAGGCATTTAATTTAAAGAGCATAATTGTTTAAAATAATGTAAAAGAAATTTAAATATTTGGGATCTATAATAATAATTGTGCGAAAAAAATTGACTAATCTACAAGAACAATTTAATAATTTACCAACTAATTTCTAACAATTCAACTAATTTTCCTAGCTGGACGAGGTGAAGATGGTAGTGGCCGCTACAACCCAAAGCTTGAGGATATCCTGGCCATTACCAAAAAATATAGGGTTCGATCTGTGGATTCTGCCGCGATCATGGAGAATTCTAGGGTTCCTGCAGCAAGAGAGAAGAAGAAGAGAGGAGAAAGAGCTATACCTTGGAGAGGGGAGATGGTGGAAGTGTGGAGTAGCTCAAATTTTTCGATGGGGCAGAGGTGGGAGGTGGGAGACGGAGGTAAAATGGGAGGAGGAAAAAGAAGAAAGAGAGGAACAGAAGAGAGACGAGGAGGAGTTTTTAAAATAATTTCCGACCGATTTGATCGGTAAAAGCACTGACAAGTCAGGCTTTGGAATTCACAGCAATTTTTTACCATATCGGTCGGAATATTAAAAAAATTATTTTAATTTTTTCCGACCAATTTAGTCGAAAATCAAAATTTGTCAAACACAGGAATTTTGACCGACGGAATCGGTCGAAAATTTAATTCTCGAAATTTTGCGCCAAAATTATCAACCAAAATAGTCGGTACAAGGTCGAAATGTTTTAAGAAAAAAATAAATAATTTTTTTGGCTATTTTCGACTGAAACAGTCACAAATTTCCAACCTCTTTTTTCAGTCGTCAGTCGGAATTTTGGCATTTTCTAGTAGTGTTATAACATCGAAGTTTGATTTTTCATATCTAATCGTAAATGATGGTAGTTGTCATTTATCCATAAAGAAAGGACATTTGGCAACTTCGGGGATTTGTTGGAAATTAGTGTGAATGTAGTTGTCGAACTCCACTAATTTTGAAGTTTTGCACTATATCGTTTGAAGTGGTGTCTAGAGTATAGAATAACTTCAGACTCGATTTTGAAATTGCATTGAAGCTATAGAAAAACTTCATAATCCAATTATGAAGTTTCACTTTGAAGCAATTGAAGAAATTCCTATCTGATGTTCTGAAGTTGCATTGAAACAAAAGAAAAACTTCAGATCAAATTTTAAAGCTGTATTTTAAGCCATAGAAGAATTTCAGATCTTACAAAATCTTAAATTTGTAACTTCAGACGCTAATTCAAAGTGTATTCACAAGTTGGTAAATTTTAAAACTTGTTGTGTAATGCAGGTATGACTTCGGTGCCCCAAAATTGGGTATATCTGCCCTTAGCCCCATATTTGCATACTAATTACATGCTTCACTTTATAGTTATTATGACTATATGTTCTACTCGGTCATAATATTAGCTAGCCGATGCATGAAACTAATGTTTGCATTTTCGCTGTTGAGTATTAAAATATTGTATCGTCTTAGAATTCCCCATGTAACTGTATATACTTTATAAGTGACTAATTTAACGGAGATAGGAAAAAAGCGAGAAGATTTCTCTAATTATGGGGTTCTAATGTTGTGTTGAGATAAAATGTAAGGAAGATCTTGAATTTCCATTTATAAGTCTTGTCAATATATTGATTGACAAAAGAATGAGGAAGATCTAACTTTGTATATCAGTTAGAAGCGCGTACATTTTGGGAATTTTGTATCATGACAAACTGCAACTAAATTTGAATAATTGACAAACTGTAACATGTGATAGATACAATAACTTTATAGAGTTAAGGTCCCACGAGAATCCAGATGACATCCATATTTCTGAACTTCTTAACTGGCTTCTTACGCATGTTAGTTTGTCATTTACTTGTTCCAATGCAAGTAGGAGGAAGCTTGAGCGACATGCATGAAATTGATAATGTTAGAAAGATCATAAGCTCTAATTAACTAAATGTTTAAACATTTAAAGTTTTTATACTACCAATATAATTTAATATATTAAATTATTTACCAATTATTGAAGTTACTACTTAAAGACCTAATTCAAGTGTAAAGAGCGCATTGTAACTTAGTCATGTTAAGACTTGAGCCTTGTTGTGCCATAAAAACGGCTAAACAACAAAGCACATAGTCGCAATACTGGTAAAATACATTTCGTTTGGATCTGATAAAAATTTGAGTCAATATTTCTAGTTTGATTATAGAAGCGGAGCAAGGATTTGAAGTGTATGAGTTTTAATACTCTCAAATCCATTGTTCGTCTTAGTTATTGGGTTCACAATTAAATATTTATATATATTTAGTGAATTTTCTAATTTCAAAAGCAATTAGGTTCATCTGAACCGATCGTACTTAATATTCTAGCTTCGCCCTTATCTCTAAAGCAGGTCTAGGTATACATTTATAACATATTCTTAGACGCTACAACTATTGTAACTATATATATATATACCTAAATTACTTGGACGTTAGCACTTGAAAACCTGGTTTTTATAGAACTATACTTTTCTTCCTCTTGTTCTTTGGCTTTTTGTTAGGTTTTGCAATCCTATGAAGACATCATTAGGTTTCCTTATGTTCAAGAATTGTAACAAAAATAGTAATGCAGTTTCGGCCGCCGCCATTTTGCCAAACATTCTCCATGCATGTACTCTTCCTCGTAACCATTAGAAAATCTTGCATTGCATTAGGTTGTTTTTATCTCACCATAATTAGTGCATGTTGAGTTTGTCTTACCATATGATCCAGAAGTTTAATAAGCTTCTAGAAATGGAGTAACACGTTTTAGTTACTTAATTATTTTATCTTCAATTACAGAGTTAATTTCATGCATTACGTTTTACTCTCTCATCGCCACCTTAGAAAATCTTGCATTACTATTACAGAGTCATATACATATCCGAAAATATTACCAAAGTCGCAAAATTATTTGGGTTTTCACTTTTAGCCTGCGCCAGAAACTATTTATATTTGGTTTCAAAAAAGTATATAAAATTTATATAATTTTTATATATAACATACATAATATATATATATATATATATATATATATATATATATATATATATATATATATATATATATATATATATATATTTTCGACTATTATTTTGAAAGCGGCTATACAATATCATTTTTTCATATTATTTTTCGTAACAAAAAGTTACTCAACTTTACCTAAGTATTACTTAAAATGATCGCTAAGAGAAAACAAATTAGGGATCGTTTAATTATATATAAAAGTTTGCCACATCTTATATCTCTACCACACTGATGTAGTTTTCTTGATATTCCACAATATTGTAACTAGCTTTCTCATATAATTCATATTCCAATAAAAGCAGGTATGTTATTTACCATGGAAAAAAGGCATGTTATTCACCGACAAACTTCATCTAATTTTGTTTTCGGGTATCTTAGATACTAGCATTATTTGCGATATACACGTGGCACACCCCCCCCCCTTCCTCTAGGCGTGGACTAGAAAAGGAAGAAACAGAGAAAAATAAGATGTAGTATATATCTAGAACGCCAAGTAGGCAAGAGGATAAAAAAGCAGAAATTAAACTAGAATTCAAGACGATGAAGTACGAAAGAAAGAAGCTTAAAATGAGGGAGAGATAAAGATGAATGACGGCATGAGCATCAACATTATATTCTTTACGTATTGGAAAACAAAGAGATATGCATGCCATGGAAAGTTCTGTTAACTGAAGTTGCTTAACAAAAATGTTCTTCCAACTTCCGTAACAGTTCATTACAACTCAACTCCAGCCATATACAGAGGCGGCTCAATAGATCTCGTGACCTAAGGCGAAATTATATTGAGAGGTCCTTAAATTTATTTTATAAAATATTTACACTACAACAACAACAACAACAACAACCCAGTGTAATCCCACAAGTGGGGTCTGGGGAGGGTAATATGTACGCAGACCTTACCTCTACCCCGAGGGGCAGAGAGGCTGTTTCCAGGAGACCCTCGGCTCAAAGAGGCAACAAGAGACACTATATTAGTACTATCAATAGACTCATAATAAAACAACATAAAGTACCATAAAATCCATAACATAACATAAATACCATAAAAACAAAGTAACAACAATATAAGAGATATAGGAAATACGAGAAAGATGTAAGGTATTAATACACAGGAGATAAAGCCCATCATCAGTAGTTGATCAATAGCATCCTAAGACTACTTCCTAACTGGCTAGTCTCACTCTAGTGCGCTGTAACAAAGACATCACAATTTCCCTAACCTACCACCTTAATGCTCGATCTCCACAATTCCCTGTTTAGGGCCGTGTCCTCAGTAACCCTAAGTCGCGTCATATCCTGCCTGATCACCTCTCCCCAATACTTCTTAGGTCTCCCCCTACCTCTCCTCGTACCCACCACTGCCAGTCGTTCACACCTTCTCACCGGTGCATCAGTGTTCCTCCTCTGAATGTGCCCGAACCATCTGAGTCTTGCTTCCCGCATCTTGTCCTCCATGGGGGCCACACCCACCTTCTCTCGAATATCTTCATTTCTAATCTTATCCTTCCTTGTATGCCCGCACATCCACCTCAACATCCTCATCTCTGCAACTTTCATCCTCTGGATGTGTGAGATCTTCACCGGCCAACACTCGGTCCCATACAACATAGCAGGCCTAACCACTGCCCTATAAAATTTACCTTTCAGTAACAGTGGCACTTTCTTGTCACACAGGACTCCCGTCGCTAACCTCCATTTCATCCACCCCACCCCTATACGGTGTGTGACATCCTCGTCGATCTCCCCGGACCCCTGAATAAACGACCCCAGGTACTTGAAACTACCCCTCTTAGGGATGACTTGAGAATCAAGCCTCACTTCCACTCCCGCTTCCGTCGGCTCTGCCCCAAATTTGCACTCAAGGTATTCCGTCTTCGTCCTGCTCAACCTGAAACCTTTGGACTCAAGGGTGTGTCTCCAAACCTCTAACCTCTCGCTGACGCCGCGTCGTGTCTCGTCGATTAGAACTATGTCATCAGCAAATAGCATGCACCATGGCACCTCCCCCTGAATATGATGTGTTATAGCATCCATCACCAGGGCAAATAGGAAAGGGCTGAACGCAGACCCTTGATGCAATCCTGTAATAATCGGAAAATAATCTGAATCGCCTCCTGCTGTCCTAACCCGAGTCTTAGCTCCATCATACATGTCCTTAATCGCCCTAATGTAGGCAATCGGGACCCCTTTAGCCTCTAAGCATCTCCATAAGACCTCCCTAGGAACCTTGTCGTACGCTTTCTCTAGATCGATAAACACCATGTGGAGATCCTTCTTCTTATCCCTGTATTGTTCCATCGTCCTCCTAATAAGGTGGATAGCTTCTGTGGTAGATCGCCCCGGCATGAACCCGAACTGGTTGTCTGAAATAGACACCGTCCTTCGCACTCTCATTTCTACCACTCTCTCCCAGACTTTCATGGTATGACTTAGTAATTTAATACCCCTATAGTTGTTACAGATCTGGATATCGCCTTTGTTCTTATACAACGGGACCATAGTACTCCACCTCCACTCTTCGGGCATCCTATTAGTCTTGGATATCACATTAAGCAACTTAATAAGCCATTCCACGCCTGCTCTACCCACACACCTCCAAAGCTCAACCGGAATTTCATCTGGTCCGGTAGCTCTGCCCCTTCTCATCTTACGCATTGCCTCCATGACCTCATCGACCTCAATGTCCCGATAATCACTTAGTTCATGGGGGCTGTCGGCGTTCCTCAATTCACCTAGTACAATATCCTGATCCCCTTCCTCATTTAGAAGCTTATGAAAGTAGGTCTGCCATCTCCTCTTTATCTGGTCATCCCCCAACAATAAAATATTTTACTTTCTAAGCAATAAATTAATCATTTAAGACAAAAATAAGCTAATTTCAATCAAAATAATAAAGAAAGAATAGCACAAAAAATAAAGTGGTGGACTATCGGATGTTGAGATCCACAAATTTTGATTTGGCTATCATCACAAACAAGAAAAAGAAATAAATGTACATAACGTAATACCTTAAGTTTTGAGCATTAACGGTGTTAAAAATATTTACTCCTCATGATGAATTTAAACAATAATTATAGTTCATTCTATTAAGTAGCACTTATTAGTGAATATCTAAATTAAATTATAAATAACCTAATATAATATATCGAATTACACTAAAAGAAAACCGGTGCATGAATGCTTTTGTGTTCATACAGTTTAAGAGAACATTGTAAAAGAAATTCATTATGTTGTCGATATATATAACTTAATTCCTATATAAAAAGGATAAAATTAAAATTGAAGACCGAATCAAATATACTAATTAATCAGTAAAGAAAATTATCATAATTTATGAGTTTATTGATATAAAATAACCTCAATCAAATAACAAAAAAATATACTATAACATTTTTCTTTATAATAATTATTTATATAAATTTTATAGTATATAGTAATAAGAATAATAAGAATTTAAAATAAATTTGGGGCCTTCAAGTTTTGGGTGCCTAAGACGACGGCCTCACTGCCCGAGCCTTTAGAGCCGCCTCTAGCCATATATATTCCCTTAAATTGCTCTTCCCATATCGATCATGATCAATAATGTGCTGGACTGGTGCAACTTACTCTATATTAATTAGATCCTTTGCATTAGCTACTAAATAAGCATCTTAAGTAACTGGTAGTTGAAAAGATTAAAAAATTACATATAACTAAGATATAGGGATTATTAATAGTATGAAGCTTTTTGGAGAATCGTATGCGCTTGGCCCAAAACGGATAATATCATATCATGTTAATTGTATTTTTGGACTGGCTGAGCATAAAAAATTGATATCATAGCTAATAGTTCGACGAGATGAGTATGGAAATGGAGGAGTGATGGCATGGCGCTCGATTTACTACCTTTAGCTCGGAGACACACGCGCGCAAGAAGAAACTTGCTCTGGGCTTCGGTGACCATAATACATGGTCATCTGGGTGACAAACAATGAATCTATCAAATTGATCCGCTGATCATGGTAATTGACCAGGTGGAACTTAGTTTGAGGGAGACCCATGGATCATGGTGATGGCCACGTGAAACTTAATTAAAGAGGAGACATGTGGATCGTGATAATGGCCACGTGAAACTTAATTAGTTTGAGCGGGAGATTGTTGGGTGTATAAATAAAGTTTCATATTAACATGTTGTGAGGCCTTTCAGGGAAATTGTGCAAGTTGGGCCCAAAAAGTACAATATTACACTATATTAAAAGTATTTTTGGGCTGGTTGTATTAGGGGATGCCATGATTTTCTTACCATATTACATTTTACCTTTTCTTGAAGAAATGGAAAAGAGTTTACCATAATTGATTCTCACTTTTCCTTAAAGGAAAATATGGATCGTTTTCATATTTAATATATCCCTTACTTGTAAGAAAAGGTTGTAACCTCTATAAATTGAGACACAAGAACACAGTAACATATACAATATAGTCCTTAAGAGAGTTTTGTTTAGGGGGAGAAGAATTTATTCTCTCATAAGTTTTTTTCCTTCTGTATTAGTAGATTGATATATGTCGATTGATCAAACTATATTAAAGATATTATGCCTCTTTTAATATACTTTTTTAGATCGTCTAATTCATCATTACCAAGATTTATTTTTTTAGCTTCCGCTTGACGCGCTGTTATTTTCGATCCCAACAGGCTGAGCTCAGCATTAACACATTTGAGCTATGCATATACATATTTAACCAATATGGTAAGTTTAGATAAAAAGTACCTATTAAATTTGCTTACAAGTACTTAGAATTAGAGATATATAGTAATTTATAAGTACAAAGAATTTGATGTTGAGCTTACTTAAACTAGGATAGTTTGGTTTAATAATGATCTCCAATATGGTTACAATACCATCGGATCAAATAGGAGACTGCAGTACCTCTAGTGGGTGGATAATTGTATTAAGAGGGGACATTGGAGAAACAATTCTATTCTTTTGTCAATTAAAAATTTTGATACAAGTAAATAATGTATCTGAAGTTGAAATCCCTAGAACTCGGAAAAACAATTGAAAAAACCTGCCGTGGCATGCGTGAATAGCCAAGGAATGAGGTATGATTCTTGGAAAGATTAGATAAGAATAGAAGGAATTGGAAATTATATCTGTTAGGGATCTATTTCATTAGGTAGTTCGGACTATGTAACTGTTCTAAAGAGGATAAAACCTACATTGATAGGCTTATATGTGAATCAATTGCCAGATTTGTCAGCTTGATTTCGTAATCTCGACACCCTAATAACGAACCAACCAAGGATTTTAGGATTAATATTCCCAGTAATCTTATTCCCAAAATCACGCGAAAGAAAGCCATATGTGTCCCTCATTAGCAAAATGGCTCCAACATTTTCAATGTGGTACTTTAGACAAATCCTACATTATAAAAATACAAAAAAAATCGAATATATTAGGAAGCAACTTTTAGATCTTAATGATATATTTTAGGGAAAAGGGCCAAATATATCCCTCTACTTTCGGATATTGTCTACATATAAACTCCGTTATACTATACAGCAATATTTATCCCTACCGTTATACTATTCGGCCAAATTTACCCCTACCATTAGCAAACTTTTAAAAATTACCCCTCAATCCGTCAGGTGACCCAGAATCTCCCAAACCGAATTCTACATTGTGTATATGGTTGAAAAATAATTAATTGTTTAAACCAATTTCAAACCCATTATTACAAGAAGAGAAGTGGGTGCATTGGTAATTAAAAATATCCATAAATAATTTGTATAGTCTAGTACCTTTAGTGTTCACATCAATAGTAATTTCTGGAAATAGTGGAGCAAGAAGAACAACAAGTGATTTAAATAAAAGGAAATTGAGAGATTTTGGATTACCTAACCGATCAAGGGTAATTTTTAAAAGTTTGCTAATGGTAGGGGTAAATTTGGCCTGATAGTATAGCGGTAGGGATAAATTTGGCCGGATAGTATAACGGAGGTTAAATATAGACAATATCCGAAAGTAGAGGGGTATATTTGGCCCTTTTCCCTATATTTTAGGGGCAAGTGCACAGATAGCCATTCTCAGGGATGCTATTTAGAAATTAGCCAGTACTTATTTTGTCTTGAAATTTTAAACCAAAAATCTTAATTCCAGGGAAATTTAGGACATTTTTGTCTTGACAATTTAAACTGAAAAATTAAAATTCAGGACGTATTGACTAATTTTTTAAATAACAGCCTTTTAGAGGGGTTACCTGATGTCATTTCTACTATATTTTAAAACCATATGGGCGTAAGACCAAAGAGGAAAAATAACTAGTTGGTTGGACTATTACATCCAAGTTTCTTAATTGTTTTAGTTTTGTTAAATACCATGATTCAAGCACCAAGGCATTTTCTCATTTAAAAGAAGGGTTGACGCGCATAACATTAGTATTATCCAAGTAACAAACTTGCTTCTCATTGGTATTCTCATTAAATGTGCAAAGCATACACTTTTGTACATAAATCATGCAAAGAAAGCAAAAAAGGCATATAACCGTGAAAATAAAGTGGAAAGATAAGCTACCACCCGAAACATCATTAGATCTTCGTCATAGTATAAAGACAATAAATTAAAGCATGTTTCAAGAAGCCACCCCCTACCCCATATTAGCCTAAACATAGCAAATATATGGCACAAGTTCCTCTCTTTCTCTCTTTCTTACCTATCAAATGAATGAATCTATAGAGTTTATCATATGAAAGGGATAACGTAAGATACAATCCTTAAACTGTCATTCTTTATAAGTGGCTTTAAAAGGTTCGCTACTCAGACAGACAACCTAGGATTTAAGAAACACATTTTTGTGTCACAATCTCTTACTATTTCTAGTTTCCATGCATGGAAGCAACCTCATAGAGTTCTAAAGATTATATAACCATCTACGCTTTAACTTCTTGAAGAGTTAAAAAGACATGGATAATACACGAGACGAACCTAGTAAAACCATCAAAGGTAAGTTAATCATATCACTACTGTTCTTTTTTCTTTATACGTGGAAGTTACCTTTTTTTTTTAATTTCCACTAATTAGAGAACTTTCATGAATGTCCTGAAATAGTTTTAAACCTCTTTCACTCTCCAAATAATATATAGTGTTGCATAAAATAGATCAGAGAAAATAATATTTTCCATCTAATTTTTCTTCATCTCTCTCAAAGTACTTGATCAACGATCACATCTTTCAATATATATATAGGGGTTGAGCTAGGAGGTCACAAAGGAATTTAATTAAATTTCCTTTGTCGTAAATTGTGTTTGCTCAAATGGCGCAAACACAATAAATTCATTCTCTTGTGTGTAAACTGTTGCATCCTTTTAACACAAGTAAAAACTCTGTGCAAATGGATTTAAAAATTGCTTATCCACATGTTCAAGTCCCGCGAATGACATTCATGTCTTTATTTTTATCCCCTTGTTTGAATTTCTGATTTTGTGGTTTCTACAACATGCAACTAGTTCACTGCCATTTGTTCAGTAATTTTTTCTTGTTGATTAAATCTTTATCTTTAATAAATTAAATCTGCTTGCTTAATTTCCAGATTGGAAGAACATGAAGAGAGAGGCGAGAAGAAGCCTGAATGTCAATGAAGAATATTTAGGCGCATTAAGGACAAAATCCTATGGTGATTTCTTCCTGAAAGCTCAGCTACTTGTAAATAATAATCTGCTATCATCTCCCTCTCAATATACATTCTCAGAAATCTTTCTTGAGCCAGGTCAAGAAACCATAACATCAATTCTTGAATCAACTAATATTTTTCCAGGGAAATATAATCTCAAATCCCTTCTCTCCAATTACTTCAATATCAGTGCACAAGCCTCAAAATTCTGCAGCCACCTTCTCAAATCCATCAACCAAGTCCAATCTGACTATACTTTTGTTGAACAAGTCCTCGAATCTATCGATGATTGTTCCAATTCTACAGATCAACACTTTGGTTACCTTGTATTAGAGCTTCGATCTTTTGTTATCCACAGCAATCCATTTTCTGACCTCAAGAAACAGGATTTCACACGAATCAACGATGAATACTCGTCGATACTTCAACATTTGAAATCAAAGAGGAAAAAAGTGGCTAGAAAGATAAAATTGATTAAAGGTGTAAATAAGGCTTCAGGGGTATGTGTAACAGCAGCCTGTGGACTAGTTGCTGTTGCAGCTATGGTCCTGGCAGCACATACATTAGCTGCAATAATTATGGGACCAGCAATTATAAGCTTACCTTTAAGTCCAATCAAGAAAAAATTCACGAATCTTCGATTCTTGAAATGTGGATTTTTAAGGAAAATTGGAGCACAACTTGATGTAGCAGCAAAGGGTACATATATTTTAAACAGGGATTTTGATACAATGAGTAGACTCGTGGATCGATTACACGACGAGATTGAACATAACAAGGCAATGATACAGTTGTGTTTGGATAGAAGGGAAGATAGCATTTCATTGCAAGTGTTGAAGGAGTTGAAGAAGAGTAATGTTGGATTCAGGAAACAAGTAGAGGAGCTTGAAGAGCATGTTTATTTGTGTCTTTTAACTATTAATAGAGCTAGAGCTTTGGTGATTAAGGAAATTGATATATCTTGTGGGAGCAAAATTAATGGTGATAGCCAAGATAACAAGACTTGTATATAGTATATTCTTTGATTTGTTATGGAAGCCTCTATGTATATATGTATGGACAGGGGTGGAGTTAGAAGCCCGACTACCGGTTTGGCCAAACACAATAGTTTTTGCTTGAACAATATATTTATATTAAGAAATTCATTAAATATGGATAAATATTGAGTTTATAACCCAGTTATTAGCACTTGAAGTTGTCGTAAGTTAAAATTCTTGCTCTACATCTGTGTATGGAATTACAATTGAGATTACTTAGTGTTCTTAGTAGTAGTAGTAGTAGTAGTATATATATATATATATATATATATATATAGGCCTCTTATGTACTTTCAAGCTTAATTGGTTAATCTAATGCCCAGGGGTAATTTCAAGAATTTCACTAAATTTTTATTTTATTGCACGAAAAGTCATTAATTTATTTTATGTAAAAATAATATCACTCAATTTTACCCAAGTATCAAGGAAAGTTAATAAATTATTTTTTATAATAAAAATTTACTCAACTTTACCTAAGTATCACAAATTAGTTACTACTGTTTTTCTTTTGTAACCAATTAGTCATTTAACTTTACCTAAATAACATATAAAATGTCTCTTTTATTTTCTCTTATTGATTTTATGTGATACTTAAAGGCAAAATTGAGTGACATTTTTATTATAAAAAATAATTTGGTAAACTTTTGTGATTACTGTAATAAAGTTGAGTGGTCTTTTCTTTACAAAAATAATTACTAACTTTAGTGCAATAAAATGAATCTTGAATGACGCATTCCCCAATTTTCTTCCTGTTGCCTTTTCTTAGTCAAACTAAACAATGATATAAAATAGTTTATTATTTCCTTTCACATTATTTCTTTCCGCGCAAGTTTCTTAAAACAAAAGCTTTTATAAGGGTAAAAATTGAGTAGGGTAGACCATATTTAAAGTGGTATTTATTTTTTATCCAGTATTTTTAGTGCTGAGCAAAAATAATCATTAATCTATATATAGTGATTAATTTCCTAACTGAACTAGGAAACATAACAAGTCCATCTCTATATATAGTTCATTGTCCTTGGTCGAATTTATTTGGTTGTTTTCTGCTGTTCCTATTCTTTTCAAGAATTAACTCAAAGAACATCTCCCCCTGCTTTGTTAGCCCTGTTTTTTAGTTTATTGATCAAAGAAATCATGAGTAATCCCCATGCTCATCGCTCTTACGCACAACTAGCCCATCATAATATCGCACACTATTCTTCTTCTCCCAATTATAATAATGGAAATCATCAACGTTCGCAACAAGTCCATCGGCGTAATGTTCGAATTATAAGGTGCCCCTATGATCATTCTCCTAGACGACGACATTACACATCAGTTCATCATCCCCTAGGTTATGAATCGTACGTTTCAAGAAATTACGTTGTGCAATTTCCTATTCCTAGGGATGATGAAGAATTCATGGCTCACCAAAATCTGCATCAAGAGTTCAGAGCTTTTCCACAGAACTATCTACAACCAATGGCGTCTACCGTTGGTGTTCACAGTGAGTATACCAACGGAATTTACTTAATTAACTTGAGTGATCGTAATTCAGTGGATATGGTCTTACGGGCAGATTTATACAAGAGGAGCTATCAACCCATGGCGTCTACCAATACGAATGGAATTTACTTAACTTACTTGAGCGATCGTGCTTCAGTGGAGATGGTCTTAAGGCCAAGGCCAGATTTAGTGGACAATGTTCGTGGCAGCCGATATTCGCAAGCCACAAGCTATCAACCCCTGCCGTCTACTGGTGTTCACAGTGAGTATAAGAATGGAATTAACATAATTAACTTGAGCGATCGTGATTCAGTGGATAGGGTCTTACGGGCAGATTTATACAATCTGCATGGCAGCCGATACTCTCAAGACAGGACCTATTCTCATTCAACAAATGATGATGAACTTATAATGGACGAAACTTATGTCACTAGTGATCCCATTGAGCTGTCAACTTCTTTTTTAGAAGTTATTATCTGACTAGCTTTGTTTTTTATTCTCTGTATGAAAAATCCATTTTGATCTTTTTTTGCTGCAACAATATAGACACAAACCTTGAGGTGCAAAACAGTATAGCTTAAGGGAAGCTAGGTTAACTAATTTGTTGGAAAATGGTGGCAAAATCTTAAATATATGGAGAATAAGATGCCATAAGATTTTCTCATGATCTTTAAATATTGCAGAAGACAACCATGAAACTAATAAATTAATATGTCGTTCCTATACATATATAGGATGTGGTACGCAAGCAAACTAATATAGCCTTGAAACTTTTTGCTTCCATTCATCTTTATTAAAAATCAACTCAGGGAACACATTTTGATCTAGGTTGTGTTCATCCTCATCGGATGAATATATTGCTCAGATGCTCCAAAAGTCTATCATAGCTGGAAAATCTTATCAAAGGGAAACGTGTCATTTTTTATGTATATTCTTTGATAATTTATGGAGGTAAGTGATTGAAGAAAAGTATGGCATACACTAATCCTTTGACTGAATTGAACAAATGGAGTGGGTATGTGGAGATACAATAAAGTCACTATGTCTCTGTTGAAAGAATCACCTCAAAGTTAGTTAGTTTAGGAGATGATATGAAGATGTAGCCTTCTCATGTCATGACAAATCTGAAAGAGAATTCCCAACTTTGTTCAATCCGGCCAGAAACACAGGCTGAATTTAGCACAATATGCATAGAGGTAGTAGCTAGAACATTGAAATAACTAGGAGGTTGGGAGAGCGAGATAATTTTTAGAACATTAGAATTTAAGTTTCTTCCTATGAAGGTAAAACTATATTGGTTCAGAAAATCCAAGGTTAAGGTGAATTCACTGTGAAATCCTACTACAACTCCCTAATGAGAATTTGAAGTCAGAACATCCTATGGTCTTGCAAGCAAATTTGAAAATATAGAGCACCAATCAAGGTGCTTGTTTCTCGTAGCTGGTCACAGACAAAACATGTTTGACAGATGAGAGGCTTTCAAATTTATCGTAGATGTCATTTGTGCCAGGTAGAAGCTGAGAGCATCAATCATTTGATTTTATTCGCTGTTCTGAAACTTTCCAAGCTCTGGAATTAATCTGCTTTCAAATATTTTGATTTGAATTGAATAATGACAAGAAGAAGAGAAGAACTACTTAGCAGCTGGAATGTGAAACGAATCAGAAAGGGCATGAAGAAGATATGGAGCGCAATCCAAGCATGCATATGGCGGACCATATGTAAAGGAAGGAATCAAAGAGTTTTTGAAGTAAAGTTCACCCTAGTATGAAGATTAATTTCAACGATATTCTTTTGCTTTTTTTTTTGTTTTATATATGTAAAATGAAGTATGTAAATGAGGTAAAACGATGATAGATTTCATCAGCTCCCTCCATACCTGAAGGCAAAATATCTTTTGCTTTTTGTGGATATACTTACCAGAACACCACCTTAGTGCTGCTGGTTTATATCAATAAAATCTTCTACTTACTGTTCAAAAAGAGCTTCAACTAGGGAATGTTTTACTAATACTATTTCGAGTATCTTTACAGTTATGTATAATCTCAGAAGGCGCAGGGAATATATATACCAGCTTAAGACCCGTGAGTCGTGACACTCCAATATTTGCACTATGCCTGGAAGTGACCTCTTCAACCTTTACTCTCGACTCGACCTAATCATACATTTGCTTTACACTATTATGGCACCTTGGAGAATCTCTAACTGGACTAATCTAGAAAGAAAATGGCATTACTACAGAGTTTTGATAGTTCTTCCCTGATGATTTAGGTGACAAATTCCATCAGCAAAAAGGGACGAATGAAGAAAGAACTCAAATCTGTTTCTTATGTACAAATCACATCCCTCAAGAACGGTCTTCACCAGCCCTTAGCAAGAAGGAATGTCCTGATCCATCTAATAATCCAATTCATCTTATTTACTTGACAAATAGTAAAGGAACCCATTTAAGCCCCAAGTATTTGCATATTTCAACGACCATATTATGAGTTGAGAAGCACATGCCAAAACTTCCTGCTATTCACAACAATATTTATCATAGTGGGAGAGGAGTACCAGATGCCGAAGAACAGGGTTGCAAGGAGCGGATTTTGATAGTATCATACTTTTCATTAGGGAACATACATGAATCATAAGTAAATTAATTACACGAACAAAAAGGAAAATGTTGTGACCCACCAAGCTGACATGGAAAACACCTCAGCTGCTTACGTAGACTCAAGTACTCAGCAGGAGAGTGAGACCGTGAGAAGAAGTAAGCGCGTGAAAAAGCCTTCAACAAGGCTAATAGATTTCGTTGTGGAAGCTGCGCGCTGATTACGTGAAGGAGGGGTTGAAGTTTCTATTAGTTGTTAGTATAAATATAGGAAGAATAAGTGTAGCGAAGAAGGAATTTTCTGGTGCATTAAGTATCTCTTTCCCATACCCTTATGCTCTGCAAATTCTCTTCTCATCCCCTTTGCTCTGTAATTTCTCTCCTCATCCATTTCTCTGTTAAGTCTAGCTTAGTACTGTTATATCTCTATTTGGGTTGTTGTAATTGCGGATTGGATTGAGTAATACAATCAGTGATTCTTAGTGTTTATCGGGTTATTCCATTGGTGCTTTCATCCAGAGGTCTCTAATGGAGGACCAACAAATACTCAAGGTGTTCATTAATGACTCAATTCGGGGTTCGATTCAGGAGGTAAAGGATTCATTCACTAAACAACTTTCAGAGATGCGTGACATCATGATGGACATGGTCGCAACCAAAGCACCGGCAAGGATTAATCGACGTGAACAAGCACTGGACGTTGTTCGCCAAGGACCGGTACCAGAAACTTTCAGGCACAAGCGTGCATCGGTGGAGATTGGAAGGTTTCATGGTGAGAACCCAGAGGCTTGGATATTCCAAGCAGAGCGTTATTTTGATTTTTACAAAATCGAGGATGACGAGTGTCACACCTCCTTTTTTCCGAGGGGATAGAGAGAGTTTTTTCAATTTAAGTGACATTAATCGAAATGGAATTATTTATTTATTCAGAGTCGCCACTTGGAATAAGTTATGGTGTCTCAAGTCACCGGTTTATTTTAAATCCCAAATCGAGGAAATGTGACTCTATTTTTTGGTTTGCGAACACAGAAGACCGTGTAAGGAATTCTATTAACCCGGGAGAAGGTATGAGGCACTCCCGAGTTCTGTGGTTTTAGCACGGTCGCTTAACTAGTAATAATTGGCCTAATTATCTGATTTATATATATTTGAAACCTATTGTGGATTTTTATCTTTTAACTGCTTTTAATATTTATGAAATTTTGTTTGAACAAGTCGCGATGTCGCGCGCTCGTTTATTTTTGTACACATTGCGAATCGCGCCACGTGAAACGTACCCACGATTTACAACATGTAAACTTTTATTATTATTTAAAGTTCTGGTCGAGTCACGTGAAATGCACACTCAAATTGGGATTTACGTATCGTGATCATGCCACGGGAACCGTACCCATGGCCACGATGATTTATTAATCGCGCCTAAAACAAGTTACGATGTTCAAAATTGCTCTTCCTACTTTAAGATTATTGAGGACGGCACAGTACGACAAAAGAAGTGTTGGAGTTAATGTTTGATCTATTCATATGATTAAAGAATTCTTAGTACGTTCAAATTAATTCAAAGGCTTGTGATGATTCTGGTTCTTCGATTCACGGCTGGAAATTCCATTGGTGCCCACACATTTGGGATTACACAGTAGATGACAAAACAAAATAAACCACAAAATAAACTAACTACATATTTCAACAAATTAATACTAAGGAGATTAGCTTTTTCATGCCATTATCCAACATTAAGGTGAGAACAGGTTTATGATGGACCTTGAAATTGATGGACCATATTTACTTAACATACTCAAAATGAACCTTTAACAGGTCACTTGTGAGCACAAAAATGGTCTCGCAATAAATAAAAAAAATTGTGCAATCAACCACTCTATATGCATGATCCAAAGGAACAAACAGAACAAAATGATCCTCACTAAGCTGAATTTCACATTGAAACAAACTTATAGCACATTTAATCATAATAAACCATTAATTTCAACAAGGATGCATATACATAACTTATTTCAATAACATTCAATCTATAATAAGCACGGTCCATGGATTTACACATAATTATAAGATCAAAGTTTAAGGAATACCTTGAAAAAAAATGAGTAAGGAAGAAAAGAAAACAGTGGAGAAGTGAAGAAATGGCAGTAATTTCAGTAGAACAGCAGATCCCAATCAAACAGATAGCCGTTCTATAGCTCAAATCCCTTTGAAATCCCAGAAAATATCAACCAAGTGTACTAAACATCGATCAAAACAAGATAAGGTCTGAACAGAAGATGAAGTTCAGCAAATAGCAGTCCCAAATCGGAGGAAGAAAAATTCGAAACCCAGACGAATCAATTCGAAATCAGCAGCAAACAAACACAGCTTCGATTTTAAATTGTTCGAATCCAAAATACGAAGTAATCTACCAAACTCTATTGTTCTTCCTTTGTTTTTCAAGCTTTGTGATTTTAAGATCTTCATTCGAATTATCCAGCTTTGTTTCATCCATTTGTGTTCAAATCATGAGTAGGTGAGCCTTCATCTTCGTGTGAGTGTGATGGTGAGTTTGTTTTCCGATGGGAATCGAGGGAGGGGGGTCGTGAGAGAGAAGATGAGAGATGGGGCGGGTAGGGTTTTTAGGAAAGGGGGTCCGATTGTGTTGTTCTTCTAGTCTCCTCTTTAGGGTTTGGGAAAATGGGTGTTTTAAAGAGAAGAGGGGTTCCGGTTTGGCCAGGCGGGTAATGGAAATTGGGATTCTAAAGGGATGGGCTTGACTAAACTAATTTGTGTGGCTAAACTATTATATATATTTTATTCCTTAATTGACTAATGACCTAATTAATTAACTAGTATAAGAATGTATTTTTTTTTGGTTTTTAGATATTTAAATAATGCTTTTAACAATGTAATTAAATCCTAAAAATGCAATTTAAAAAATAAAATGCTATAAAATTAAGATTTGAATATTTTTATGATTTTTATGATTTACGATATTCCTAACATGCATAAATAATGCGAATAAATGCAAAACAAATAAAGAAAAACTTCTAAAGTTCATAAAATAATTAAAATTATTTTTGGATTATTTTTTAGGAGTAATTTCATATGTGGGACAAAAATCAGGTGCTCACAGCTGCCCCTCTTTGCTCGGGAACACAAAGAGTTTTCGGGCAAAGATAAAGTGAGCAATCATGAATAATTTTTGCCCGTTTCATACTCCATGGGAAGCATTTTGGAAAAGTTCGACCGAACCTTACTTCGGAGATTGCCTACATATCCTTGGCTATAAAGGAATCAGGTCAGTGTAGTTCTGGAAGTTTTGGTAGTTGGGACTACTGAGACGCTGTGATTTCACTGCTGCTGCTGCTTTTTATTGCTGAGCTCCCTATTACACCAAAGTCAAAATGAAAAAGAAACTAACTAAGCCTATCAGCTACGAGTTACAAGATTCCTATCTATGAGTCTTCTGAAACTTGATCTTGAGTCTTGAATGATTCTTTATGCAGACTTTTGATTTGAACCTTGATGCTTGCTAGCTGCAGGTGCTAGTTCTTTCTTCTTCAACTTTTCGGATCAAGACAGGACATGCAAAGCTTGTGACTTCAGCCATATCTTGAGCAGCCTATATATTTTCATCTACTTTTGTATTTTAAATTCACTTCTTCTTTTTTTCTTTTATTCTGGATTGAGATTTCTTCTTTTGGTCATCTCGGACTGTCGACTTACATTTTTGAGGCGAGCTTCTGTACTTCTAACTTGAATTGAATTCTGAAATGACTTCCCTCGTTCTTCAGGCGGGCGCCTGCAACTGACTTTAAATTTGAAATGAATTCCCTCATTCTCCAGGTGGGCGTCTTCCAATGACTTGAAAATTGAAATAAACTGGAAGTTGACCCTATTCTTCAGGCGGGCACCCTGCTGCTTGCACTTGAAATAGACTTAAACTGCGGTAGACTTGAGCTTGCAACCTTGTTCTTCAGGCGGCTCGCGCTACTTCTGATTTGAATTGAAAAACTGGAGATTGACCTTATTCTTCAGGCGGGATCCTGCTGTCTCTGACTTGAACTTGAAAATCGAAAGTTGACCATGTTCTTCAGGCGGGCTCTTGATGTCTCTCTAACTTGAACTTGAAATAAATTCCCTCATTCTCCAGGTGGGTGCCTGATGCTGACTTAAAACCTTAAATGAATTCCCTCGTTCTCCAGGTGAGCGCCTGATGCTGACTTAAAACCTAAAATGAATGTCCTCGTTCTCCAAGGGGCGGCTGATGTTGACTTAAAACTTGAAATAAATTCCCTCGTTCTCCAGGTGGGCGTCTGCTGACTTAAAAACTTGAAATAAACTCCCTCGTTTTCTAGGTGGGTGCCTGATGTTGACTTAACACTCGAAATGAATTTCCTCATTCTCCAGGTGGGTATCTGATGCTGACTTAAAACCTGAAATGAATTCCCTCGTTTTTCAGGTGGGTGTCTGATGTTAACTTAACACTGAAATGAATTCCCTCATTTTCTAGGTGGGTGCCTGATATTGACTTAACACTGAAATAAATTTCCTCGTTCTCCAGGTGGGCGCCTGCCACTACAGCAAAACGGAAACAACAAAAGAAACTTTTTCTGCCCCAATTTACACTAGGAAGATTTGTGAGTTATTAGCAGAACTATAAATCACCTATGCTATTGATGAAGGATGTAATGATGAGAGTAAAATTGAAGACTCGACTAGGATGTGCACCTCTTGTGAGTAAAACCAAAAAAAACCTGAATGTCCCAGACTAGGAAATGCATCTCCTAGGGGTGAAACTTGAATGAACCAAATTAGGAAGTGTGTCTCCTAAAGAAATAAAAATCTGAAAAACCAAACTAGGAAGTGTATTTCCTAGATTTGAGATTGAGCTTGCGGAAAACTATAAAACTAAGATTGACTAAACTAAAAACTGACCCTATTCTCTAGGCGAGACCCCTGATTTCAAGAAAACTAAAGATTGATAACTTAAGAAAGCTGAAAATTGACCCCTTTTTTTTGTTAAAATTCTAGACTTCCCTTTTTTTTAAACTTATTATCCTAGGTGAAAATTCATCAGACTAGGTTTTAATCTTAGGAGAAAGATTCATTAGACTAAGATTTCTGTCTTAGGAGAAAGTTCATTAGACTAGGTCTTCAATCTTAGGAGAAAGATTCATCAGACTAAGATTTCAATCCTAGGAGAAAATTCATCAAACTATGTCTCTTTTTTATTATTTTAGGAGAAAGATTCATCAGACTAAGATGTTTATCCTAGGAGAATGATTCATAAGACTAAGACTTCGATCCTAGGAGAAATTTCATCAGACTAGGTCTTTTTTTGTTATCTTAGGAGAAAGATTTATCAGACTAAGATTTCTATCCTAGGAGAAAATTCATCACACTAGGTTTTCTATCTTAGGAGAAAATTTCATCAGACTAAGATTTTTATTGGGAGAAAATCCATTAGACTAGGATTTTTTATCCTAGGAGGAAAAATGTTAAGAGCAATGACAACATTTTATGTACACTAGCAAGACAGATAAAGGCAAAGATTTGAGAAACTTCCCTTTGTCGGCTCCTCTCTTCTTTTTTCTTTTTCTTTCTTTTCTTCTTCTTTTTTTTTTTTTGTTTTTGAACCAACTTCCTTGCACTGCTTTGTTCCTGTTTCAACAAAGAAAATTTATCAGTTTTAAAAGTGGTGGTCGGTTTATGGCCTTGAGTTTTGGGCAACTTGGCTTTTGCTCGATCACCTTGAGTCGGTTTCAAGAGAATTTTGTGTTGTATCAACCTTGATTGCTTTACACCCAGCACCATTTGTATTTGTGGCTCAATCAGCCTTATCCTAACTGGAGATCTTTACTTGGGTGACATTTTCTGATATCTTGAATGGCTTTTGCTTTTGGAGCAATTTGTTCGTCAGAGAGAATCACAACTGGTAAGTGACTTTTGCACGATGTGCACACTTCATAGTCCTTGTTCGGTACTACAGAGGATCCCTGATTAAACTCGAGGTTATCTTTGCTTGCTTTAGCCAAGTAGGCTGACAAGAGTCTTTTGGGGTGGAGCCTTTGCATGAATCCTCAAGACATGTTGATTGTAACAACTGAGTGTGCTGGTCAAATTTGCGTTGTGCAACTGAAAAGCTGGTAGCAGATTTTGAAATCTTTTCTTGCTTGTTTTGACAAGGACTAGCTCAGAGTGAAGGACACAATGATGCAAAACAAACAAGTATTAACAAGAAATGCCCCTGTCGGAAGGACAGAAGGAAGAGTTTTTTTTTTCTTCTTTTTCTTTTTTTTTCTTCTTATTTTGCGGTAACTAGCCTTAATGATCATGACATGCATTTTGGACTTAACGGTCTGATCTATCAAACTGACCAAATCTTCCCTTTTACCATTCTTATGACTTTGAAGTCGGGCTTGTTCGTGCCAATCCTTTGCATCAGCTTCACGACTCACTATCGACTAGTGATGTCCCGATGGGTTTTCACCAACAAGTCTCTCTCATTTATTCATCTCTGCTTACCGTCGTCTTACAGTGCCCGTGAGGGTTTTCACTAGTAACACTCTCTCATTTTTCTTTTATTTTTATTTTTATTTTGCTTTCTTGTGTGAGCAACTTGATAGTGTTTTATGTCGCGTGACAACCTTTGCTCATTGCATGCTTCTCTTGGCATTATTGAAGGCATATCAGGAGGTCTTTTTTGGAAGGATTTTTGGATAGGGTTGGAAAGAAAGGTTGACATGAAGGCTCAAAGTAGACTCAAAATGAGGGGTTGTAGATTTACAACTCTTGGAATCGACTCTTTCAAAAGTGAAATAAAATCTTTGCCCCAGTTTCAGATATTGGGGATTTTTTGGATTTTTTTTTAATCTTATTTGGTTGGACTGAACCATGTAAGGCTGCCTACGTATCATTTTTTTATGGAATCAGGTCTAACGTAGTTCAAACCTCTAACCTAACCTTTTTTTTATCTCTATCTTTTTTTCCATTTCTTTTTTTTTTTCAAAACAAGTTGTCCCAACTTTTATTTTCTGGGGGCATGAGCTTTTGACTGTTCTTTTCTTCTTCTTCTTCTTTTACTTGTACTTTCTAAGAGTTGCCCCAGTTTGTACTCTTGGGGCATGGGCTTTTATTTATTTATTTTTTATTTATTTATTGGACTTTTAACTCTAAACTTGATTCCAAAAGAGGGTGGTCGAACAAAATAACACAGGCTCAAAAGGGGTAACAAAGGGTATAAAGTGTTTGGGTAGCACAAAAAGGGCCTCCCAGCCTCGAAAACGCCAAACATATTATCTTTTGCGGTCTCAGCATTGATGAACATGTTTGTCTTCTTAGTTTGTTGTAGTCGAAAGACACTTTCCATCCCTTAATGTCAAACATTCCAACAAACTTCAATTGATTCTTTCCCAAACCCGATCTTCACAATGATTTTAAGGTAAAACTTACTTGAGCTTAATTCCAAAGTGTTTCGACTCTTTGTTCATCCTCAAAAATATCTTTTTTTTGGTTATCCGATTCAAGATTAAATTAATTTTCTAAGATCTGACCAAAAATTCCGCATGTATGTCATGTCACTAGAACTAGCGACGAAATAACTAAGCATAGAATGACATAAGGACAAACTGTATTTCATTGAATAACGGATGGAAGGGTTTAACAACAAGACAAACAACCTAAAATTTGAGTTACAGCCCTAAAATAACCCGGATAATGAAAATAGCAACAGAACAGACAGACAAGACTCACACAAACAGAATAGAGGGATGGAAGGGTTTGACTCAATAAAACATAAAAATCTAGATCACAACCTTGAAATAACCCAGATAATAGAAAACATATCAAAACAAGCTACCAAGATTCTTTCCTAGTGAGGAGGGAATGACTTTTCAATTGCTAAGCTTGACATTTAGCCACAAATTTGCTCATCAGAATTACCATGGCCTTCTCCAATTTCAGTCGGCAAGTTCCCGAGAGGATTCTCATACTCCATGTCACCACACATCATCCCCACAAAGTGTGCATCATCATGTGCATGTAAAGGATTCTGCGTGATATTCTGGGTGTCATTATCTTAGATCACAATCAGTTTTTCCTAGATCATCCTTTCTATTTCTCTTTTCAAATCCCGACAACTTTTAACATTGTGCCCCTGGCATTAGAATGGTATTCACACCTTTTAGAAGGGTCAAAGCTTCTTGCACGTGGGTCCACATAATTTGGAGGAATAGGTACAATCATGTCATAATGCTTTAATTTCTCAAACACACTTGCATAGGACTCTCCTATTGGTGTAAAATTATCTTTCAACCGTTGTTCCCCTCTATACCCCTGGCTTGGATGTGGGTTATAGGGCACTTGAAAATTTTGTGGAGGATGGTGGAGATTTTGCGGTGCTGGTGCTCACCTTCTAGGGTGTCTTGGTGGCTGGACAACATACTGAAGTGGAGCAATAGAGTATTGTGGGTTCTAAGGTGGATAGTAGTGCTCAGGGGAATCATCGAAAACCTGATGAGGCTGCTCATACCTTTGAGATGTTCTCCTAGGACCTCTTCTCGACCTTATTGTCATCATGGTTTCTTTATCCTTCTCATTCGTGTCACTAAAATTATCAGATTCAATCTAGACAACCTAAGTTGCAGCTTTGAGAAGTGCTTGACTTATAATTTTGCATGTCTTAAGGCCATTCTCAACCATTTCCCCAATTTTGATTGCTTCCGAGAAGGATTTGCCCACTGCGGACATCATATTTTAAAAATAATCTGGCTCTTGAGCCTGAAGGAAGATAGTGATTAGCTCGTGGTCATCCATGGGTGGCTTAACTCTAGCTGCTTGCTCTCTCCATTTAATGGCATATTCTCTGAAACTTTCAGTTGGTTTCTTCTTCAGGTTCGAAAGGGAATTGCGGTCTGGGGCGATATCGATGTTGTATTGGAACTGTTTGACAAAGGCCTGGGCCATGTCATCCCAGACATGCCAGTGAGAGGTTTCTTGATCCATAAACCATTCAGAGGCTACCCCTGTCAGGCTTTCCCCGAAATAAGCCATTACTAGTTCTTCTTTTCCCTCCACACCTCTTAGTTGATTGCAATACCTTTTTAGATGGGCTATGGGGTCTCCGTGTCCATCATACTTTTCAAATTTAGGAGTCTTGAAATCAAGTGTCAAACGAACACCGGGGAACATACATAGATCCTTGAAGGCAATACTCTTCTGACCTGCCGACCCTTGTATGTTTTTCAACTTTTGTTCTAAGTTTTTCACTCTTTGGGTCATTTCTTCTTATGCCATCTTTCGTGTAGGCTTGTCAATCTTTGAAGGAAGATCAAATAGGTACGAGTGATACTCAGGAGAATGGTATTGTTCGTGATGGGTAGCAAATTGTGACTCATGACTTTTCTTTTATACCACTGTTGGCTGTGGGATTGTGAAAACCGGCATAACAACAGTGATTGTCTGATTGGTTGCCAATGGCACACTTTGGGAGCGCGCAACAGAATTTCCAGTTGTAGTCATACAGTTGGGATAAAGACTGAACCCAAATGGATAAGATCGATCAGACAATGAGACAGGAGTGGTAATAGTCGAGATGGGTGTGAATTTTGGGAAAACATGAGAAAGGGGTGGTCCTTGACCATTGGCCGATCCTTGACACATTTCAGTCATTTGCTATTTCGGTATTCTATTTTCCTCAACCACAATAGACTCTTGTTGAACCCTCTGACCCCGAGTCTCTTGACCACTCGTAACCACTTCAATGTCAGTTGTCAATGACATTTTTCGTTTGGATTTTGTATTGCCAGCTTGCCACAAATCGACCACCTCAAATTTTCTTCTATGATTCAAAATAAGAGACACGTTAGAATGGACTCAGTCGGTCCTTATTATCATCATCATTTTTTTTATTTTTTTTTCATTTTCATATCATTTCATTTTTCTTTTATTTGTTTGGTCGATCGAACCTGACGTGGGTTGCCTACGTATCATGTGGGAACATGAATTAGATCGTGCGTAGTTTGGGGAGATCAGAAATAAAGTAAATAAACTAACTCTTTTTGGATTTTGATTTTTTATATTTCCGAAAGAAAGAGTTATAAAGAAGAAAGAAAATATTTTTGGAATTTGATTTGTTTTTTTTTTTCTAATTTTTTCCGAAAGGACTTCTATATAAGAAAGAAAAATATTTTTTGGCTTTTGATATTTTTTTTTTTTGGATTTTTGGGAGAAAGACTTTCTAAAAACAATGTAGAAAATATTTTTGTTTTTTGGATTTTGATTTTCATTTGTTTTCTTTTTCTAATAAAAGACTCCTACAATAAAATATTTTTTTGGTTTAAAAATTTTTATTTTTTTTTTATTTTTGGGATTTTCTAAAAAAAGAATCCTAAAGAAGGAATTAAAGGAAAATATTTTTGAATTTTTTAAAAAATGGGTTCTCAAAGGAAGACTTTTCTAAAGGAGGAAGTAAAGAAAAATATTTTTGGATTTTTAAAATTGTGGTCCGGAACTGATGAGGTTTGCCTACGTATCTCACATCCGGTGAGAATCAGACTCGCGTAGTTTGGTCAGTTTTGACGGAACAAGGGAAACATGAATTTTGAAAACATTGGCTTATTTTCTCTCTTTGTTTTTCAAAATTTTGACAGAGTTTCAAAATGTTTCAAATACCTACCTTACTCTGGTTGTTTTTTTTTCTTGATTTTCTTTCCCTATTCTAAAAGTCGGTCAACATACAACCCGAAGCAAATGAATACACAAGTAGCACGTAATGCATCAGGATGGTCTTTTAATTTGGGTACACCTATCCTGGACGGACCCAACCCATGTATTGAGTCCCAAAGTCAAATGTACGTGATGCAAACAAACGTTCCTACTAGGGATCCGGCATGAGACTATGTTATTCTATGCTTAAATCCTAGGTGTATTGTTCTAGACTTGACTTACCCGAGCGGACAACTCGAACCGAGGGGGGGAACGTACCGGGAACCAAAAGGCCATCCGGCTTTGTAACTGATCCGATCCTCGTTCTAAAATTAGGGATATGATACTCTAACAGAAAAGAAGCCACGCCAGCGTGCGCTTCCCAGAAGATTTAGAAGACTCAGAGAGAAGAAGGGTGTCGTAACAGTTTATCTACAGTTCACATAATATCAAAGCGGTAAATGAGCGACAATTAGCACATTAGGCCCAAACACGTAATATCAGACAATCACAAGAAAGCCAAACATAACAGTTATTCTAAGCTCGAATTCTAAACCCTGAACTAGAAGTTCTGGGTTCTTTTCCCCAGCAGAGTCGCCAGAGCTGTCACACCTCCTTTTTTCCGAGGGGATAGGGAGAGTTTTTTCAATTTAAGTGACATTAATCAAAATGGAATTATTTATTTATTCAGAGTCGCCACTTGGAATAAGTTATGGTGTCCCAAGTCACCGGTTTATTTTAAATCCCAAATCGAGGAAATTTGACTTTAATTTTTGGTGTGCGAACACAGAAGACCGGGTAATGAATTCGGTTAACCCGGGAGAAGGTATGAGGCACTCCCAAATTCCGTGATTTTAGCACGGTCGCTAAACTAGTAATAATTAGCCTAATTATCTGATTTAGAAATATTTGAAACCTATTGTGCATTTTTATCTTTTAACCGCTTTTAATATTTATGGAATTTTGTTTGAACAAGTAGCGATGTCGCGCGCTCGCTTGTTTTTGTACACATTGCGAATCGCGCCACGTGAAATGTACCCGCAATTTACAACATGTAAATTTTTATTATTATTTGAAGTTCTGGTCGAGTCACGTGAAACGCATACTCGAATTGGAATTTACGTATCGTGACCATGCCACAGAAACCGTACCCATAACCACGATAATTTATTAATCGCGCCTAAAGCAAGTTATGATGTTCAAAATTGCTCTTCCTACTTTGAGATTATTGAGGACGGCACAGTACGGCAAAAGAAGTGTTGGAGTTAATGTTTGATCTATTCATATGATTAAAGAATTCTTAGTACGCTCAAATTAATTCAAAGGCTTGTGATGATTCTGGTTCTTCGATTCACGGCTGAAAATTCCATTGGTGCCCACACATTTGGGATTACACAGTAGATGACAAAACAAAATATGCCACTAAATAAACTAACTACATATTTCAATAAATTAATACTAAGGAGATTAGCTTTTTCATGCCATTATCCAACATTAAGGTGAGAACAGGTCTATGATGGACCTTGAAATTGATGGACCATATTTACTTAACATACTCAAAATGAACCTTTAACAGGTCACTTGTGAGCACAAAAATGGTCTCACAATAAATTAAAAAAACTGTGCAATCAACCACTCTATATGCATGATCCAAAGGAACAAACAGAACAAAATGATCCTCACTAAGCTGAATTTCACATTGAAACAAACATATAGCACATTTAATCATAATAAACCATTAATTTCAACAAGGATGCATAGACATAACTTATTTCAATAACATTCAATCTACAATAAGCACGGTCCATGGATTTACACACAATTATAAGATCAAAATTTAAGGAATACCTTGAAACAAATGAGTAAGGAAGAAAAGAAAACAGTAGAGAAGTGAAGAAGTGGTAGTAATTTCAGCAGAACAGCAGATCCCAATCAAACAGATAGCCGTTCTATAGCTCAAATCCCTTTGAAATCCCAGAAAATATCAACCAAGTGTACTAAACATCGATCAAAACAAGGTAAGGTCTGAACAGAAGATGAAGTTCAGCAAATAGCAGTCCCAAATCGGAGGAAGAAAAATTTGAAACCCAGGCGAATCAATTCGAAATCAGCAGCAAACAAACACAACTTCAATTCTAAATTGTTCGAATCCAAAATACGAAGCAATCTACCAAAACTCTATTGTTCTTCCTTTGTTTTTCAAGATTTGTGATTTTAAGATCTTCATTCGAATTATCCAGCTTTGTTTCAGCCGTTTGTGTTCAAATCATGAGTAGGCGAGCCTTCATCTTCGTGTGAGTGTGATGGTGAGTTTGTTTTCCGATGGGAATTGAGGGAGGGGGTCGTGAGAGAGAAGATGAGAGAGTGGGCGGGTAGGGTTTTTAGGAAAGGGGGGTCCGATTGTGTTGTTCTTCTAGTCTTCTCTTAGGGTTTGGGAAAATGGGTGTTTTAAAGAGAGGGGGGTTCCGGTTGGGCCAGGCGGGTAATGGAAATTAGGTTTCTAAAGGGATGGGCTTGACTAATCAATTTGTGTGGCTAAATATTATATATATTTTATTCCTTAATTGACTAATGACCTAATTAATTAACTAGTATAAGAATGCATTTTTTTTTTTTTAGATATTTAAATAATACATTTAACAATGTAATTAAATCCTAAAAATGTAATTTAAAAACTAAAATGCTATGAAATTAAGATTTGAATATTTTTATGATTTTTGTGATTTACGATATTCCTAACATGCATAAACAATGCGAATAAATGCAAAACAAATAAAGAAAAACTTCTAAAGTTCATAAAACAATTAAAATTATTTTTGGATTATTTTTTAGGAGTAATTTCATATGTGGGGCAAAAATCAGGTGCTCACAACTAGCAACTAACCGTGGCCTCATTCTACCTCGACGGCGAGGCGTTGGAATGGTACCGGTGGTTGTTTCGAAACAAACAGTTAGTCGACTAGCCACACTTCGCTGCTAAGGTGAGAATCCGTTTCAAGCCGAAGGGTCTTGAGTCAACAGAGGGACGGCTAGCCAAGCTCCGACAAGTTACCACCGTCTCAGAGCTACAGGGACGATTTGAGGCTATTGCTAATGAGACAGATGACATTTTATTTCCCTGCCATCTTCCTTCACTGCTAATTCAGTGGCAGAGGCATTTGTGATTGGGATTGTTCGACTCCATGGAACCCCAAGGTCTATTGTCTCTGACAGAGATCCTCGTTTCCTGCTTAGCTTTTGGCAAGATCTTAATTGTCTCCGAGGCACAACCTTGGCAATGAGTACCGCATACCATCCCCAATCTGATGGTCAATTTGAGTCTCTGAACAAGTGTGTAGAGCAGTACATGCGTTGCTTCGTCGCTAATGCTCCCAACAAATGGGCGACTATGTTACCTTGGGCGGAGTTCTGGTACAACACGTCCTATCAAGCATCAGCAGGCATGATTCCATTCCGGGCTTTATATGGGAGAGATCCTCCCACAGTGGCGAGATATATTTTAGGCAGCAGCTCCAATGATGTGGTCGATGCTTATTTATTGGATAAAGATGAGATTTTGGCAATCCCAATGGCCAATTTGGTCCGAGCACAGAATAGGATGAAGAGTTGGGCTAACAAAAACCGAAGAGAACTGGTTTATGAAGTTGGAGAGTGGGTTTATGTGAAGCTGAAGCTCTATTGCCAGAATTCTATACGCCTCCATCAGCACTCCAAGCTAGGAAGACGATATTTTGGGCCCTTTAAGATCCTTAAGCGCATTGGGGAAGTAGCTTACAAGCTGGAGTTGCCAGACGCTGCTCGAATCCATCTAGGTTTTCATATTTCTATGCTTAAGCATTGTGTGGGAGAACCAGCTCAACAAATCACTCCCTTGCACCTCTCTAATGTTGCCGATAGCAGGCCTGAACCATCTCTGAACATTGAAGACAAGGTTCCTTTTCAGGGAGAAGGTATTGTTGTGACCGACCAAGATGACGTGGAAAACACCTCAGTTGCTTACGTAGACTCAAGTACTCAGCAGGAGAATGAGACCGTGAGAAGAAGTAAGCGCGTGAAGAAGCCTTCAACAAGGCTAACAGATTTCATTGTGGGAGCTGCGCGTTGATTACGTGAAGGAGGGGTTGGAGTTTCTATTAGTTGTTAGTATAAATATAGGAAGAATAAGTGTAGCGAAGAAGGAATTTCCCGGTGCATTAAGTATCTCTTTCCCATCCCCTTGTGCTCTGCAAATTCTCTTCTCATCCCCTTTGCTCTGTAATTTCTCTCCTCATCCCTTTCTCTGTTAAGTCTAACTTAGTACTATTTTATCTCTATTTGGGTTGTTGTAATTACGGATTGGATTGAGTAATACAATCAGTGATTCTTAGTGTTTACCAGGTTATTCCATAAATATACTCTTACCGATTTTAGTCCTTTAAATTTGACAAAACTTAACAATTTTAGTCTTCGTCCATCTTTTAACAAACCCACGGGTTAACTTTAACGGACAGCCTCAAGTGTCCCTCAAAACTTAAAGAAATCACATCCCTCCTCCCCCGAAAACTTGTTTCTCTCTCCGCGTTTCCTTCTCACGTATAAAGATAGTTGATTGAGTTCTTTTACAGAACTAAAGCTACTGATAAACGATATCACGACAAGGAGTGGAGAAGAGGATATAAATTATTTTTGTGGCAGATTAGTTCCTCCAAAGTGGATGATTGGTCTACCCGACTCTGACTTTCACTTGAAAGATTAAGTTTTCGCCTCTGTTGTTGAAAAGTCTGGACCCTTTGGGGAATCTATTCAATTCCTGTTCTCAACCCACGACCAATATGAGCTCGAAGATCACACCCTTAACACTAATCTAGAAGCATTGATACACGAAACCCAGAATTATGAGCTTCGACAACAGGATCCAGACCCCTTTCGAGAAGCTAGAAAATTATCTGATGATAATCAATCCTTTGATAAAGCAAGAGACGGCTATAAAAAACTGACTTTTTCATTTACCGGAAGAAAGGTCGTCAAACTGAGCGTCTGAATAAAAGAACCCAGTCCCCGTGAACGGCCTAATGTTCGCCGCCTCTAGCCGATGACCCCGAAGCATTGAAATAGCACAGTAAACGGACCACCTAATCCCACTCCTTTTCAAAGGAGATTCAGTAGAATTTTGCATAACTTTGCTTTCATGACCAATGAATATAACAACTCCATAGACATGCTAAATTCTAAGCTTTGAACCATGAGGAGAATCTGAGCATGATCTAGAGGATAAATCTTTTTTTACCTTTAAGTTTGTCTCTCCATCTAAGTTTACAGTTTTCACTTAACAAATTTCATCTTCATAACTAGACGATAAACGAAGTAAATTAGCTGGAATTGTTTTGATCATTTTCCACCTTCACGATGTTTCTGACATGAATCTTCACCCATGGCCTTTGACCAAACACACCAACTTCCTTGTGTGGACGAGTTTTTTTCCAGATTGAGCTTTGTTTTTTTTTATTTTTATTTTTGTAAAGAGGGAATTGGAGAAGTAAGGGGACGAGAGAAACCAGTTGGGGAAGGGGTGTTTGTTGGCTGTTATATTTAACCTGTGGGTTTGTTAAAAAATGGACGGAGACTAAACTTGTTAAGTTTTGTCAAATTTAAAGGACTAAAACCGGTAAGAGTATATTTAAAGGATCATTTTTTTAAAAGTGTTTTTGGCGAGAAATAGTTTTTATTTGGTTAATTAATTTGAAAAAAACTTTTAAGTGTTTGACCAAGCTTTTGAAAACTATTTTTAAGTATATTTTTCTCAAAAGTGCTTTTGGAGAGAAACTATTTTTTCTGGTCTCAAAAATTACTTTTGATTCTCCTCAAAAGCATTTTTTCCTTCTAAAAGCTTGGCCAAACACCCCAATTTTTGGCCAAAAATACCTTTGGCCACAAAAAAAGCTTAGCCAACCAGGATATAAGCAATCAAGTGATAACAATATCATGTAATTCTGTTCTTGTTTCTGTAATATTTTTTATGACAGATTAACAGTAAATGAAAGTCGACGAAATTGTAAGCTGAATTTATCTATCCGACTCCCTCTTAAAACCACTAAATATTACCATCAGCCTATAATTAATTTGATAAGACATTAGGTTACATTTTGTATGTTCTTATTTTGAGAGATTCGACCAAATTGTAAATACACCTAGAATTTAACATTTACAAAATGCTCATCAACAACCATAATAACCCCTTGACCGTAACTTAGTGATGCAATGGCTGTTGGGATAAACCCCCACAGAAATAATATTTATGATATATTAATAACTACGGATTAGTAAAATACTGTAACCAACGGTAATAATAAGAGAAACAAGGACACCGAGATTTTTATGTGAAAAACCTTCTGAATAAGGAAAAAAATACGGCCCCGAGAGAGCAAATGATATCACTATAGCAAGAAATTTTACACTTTGTAGGTCCGAGTAAGATACTCCAAAGACTACTACAACACTCAAAAGAAATAACCCTCTTTTGATATTCATACATTACTATAACATCGCTCACTCTCTATTTTTTTCTACATGGTCTATTTCTCACAATGTCTGAGAATTACTCTCAGCAACTATTGCGTTGCTTCTCTTTCTATGTGTGTTAAAATGAGAAGCAGATAACTTTCTTTAATAGGAGAAATTGCATACTTCTTCAACCAATCAGAATGAAGTATTGGTTGAAAATTTGCATTGCAAATATTTTCTGACGCCCACCAATTTGGCAACCAAGTCCAGTTTGGGAACTTGGACTTTTTTATTATGGGGATGGAACCTACAATCTCCCCCTCCATACACATTCACATGAAGGATGTAACACCGAACTTTTAGCTTGAGTGCATGCCGACAAGTTTTACCACTTTGGTCAGCATATCTGTGTGATTCTCACTTGCAGAAATCTTCAAAGACTTTTAGAGATTCATTCTCTACCATTTCTCGAATCTAGTGATATCTCACGTAAATGTGTTTGGTCCTTGCATGGTACATGGAGTTCTTGCTAAGGTCTATTACATTTTGACTGTCACAATAGATGACATACTCCTTCTGATGCAATCCAAGCTCTTGAAGGAATCGCTTGAGCCATACCATCTCCTTGCCATCTTCTGTAGCGGCAATATACTCTACTTCAGTTGTTGAAATTTCAACACACTTCTGTAATTTAGCTTGCCATGATATAGCCCCCTAAAAAAGTAAATAGATATCCAGTAGTGTATTTTCTATTATCAGTATCACCGGCAATATCAGCATCGGTATAACCCTTCAAGACTGAATCTGATCTTCCAAAACACAAGCATTCATCTGAGGTTTCTTCTAGATACCAAAGTATCCACTTTGCAGCTTCCCAATGTTCATTTCCGGGATTAACAAGAAACCTGCTAACAATACCGACAGCATGAGCAATATCAGGTCTGGTACATACCATTGCATACATCAGGCTCCCGACGGCAGAGGAATATGGAACTTTAGCCATACTTTCTTTATCTTCCTTTGTTGTAGGACACATTGTCTTGTTCAACTTCATATGACTAGCAAGAGGCGTGCTAACTGGTTTAGCACTCATCATGTTGAAGTGTTTAAGTATATGTTTAATATACTTATGTTCTGACAGCAACAACTTACTATTTGTCCTATCTCGGACAATCTCCATTCCTAGAATTTGTCGTGCTGGACCCAAGTCTTTCATGTCAAATGACTTGGACAAATCGTTTTTCAACTTGGCAATCAACTTTTTGTCTTGTTCTACAATCAGCATGTCATCTACATATAACAACAAGATGATAAAGTTATTGTTAGAAAATTTCTTATAGTATACACATGGATCTGAAAAAGTCTTTGTGTGCGTTTTACTTCTCATGAATAAGTCAAACTTCTTGTACCACTACCTAGGTGCTTGTTTCAGCCCATAATGACTCTTTTTCAACTTGTACACCATGTGTTTCTTCTCCTTTACTTCAACACTATCTAGCTTCTCCATATAGATCTCTTCTTCCAAATCTCCATGCAGAAATACAGTTTTCACGTCCAACTGCTCCACTTCAAGATCTAGGCTAGCTGTCAAGCTCAAGATTTTTCAAATAGCCTAGATTTTGACAACATGTGAGAAAAGTTCATCAAAATCAATACATTTCTTCTATTCGAAACCTTTTACCACCAATCGAGCTTTGTGTCTGACCAGCTTGTTGTTTCCATATTTCTTGAGCTTAAAGACCCACTTGCACTTGAGTTGTCTTTTGCCTTTTGGAAGTTCAACCAATTCGTACGTATCATTCTTTTATAAAGAATTCATCTCTTCTTGCATGGCTTCCATCAACTGGATTTGTTCAGAATGAGATAGCACTTCCTTGAATTTCTTTGGCTCCCCCTCATCAATGACGAGGATATACTCCGAAGAAGGATACTCTATGGACTCTACCTTCTCTCTTTCAGATCTTCTCAAGGGTTGTTGTCCTTCTTCTTGTTGTTTTTGCTCTCCTTCTTCCTCTTGTGGACTAGGGTGCTTCCCTGCTCAACAACCTCTTCATCTACGCCTTTTGTGTGCCATTCTTCACCTGTGGAGGATTACATACAGGTATAGTATGAGTAGTAACAAAGTTAGTAAATGTACCATTATCATTTTTGGTCTTTGTTGATTGATCATTATCAATCCCGACCACATCCTTTCTGAAGATCACATCTCTGCTTCTGATGATCTTTTTCCTTTCTAGGTCCCACAATCTGTAGCCAAACTCTTCATCTCCAAAACCGATGAAGATGTAGGGAATAGCTTTGTCATCTTGCTTCGTTCTCTGCCCCTTCAGCACATGTGCAAAAGCTTTACATCCAAATACTTTCAGATGGGAGTAGGACACATCTTTGTTGGTCCAGACTTTCTCTGGAATGTCAAACTCCAATGGAACTGATGGACTTCTATTAATCAAGTAACAAGTTGTGCGAGTTGCTTCACCCCAAAATAACTTAGGTAGTTTTGTTATTTTGAGCATACTTCTCACTTTTTTTATAATGGTGCAATTTATCCTTTCAGCTACACCATTGTGTTGTGGGGTTCCAGGAACTGTCTTCTCATGTTTGATTCCATGGCTTGAGAAGTAGTCTTCAAACTCCTTTAAAGTATACTCTCCTTCATTGTCTGTCCTTAGAAGCTTTAATTTTTGACATATTTCTCTTTCCACCAGAGCATGGAATTTCTGAAATACTTGAAAGACCTGGTCTTTGGTTCTCAAGAAATAAACCCATAATTTTCGTGAAGCATCATCAATAAATGTGAGAAAATATTTGTTACCTCCCATTGATTCTATATCCATTGGACCACAAACATCAGAATATACTAAATCAAGTATATTCGATTTTCTTCCATGAGTTGCTTGGAATGATACCCTATGTTGTTTTCCAAATAAACAATAATCACAAGAATTCACAGTTGTACATTTTGCAAATGAGATGACTGACTTTTTGGATAGGATCTACAGGCCCTTCTCACTCATATGGCCCAATCTCCGGTGCCATAAATCTGTAGATGTATCATCTACAGTCGCATGTAATCCATCTTCACATATCTCAGTGGTTGTCTTGTACAATGTGTAGGGAGCAACTCTTTTAGCAATCACCAATGATCCCTTGGTGAATCTCCATTTTCTCTTGGTGAAGTGATTATTGTACCCGTCTCGATCGAAAGCGATCCCTGAAATCAAATGCATTCGCAGATCTGGTACGTGCCGCACATCTTTTAAAACTAATGTGCATCCGACATTTGTCTTGATACAAATGTCGCTAATTCTCATCTTGACCATTCCAAAGTCTCTTGATTTGTACCTACAGAAGAATTCTCTTACCGGTATGGCACAGTAGGATGTTTGCTGTGTCAACCACCCATTCTGACTCTTGGCTTGCTAAGTGCATGCATTCCTCCTCCTCGTGAATGAAGAGAACCACTGAATCATTGTTGTGCACTGCAGCAGTTGTGTTGTCATCATTCTTCTGGCCACTGCTCTCCCCTCGACCTTTCTTTGGTCAATCTCTTTTGAAGTGATCGGGTTGACCACAACTGTAGTAATTCTTACCCTTTGATTGGTTCCTAGACTTTCCACGAGCTTTGGATTTATCACGGCTACTCGATGCTCTATAAAAACTTGTTTCCCTTCTTTCCATGATGAGAGCCTACCCATGATTTTTGGACATCTTCCTCATCTTAACATTGAGTAGAATGGTTGATGTGACCTCCTTTATATCGATGGTATCTCTACCATGCAAGATGATTGTTGCCAAATTATCATAGGAAGATGACAACAAGTTTAGAAGCATGATAGCCTTATTTACTTCAGTGATTGTTTCTCCAAGGTTTGCAAGATGCGTAATTAATCTATTGAACATATTTAAATGGGACAAGAAATTTGTACCTTCACTCATATGGATGACATAAAGCTTCTTTCTAAAAAAATAATAACTTGTTTGTCAAGGATTTGGACATGTATAGACTTTCTAGTCTTTTCCAAATACCACATGCATTATTTTCATCCCCGACATTATTGAGTACTTCATCGGACAAGTACAGTCTGATAGCACTAGCCGCCTTCTTATCCATGTCTGCCCATTTCTCGGCTTTCATGGTTTCCGACGTTGCCTCTTTTCCATCTAGTGCAATGTCTAACCCTTGTTAGATGAGAAGGTACATCATCATTCTTTGCCATGTGGAAAAACCGTCATTACCGTTGAATCTTGTTACTTCATACTTTACTCCTGGCATTTTTTTAGTTAGAGAGTAAAATTGGCTGTAAATAATATTTATGTGAATGAGCAGAACATGTGCTCTAATACCAGTTATTGGGAATAAACCCCCACATAAATAATACTCACGATATATTAATAAGTACGGATTAATAAAATACTGTAACCAACGGTAATAATAAGAGAAACAAGGAGGACGATATTTTTACGTGGAAAAAAATCCTTCTGAATAAGAGAAAAACCATGGCCTCGAACTGAACTGATATCACTATAGCAAAAAAACTTACACTTTGTAGGTCCGAGTGAATACTCTAAAGACCACTACAACACTCAAAAGAAATAACTCTCTTTTGATATTCTCACCTCACTATAATATCGCTCACTTTCTATTTTTCTCTAGACAATCTATTTCTCATAATGCTTGAGAAATACTCTCTCCAACTATTGTGTTGCTTCTCTTTTTGTGTGTGTTAAAATGAGAAGCATATAGCTTCTTTTTATTGGAGAAATTACCTAATTCTTTAACCAATCAGAACGAAGCTCCCACCAATTTGGCAATCCAAGTCCAATTAGGCAATTTTGACTTTTTCATTGTGGGGATGGACACTACAATAGCAAACCACCGTACTAACGACAAACCACATGTTTATTTTCAGAGGCGAAAGTTTTAATTAGGGGCTGCTTGGCTGCTTCAATGATGAAGCATTAAGTCGCCACATCTTTAATCTATGAACGAATATGTCATGTCGCCATCTCTATTTGTGATTGACTGAATGAGACAAGTAGTATGCCAATCAAACAAACAAGTTATTGAAATAAAATAAAAAAAACGGTAGAAACAGAAATAAAACAGAACCAAACAAAACGAATTTACAGGTTTTTGTAACAGTCTCAGAAATTACCATTTTCTTCTTTCTTACCTTAAATTTAGCATGAGATTTGCTGGACACTAAAACGAATTTACCGGTGTTTGTAACACAGTCTCAAAATGCTGAATGCCAATTTTGATCTTCCAGCAATTAAACTGAAACATTTTCAATTAACAGAACTAAAAGAAACTAGAGAACAAGTCTATCTCCTAGTGAGGCCTACAATAAGAACGACAATGTTTTCAGAAATTTGGTCCCAATTATCTTTCTATTTTTAATTTTAACATTTAACACTTCTATATTGAAATTACAGAGAAAATACTCACAAGATGGATCACAAAGAAAAATCATAACTTTTATAATAGGAAATGAATCTGAAATTCCAGAATCAATGGCAGGCTAGACTTGAACGATTGCAGCTCATATCAGCACAGAAATTTCTGAAACTTTGATTCCTACAACAACCAAGTAGTAAAAATACCCAAAAATAATTAGCGCACCTATTATTAGCACTGGGACGGGTAACAAAATGGGTCGGGTTCACATACCAGTCTCCCTTAGATTAAAGGAGTTTTAAATAACTAGTAAATAATTAAGCCAAGCCATAAATACTACCCCTATCTAATAAAAAGACGAAGACCTGAAATTTATGAACATATAGGAGAAAATTTATGAAGTTTTTGGATGCTGCGCCAAACTTGTACAAAAAAAATGTCAGACATGTAGAAGTTTGGAATTGCAAGGCTTGCTTGCTTCCTTTGTCTAAAGTTAGGAGTGTTTTGAAATTTGCTATTTCAAGCAAAATTTGTAATTTCAGACGCAAAATTTTGAAACTTTACTATCGTGTATCTGAAGTTATTCTCAAAGTAGGTAAACTTATAAAAAAATTTATGACCTTCGGATATAACTTAAAATCGGCGATCTGTGCACTTTCTACATTGGTTCAGAATGAGTTGTTTTGGGCAAACTTCACTCCATGTCTCACATATTGTTCCTACATTGTTTCAGAATGAGTTGTTTCTTATATAGTTTTGGACAAACCTTACTCCAAGGTCTAGAGTTAGGATCAAAGTCAATTTCTATCATTTCAAAGACTCAATTACTGGTTTCTACGCTCGATTACAAGCTTAACAAAACAAACATCAAAAGTTGAACATCAAACTCTCTTTCCACTTTAAAATGAATATTAGAAACAAAAGAAAACAGAACTTTCTTTTTTAAAGTTACATGTGTATATACAATGTTCTTTTTTATTCTTTTAAATTGGGTAATTGTATTATACAATGTTCTTTGTCCTAACCTTTTCTTTTTTCAGGTCGATTCTTATTTTTCATGAAATGAATCGCAAAGACAAGAAAAGATAAAATTACAGCTGAGCCTGCAACTACAGGTACAAACATCTTGCTCCTTCTCTGAGGCAGCTTATCCTCATCCTCTTCTCCAGTCTTCTCTTCTTCTTGAATTCCGTTTGCTTTTTCGCAAGCTTTATCATCTTTCAAGCACTTAGATTCAAGTTTATCATCACCTATTTGATCACTATGAGTTTCCCTTGCTTCTTCAACCATATCATCGGTCTTCTGGCTCTTGTGTTCTACTTTTGGCATTTCGGTTTCCATTCGAGGAACTTCATCTTTAACACCATGTTTTTCCACATCCTCATGAACTTTTTGGATATTTGATGGAAAACCTGGAAATCGCATTTCTGTTTCTTGACTCACTTGTTCTGCCAAAGTCTTTTCCTCCAATGGTTTTTGTGGTATTTCTTTAACAAGCTCTGGCTCCTTCACTTCCTGAATTCCAATTCCAAGAATTCCCTTCTCCCTCTTTGGCATTGTAATAGTCAGAATGGATTCTTCCTCATTAAAATTAGTCATAATTTGATCCAAGATCACCCCATTTGGAATCTTGAAAGCCTTTGTAAATTTTCTAATTTCTACATCTTTTTTTAGCACTGTCCACCCCACCATTACAGTCTCTTGGACCGGCTTCTCACATGTTATCACCATCATACTCCTTTCCTCATTAATATCAATCTTTATGTTTCCAAGCGTATAACCTACACATAGTTTTTCCACAATCAAATAAAATAACCAATGCCTCCCATAAATAATATTAAGGCAAGAAACATTGAAGACATATTCATCTGACTGTATATGGTATTACAGAAGTCATGTTCCATGTAAAATGTTCTCCTGTTTTCATGGTGTTTGGTTGGAGTAGAAAATATTTTCCTGGAAAAATATATATTAAAGACAAGTAATAATATTAGCAAATTGGATCGTGTTTTTTAGAAATTTTGTTTACCAAAGATAAATAATAATGTATAAGTATTAGATGGAGCAAGGTTAAAAATAAGGTTGTTGTAAAGAAAATGACTTCCGCTCATAAAGTGAGGAAGTCATTTTCTCCCTTATGATAGTAATCAAACACTAGGACATAACTTTCTCATAAAATATATTTCCTGAAAATAACTTCCGTCATTCCAAACACACTGGAGCTAACCTTTCAAACGAGCTGTGAGGATGAACATAGTGTTTGTTTCTGCAAACTGGAAAAGAAGGCCAGCTCGATCTTTCTCAAACTGAAGAAATTCAGTAGAGGCGAATTCATCTGCAACTCTTGTTACTTTGGATCGCAATTCCGGATTCATTTTTGGTGATTGTTGGGGAAAACTTGATTGAGCAAGTAAAAATAAGGATTTAAAGTCAAATATTAGAAAGTAATAAAAAGCATATGCTGGAAACATGGTAGAAAAGCATATATGCTTTGCTTCATAATCAATTATACTTTGATTTAATGTCATGATGGACAAAAGTTTGCTCACAAAGTTATGTCCAAGTTCACCTTCAAACTGAGGTTTTTACCTGTTATTCCAAAGAGACATGAATACATTGTAAAATGACCAATAGTTAACGGATTTATGCACCGAGAATATAAAGAATATTTACAATATCACCTGTTGTTTATTCACTATAATGAAGGGAAAAAAAAAAAGGACACCTTAATGGACCACACCAGCAGGAGATTGAAATGTTGCTCAAGACAAAAATGTAAAAAACTTGTTTAATAAATCCTATCAAATAAATGAGCAAGAAAATGCTGGCAAATTAGTCATTACCTTTAGATGCATTTCTTTGACTGGAATTACCTCCGTGGCTATCATTAAGAAAACTTTTGACTCGGTCAACAAGAAAGCCACAGCTTTGACCAAGATCTTGAGACCATAACCACCTTTCAACTCACATGCTGAGAATTGTTTAATAAATATTCCTGAAAGATCAGAAAACTTCAAGAAGAAAACAGCAACTTCTTCAGATAATCATTGGTCAAAAAACTTTTAATAAGTCATTAACAAAGTTCTGTTATTGACCCGAGAGACGGTCGATGAAAAAGCTAGCACTCATGTCAGAAATAAAAACAAGAATTCCAGAGATCAAGATCCTTGGATTTCAAAGGTAATTTCTGAGTTAGGAGAAAATGAGAACTAAAAAAAGAAAGTGCAATCCCATGCAATAGGAGAAAATAGTTGTGACCAGCAGGATATTTCATTGCTTGTGCAATGAAATATCAGAACCATATGAAAACTATTTGGAGAAAATGCCCAAAATACAACAGTTAACCATGACAGAAAGGAAAAAAGAGAAGTTTAAATATAGCGTGGCACCATCATAATATAATTAAAACAAAAATGCTAAACGAGAAGAGAAATGGAGCAAAAATAAGAGATAGAATCATAGACAACTAAACAACTTGGAGAGTAATTTCCATCTTGCTAATTAATTTCCTTTATAAGAAAGATAGAATGCGAGAGCTTCAAAAAATGCATAATGCATTTATATATATATATCAACAATTACAGCCAATGTAAACAAAATAAGAAACTCAGTTACAGAGCTAAAAGAAAACTGAGCAACTTTAATACAATCCTATGATGAACACTACAACATGGACCAAAGATCCAGCTATTTTGCATTCTTTCATGATACATAGTGATAAATACATAACTTTACGTCTATAAACTATTTTGGGACATTGCACCATTTCATCCTCCCTCTTCTTCTCATCTAAAATAGGGCAAACAGAAATAAAAGAAAAGCAACAAGGGGAAAATTGAGAGCATAATCTGCTCTTCCAACAATGGGTGCACACACACACACACACTCGATTACTACAACTCTAAATGGAACCTCGATTCCGTTTTTATACCTATGTAACTCATGTATCCCTCATCCAATAGAGTTCAGGCCCTCGGTCCTGCTTCGAACAATCCTATGAAACACTTGTCTTACCTGGCGTTCCAAAGGGTCCAATCCGTCTTTTAGGCCATAGTAGACTTGCCCAAGCTCTTGAACTCTTTGCTTCACTTCCCCTTCCTTTTCCTCTGAAAGCGGGAAGTGAATCGTATCAGTTAGTTCATTCATGTGGCGCGCACATTTCTCGATTTGACGAATCTCCTTCAACAATCCAGTAGCATTTCTACGCTCCCTCTTCCTCGACTCCTCCAAGATCCTCTCATGGAGGGAGAGAAGTGGAGCACCCCAAATGAATTGCCTAGTGACATGGAAATGCATTTGAAGGCCACGGTCTTGGCAAGGAATTGCAGCCACAAGCGCCCACATTACAAAGTAAAGCACATAGCTCATTGTAAAAACAGCTACTGCTAATCCATTGGTGGCAATAATTTCATTAGTTTTGGGAGCAACTAAGTTTTGACCAATTGCTTGAAGCTGCTTAGCAGCAGACCAATTCCGCGATACACTCCACGACAACGATCGAAATTGGCCCAACGAATTATGATCCTTCTGAGCATTGTTTCGTCCGAACGACCTGTTTCTATGAGCAAAACTTGAATTAGACTCTTTTTCATCAAGCATGCCAATCGCCAAATCAATCAACGCTTTCATGGAACGACGAATTTGGCCTTCCCCAATACTCCTCTGATTGTCCAATGCGTAATAAACAATCTCCAGCTGCTTCTGCCACTGCCTGATCAGCTCAATCCCATCTCGAATCGCATTACACACATCTAATGCTTTCAAACTCCTTTCGAAATATTCCGTTATGTAACGGTCCATAGGGGATTTATTCAAGCACCCTTTATTCTTAAACAAAATGGACCTGAACTGTTCTTGACAAGAAAGGAACACATCCAAAAGTTTCCTAATCCACGGAATCGAAAGAAGCTGATCAGAGTCAGCAGATGCCAAATCATTGAAACCCTCAGCTACTTGCTTTTGAAAAGCTTCAAGCTCAAGCTCTTGGCTTGTACCCTCATGAGAAGATTCCATAGAATGCACTTGATCACGACTACGTATGCTCAAAATGGACCGTCCAAATGTTGTAAAAGATGCAGATGCCCCTTGATAATCTGTAGCTGGCATTTCTTGATTTTTACATGAAACAATCAAATAGCCCCCCAACAAAATCTTGAAATTCAAACCCAAAGCTCTCAAAAAGGGAAACCAAAATATTGCTTTTTTAGGACAGATATCAAGAGATAAAAGCGGAATTTAGATGGAAAAAAACAGCTTAATTGGACAATTCAAGATTTTCCCAGCTGAAACCCCAGATTTACATACACAAATGGAACAATCTTAGACAAAGATCCAAACTTTCAAATGAAAATCCGTGACAAACCCACAAAAACCTAAATATGATCAAGGAAATGATTCAAAATTCAAGTACCCCAAAATGAGCTTTACCTTGAGACCTCCAAATTCTGAAGCCTCTCAAATCTTACGTTTCACTGAAATGAGAGGAAAAAAGTAATGAGACTTGAGGCATTTCAGTAGACAAGGAAAGAGAAAAACATAAAGGGGATTTGAAAGACTAAGGTAAGGATGTTTTTTTGGAACCCTAAAAAAGGGGCTTATATTGTGGTCGATTTGGACCGCGTAATATCGGTTTGTTGGAAAATAAAAACAAAAGAGAAAAAGGGAAGAGAGAGAAATTGGGCACTCTTGAAAAAGTAATCCCTCTAATGGCAGACTTTACAAAACTATAATCGAAACTAAAATATGGTGAATTAAGCTTTAAACAAGCTGATTTACTCCCTTCCTTAGGGTGTGTTTGGTATAATGGAAAATATTTTTCGTGGAAAATATTTTCTTTGGAAAACAAACAGTAATCTTACTCATTTTTCGGTGTTTGGTACGCAAATTAAGGAAAATAATTTTTCAAAAATATTCATAAATTATAATTTAGATACAATAAACATAAAGTCATAAACTTTCGAACCAACAACCTTCTGAACTCACAAATTTCATAAACTTTTGAACCGCTAAACTTTCAAACTCGTAAACTCTATAATTTCTAAACCCGCAAACTTCCAAACACATAAACCTCTGAACTCATAACTTTGGAACTCGTAAAATTTTGAACTTGTAAACTAAAAACTAAAAGAAAACAGAACAGAAAATATAAAATAAAAGAAAATTGCGGGGGGTGAAGAAAAACGAAAAAATAGAAAATTAAAAATACAAAAAATAATAATATTTTTTTTGTGTGTGTGTGTGTAGGGAGTGGGGGGATTGAGGGTGAGTGGCGTAGAAAAATAAAAAAATAGAAAATTGAAGTTGGAGGGGGTTGGGGTTAGATGTGAAGGTTGGTGGAGTTTTTGGAAAATATTTTCCTAACTTATAGGGGAGTCATTTTTCTCCAATTTTATGAAAATGTGATGTCTAGAAAAATATTTTTCAACTATTTTGTGCAATCAAATAGTGAAAAATGAGAAAATATTTTCCGAAAAATATTTTTCGTCATACCAAACACACCCTTATATCTGTTCATTTTTCAAAATAATACTTAGCACAAATTCAGTATTTAAAAATAATTTAGTTTTAAATGTATCATTTTACTTCTAGGAATCGTTTGAATTGTGGGATAAGAGATGCAAAATTATTTTAAGTTGAATTTTGATTTCAGGATTGGTTATATCATAATTGTAATATTATTTTTATACCCCGTTCAATGCGGGATAACAATTTCGAAATTACTAATCTTGAGATTAAATATCGAAGTGATCAAAATGCATTTCTCCAAGGTTCTACTACCAAAATCCTTTAGAAAATCTAAGGTTAAAATTAATAATAAAAATATATCCCAACTTATCTAGTGGAAAACCAAACACATTTTATATTATACTTTGTAATTTCATTTTTCATCAAATGAACCAAATATATACCACTAAAAGTATACCCACGAAATAATGTTGTTATAATTTAAATTTCATATTATAGTTTAAGTATAATTTGTTCAATAACCAAACGACATCTTAATGATATGCGTTTATAGTCATAGAAATCTCAAGGTGTAACACCCGAAAAATTTTGAAGTGCTTAAGCGCTATTAAGAAAGTTGATGTGCGCTAATTATATTATTTTGTGTGTAGACGAGGACTATTAATATGATAGATATCAATTGGATATGATAATAAGTGTATGGGGCATATTATAAGTGGTGTGGGGTCTAAGGTGAATCCTAAGTCTAAGTCAAGTTGAAAATTTCATGATAGACTAAAGTTTCAAATGGGTACGTACGTACAAGACCAAACTTTGGACGAGCATATCTACATATATATAAGAAGTTATGTGATGGATGACCTATCAAATTAAAGCTCTTCGAGTCTAGTTTCTAACTCTTCAAACCGTTCGTCATTTGACACTCCTACAAGAAGTTATGACCAAATTTCAAAAGGCTGGCAGAATGCAATTCTGAGACCGCAAAATTATTTCGCGGGCCGCAAAAGTGGTTATGCGACCGCAAAATGGTCGCAGACCTGTCTAATGAAGCCTATTTCTGGGCATCAATTTTACGGTGCATTGTGCGACCCGCATACCAATTGTGCGGTCCATTATGCGACCGCAGACCTGAGTTCGGAGGGTTAATTTTTTTATTTTCATAACCCAATCCCATTTTGATAAAACTGCCTTTGGGGCTTATTTTGGGGTATTTTTCTGAGGGTTTTAGAGAGAGGTAAGAGCATTTTAGAGAGATAAGGAGGGAATCTAACATTCTAGTCAACCAATCTTGCACCAATCTTCAAGAATCAAGGAAATCAATCACAAGATCTTCATCTAAGAGGTAAGATTCAAACCCCTAGTCTTCAATTTCGAGTTTGGGGTAAAAGATTGGGGATTGGGAGTATGATTCTTGAATGTAAGAGTATTATGCATATATGCTTGTACCAATAAGGTTTGTGGGAAGATTGTTGAGCTCAAATAAGTAAGGATTGGGTTGTGAATTGAAGGAAATCTTGTAGAAGAATCTTGTAACTAAATTTACACACTTAGTATTTGATAAAATGCTCAAATGAGCTGAAAACATGAATATTTTCCTAATTATGGTTCACTTTTGTTATGTTTCTAAATAGATTGAAGTTTCTAAGATTTTCGGAACCTCGTAGTAATGAAAGGAAGGCTCAAGAAAGAGATTGAAGCCGTCCGGAGGTCAATTCACGTGAGAAAGCTATTTTGGAATATCGGCCTAACTTCAAAAGGTAAGTATCTTGCCTAACCTTGAGTGGGGAAATTACCCCTTAGGCATTGAGTCTTATATAAAAATTGTGTAATTGAAAACCATGTACGCGAGGTAACGAGTACGTAATTGATTTAGATGTGCAAATTATATCAGTTGAAATTCGTAGACTCCCTTATGTATCAAATTGGAAAATCGTTGGGACTTAGTAAATCCTTGATTTTTCATGCTTCATTCCTTGTTTGTCGAATTTGCATTTTATATGATAATTTGGTGTGATTGCCACTTTGATTTTTATGTGAATTCCGTGTGTTTGTTGATTTGATATTTCTTGGAAATAATCACATTATGGATTTTTCATATGCAAATAATTAATTAAATAAGTTTAAAGTGAGGCGTTTATATATTTATCTAAAATTTAGATTAAAGAAGGCGTTGTCCTATGATGAGTTATTTTCCCATCCTTGTGGTTGTTATGAGATTTTATATACATTGTGTTGAGTCGTGGACTATCTGTTGTGAAATTAATTAACTTTATTGTACCTTTGTAATGGTTGTAGCCTACGGAAAATTTGTAAATACGAGCTGATGATGTTATGTTGTTGTGATAAGATTCTATATGAATTGTTGTGTGATTTGGGTAACTATTAAGCGGTGTATAAGGGTGGCATTCCATTGTTGACATTATGTGGGCATAAGGGTGGCATTTCAATATTGTTATGTGTGTTGGGATATTGTCTGAGCGGAGTGATAAGGGAGGCTATTAAACGGAGTGATAAGGGAGGCTATTATAGGAGTGATAAGGGAGGCTATAGGAGCGATAAGGGTGGCTATTGATATTGTCAGGGCGGATGGATAAGGGATGCTATTATAGGAGTGATAAGGGTGGCTATTGATATTGTCAGGGCGGATGGATAAGGGATGATATTATAGGAGTGATAAGGGTGGTTATTGTCAGGGATAGTATGTGATGATGCGGGGTTATTATGTTGATGATTTTTATATGATAATGTGGGATTATGGTGTTGATGATTTTTGTGTAATGTTGTGATTCTCCTTGTGTTTATTATTATATCTTATACAATTTGTCTTGTTATTTCGGTAAACCTGATAATAGTTTGATCTATGTTAAAATTATGAGCATGTGGTTATTGCCGGGTGGATTATGTTATTGGCACGTGATTTATCCGTGCAGATGTGATATAAAATGTGGGCACGAGGTACTGCAAAAATATGATGATTATGATATTGACACGTGATCTGTCTGTACAGTTGTGATATGAGATGTGGGCACGAGGTGCGTGAGTAAATAATAATTATATTATTGGTACATGAGTTATCCGTGCAGTTATGATAGAAATATGTGCACGAGGTGCTGTGGAAATGTGAAAGTGGGCTAAGACCCGTGTTACGAAATATGAAAGTGGGCTGAGACCTATGTTTTATGATTATGAAATGAGGTGTTATAGAGTGACTTTTATTTGAAAGAAGTATATTTGAAAGACATTTATTTGAAAGAAGTATATTCGAAAGATATTTATTTGAAAGAAATATATTCGGAAGGTATTTATTCGAAAGAATTATATGTGAAAGATTTATATTTGAAGAACATATTTAATTGGTTGTACTTGTGTTCCTTATTCGTTTGAGTAATAATTATGGTGTTCTTGTTGCCTTGTTGTTTATATCCCTGGTTGATTTTGTTGCTATTATTGCTAGTTGTTTTACAGTACCATTGTATATTGCTATATTGCACAGGTTGACTAGTGAGTGTCTTGACTGTACCTCGTTACTACTCTACCGTGGTTAGTCTTGATACTTATTGGGTACCGACTGTAGTGTACTCATACTATACTTCTGTATATTTTTGTGGAGAGCCAAATATTGGAGATATTATACTCGGGCAGAGTTAGTGGGTTGATCGCAAGGATTCAAAGTAGAGCTGCTTGGTCATCGCAGTCCCTTGGAGTCTTTCCATTTTATTGTACTGTTAATTATTATTCGAACAATATTGTATATTCGATCCTTGAGATCATTTCATTTATCCAGTTAGAGTTCGTGACTCAGTATTACCAGTCTTGGGAGTTTGTTTGAATATTTTCGTTGTTGGTTTTGGCACTTGTATTAAATTATATATTTTTAAAAAAAGGGCTTGAATTGTTGTTATAGTCGTCTTACCTAGTCTTAGAGATTAAGTGTCATCACGATGCCTGCTGTGGAATTTTGGATCGTGACAAGTTAGTATCAGAGCTCTAGGTTCATAAGTTCTACGAGTCACGAACGAGTTTAGTAGAGTCTTGCGGATCGGTACGTAGATGTTTGTACTTATCTTCGAGAGGCTACATAACTGTTAGAAAATTTCCATTTCTTTCATTCTTGTCGTGCAGACTTTGTTAAATTTAGAATTTGAGCCTTTGCATCTCTATTCTCTCACAGATGGTGAGGACACGTACTACCGGGTTAGTTGAGCAGACACTCGCGCATACTGCTAGGGCCGCAAGAGCCCGGGACCGAGGTAGAGGCCGAGGTAGAGGCTGGGGAAGGGCACGTTCCGCGACTAGAGCACCTGTTAGAGCAGCAGTTGAGGAGCCGCCAGTAGCTCCAGTTGGGGGACAAGTACCAGAAGCACATGTTGTTACCCCCGGACTTCAGGAGACTTTAGCACAATTCTTAAATATGTTTGGTACATTAACTCAGGCGGGATTGATCTTTGTTGCACCAAATATTGCACAGATTGGAGGAGTAACTCAGAATCCTACCGCCCGTGCTTCAGAATAGCATATTCACATTGATCAGGTTTCGGGTATAGTACCCGTACATAATGTTATTCTGGTTCAGCCTGAGGTCAGGCCAAAGGCATCAGAAGAAAAGCAAAAGAGAATTGAGAGATTTAAGAGATATAGTCCACCTACCTTCAGTGGCACAACTACTGACGATGCCTAGTGATTTATAGAAAAATGTCACCGTATTTTCCGCACCATGGATATTATGAAGGTGAGCGGGGTTGCCTTTACTACATTTCAATTGTCAGGAGCAGCGTATCGATGGTGGCAAGCTTATGAGGAGGGCAGACTAGCCGATGCAACACCACCAATTTGGGCTCAATTTTCGAAAATATTTTTGAAAGAGTTTGTTCCCCAAACTCTACGGGATACATGGCGCACAGAGTTTGAACGGTTGCGTTAGGGCACCATGACGTTGTCAGAATATGCTATCAGGTTCAGTGAGTTAGCCCGACAAGCACCTATCTTAGTTCCTACAATCAGAGAGCGAGTCCACATATTCATTGAAGTGCTAAGCATGGCTCGGGAATTTCAAACTGACATTCCATTTCAGCAAGTAGTAGAGATTGCCAGGATGTTAAAGTGTGTTCGAAGTGAGGAAAATGAGTCTAAAGAGACCAAAAGGTCTCGAAGCTCTAGAGGGTTCAGTAGATTTTACTCTTCAGCTATGACCCATTATGGCGGAGGCTCGAGCAGTCGGCCAGCTCAACCCGCACATCAGATTACTCAGGGTGCTCCAGTAAGTTCTTATAGTACACCACCGGCACAAGGTTCTTATAGTGATTATTCTAGTTATCCGGCACAGACTCAGTACGAGCAGCCACGACCTCAGAGGGGTTGTTATGAGTGTGGTGATACTAGGCACATCATGAGAGATTGTCCCAAACTTGGGAAGGGTCGATTTCATCAGAACACTCAGGCTACAGGCATTATTCCAGTTAATACTTCACGTGCACAGCCAATTAGGGGTGGAGGACAAGTGGGTAGGGGGCACCCTAGAGGGGGAGGCCCAGCCCGTTGATATATTTACTATGGTATGGCTGAGGCCACCATACTATATGGTGTCATTACAGGTACGATCCCGATTTGTTATAAAGGGATATTTTCCTTAATTTGATTCGGTTTTGAATATTGAGGCGAGTCCTCCTATTATGCTCCGCTTATGGGTGAGCTTTGTAATTTTGTGACACACTTATATATTTATCCCTATTGGGAGATTTGATGATGTTAGCCCGTGTCTATCATTTTTATTTTTGTACACGATCGAGGACTATAAGTCCAAAAGTGACTTTCTATTACTCACTACAGTGGTTTTTTATGTGATTTTGGAATAATTGATCTCAATTTTATGAATTATATTCCCTATTAGTATGAGGGTTCATTATGTGTTGTGAAAATTATTACGGAATTTATTAAAAAGAAGAAAGAAAGGGAATGGAAAATCTCAGTTGGCACAATGTGCAAAATACTTGTGATTCGGAGTTGAGGACGAGATCCTCATATTTTTATATGATGTGAAATATTTAAACTAGGCTACAAGTCGCGGTGGAAGTTATATAAGGACGAGGTCCTTGTGGTGAAAAATTTATGAGTTTAAATTCGCCCTTTGTGAAATTAAATTTGTACTATAGTATTAATAAGGAGTCATGCCTGTTAGGCTTATTTGATAATTTTGTATGTATTTTCTGTGCATATTTATCCATATTCGTGCTGTAAATATTGAGTTTTAGCCTATGAGATGAGTGCCCAAATGGCGTTAAATGTGACTCGTTAATTCGGATAAATAATTATGAGGCCTTCATGCCTCACGCGTTGTTGTCAGTGTTGTGAAAAAATTTGAAACAAGATTTTGGTTAATATAAGATTAATTAAGGATGTTGAAATTAATTATGAACAGTTATTATGACCAGAGATGTGATTATGGGCATACGTATAATGTGCGTGTAGGCACGAAATTGCTACCGACGGTTGAGACTAACACAATGTGTTAATATGGGAAATTAGGCCTTAAGAAATCTAAAAGAAATGGGCCAAACTATGAGCATGATGTTTCCCCCATCATGGTCCTCCATGTACTCGGTGTTTCATGTGTCTATGTCTAAGAAGGTAGTTGGAAATCCTTTATCTATTGTTCCGGTGGAAGCTAGTGGAGGTGAAGTTAATGGATAGTTAGCTTATGAGAGGTACCTAATTGTCATCCTTGTTAGATAAGTCCGAAAGTTGGGGTTGCCTACGTTAATGTGTTATGGCAAAGTTTATAAGTCGAGAAGGTCACCCTGAAGGCCGAAAGTGTTGTGGAAAGAAAATATTTTCGCTTGATTGTATAGAAATTGATTTTGATTTGAAAGGTACTTTCTAGGTGTTATGATTTAAAAATATGCAGTTCATGTCCAGATATCACTCTTGATAATATAATGCCGGTAATGTTGAGATTAGTGTTGTTGATATACATTGTGATACTTTGTCATGTTGTGGATGTGTTGATAGGGTAATTTTAGTGATTCTCTGGCAGGTGGATATGCCGAGTTACAGGGAAAACTATGCCGAAATTTTTAAGAATTTATAAAAATAGTGTAACGACCGGACCGGTCGTTTCGAGAGATATAGCCATGTTCCCCTTTTCTGCTCATTTTTGTGCTTCACTGTTATTTTATGATTTATCGGGTTAGTTGATTTGGGTCCGGAGAGAATTCAAAGTGAATTGAGACACTTAGTCTCTTAATTGAAAGCTTACGTTAAAAAAGTCGATCGGATGTCGACTTATGTGTAAACGGCCTCGGATTGGAATTTTGATGGTTCTGTTAGCTCCGTTGGGTGATTCTGGACTTAAGAGCGTGTCCGCATTGTGATTTGGAGGTCGGGAGTAGAATTAGGCTTGAAATGGCAAAAGTTAAAATTTTGGAAAATTGACCGGGAGTGAACTTTTTGATATCGGGGTCGGATTGGATTTTGGGAAGTTAGAGTAGGTTGGTGATGTCATTTATGACTTGTGTGAAAAATTTGAGGTCAATCAGACGTGATTTGATAGGTTTCGACGTCGTTTGTACAATTTGAAAATTTTAAAGTTTATTAGGCTTGAATCCGTGTGCAATTTGTGTTTTTGATGTTGGTTGAGGTAATTTGAGAGTTCGACTATGTTCGTATTGGAGAGATAAAGGTGGCTATTGTCAGGATTAATATGTGATGATGTGGGGTTATTATATTGATGATTTTTATATGATGATGTGGGATTATGGTGTTGATGATTTTTGTGTAATATTGTGATTCTCCTTGTGTTTATTATTATATCTTGTACAACTTGTCTTGTTGTTTCGGTAAACTTGATAATAGTCTAATCCATGTTGAAATTGTGAGCATGTGACTATTGCCGGGCGGATTATGTTATTGGCACGTGATTTGTCCGTACAGATGTAATATGAAATGTGGGCACGAGGTGCCGCGAAAGTATAATAATTATGATATTGGCACGTGAACTATCCGTGCAGTTGTGATATGAGATGTGAGCATGAGATGCATGAGTAAATAATAATTGTATTATTGGCACGTGAGTTTTTCGTGCAGTTATGATAGAAATATGTGCACGAGGTGCCGTAAAAATATGAAAGTGGGCTGAGACCCGTGTTATGAAATATGAAAGTGGGTTGAGACCTGTATTTTATGATTATAAAATGTGATGTTATAGAGTGACTTTTATTTGAAAGAAGTATATTCGAAAGACATTTATTTGAAAGAAGTATATTCGAAAGATATTTATTTGAAAGAAATATATTCGGGAGGTATTTATTCGAAATAATTATATGTGAAAGATTTATATTTGAAGGGTATGTTTAATTGGTTGTACTTGTGTTCCTTATTCTTTTGAGTAATAATTATGATGTTCTTATTGCCTTGCTGTTTATATCCCTGGTTGATTTTGTTGCTATTATTGCTAGTTGTTTTCCAGTACTATTGTATACTGCTATATTGCACAGGTTATTTGACTAGTGAGTGTCTTGACTGTACCTCGTCACTAATCCACCGAGGTTAGTCTTGATACTTACTGGGTACCGATCGTGGTGTACTCATATTATACTTCTGCATATTTTTGTGCAGAGCCAAATATTGGAAATATCAGACTCGGGCAGAGTTAGTGGGTTGATCACAAGGATTCAAGGTAGAGCTGCTTGGTCATCGCAGTCCCTTGGAGTCTTTTCATTTTATTGTACTGTTAATTATTATTCGAACAGTATTGTATATTCGATCCTTGAGATCATTTCATATATCCAGTTAGAGTTCGTGACTCAGTATTACTAGTCTTGAGAGTTTGTTTGAATATTTTTGCTGTTGGTTTTGACACTTGTATTAAATTATATATTTCAAAAAAAAAGCTTGAATTGTTGTTATAGTCGGCTTAGCTAGTCTTAGAGACTAAGTGCAATCACGACGCCTGTGGTGGAAGTTTGGGTCATGACACAAGGCATGTTTAAGACTAAGTTTCAGAATCTTGTTTTTCTTTTTAAACTTAATTCGATCAAACTATGCTACATCAATTGAAATGGAGGGATAATTAGTAGGATGATATTAGTTAAAAGTTTTGCTCTAAATTAACACATATCAGTAATCATCAATAGATATAACTCTAGGGATGTGCGTAGGCCGGGTTGATTCGGATTTTTCAATTACCAAACCAAATCAATTGTTTCAAAATTTTAAATCTATAAACCAAACCAAACCAACAAAAGTCGGGTTTTTCTATCTCAGTTTTTCTCTGATTTTCGGATTTTTTTCCGATAAAATTTTCATAGCATAAAATATATAACTTGTGCTCTAAACTTTCTTAGGTCCTAGTAGGATAAAACTATATAAAATGTTATCCACGAAAATAATACAAAATAATGTGAGATGAGTCATGATATTATACTAAAATACTCAACAAGTCACATAAAATAAATATTATTAATAAATAAGTCATAATAAAAATAAAAATAATCCAAAAGTACTAAGTCATGCTAAAATAAGTATGACTAATAAGTACTAAGTATTAATTGTATGACTAAATAATAATAAAAATAAGTTATGAAATTTAACTGTCTAAACCAATACAAAACTAAAAACAAAATATCCAATACTATTGTCATTCCTATTATTGAATTGAACTTTTTTTAGCATTAGTATTGATTTGATTTTGCTTTGGATTTTATTGAGTTACTAACCTTTATGGGCTATAAAATATATTTGATCATTCAAAAATTCTAAATCAAAGCTTGAAATAATACATTAAAAGAGAGAATTATGAAAAAGTTTAAAAAATATTTATAAACTACATTACAATAATTATTTTTATGTATAAAATATTTTCAAAATTTGTATACAAGTAATGTCGGGTTGGTTTGGTTTCGGTTTGATTTTTTTTAGTTAAAACCGAACCAAACCAATTATAGTCGAAATTTTTTCTAACACCAAACCAAATCAAACCAAACCATAGTCGGAATATTTTTTTCAGATTTGACTCGAATTATCGGTTTGATATGGTTTGTTGGTTTCCGTTGTATACCTCTGGATATAACCAATAATAATCCAACTTATAAGAGAGAGCAAACTGACACTTCAATACGAAATGAACCTGACACATCATTATCTCAATTTTAAGTCATGAACTTTTTATTTGTGATTAGAACTACAGTTAATGATCATGATTCACTTTATACAATATAATTAAGTATAAGAACTTCATTTTAAAATTAAATTAGTCATTGTTTGATTAAGCGACAAGTTATGCAAAGGTTAGTTAGCATGTATTGTAGCACATGGATTAATAATGAAGATTTTATGATGAGAATTATTTTTTGTTAAATGCTGGTCTAATGTAAGAAAAAATTAGTATGCAATGTACAATTTAAAATATGTGTATACTTTTAAACAAATAAACGTTAGAAAGCCAAACAAGACAATTATGAAACATATGTAGCTTACTGAAATCGATTAGTCTTTTTCAATGTTTAAGAAGAAAAAAAAAAAGTGACGAGAGACCACTAATCAAGTAAACCGAAATTACAAAAGAAAAAGAGAGTTTTTGACCTTTTTCATCCCTGTTGTTTCACCTCACCTTTCACTACATCCTTATAATAACCCACTTAACTAAAAACATCCCTTAGGTTTTCCTAATTTAACCAAGAACCTTCCGTTATCTTTTCCATCACTTTCTAACAGAGCTTTCTTTTTCTCATGTGCATTGCTTCTTCTTCATTTTTTCCCGATAATTTCCAGCAAGCTGACAAGCTCTTTAAAAAATAGAAATAATTGACTAGTTAGTCGTCCGACATCAAACTACCAACACCTTCTCCAAAAATTTCTCCTAGATTTTTTTTCTTTTTTTTGGGGGGGGGGGGAGGGGGGAAGAATCACAGGGCGTGAACGAAGGAGAACAGCAAGAACCTGCAGGAAAGATAATATGAGATTTGATCTCTAGTTTCAATAATTTAAGTTAATATCTTTTCTGTTGTTTATTAATGGTTAGTTTCTTCAACAAGAATATAAATTTCTTAATGGAGTAAATTAGTTTTGGGTGACTGTAAAATGTAAAGCATTTCACGAATAATTAGTTTGGCAATTTGCAGATGAAAATAAGAGTCGTTCTCTATAACCAGCCCAAATCCTGACAAATTAAATCTACGACGCATTTGTGATGCAAGAATGCTTCAGATACAGAATTTCAAAAAAGATTTCTACAGTGGAAAATATGAAGTGCACGTGAGAAAAAGAAAGTTCCGTTAGAAAGTGATGGAAAAGATAACGGAAGGTTGTTCTTGGTTAAATTTGAAAAACTTAAGGGATTTTTTCAGTTAAGTGGGTTATTATAAGGATGTAGTGAAAGATGAGGTGAAATAACAGGGATGAAAAGGGTCAAAAACTCTAAATTCCTGTAAAACCAATGGAATATTATCTATATAAAAAAAAGAGTAGCAACTAAATAAGTTTTTAACAACGGTAAATTTTATGTGAGAATTATAACCCGTTTGGCCAAGCTGGAAAAATGAGCTTATTTAAAAAAATACTTTTACAAAAAGTGCTTTTCGAAAAAGTACCTTTGAACAGAAGTAATTTGTGTTTGATTAATCAATTTGAAAAACACTTTTGAGCAATAATTTGTGATTCGCCGAGCTTTTCAAAAAATGCTTTTAAGTATTAAATTACGGATAAGGACATGAAAAGATTTACTTAATATTTAATATTATAAGTAAATAAATAGTCTCAAAAATTTATTACGAAAGAAAATAGTTAGATCCTTTCATTATATTTAAGTAGAATATAAAAATAAAATTAAAAATTACTTCAATTCTTTTAAGATAATTTAAATATATTAAAAAATCATTCAACAGATATAAAAGTATTCACCCTGCAGTCACTATATATTAGAAAGTTATCCAAAAATAAAAAAAAATATTTATATATTAATATCCTAAGTATTAGTTTTAAAATAAGTAAATTATTTTGATATATATTATATTTTCTTAAGGATATTTTTGGTAAGAAGAAAAATTAAAACTGCTTTTATTTCTTTCCAAAAATACTGTCTCCACCCAAAAACAAAGTTTGGCAAAATTCTTCAAGTTAAGGAAAGAAGTACTTTTTAAGAAAAAAATACTTTTTGGCTCATGAAGAAGCTTCTTGAGGCCAAAAATATTATTTTTAAAAGAAAGTTATTTTTTTAAAGTTGAAGTGTTTGGCCAAATAATTTTGGAGAAGTAAAAAAAAAATAGCTTATCCCCAAAAATACTTTTTTGAAAAGTACTTTCGAGAAAAATATACGTAGAAATACTTTTTAAAAATTTAGCCAAACATTAATTATTGCCTAGAAGTATTTTTTTAATTAATTAGCCATACACAAACTTTTTCTCACCAATTCTCAAAATAAACTAATTTTAGAAATTTGGGAAAGCAGTCTATAAATCTCCTTATCCAAACAGCCAACACCTGATACAGGGTTGTGACTGAAACTACATTTTTGTGCAGAAAACCAAATCATCTTTAGTATTCTCCACCATTAATAGAACTTCACGCACCGATAAAAATTGTAATGGAGTGATAAATGTTTTTCGTTCTTAGTAAAAATTTCAAGTTTGAGCCTTGAGCATATAATCGCATGTGTTAAGAAGCAGTTTACTTCTACTATAAAAAAAATTCGTACGAATTCAAATTTAATCGGATCCTGACGGGGTAAAAAATCAACATCGGGTGAGATATCAAAACCCGCACAAGAAATTAGAAGGAAGAAAGAAAAAGAGAACTTTTCATTTCTCGACACGGTCTCTCACACGCAATAGACACGCATTACCACAAATAGAGATGGGCCAAGCAAGAACGTGAATAAATATTTTTTAAGAAGGAATCTCTAATAATAATTCCCCACCCATTGAATTCACTTTTATTTCTGTCGTATGGCATATATTAGAGAGCTGTTCACACCAAAGGATAATTACGAAACTTTTAGATCGTATTAAGAAATATAAATGTAACTTTAAAAGATATTTATTTTTAATTTAAATATGTGTACATCCAAAGACAACTTAAACTAAAAGTACCACAATATAAAACTTTTCACATTTTAAAAATAGCTAAATTTAAGATATTTCATTCAGAGATGATTAAATTCAAGTCATTTTTTGGATTGACATAAAACTAATTATGTGAGAGAATAAATAGAAATGTATAATCTAAAATGAAATGCACTGACCTTCGTCTTTTCACTTCTACTATAAGTCATTGGACAGATTTTACTCTTTTTGGCTCGACGAAAAATTAAGATACTAAAAGAGTCTTAAAAAGCATAAGGTAGGGGGAAGAAATCAAAATTCTTTCAGTTTTTACAAAATATTGTAAAAAAAGTTTTACACCAAATAATTTTCCCTCTTTTCAAACCAAACGCAGGAAAATATTTATATTCTGCATGTTACTTTTCATAGCTGAAACTACAAAAAAAGATTGTTTTGTTTCAATAATAAAACGAATTTTTATGTTACTTATGCTTTGTTCTTCGCAGCATAACGTTGAACATTTCCTTTTCCAGAAATCAATTGACTTCATTTTGAAGCTTTCAACTATGAGTGTTTTACGGGCGGGCTGGGACGAGTTGTACACAAAAAAATCCAGCCCGTCCGTTTAATGTTCCGGACTGTTAGCGGACTGTATATTTTTGGGTTTTTTTTGTCCGTCCGGGTTCGAGCTTAGCGGGCTGGACTGGGCCGTGCTATTTTTTTTTTATTTTTTTAAAGTAAATTTTATTTTTCTTATTCAATGTTATTGATACTTAAGTGTTTGCAAACTTTTAAGGCTTAGAATTAAACTTTGAAGTTTAAAGTTTTAAATTTAAAATTTGAATTTTATAATTTTAAAATTGAAATTTGAAAGTAAGTGGTTACAAAAAATTATTCAATAAGACCAATAGGCAATATGTAAGGATCAAGCTCTGAAGGCTTTCATTTGATATTTTTATTAAATAATATATAATACTTCAAATTAACTTGCAAGTTTTTTTTTGATTTTGTTATTTTTGAACTTGCAAATTAAAAGTTTATAACAATTATAATAAAAAAACAAATAGTACATCACATGCTTTGCATCATTTTTGTAAGTTCATCCATGTCAACATGAGGTTCTTGGTTTCTGGCATTGGTTGAATCAGAACCATAAACCATTATATCTCCAATTTCTTGGTCCTCCACTTCATCTACCTCGTCACGCCCTTGATTTCGCTGTTCTGATCTTATCCAATCTCTGAAGCACACTAGAATTTTCAAAGCGTTGCTGCCCAATAAATGACGGGTATCTCTTATTTGCTGCCTAGCTTGGCTAAATGCGCTCTCTGATGCAACTGTTGAAATCGGCACATTTAGCACGTCTCGAGTCATGGCCGAAAGAACAGAAAATTGATTTGAGTTGCTCATCCACCAACCCAGTGGTAGAAATTCCTTTGTGCGGGGCTCTGCTGACTTTTGCAAGTAGAATTGAAGTTCATCAATATTCCTGCTACTGGTTTGTTGATGCTCCCTTATTATAGACCAAATCAAATAATCTTCAACACCATCATTATCATCCAAAGCACTGGTCCCAGATGTTGAAACTGAACTTGAAGGAATATTTGCATCTACAGCAGAAGAAGCATCAACAATGTTAGCATAATAATTATATAATGTTTCTAAATGTTTGTGTAGATCAGAAATACAAGTGTCAATATCAGGAGTTTCAGTTGGTCCAAAATCCATATAAGAATATAAAGCAGTGATTACTTGGCGACAAGTGACCATTTTGATAGAAGGGTTTAAAATAGCATCAATTAGGTAAATAGTTGAAATTGGGTAGAAATATTTTTTAAAACGCTACAGTACCGGGCTGACCCGGGCCCGGGTTGTAAACGGGTCAGCCCGGCCCGATTAACAGGTATACTTTCAACTATGGATGGACGGGCTGTTATTTGTATTTGTTCTTTTCCCGTAGCTAAAACTGAGTAGGCGTTTGGACATAACAATTGTAAAAAAAAGTAGTATTTGGAGTTAAGTTGAAAATGGTATTTGGAATTTGAATTTATGTTTTGACATGCATTTCACTTGAAAAAATATTGCAATTTTATGAGGGGGAAATTTATTTTTAAAAAAGTGGTCTTTGAAAAACTCATTTTCGAAAATTTTCAAAAACTTGTTAAATTTTTTGGACAAACACATTTTTTAAAGAAACAATTAAAAAAAGAATTGTTTTATGGACAAACGGGGCCTAAAAGTGGTAACTAGATTTAGTTTTCGGAAAATAGTTTTATAGAATTGTCTTTTACATTAAATTTCGAGAAAATGTTTTTCAAAATCTCGTGTTATTTTACAAAAGCGACCTTTTTGTTGGTCTCTTTAAAAACATTTTGACTACATTGCCATTTTAAAAAGGCTATTTTCAAAAATTCAATTGCCTTAATTTAGGTTTTTGGAAAAATAATTCTGGGTGACCAAATGTGGTCTATATTGGCGCGTAGGTTGTGGTCTTGTAGAGATGACCGTATCCATACGACTTTTGTTGGAGTAAATTCCTTCTAGATAATTCATTAAGCTTTGATTCCATAATGTCAAATGGCAGAATGCAAGTTGTTAAAATTGGTCTTGATCATTCTTGAAAAATAATCCATTATCAGAGTCAACATAGAAAAATGGTGGTATATTTTGTTAGATTTCTATTTTATTGGTGACATTTCTTGTTAACATTTTAATCATATGATATCCGGAATCTTACTCTCTCGACTAATTTACATTTGCTTGAAATAAGGCCCATTTGAGAAGAGAGCAGAGGAACTTATTAGCACGTTTGCATACCTTCTCCTAGATATGGGAAGGGGGTTCAAAGGTTGTCATTAAAGGAAGCACTTTCAATACAAACCTAAATAATTGTGTATTTGGGAGCCTTCTAGATAATTGTGTAGAGCCACCTTGTCCATTCCACTAGGGCCGTCAATGGTTCGGTTTGGTCAGTTATTTTATAAAATTTATATCATATTAGTTTTTCGATTATTCTATTATGTATAACTAAAATTAGACTTTTCGAAACCGTCCCGATTATGTCGGTTTCTCTTCGATATCGGTACGGTTCGATTAATTTTCAGTTTTTTTTAATGTCATGTAAAAGTCACTAGTAGAAAAAGAATGCAATAACATACGTACTTTTATAGGACTTATTAAAACTCTCTAGACATTTTTAAATATGAAAGATGACCAAAGTATAGATCCATCAACTATTCTACAGCAGCGTAAAAGAAACTAAGCAAATACAAAAAAAATATAAATCACACGAGTGGAAAGATATTAACAAAGCTGAGACTCAAGAATAGATTAAATATTCAGAAAGATAAACATGTTCAATACATTATAGTTTGCTACTCTTAATCGCTAAAATACCTTGTGTCTTGCTAGTGAATATGCTGGAAATAATTTAATTTCGATAGGAGTAGCATAGTAAGTTTGGAAATTAGGATTTTGAGTTTAATTACTTGTTGGCTTGTAACTGTTTTCATAGTTCGAAAGCCTAAGAAAAAATAATGCTTTATTATTTTTAAACTTAATATATAAATATATTTTTCACATGTAAATTTATTCGGTACGGTTCGCTATTGTTTCGGTTTATTTTTATAAAATAAAAAACCTACCCTAATTATCGGCACGATTATAAATTTATATAAAAACCTACAGTTTTATCAAAAGAAACCTAAAAATCGATTCGATACGGTACGGTACGATTCAGTCAGTTTAGTCGATTTTTAAATATGCATTGACACCCCTACATTCCCCTATATCACCTATTGGTGGTTGAATGACAAGATAATAACATGAAACTAGGGCATAAGGATAAATAAAAGTTAGTCCGTCGCACAAAATATCGTCAACATTTCTTAATTATGTAGTAGGTCTCACTCACATTGTGCAATGGAAAGGCTAGTACTGCAGTTTGTCTTCGTGTACTGGAAAGGAGCACCTGAGTTTATCGTTTTGTGTTTAAATTTATTGAATGGAAAAGAAAGAATATATTCTTATCACATGATATTTAACCATTCTTTTCTAATGAAAAAGAAAATCTTTTCATAGCCTCCATGTCCTTCCAGCCTAGAACACCACGAGATCTCTTATATCTATTTAATTTTTTTTAATCTCCCAATTGGAAGAGGAGGTTAATTACTTAATTTCGTCATCCTATCCTAATTATTTTCAGGTTGCTTTGTTTTGCCATCTAATTTTAGAGCTTTCCATTTCAGCTCTAACTTTTTGACATTCGGTTTTAGTAATCCATTTCGAATTAAGAGAATATTCTTGGTCACAATAAGAAAATCTTGAATTAATTGTTCTTATGTTGATTGATTTATGAAAATTTTACATGGTATAACTAATTATACATTATATTTATCATAAATAAATACACTTTAAATAATTATAATACATAACTATATATTGGACTTTATAGCAATATCCTCTCTAAGGGATTTCTAACCCTAAAGTAACCTTTTCCTCTCTTCCTCCTTTCATCTTCCTACTATAGCCTAGCCGCCTCCCCAATCTCCCTTAAACTCTCTATCTCTCTGGTGTTACAATCTCGCACGAGAACCACCGCCAGAACACTATCGTCCGACCTCCTTTTTATTTTTTTCTCTCCTTTGTACTCTCTCTTCTCTCGGCCACTATGAAAATTCCTCAATTTAGTACCTGAATTCCTCAATCCAGATTGGCCTCGCCATTACCTCCACCGCCGCCGTCATCTCTGGCTGGAATCCATGGCCAACTGACCGGATTTCTCATATCCGATTGTATTTCTCATATTTGAGTATATTTTATTTCTTATGGCCGAATTAAATACAACAAAATACACATTATGGTCGGATTTTTGTTCATGTGACCGGATTTTAGTAGATACAATATGATAGTGTATTCTCTGATCTAGCCGAATTTTTCTTTATCTCCATTTTTTTAGTTTTAATACAATGTATACAGTGTTTTACTTGGCCTGAAGATGTCCTTTCTGACGAACTTTCTTCTCTTCTTTACTATTGAGTCACATAGATACAAATACACTATATTCTATGCAAATACTCTCAAATTTGAGTGTATTTTATATTTTTTTTTAATGCAAATACAGTTTATTTATGAATTTTTGTTATTTTTCATATAGCCAAATTTAATAAAGTATAAAAGCAGCTATGAATGAATACAATAGAGTGAATACAACTGAATATCATTGTTTTTGTGATTTTTTGTTGTTTGAATACAGTCGAATTGAATAACGTGAAATTGAACAATAAAAAATAGTTAAGAATGAATATAGCTAAATTGAATATAGTATATACAGCCGAATTGAATAGAGCAGTATACACTTTATTTCTTGATATTTTGTCGTATTGAATTCAATACAGTGAAATTGAATACAATGTAAAATATATAAGAACGAATACATCTGAATTGAATATAGTATATACAACCAAATTGAATACAACGACATACATCTCATGGCAAGCAATTAGTAGCCACGGAATGTGATTGGCTAAATTATAGTTATGCTGAGCAATAAGCCTCCAAACAATTGTCATTTCTGAAAGTTCCCCTTGATTTATTAGTTGAAAGACCTATTGTACAGCCCAGTCCACTAGTGATATTGTCCGTTTTGGGTCTAGGCCCGCACGACTTTAAAGCGCGTCACTAGAATCTAAGGCCTGGCTATATATACCCATCATCTCTCCCATGTTTTGTCGATGTAGGATCTACCTAAGGTGTCACATACACCCTCCCCCTTAGGGACTCAGCGTTCTCGATGAGGTTTTCCCCACCACCGTTTAAGGTTGCACGCAGAGTGGCTCTGATATCATATATAACGGTCCAGCCCACTAGTGATATGTCCGTTTTGGATCTAAGCCCGCACGGCTGTAAAACGTGTCACTAAAGTCTAAGGCCTGCCTACTTATATACCCAATATATCTCCCGTATTTTGTCGATGTGAGATTCGCTTAAGGTGTCACACCTATTCCTATAGGTTAACACGTTGGTTTATACGTCATTTAATTTTCCACTGTTTAAGGATGTAAATGTACTTTTGAATAAAAAATTTGGCTCAGAAATTATTTGAGATAAAACACTGGAACTTTATACAATTAGTCGCCGAGTGAGTGTTGGGCTAAAGTAGTTCCAAGTCACTCCTAAAATGGTGTGTTACTCTCGATTTAGGGTCAAACTCATCGTTCTTTTTTCCAAAGGCAACATATAATTAAGAGTCTCCCTATATTTTTATATGTTGTTCTTTTTTCTTATCAACTTCCAATTTTAAGATTTGGTATGCATTTCCAGCAATCCCGGTTGAACTAATAGCTTATTTGATCAAACTACTAAAATCTATTTATTTTGAAAATTATTTTTTGTTAGAAACACTTTTCAATAAAGTACTTTTGAAAAATAGCAGTTTTTGTTTAGTTAATCAATTTGAAAACATTTTTTTCAATATTAGGCAGCAACTTGTGCTTAGGCAAACTTTTAAAAAATACTTTTAAAGAGAAACTACTTTTTTCTATCTTCTCGAAAATAATTCCTGTAACTACCCAAAAAGAAGGGAAAAAGGGAGGGGGGGGGGGAGCATACCCATTGGGAATAAATATATCATTTAAATAAGAATTATATTGTTTAAATTAGTTTTTTTTTATATATTTTCAACCGTAATGTTTTGCCTCACAAGAACAACTGATAAAACTCTCTTCTTCCTCCAGAAAATTCTTATAAAAGAGATTTTGAGAAGAGCTATCAGTGGCGATCTTCTATGAAGATTGGAGCAATCTTCTATAACAGGTACAATTTAGACTTTGAACTTTTCAATATAGCTCTTATTTGTAGTATGTGATTACATTGATTAGAGGCGGATGTAATGTATCGGCACCGGATTCAACTGAACCCAATACTTTTGACGCGAAACATAAATTTATGTGTAAAAATTCACTAATATTGCAATAAATAGTAATATGTCTTAGGGTTTCTTGCCTTGATTTTCTTACCATATTTGAATTTTACTTTTCTCTTAAAGAAATGTCAAAGTATTACCATAATTGCTTTGTGTCACGACCCGAAATTTTCACCTTCGGACCGTGATGTCGCCTAACATTTCACTTGCTAGGCAAGCCAACATTAGAATAATATTACCCAATTTTTAAACAATTTTTTAAATTATTAATAACCAAAGAAACAAATGCGGAAGCAAAGTTTGAAATATAGTGAATAATCCATAATAAAAAAAAATAACGGTGTCTAAATACCATCCCAGAATTGGTGTCACAAGTGCACGAGCTTCTAGAATAAATACAAATAAAGGTCTGAATAAAATAAAACTGTATGAAATACACACACAGCTAAAGTAAAATAGACGGAGACTTCAGAACTGCGGACGCCATGCAGTTATACTTCAAGTCTCCTCTGGTAGCTGAAATCCGAGCAAGTCTATGGTGCATTGCAGGGACCAACTCCGAAATCTGCATAAGAAGTGCAGAGTATAGTATCAGTACAACCGACCCTATGTACTGGTAAGTGCTGAGCCTAACCTCGACGAAGTAGTGACGAGGCTAAGGCGGGTCACTTACATTAACCTGTACGCAATATTAGTAACAACAACAATAATAGAAATAATTCAGGTAACTCATTTATAATAATTGAAGCCAACTCAGCAGTCATAACCAATTATCATTTCAATCAATTCTGTTGCAGCGTGCAACCCGCTCTCACAATATATTCACATTCAATTCTGTTGCGACGTGCAACCCGCTCCTCCAACATATTCATTTACCAATTCTTATAGAAGACATTCCCCCAATAAATGTGACAATTAATATAAAACGATAAGACAACAAGCATATAATAATTATGAAACAAACAAAGGCAAATAGCAAATCATTATGAAAATCAGAGAGAAAATATGCAGTTTAATATTTAATATACTAAATATCAAATAACAATTAAGGCACATAATTCAAATAACATTTAACAATTAATGCAGGAATTCAAGAATTAATATTTGACAAAGAATAGGAGAGAAATAATTATTATAATAATTAATTCATGATTTAAAATAATTTATGAATTTTCAAGTAAGCAGGCAAACAATTAATTTGATGACGTATAGACACTCGTCACCTCGCCTATACATCGTTCACATGCAATTCACATAACAAATAATTTTAGGGTTCTATTTCCTCAAGTCAACGTTAACCACGACACTTACTTTGCTTTGCAAATTCCAATCAATTACTCGACCAACGTCTCAAATCCCGGAAAAACTTACGAAATCCGAACACTCATTCCGAGACGAGTCCAACCATTCAAAAATTATTCAATTCCGATTTCAAATGGACCTTCAAATCTTAAATTTTCGTTTTTGGAAGATTTTATAAAAATCTGATTTTTCTTCCATAAATTCACGGATTCATGATATAAATGAGTATGAAATCCTGAAATATAATCCATATAGGATAAGGAACACTTACCCCAATGTTTTTCCGTAAAAATCGCCCAAAAATCACCTTACCTGAGCTCAAAAATGGAAAAGAGTTGAAAATGGGTCGAAACCCCATTTCTAGAACTTAAGTTCTATTTCTGGGATTTTTACCCTTCGCGGACGCGGTCAGTGCCTCGCGTTCGCGAAGCACAAATTTGTGTTGTCCAATTTTACTCTTCACGAATGGGAGGGCTACCTCGCGAATGCGATGCTTGCCTGGCTTGGCCTTCGCGAACGCGAAGGCTAATTTTTTCCTGGTCGGCCTCTTTCCCTTCGCGAACGCGAGGCTTCGATCGCGAACACGAAGCTTTGAACCTCAAGCCTTTGCGAACGCGGTCACTATGCCGCGAACGCGAAGCACAAAACGTGCCAGCCCCAATTTTCTCTTCACGTTCGTGAGAGTACCTTCGCGAACGTGAAGAAGAACACACCAGAAGCCTGAAGTCTGTAGAAAACCAGATTTCCTAAGTCCGAAATCATCCCGTAGCCCATCCGAAACTCACCCGAGCCCTCGGGGCTCCAAACCAAACTTGCACACAAGTCTTAAAACATCATACAAACTTGCTCGCATGATCAAATAGCCAAACTAACACCTAGAACTACGAATCAGACACGAAATCAAAGGAAATTTTTAAGAAAACTTTAAAACTAATATTTTTACAACCGGACGTCCGAATCACGTCAAATCAACTCCGATTCTCACCAAATTTGACAGACAAGTCATAAATATTATAGTGGACCTATACCTGGCTCCAGAATCAAAATACGGTCCCGAGGTCAATAAATCCAACATCCGTAATTTCTTAAAAATTATTAAGCTTTCAAATTTTTAATGTTTTATCAAAATTCCATATCTCGAGCTAGGGACCTCGAAATTCAATTTCGGGCATACGCCCAAGTCCCAAATCACGATACGGACCTACCGGAATTGTCAAAATGTTGATTTGGGTCCGTTTGCTCAAAATATTGACTAAAGTCAACTCAGTTGAGTTTTTAAAGCTCTATTTCACATTTTAATCCATTTTTCACATATTTTTTTTCGAAAACTTGTACGGACTGCGCACGCAAGTCGAGGAATGATAAATGGTGCTTTTCGAGGTCTTAAAATATAGAATTACTTATTAAATTTAAAGATGATATTTTGGGTCATCACATTCTCCACCTCTAAAACAAACGTTCGTCCTCGAACGGAGTTAGAAAAAGTACCTGAGCTGGAGAAAAGGTGTGGATATTTACTCCGCATATCCGACTCGGACTCCCAGGTAGATGCCTCTACCGGCTGACCTCCCCATTGCACATGAACTGAAGGATAACTCTTAGACCTTAACTGTCGGACCTGTCGGGCTAGAATAGCCACTGGCTCCTCCTAGTAAGTCAAATCTTTGTCCAATTGGACTGAGCTGAAATCTAACAATGAGACAGATCACCATGAGTTTTCTAGAGCATAGACACATAGAACACCAGATGAACCGCTGATAAACTAGGTGGTAATGCAAGCCTGTAGGCTACTTCACCCACCCTTTCAAGAATTTCAAAGGGTCCGATATACCTAGGGCTCAACTTGCCTTTCTTTCCGAACCTCATTACACCTTTCATAGGTGAAACCCGGAGCAATATTCTTTCTCCAACCATGAATGCAATATCACGAACTTTATGGTTGGCATAACATTTTTGCCTAGACTGTGTTGTGCGAAGTCGATCCTGAATAATCTTGACCTTATCCAAGGCATCCTGTACCAAATCGGTACCCAACAACCGAGCCTCTCCCGGTTCAAACCAACTAACTGGCGATCGGCATCGCCTTCCGTATAATGCCTCATATGGATCCATCTGAATGCTCGACTGGTAGCTATTATATAAGCAAACTCCGCAAGTGGTAAGAAATGATCCCCAAGAACCTCCAAAGTCTATAACACAAGCGCAGAGCATATCTTCCAATATCTGAATAGTGCGCTCTGACTGTCCATCTGTCTGTGGATGAAATGTTGTACTCAACTCTACCCGTGTGCCTAACTCACGCTGTACAACCCTCCAGAAATGTGAGGTAAACTGCGTACCTCGATCTGAAATAATAGACACGGGCACACCGTGAAGGCGTACAATCTCACGAATGTAAATTTCAGCTAACCTCTCTGAAGAATAGGTAATTGCCACTAGAATGAAATGTGCTGACTTGGTCAACCTGTCCACAATGACCCAAACTGCGCCAAATTTTCTCTGAGTCCGTGGGAGCCCAACAACAAAATCCATAGTGATACACTCCCACTTCCACTCAAAAATTTCTAACTTCTGAAGCAAACCACCAGGTCTCTTATGCTCGTACTTAACCTGCTGACAATTCAGACACCGAGCTACATATGCAACTATATCCTTTTTCATTCTCCTCCACCAATAATGTTGCCGCAAATCTTGATATATTTTGGTGGTACCTGGATGAATAGAATACCTAGAACTGTGTGCTTCTTCAAGAATTAATTCACGAAGCCCATCCACATTAGGCACACAAATATGACCCTGCATTCGCAAAACCCCATATTCCCACACAACAACCTGTTTGGCATCACCGTGCCACACCGTGTCCTTAAGTACAAGTAAATGAGGATCATCATACTGCCTCTCTCTGATGCGCTCATATAAAGAAGACCGAGCGACTGTGCAAGCTAGAACCCGACTGGGTTCTGAAACATCTAACCTCACAAACCGATTAGCCAAAGTCTGAACATTTGCAGCTAATGGCCTCTCACCATCCGGAATACACGCAAGACTGCTCATACTCACAACCTTTCTACTCAAAGCATCAGCCACCACATTGGCCTTTCCGGGGTGATACAAAATTGTGATATCATAGTCTTTCAACAACTCCAACCATCTTCTCTGCCTCAAATTAAGATCTTTTTGTTTGAACAGACACTGAAGGCTACGATGATCAGTAAATACCTCACACGAGACACCGTAGAGGTAATGCCTCCAAATCTTCAGTGCAGGAACAATGGCTGCCAATTCTAAGTCATGAACAGGATAATTCTTCTAGTAACTTTCAACTGCCGCGACGCATATGCAATTACCTTGCCATATTGCATTAATACTGCACCAAGCCCAATGTGAGATACGTCACAATATACCGTATACGATCCTGAACCTGTGGGTAATACCAACACTGGCGCTATAGTCAAAGCGGTCTTGAGCTTCTGAAAGCTCAACTCACACTCGTCTAACCATCTGAATGGGACACCTTTCTGGGTTAATCTGGTCAATGGGCTTTCTATAGATGAAAACCCTTCCACAAACCGACGATAATAACCTGCTAAACCCAGGAAACTCCGGATCTCTATAACTGAAGTAGGTCTAGGCTAATTCTGAACAGCCTCAATCTTCTTAGGATCCACATTTATGCCTTCTACCGATACAACATGCCTCCAAAAAGCAATTAAGTCTAACCAAAACTCACATTTTGAAAACTTGGCATATAACTAATTATTCTTCAAAGTGTGAAGCACACTTCGAAGATACTGCTCATGCTCCTCTCGACTGCTGGAGTAAATCAAGATATCATCAATTAATACAACCACAAAAGAATCCAAATAAGGCTTGAACACCCGATTCATCAAATCCATAAATGTTGTTGGAGAATTTGTCAACCTAAATGACATCACTAGGAACTCGTAAAGCCCATACCGAGTCCGAAAAGCTATCTTAGGGACATCAGATGCCCTAATCTTCAACTGATGGTAACCAGATCTCAAATCAGTCTTCGAAAATACCTTGGCACCCTGAAGCTGATCAAATATGTCATCAATTCTTGACAGCGGGTATTTGTTTTTGATAGTGGCCTTGTTCAACTGCCGATAGTCTATACATATCCGTATAGAGCCATCCTTCTTCTTTACAAATAATACTGGTGCACCCCAGGGTGAGACACTGGGTCTAATGAATCCCTGATCAAGCAAGTCTTGTAACTGCTCTTTCAATTCTTTCAACTCCGGCGGAGCCATACGGTATGGAGGAATAGAAATGGGCTGAGTGCCCGGAGCCAAATCAATACAGAAGTCAATATCTCTGTCGGGTGGCATCCCCGGAAAATCTGTAGGAAATACTTCTGGAAATTCACGAACAACTGATACTGAGTCCATAGAAGGGACATTCGCACTGGGATCATGAATATAAGCCAAATAGGCTAGACACCCTTTCTCTACCATACGCCGAGCTTTCATATAAGAAATAACCCTGCTGGCAAAATGGCCAAGAGTTCCTTTCCACTCTATCCGAGGTAAACCTGGCATAGCTAGGGTCACTGTCTTGGCATGACAATCCAATATAACATGATAAGGGGACAACCAATCCATACCCAAGATGACATCAAAATCTACCATATCAAGAAGTAAAAGGTCCACACTAGTCTCAAGATTACCAATAGTAGCCACACACAAATGATAGACATGATCTACTACAACAGAGTCTCCAACCGGTGTAGATACACACACAGAAGCACTCAGAGAATCACAAGGCACAACCAAATATGAAGCAAAATAGGAGGACACATAGGAATAAGTAGATCCTGGATCAAATAGAATTGAAGCATCTCTATGGAAAACTAGAATAATACCTGTGATCACAACGTCAGATGACTCAACCTCAGGCCTAGTTGGAAAATCATAAAATCGGGGCTGGGACCCACCAACTGCATCCCTGGGACGACCTCTGACTGACTGGCCTCCACCTCTAATGGTCTGACCTCCACCTCTAATGGCCTGACCTCCACCTCTAATAGCCTGACCTCCACCTCTAGCTGCTTGACCCCTATCTCTAGCTGGCTGAGCAGGCGATGAAGAGATCGGTGCCGGTATGATGGCACGAGAATTTTGCCGAGATCTATTACTCGCCAATCTAGGGCAATACCTCATGATGTGACCAATGTTCCCATACTCATAACACCCATCCTGATGTCGTGGCTGCTGAAGCTGACCCAAATGGGCCGGATAACCACTGTAGTAACTCTGGAGTGGTGGTGCACTGATAGGAACTGAATGTGCACTGAATGTTGGCTGCCCAGAGTAAGTCATAAGAGGACCGTGACTCCCCAAAGCACCGGGAGATGCATGAAGTGCTGAATGAAACAGTCTTGGAGGATGACCCCTACCAAAATTACCTCTGCCTCCATACAAGGCACCACTGAAACTACCAAACTGACGAGGCCTCTTATCGGACCTCTGCCCTCTCTCCTTTGCAAGAACCATCTCTGTGATGACCCAAAATATCATCTTTAAATTTAATAATTAATTATGTATCCTAAGACCTCGAAAAGTACTATTTATCATTTCTCGACTTGCGTGCGCAATTCGTAAAGATTTCAGGAAAGTTTTTATGTGAAAAATAGATTAAAATGTGGATTAGAGCTTTAAAACTCAAATGAGTTGACTTTGGTCAACATTTTGAACAAATGGACTAGGATCGGTGTTTTGACAGTTTTGGTAGGTCCTTATCGTGATTTGGGACTTAGGTGTATGCCCAGAATCAAATTCCGAGGTCCTTAGCCCGAGATATGGAATTTTGAAGAAAAACTAAAATGTTTAAGTTCGAATAGTGACCAGATGTCTAATTATGTGAAAACGACCTCGGAATAGAATTTTGATGATTCCAACAGCTCTGTATGGTGAGTTTGGACTTAGGAGCGTGTTCAAAATTTTATTTGGAAGTCTGTAGTTAAATTAGGCTTGAAATGGCTAAAAACAAGAATTTAAGTTTGGAAGTTTGACCGATGAGTTGACTTTTTGATACCGGAGTCGGAATCCAGTTCCAAAAATTTTCATAACTCCGTTATGTAATTTATAACATGTGTGTAAAATTTGAGGTCAATCGGAGTTGATTTGATAGGTTCCGACATCGAATGTAGAAGTTAAAAACTCTTAGTTTCATTAAGCATGAATTGGGGTATGATTCATGGTTTTAGCATTGTTTGATGTGATTTATAGGTTCGACTAAGTTCATATGATATTTTAGGACTTGTTGGTATATTTGGTTGGGGTCCCGAGGGCCTCGGGTGAGTTTCAGATGGTTAACGGATCAAAAGAAATTGGACTAAAAAACTGTTGCAGTGTTGTTTCCTCTTCTGTTGGATATTCTGTGTTGATATCTTGCCCAGGTATCGAGCCCAAGGTTGACGAGGCTCAGGTTCGAGCTTGAGATCGAAGCCACGATCAAAGGTCCAACTCGAGGCCATGATCAAAGGTAAGGCTCGAGGGCTAGGATCGAGACCCATGCTCGATGCCGTGATCGAAGGCCCATGCTCGATGCCCTGATCGAAGGCCCATGCTCGATGCCCTGATCGAAGGCACATGTTCGATGCTCTGATCGAAGGCACATGCTCGATGCCCTGATCGAAGGCCCAACCTCGATGTCCTGATCGAAGGCCCAACCTCGATGTCCTAATCGAAATCCCAACCTCGATGTCCTGATCGAAGGCCCAACCTCGATGCCCTGATCGAGACCATGACCGAGGTCCAGGCTCGAGCCTGTGATCGAAGCCGCGATCGAGGACCAGTTCGAGGACTAGTTCCGAAGGGCTGCTGGGTAGTTTTATAAAAAGAGGGCATTCGTCCCATTTGCCATTTTTGATGTACTTGAGCTTGAGCAGAGACGACTTTTGCTAGATTTTCAAGGGAAAAATATTGGGGTAAGTGATTCTAACTCGGATTTGGTCTACATATACAAGTATATCATCGTTTTCACCATAAATTAGTGTTTTGAGATTTAAATTTGGGAAAGGTTTAGATATCTCATAGAAACGAATTTTTGAGATTTCGGTATCGATTCAGAGTCGGATTTGAGTAAAACTGGTATTGTTGGAATCGTAATTGAATGGGTTGTCAGATTTCATAACTTTCGCTGGATTTTGAGATGTGTGCCCCGTTGGTGAATTTTTAATTAATTTTGGGATCTTTTCTTTAAAATGTAATATTTTCTTATAGAATTGATTCCTATAATATTTAGTGATTGTATCGAATTATTTTGGCTAGATTCGAGCCAGACGGAGTTGGATAATCGTGGAAAAGGCCTTATAGTAGATTAAATTGGAGTAAGATGAGGTAAGTCTCTTGTTTAATCTTGTGAGGGGGAAATTACCTCATAGGTGATTAAGATTAAATAATTGTTGCTAAATTGTGGGGGCTACGTACGCACGAGGTGACGAGAGTCCGTGCGTAGCTACTATTAATGCTAAAGTTCGGGTAGTTTAGGACTCAAAGCATGCCTTACTTGTGTAAATTGTATTCTTTGATTAATTAATATTAATTGATATATATGAATATATTGTGAATTGTTAGATAAAGATATTAAAGGATGAAAATCTCATATGCTTAATGAATATATTGTGAATTGTTAGATAAAGATATTAAAGGATGGAAATCTCATATGCTTAATTTTTATTTAAATCAATTAATTGTTAAAAGAAATTGTTCCCCTCCCAAATTTATCTTATAATAAATATACTCTCCTTCCGGAGGCACATAAGAAAATGTCCTCCTTTCTTGTGGAGCGGACCGAATGCCTCGGCAGGATAGATGCATCTATGGATCGCGCCGCACGTCCCTCGACAGTGTACACGACACTCTGGATCGGGCCGTACGTCCTCGGGAGAAATCGTGCTTAATAACAATAATAATTACGCGATGCTTTAATAATTTATTTCATCTTGTGAAGCTAATTAATAAATTGAAAAATCCTTGCAATTTAATGAATTATTATTCTTGCTTGTTAAGGAATTAATTGTTACTCCTGTAAATGAGGTTTAATTGATAAATTGGAAACTATTTGAATTGTAGGAATTTAATTAATATATTGAGAATTGTTACATTTGAAGGAATTTGATTATTTCTACTGATTAAATAAATTATTGTGAATTCTATAAATCATGTTGATTAAATATCCTAGTTTTATTTCAGTTATTATTATTGACCCATAGCGAGTGTCAAAGTTGGCCATCTCGTCTCTACCACTTCGAGATTAGGCTTGATACTTACTGGGTACACGTTGTTTACGTACTCATACTACACTTGCTGCACTTTTTGTGCAAGATCTGATACAGGTACTAGTGGAGGACCTATCATCACATACCCACGTCATCCCGAGTCATAGTGGTGAGCTGCCTTTCTCAGCCGTTCTGCAGCTACCAGTGTCTCTTCTTATATTTATATTCTGTCTATTTTATTTCAGACAGTATTTGGAGTTTTGTATAATCTACTAGATGCTCATGCACTTGTGACACCGGATCTTGGCACACACATTGGTAGAAATTGGTATTTTATTATTTTCTTGGAATAAAAGTTTAACCAATGTACGTTTGACTTATTAGTTGGCTTGCCTAACTGTAGTGTTGGGATCCATCACGACGTATAGGTGAAATAGGGTCGTGACAACATAGTATCAGAGCACTAGGTTCATGTAGGTCTCACAAGTTATGAGCAGACCTAATAGACTCTTACGGATCGGTACGGAGACGTCTGTACTTATCTTCGAGAGGCTATAGGGTGTTAGGAAACTACCTTTCTTCATATTCCATCGTGCAATTGATGTAGTAATAAATATCCTTCTCTTATTCTCTCACAGATGGTGAGAACACACTCTAATGTCAATTTCCAGACCAAGGAAGAGCTACTCCCCCAGTTACTAGAGGCAGAGGCAGAGGCAGAGGGAGGGCTCCAGCCCGTGGTAGAGGGCGAGGACGTCCCAGGACTATTCCAGTTATGCCGCCAGTGGATCCAGCAGAGAATCCCATTATTGAGGAGCAGGGTGAGGTGCCTGTGGCAGAGCCAGCTCCGGTGGACTTCACATCTACACCGGGATTTCAGGATGTTATGGGTCGTATGTTGCAATTCATGGACAATATGACTCAGGCCGGTTTATTTCCGGTAGACCCAGCCACATCTCAGGCGGGCGGGGGAGCACAGACCCCTACCGCGCAGGCTCATAGACAGGCAACTGTTGTATATCAGACCCAGGGTGCACTACCCGTGGGTGGAGTCCATCCAGTGGTAGCAGCTAAACTTGAGCCCAGGCCAGCTGTAGCTGCCGATCCTCAGAAACTATTGGACAAATGGACTAGACTACTTTCTCCTGTCTTCGGGGGTGAGCGACATGAGGATCCACAGGATTTCATTGATTGTTGCAAGGATAGACTGTACAACATGAGGATATTAGAATCCCATGGGGTTGATTTTGCTACTTTTTAGCTAGAGGGTAGAGCCCGTAGATGGTGGCAGTCTTATGCTCTTGGCAGACCAGCAAATTCTCCTCCCATGACTTGGGACAGGTTCACCCGTATCTTCTTGGACAGGTATATTCCACCCTCCCAGAGGGAAGAGTTGCGGTTTTAGTTTGAGCAGCTCCAGCAGGGTCAGATGTTAGTGATTGATTATGAGGCGAGGTTTTCTGAATTATCTCGCCATGCACTAATGATACTCCCTACTGAGGCGGAGAGAGTGCGAAGGTTTGTAGCCGGTTTACATACTAGTATTCAAGCCACTATGGCTCGAGAGGTTGAGATGGGTACTTCTTATGAGTGAGTTGTGGAGATAGCCCGGAGGATTGGGGGTGTACGTCAGCGGAGCCGAGAGCAAATTATGAGGGATAAGTGGTTCAGGTACTCTGGAGAGTTCAGAGGTGCTCCGTGCAGGGGCAGAGGTCAGTTCGTGAGGGGGCAGTCCAGCAGACCCCCATATCCAGCACCACCACTTCCTCGAGGTGCTCCAGTGCGACCTTATCTCAATGCTATCCCAGAGAGTTCTTATCGCCCACCAGTTATTCAGGGTTCTTTCCGTGGGTATTTAGGTCCCCAGAGCCAGACACTTAGTCAACAGCCCATCACACCAAAGAGTTGTTACGAGTGCGGGGATCCCAGTCACATGCGGAGGTTTTGCCCCAGGCTTCGAGGTAGACCAGTACATCAGGGTCAGCAGCCTATGCTTACCGGACCAGTTACTCCACCAGTAGTCCGACCACTGAGAGGTGAATGATAGGTGGGTAGGGGCCGTCCAAGAGGTGGAGGTCAGCCAGGCGGAGGAAAGACAGTTGGTGCTCCAGCTCGGTTCTATGCTTTTCCGGCTAGACTAGATGCAGAGGCCTCAGATGCCGTGATTACAGGTATTATTTCTATTTGTGGCAAAGATTCTTCAGTATTATTTGATCCAGGATCTACGTATTCATATGTGTCATCTCTATTTGCTCCATTCTTGGGCGTTTCTCGTGAGTCCTTGAGTACTCCTGTTTATGTGTCCACTCCTGTGGGCGATTCTATTGTTGTGAACCGGATCTACCGGTCCTGTATTATTACATTCTGTGGTTATGAAACTAGAGCAGATATCCTATTGCTTGAGATGACCGATTTTGAAATTATTCTGGGCATGGACTGGTTATCTCCATATCATGCTATTCTAGATTGTCATGCCAAGACTGTTACCTTGGCTATTCCAGCATTGCCTAAGCTGGAGTGGAAGGGTTCGCCTGTTAGTTCATTTAATCAAGTTATTTCTTTTATAAAGGCTCAACACATGGTCGAGAATGGTTGTTTGGCTTATCTAGCCTATGTTCGGGATACCACTGCAAAGACTCCGGCTATTGATTCAGTGCCTGTAGTTCGGGAGTTCCCCGATGTATTTCCGTCAGATCTTCCAGGTATGCGACTTGATCATGATATTGAGTTATGTATTGACCTGGCTTCAGATACCCAGCCTATATTTATCCCACCGTATCGCATGGCTCGGAAAGAATTGAAAGAATTGAAAGAACAAATTGAAGATTTACTAGCCAAAGGGTTCATCAGACCGAGTGTATCGCCTTGGGGTGAACCAGTATTATTTGTGAAAAAGAAGGATGGAACAGTGCAGATGTGTATTGATTATCGCCAATTGAACAAAGTCACTATTAAGAACAAGTACCCGTTTCCACGTATTGATGATCTATTTGACCATTTGCAGGGTGCTAGGGTATTCTCTAAGATCGACTTGAGGTCGGGGTACCATCAGTTGAAGATTTGGGATTCGGATGTTCCGAAGACTGCTTTCCGTACTAGATATGGTCATTATGAGTTTCTGGTAATGTCTTTTGGTTTAACTAATGCCCCGGCAACATTTATGGATCTGATGAACAGAGTATTCATGCCATATATTGATTCGTTTGTCATTGTCTTCATTGATGACATCTTAATCTATTCGCGTAGTAAGGAGGAACATGAGCAGCATATGAGATTAGTGCTTCAGACATTGCGGGAACAAAAGCTATATGCTAAGTTCTCTAAATGTGAGTTTTGGCTAGAGTCTGTAGCATTTTTGGGACATATCGTATCGGGCGAAGGTATTAAAGTTGATCCCAAAAAGATTGAGGCAGTTCAGAATTGGCATCGTCCCACTTCGGCGACGGAGATCAGGAATTTTCTGGGTTTGGCAGGTTATTATCGTCGGTTCGTGGAAGGTTTTTCATCTATTGCAGCACCTTTGACCAAATTAACCCAGAAGGGTGCTCCATTCCGATGGTCCGACGATTGTGAGGTGAGCTTTCAGAAGCTCAAGACATCATTGACTACAGCACTAGTGTTAGTGTTGCCTTCCGGTTCGGGGATGTATACAGTGTATTGCGACGCTTCGCGCGTTGGCTTGGGTTGTGTATTGATGCAGGAAGGGCAAGTTATTGCATATGCTTCACGTCAGTTGAAGCCCCACGAAAAGAATTATCCGGTACATGATTTGGAGTTAACTGCGATTGTTCACGCTCTTAAGATTTGGATGCATTATCTTTATGGGGTGTCTTGTGAAGTTTACACTGATCATCGCAGTTTGCAGCATTTGTTCAAGCAGCGGGACCTAAATTTGAGGAAGTGCAGATGGCTGGAGTTACTAAAAGATTATGATATTACTATCCTGTATCATCCGGGCAAAGCAAATGTGGTTGTAGATGCCTTGAGCAGAAAGGCGGAGAGTCAGGGTAGTTTGGCTTTCATTTCAGCAGAGGAAAGGCCATTAGCCTCAGATATTCAATCCTTGGCTAACAGACTTGTGAGGCTGGATATTTTAGAGCCCAACCGAGTTCTTGCATGTGTTGTGGTCCAATCTTCACTATTTGAACAGATCAAGGCTCGCCAGTATGATGACCCATACCTGGTGATTCTTCGTGAAATGGTACTACGAGGTGGTGCCAAGGAAGTCACTATTGGTGCAGATGGTGTTCTACGACTCCAGGATCGTCTGTGTGTTCCTAATGTGGATGAATTGAGGGAACAAACTCCTGGAGGAGGCACACAATTCTCGATATTCTATTCATCCACATGCTACGAATATGTATCGTGACTTGAGGCAGCATTATTGGTGGCGACGAATGAAAAAAGGACATAGTTGAGTATGTAGCTCGGTGTCTAAATTGCCAGCAAGTTAAATATGAGCACCAGAGGCCAGGTGGCCTACTTCAGCAGATGACCATACCAGAGTGGAAATAGGAACGAATTACTATGGACTTTGTAGTTGGGTTGTCGCGGACCTTGCGGAAGTTTGATGCAATTTGGGTCATTGTTGACAGGTTGACTAAGTCGGCACATTTTGTTCCTGTTGTGACTACGTATACTTCAAAGAGGTTGGCCCAGATTTATATTCAGGAGATAGTTCGGTTGCACGGTGTGCCAATTTCCATCATATCAGATAGAGGCCCTCAGTTTACTTCATATTTCTGGAGAGTAGTACTGAGTGAGTTGGGGACCCGTGTAGAGCTCAGCATAACCTTTCATCCGCATACCGACGGGCAGTCAGAACGGACAATTCAGATTTTGGAGGATATGCTCAGGGCATATGTGATCGACTTTGGAGTTCAATGGGATCGTTTCCTGCCTTTGGTCGAGTTTGCTTATAATAACAGTTACCAATCCAGCATCGAGATGGCTCCATTTGAGGCTTTATATGGTCGACGATGTCGTTCACCTATCGGATGGTTTGAGCCAGGTGAGGCTAAGTTATATGGTACTGATTTGGTAAGGGATGCCTTGGAAAAGGTAAAGTTGATTCAGGAGCGACTTCGTATAGCACAGTCCAGGCAGAAGAGTTACGCAGATCAGAAAGCACGTGATTTATCATTTTTGGTAGGCAAAATAGTTCTCTTGAAGGTTTCACCGATGAAGGGAATTATGAGATTCGGGAAGAAGGGCAAGTTGAGCCCAAGGTTTATAGGCCCATTTGAGTTGTTGAAATGAGTTGGGGAGGTTGCTTATGAGCTTGCATTGCCTCCCAGCCTATCAGGAGTTCATCCGGCTTTCCACGTATCTATGCTCCGAAAGTATCATGCCGACCTATCACATGTGTTAGACTTCAGCACAGTCCAGCTAGATAATAGCTTGGGTTATGAAGAGGAGCCAATTGCCATTGTTGATAAACAGGTTCACCAGTTGAGGTCCAAGAGAGTTTCTGCAGTAAAAGTCCAGTGGAGGGGCCAACCAGTCGAGGAAGCAACTTGGAAGGCCGAGGAAAATATGCGGAGCATATATCCAGATTTATTCAGCACTTCAGGTATAATTCTAAACCCGTTCGAGGACGAACGTTTGTTTAAGAGGTGGAGAATGTGATGACCCAAAATGTCATCTTTAAATTTAATAATTAATTATGTATTCTAAGACCTCTAAAAGTACTATCTATCATTCCTCGACTTCCGTGCGCAATCCGTAAAGATTTCTGGAAAGTTTTTATGTGAAAAATGGATTAAAATGTGGATTAGAGCTTTAAAACTCAAATGAGTTGACTTTGGTCAACATTTTGAGCAAACAGACTCGGATCAGTGTTTTGATAGTTCCAGTAGGTCCGTATGGTGATTTGGGACTTGGGCGTATGCCCGGAATCAAATTCCGAGGTCCCTAGCCCGAGATATGGAATTTTGAAGAAATATTAAAATGTTTAAGTTCGAATAGTGACCGGATGTCTAATTATGTGAAAACGACCCTGGAATAGAATTTTGATGATTCCAACAGCTCCGTATGGTGAGTTTGGACTTAGGAGCATGTTTGGAATTTTATTTGGAAGTCCGTAGTTAAATTAGGCTTGAAATGGCTAAAAATAAGAATTTAAGTTTGGAAGTTTGACCGATGAGTTGACTTTTTGATACCGGAGTCGGAATCCAGTTTCAAAAATTTTCATAGCTCTGTTATGTCATTTATGACTTGTGTGTAAAATTTGAAGTCAATCGGAGTTGATTTGATAGGTTCCGACATCGAATGTAGAAGTTGAAAACTCATAGTTTCATTAAGCTTGAATTGGGGTATGATTCATGGTTTTAGCATTGTTTGATGTGATTTAGAGGTTCGACTAATTTCGTATGATGTTTTAGGACTTGTTGGTATATTTGGTTGAGGTCCCGAGGGTCTCGGGTGAGTTTCGGATGGTTAACGGATCAAAAGAAATTGGACTTAAAAGTTGTTGCAGTGTTGTTTCCTCTTCTGTTGGATATTCTGTGGTGATATCATGCCCAGGTATCGAGCCCAAGGTTGACGAGGCTCAGGCTCGAGCTTGAGATCGAAGCCACGATCAAAGGTCCAACTCGAGGCCATGATCGAAGGTAAGGCTCGAGGGCTAGGATCGAGACCCATGCTCGATGCCGTGATCGAAGGCCCATGCTCGATGCCCTGATCGACGACCCATGCTCGATGCCCAGATCGAAGGCACATGCTCGATGCTCTGATCGAAGGCACATGCTCGATGCCCTGATCGAAGGCCCAACCTCGATGTCCTGATCGAAAGCCCAACCTCGATGCCCTGATCAAGGCCATGACCGAGGTCCAGGCTCGAGCCTGTGATCGAAGCCGCGATCGAGGCCCAGTTCGAGGACCAGTTCCGAAGGGCTGCTAGGCAGTTTTATAAAAAAAGGGCATTCGTCCCATTTGCCATTTTTGACGTACTTGAGCTTGAGCAGAGACGACTTTTGGCAGATTTTCTAGGAAAAAATATTGGGGTAAGTGATTCTAACTCGGATTTGGTTTACATATACAAGTATATCATCGTTCTCACCATAAATTAGTGTTTTGAGATTTAAATTTGGGAAAGTTTTAGAAATCTCATATAAACAAATTTTTGAGATTTCGGTATCGATTCGGAGTCGGATTTGAGTGAAACTGGTATCGTTGGAATCGTAATTGAATGGGTTGTCAGATTTCATAACTTTCGCCGGATTCCGAGATGTGGGCCCCGCGGGCGAATTTTTAATTAATTTCAGGATCTTTTCTTTAAAATGTAGTATTTTCTTATAGAATTGATTCCTATAATATTTAGTGATTGTATCGAATTATTTTGTCTAGATTCGAGCCAGACAGAGTTGGATAATCGTGGAAAAGGCCTTATAGTGGATTAAATTGGAGAAAGACGAGGTAAGTCTCTTGTCTAATCTTGTAAGGGGAAAATTACCTCATAGGTGATTAAGATTAAACAATTGTTGCTAAATTGTGGGGGCTATGTACGCACGAGGTGACGAGAGTCCGTGCGTAGCTACTATTAGTGCTAAAGTCCGGGTAGTTTAGGACTCAAAACATGCCTTACTTGTGTAAATTGTATTATTTGATTAATTAATATTAATTGATATATATGAATATATTGTGAATTGTTAGATAAAGATATTAAAAGATGGAAATCTCATATGCTTAATTTTTGTTTAAATAAATTAATTGTTAAAAGAAATTATTCTCCTCCCAACTTTATCTTATAATAAACATACTCTCCTTCCGGAGGCACATAAGAAAATGTCCTACTTTCTTGTGGAGCGGGCTGAACACCTCGGCAGGATAGATGCATCTATGGATCGCGCCGCACGTCCTTCGGCAGTGTACACGACACTCTGGATTGGGCCGTACGTCCTCGGCAGAAATCGTGCTTAATAATAATTATTATTACACGATGCTTTAATAATTTATTTCATCTTGTGAAGCTAATTAATAAATTGAAAAATCCTTGCAAATTAATGAATTATTATTCTTGCTTGTTAAGGAATTAATTGTTACTCATGTAAATGAGGTTTAATTGATAAATTGGAAACTATTTGAATTGTAGGAATTTAATTAATATATTGAGAATTGTTACATTTGAAGGAATTTGATTATCTCTGCTGATTAAATAAATTATTGTGAATTCTGTAAATCATGCTGATTTAAATATTCTAGATATATTTCAGTTATTATTATTGACCCATAGTGAGTGTCAAAGTTGGCCATCTCGTCTCTACCACTTCGAGATTAGGCTTGATACTTACTGGGTACACGTTGTTTACGTACTCATACTACACTTGCTGCACTTTTTGTGCAGGATCTGAGACAGGTACTAGTGGAGGACCTATCATCACATACTCACGTCATCCCGAGGCATAGTGGTGAGCTGCCTTTCTGAGCCGTTCTGCAGCTACCAGTGTCTCTTCTTATATTTATATTCTGTCTATTTCATTTCAGACAGTATTTGGAGTTTTGTATAATCTACTAGATGCTCATGCACTTGTGACACCGGGTCTTGGCACACACATTGGTAGAAATTGGTATTTTATTATTTTCTTGGAATAAAAGTTTAACCAATGTACGTTTGACTTATTAGTTGGCTTGCCTAGCTGTAGTGTTGGGCGCCATCACGACCTATAGGTGAAATTGGGTCGTGACAAGTTGGGTTAACATCAGGAGCAGGACTAGTTGGTGTATCATCATCCGGTTGAGTTTTATCAAAATCTATTTCCTCGTCATCATTCAATAAACCTCCTCACTCTCTCTTCCTCCGTAGGTAGTAAAAGTAGAGCACGACGGGCCAAATCTACAAAACGTTACTCATACTGAATAACAGTCATACTGCCCTGCTGTAGACGCTCAAATTATTTTCGGAATTCCTCTCTCAATGTGATAGGACGAAACTTCTCCAGAAATAGCTGAGAGAATTGCTCCCATGTAAGTGCAGGCGATCCGACTGGTCGGGTCAATGTATAATCTCTCCACCACCTCTTGGCGGAAACCGTCATTTGAAATACAGCAAAATCAACCCCATTGGTCTCAACTATTCCCATGTTCCGCAGCACCTCATGGCAGTGTTCAAGATAATCCTGTGGGTCCTCAGAAGGTGTACCACTGAAGTGAACTAGAAAGAGCTTGGTAAACTTATCCAGTATCAATAAGGCCTCAAAAGACATGGCGGGCCTATCACCGGTCTGTGCCGCAACAACTAGCTGAACTACCCTAACTGGCGGGGCTGCTGAAGCCTAAGTCTGGGGAGTCATCTGCTCTGGAGCGGGAGTAGTGGGAGTTTGTGCTCATCTCCCAGCCTGTGAAATGGCTGGTGCCACTGGAAATGTACCATTCTAGGCCACGCCCTCCATAAGACTTACCAAACGGACTAAAGCGTCCTGAAGTAATAGAGTGGCTATGAATCATTCCGGGACCTGAACTGGTCCAATTGGTACATTCTGAACTGGAACCTCCTCCTGAAGGTCCACCTGAGGTTCTTCAACAGATGCAGCTGCTCGAGCTCTAGACTGAGCTCTACCTCGGCCTTTGCCTCGACCTCTAGCACGACCTCGACTTCGACCTCTACCCCTGGCCATAGTTGCCACCGGGGGTTCTGGTCCTTGTCCATCGGTAGAGGTATTACGTGTTCTCACCATCTGTGAGAATAAGAGTAGAATGGTTCAATCATCGATGATAGAATAAAATCGCACGACAGAATAAGAAAGAAGTGATATTGTTCCTAAACTTCATAGCCTCTGAGAGATAAGTACTGACGTCTCCGTACCGATCCTTCAGACTCTATTAAGCTTGCTCGTGACTCGTGAGACCTAAGTAACATAGTGCTCTGATACCAACTGTCACGATCAGAAATTCCCACCTTCGGACCGTGATGGCGCCTAACATTTCACTTGCTAGGAAAGCCAACGTTAGAATAATATTACCCAATTTTAAACAGTTTTTTAAATTATTAATAATCAAAGAAACAAATGCGGAAGCAAAGTTTGAAATATAGTGAATAATCCATAATAAAAAAAAATAACGGTGTCTAAATACCATCCCAGAATTGGTGTCACAAGTGCACGAGCTTCTAGAATAAATACAAATAAAGGTCTAAATAAAATAAAGCTGTCTGAAAATAAATATACAACTAAAGAAAAATAGACAGGGATTTCAAAACTGCGGACGCTATGCAGTTATATCTCAAGTCTCCTCTGGTAGCTGAAATCCGAGCAAGTCTATGGTGCGCTGCTGGGACCAACTTCGAAATCTGCACAACAAGTGCAGAGTGTAGTATCAGTACAACCGACCCCATGTACCGGTAAGTGTTGAGCCTAACCTCGACGAAGTAGTGACGAGGCTAAGGCGGGTCACTTACATTCACCTATATGCAATATTAGTAACAACAACAATAATAGAAATAATTCAGGTAACTCATTTATAATAATTGAAGCCAACTCAGCAGTCATAACCAATTATCATTTCCATCAATTCTATTGCAGCGTGCAACCCGCTCTCACTATATATTCACATTCAATTCTATTGCAGCGTGCAACCCGCTCTCATAATATATTCACATTCAATTCTGTTGCGGCGTGCAACCCGCTCCTCCAATACATATATGTATGTCGACTTTTAATAAGTCTGTTGCGGCGTGCTACCCGATCCTCCAATATGGACTTTTAATAAGTCTGTTGCGGCGTGCAACCCGATTCTCTAATATGGACTTTTAATAAGTCTGTTGCGGCGTGCAACCCGATCCTCCAATATATTCATTATAATCAATTCTGTTGCGGCGTGCAACCCGCTCCTCCAACATATTCATTTACCAATTCTTATAGAAGAAATTTCCCTAATAAATATGACAATTAATATAAAACTATAAGACAACAAGCATACAATAATTATGATTTAATTATGAAACAAATAAAGGCAAATAGCAAATCATTATGGAAATCAGAGAGAAAATATGTAGTTTAATATTTAATATACTAAATGTCAAAAAACAATTAAGGCACATAATTCAAATAGCATGTAACAATTAATGCATGAATTCAAGAATTAATATTTGACAAAGAATAGGAGAGAAATAATTATTATAATAATTAATTCATGATTTAAAATAATTTATGATTTTTCAAGTAAGCAGGCAAATAATTAATTTGACGACGTATAGACACTCATCACCTCGCCTATACGTCGTTAACATGCAATTCACATAACAAATAATTTAAGGGTTCTATTTCCTCAAGTCAAGGTTAACCACGACATTTATCTTGCTTTGCAAATTCCAATCAATTACCCAACTAAAACTTTTCTCTTTAAATTTATCTCCAAAAGCTTCAAATCTATTCACAAACAATTCGATATACTCAATACAAATCATAGGAATTAATTCCATATGAATTTACAAATTTTCCGTATAAAAATCCAAAATTTATTAAAATATTCGGCAGTGGGACCCACATCTCAAATCCCGGAAAAAACTACGAAATCCGAACACCCATTCCGAGACGAGTCCAACCATACAAAAATTATCCAATTCCGATGTCAAATGGACCTTCAAATCTTAAATTTTTGTTTTTGGAAGATTTTATAAAAATCTGATTTTTCTTACATAAATTCATGGATTCATGATATAAATGAGTATGAAATCATGAAATATAATCAATATAGGATAAGGAACATTTACCCGAATGTTTTCCCGTGAAAATTGCCCAAAAATCGCCTTATCCGAGCTCAAAAATGGAAAAGAGTTGAAAATAGGGCCACCTCGCGAACGCGATGCTTGCCTGGCTTGGCCTTCGCGAACGCGAAGGCTAATTTTTTCCTGGCCGACCTCTTTCCCTTCACGAACGTGAGGCTTCGATCGCGAACGCGAACCTTTGAACCTCAAGCCTTCGCGAACGCGAAGCACAAAACGTGCCAGCCCCAATTTGCTCTTCGCGTTCGCGAGAGTACCTTCGCGAACGCAAAGAAGAACACACCAGAAGCATGAAGTCTACAGAAAATCATATTTCCTTAGTCCGAAATCGTCCCGTAGCCCATCCGAAACTCACCCGAGCCCTCGGGGCTCCAAACCAAATTTGCACACAAGTTCTAAAACATCATACGAACTTGCTCGCGTGATCAAATCTCCAAACTAACACCTAGAACTACGAATCAGACACCAAATCAAAGAAAATTTTCAAAAAAACTTTAAAACTAATATTTTTACAACCGGACGTCCGAATCACGTCAAATCAACTCCGATTCTCACCAAATTTGGCAGACAAATCATAAATATTATACTGGACCTATACCGGGCTCCGGAACTAAAATACGTGCCCGAGTTCAATAAATCCAACATCCGTAATTTCTTAAAAATCATTAAGCTTTCAAGCTTTTAATTTTTTATCAAAATTCCATATCTCGAGTTAGGGACCTCGGAATTCGATTCCGAGCATACGCCCAAGTCCCAAATCACAATATGGACCTACCGGAATTGTCAAAATGCTGATCCGGCTCCATTTTCTCAAAATGTTGACTAAAGTCAACTCAATTGAGTTTTTAAAGCTCTATTTCATATTTCAATCTATTTTTCACATAAAAATATTTCGGAAAATTGTACGGATTGCACAGCTTTTCGAGATCTTAGAACACAAAATTATTTATTAAATTTAAAGATGACATTTTGGGTTATCACACTATTACTTTTCCGAAAGGAAAATATAATTCTCTTCCATATTTGATTATTCCTTATCTTGGAAAAAAAGTTTTGGACATCTATAAATTAAAGACATCCTTCCCACAACTAGAACATAGAATAACATCCACAATATCATCATTAAGAGAGTTTTATTTATGGGGATATTATTCTCTCGATAGTTTTTTTTATTATATTAGTTTTATCATATGTAGGTCAATGGATTAAACCATATTAAAATATTATACCTATTTTAATATAATTTTTTTTGTGTCGTTTGATTTATCGTCACCAAAGTTTGCATTGTTAGCTTCCGCATGACGTCTTGTTATTTTCGATTCCAATAAGTGGTATCAGAGCAAATGATTGAAGTGATATTGAAGACAGGTTCAAGGCGGGTTCAAATCAATCAACAACCAATTTGACGATAATGAAGATTTTTATCAACAACAAAAAATGTCAAGAATACTACACGTGGGGATAAAATTTCAACCAAATAGTTTCAACAATCATGCTGCTGCATATACAAAAATAAAAAATTATTTTTAACCCATGCTTATGGGATTCAATTTTTAACTCATGCTTACTTTTAACGCATGAGCTCCCACATTTAACCCTACTCACTTTTAACGTAGGACTTCACTTTTAACCCTGCTATTTTTAACGCAATGCTCCAATACTTTTAACACGTGCTCACTTTCAACGCTTGAGACTCCAATTTTTAAGTCCTACCTACTTTTTACAATGGCAAACAGTAGTGATGAAGATTATGTGAAGAAGGTGAATCAAATCTTATCCAAAAGTCAAGCCAAAAGGGGGAGATTTTTTTAGGGTTTTTTGCCCTGATTTTCTTACCATATTTGAGTTTTACTTTTCTCTTAAAGGAAAGTCAAAGTATTACCATAATTATTTTTACTTTTCCCGAAAGAAAAATATAATTCTCTTCCATATTTGGTTATTACTTGCCTTGGGGGGAAGATTTGGACATCTATAAATTGAAGACATCATTCCCACAACAAGAACACATAATAGCATCAACAATGTAGTCATTAAGAGAGTTTTATTTACGGGAAGATTATTCTCTTGATAGTTTTTTTTTATATTAGTTTTCTCATATGTAGGTCAATTGATCAAACCATATTAAAATTATGCCTATTTTAATATAATTTTTGTGTCGCTTGATTTATCGTCACCAAAGTTTACTTTGTTAGCTTCCGCATGATGCCTTGTTATTTTCGATTCCAACAATATGAACCCATAACTTTAAAAATATAATACGTACAATGCTAAAAACTTAAAGGTTAAACCCATAAAACTTAAATTGTAGATCCGCCTATGACGTTGATAATCTAGCAAAACAAATCTATGAATATTTTTGAAAGAACTGTGTGTGTTATTGATCCTCTTGACCTTGACTTTGAAAGGTTCATCAAGTTGGTTCTATCATAATCAATAGGACATTTCACCCAATTAAATGTTAAGCAAAACTAATAATTTTGTCACGGTTAATGACTAGCAAAACAAAAGGACCAAAACACACACATATGTACGTACACATCTTTGTCAAAGACAAGGAATAGTGGCACTTTTCTTTGATGATCTCCATCTCTTTGGAGTACTGATTGTGGCAAAAGATTTTGGAAGATCGACCCTGAATTAGATAACCACTTAGAGCAACTCAAAGGAGGAAAGTTTTCGATTGTGCGGAGAGAAGTCCAAGCCTATAGGCTATGAGGAAAGATGCTTTTCTCGTCTGGTTTTTATTTAAATACATGGAGACATTAATATATGACATGTAACTCACTTCGTTTGAATTTTATATGACCGTAGTTGATTGAGCTTAGATTTTAAGATATTAGTTTGACATATATATTATTGTAATAATAATGGAGGACAATATTACTAACAAATAGTTAAAAGTTGGTTTGATAGATAAAACATCACACAAAGAAGTAGAATGATTTAATATATTTAACTTTTTAAAAGTTGTAAAATATGCATTGAACGGAATTAACATAAAATATCTTAGAACATCCAATAGCAAAAGTATTAGAAAATTAAAATAATGAAGGGTTTGGATTATTTTAGTATACATTTCCCACTCTCACCTATGGATACTCAATTTTGCACCATAACATCAACAAGTATCAGGAGCCGACACAGGACACAATTGTATATATCTAACACTAATTTTCACTATCATCAGTCCACAGAAGACTGACCTTGACTTCAATTGTATCTTCAATGCATTTTGCAGAAAATACAGAAAAATTGACTTAAAAGCTTTAGTATGCGGTCTTGTCCGGAGAGAACATGGAGAGACAGTGAAAATAGTATGTGTAGTCGGAAAATACTTATATCCAATTCATGCATCAAAATATGTATTATATAAAATAGTTTATTTGTCACTATGATATGGTTTGGTGTATTCATCGAATCCATTTTTTTTCCGCGTAATACTATCTTGATCATTTTACACTCTATTTGAAATGTTATTTTCCATTGTATTGTATCGTAGGATTAGGGGCGAACATACGTTGGACGAAGCGGTGTCACGCAACACCGCTTCTTCAAAAATTTTACTAAGCATATATAATTATATTGTGTCGAAACGAATAATAAACATAAAATGACACTAATTGACATGTATTCTCGTCTTTTATGCTGGTTAGGTTCCTCGTTTGGCTTTGAGAGGTGGAGGTTTGAACTTGAGCTAGATCACATTTTTGGCAAATATTAATTGAAGAGCCTCTTGTTAAAAATTGAGTTAAGTTAATTCAATTCAAGATCTTTTTTTTACTTAAGACTCCACAAAACTGATGCACTAAGATTATTACTCGTTTAAAAATATGATAATTAACGCTATTTCTTTACACTCTTATATAAATATAGATCTCACTTACTAAAAATTATGTGTACGCCCGACATAGGATCATTTGTTGAATTAAAGATTGGTTTAAGACTTCCGACATTTGCTGAAATTTACAAAACCAAAAACGAAGGCGAGATTAATGGTGGGAGCTCATTAAACGACCGACCAAGATAAAGGTAGCAAGCAACGACTTGAGGCTTTTCCACAAAAAGAAGAAAAAGCAAAAGTTTCCTCCTCTTACCAACCAACACATTTCTGTTAATGGACATAACCACCAACGGCAATCCAAAAGGCAGAAACAGAAAAAGATCTATATTTAAATTCTGTAGAGAATAGTAGTAGCACTATAAGGAATGGAAACTTTTCTATCTCCAAACAGGGGCGAATGTAGTGTTGAACCGATGAGTTCAATTCACCCATAAATTTTGATGCGGGGTAAAAATTTATATATAAAAATTACTAAAATTGTAAAAATAGTAGATATGAATCCATAACTTTAAAAATATAGTGAGTTCAATACTGAAAACCTTAAAAGTTGAACTCATAAAATTAAAACCCGGATCCGCATCTATCTCCAAACATATGTTGTCACTACTCACAAGTATATGGAGTATGTGATTATTACTGTGATTAGGTCAACCAATTAAACCAGATTTTATTGCTATGCAAAAACGAAACTGAAGAATGTACCACCATCTCATTGGTCAATGTATTTAGATCTTCCAAACGATCCTTTGAAAGCAATTGGTTCAAGTTAGGCTTAGTGACACATAGCCTAACTTGAGGGGGCGTATTGGATATAACGGTCCTTGTTACTAGTAGTTATTAATTTGTTTTTAATATTTATCTCTTTAGATTAGATTGCATTTATCTTCTAGATTAGATGATATTATAGTTAGGTATTTAGAGTTATCCTTTGATTTAGATAGGATTCGTCAGTTATTAGGTTTACATAAAACTCTAGAAAGATGGTTACTATAACTTGTATTTAAACTCATTGAGGCATTCAATAACAGATACAATATTTCCATCATCTATTCAAGTATTCATACAAACACCGATTTAGTGATTCATTGTAAACAACTCATGACCGTAGAAAGTGTTGAAGAAGACAAAGTAAGTCTTTTTGATTTGGTGTTATTTGACTAAATTAATGATTAGGGATTGTTTGTGTCTGTATATGTAAGTTTTATTTCAAATTTGAAATCATTTGGAGTAGATTTGTGGTGGTTTGATCGAAACTGAAGTTACAAATTTGAAGAACACTTTTTTAAAACAACACAAAAAAATTATGTCAATCGGGTAATAGATAGGTAGAGTAAATATAGCATAAACTCTACCAATCCAGTAGAGAAATCTTTGAAGAGCAAAATCATGCCAACTATGGCTGCTTATTGGGCGAATCAGGCAGATATTTATACTTAACGTTTCGGTTTATCGGTTATCGATTTGTAAATATACTAATCCGTTAGCCAACTGATAAGATATAGGACGGTTATTGAGCGATTTATCGGCCAAGTCAAATAGACAATAAGTGCATATAGCAACTTGACACTTCGCCAGTTTAAATGGAACTGATAGCAAGTTAACAACCAATACTTACTACCTGAACTAGAACACTTATTGCAAGCAAAACCGACACTATCAACGAAAAATCCATAAAAATAACGTGCAAGATTAATATCCCAAACAAAAAATATTTACTTTGAAATGAAAAACAATAAGCCCAAGGTGAACAACCCCCAAACCGATAAGCCCAAGATTAATATCTCTTCAAATATCGGAAGAGAAACTTTATGCACATATGAGTAAAAATATAAATATAGTAATTCTTAACGAGTTAATGGTTTATCCGTTAGTAAAATTGAGTAATCCGGCCCCAAACTGATAAGCCGTTAATTATAAAATTTTAATTCGTTCATCAACCGTTAATTCGATAACCCAATACCAATAAGCCAATAAGCCAATTTTGCGGTTTGATTATTGGTTACATTCGATTTTGAACAGCCCTAATGCCAACCTGGTAGACTTTGATTAACAACTTAATAGGTAAGTAACGTAAATATAATATAAACTCTATCAATCCGGTAGAGAAACGCTGAAGAGCAATAACTGTATGCAGGTCCGGGAGCCTTTTTTAAATACCATCAATTTTAAGGACATTCGGCTAAGCCAGCAATCTCCTATCAATCTCCCTTCCTCATAAGGCCAGCAATATTTTGGAATGTGGGCTCTTTGGATTGCAATCATGTGAAGCCCTCAAGCGTTGGGCCGTAGTTCTTAAGATGCTTACCCATTATCAGATATTGGGCCAACCATTTTATACAGTTTCAAGATTTTGATTTATAATAAATATGGTGTATATATTCGCTAGGGTAAAATTTTTCTAGAAAATATCCAACCAGATGTGATCCTCTGAAGTTTGATATCATATTTTACGGTTTGAATTCTGTTTTCTTGGCTACTGAGTTGTATCGATAAGACCATTTGCACAATATGTGGAACAAAACGAATTAAGAATTTCAA